>NC_136468.1:9714615-10359160 GCF_902686455.1 Sciurus vulgaris
GTCCCTGGCTTAAGTCACTTAAGATTAGATCATGCATTCGATAGGTACAAAACGAGCACTGGAATGCTGTAGAGTTGGTCAGAGTGAGTTTGCAGAATGATGTTAAATTAATTTAAAATATTCATGACAAGTTTAAAAAATTAGCTCATGAAAAAATATTTATAATATGATCCTAGTTATATACCACTTATAGATATGAAAAGATTTGAAAAAATATATAAACCAAAATGTTAACCTTGTTTATAGGCTTATATTATTGGGTCACTTTTAGATTTTATTTTCCTCAATTTGTAATGTTCTTCAATTAAAGAGATTTTATAATATATGGAAAATCAATAATATTAAAGATAATTGTGCAGTGATGCAATGATGATATGCACTCCTTTATTCATTTGACAACTATTGAGTCCCTACGGCAGTGGTAGTTCAGTGGACATAAGTTTTATATTATTAAATCATAAAACATATAGTTTTGGATGGTGAGTTGTCATAGGCAAAAGTACAGCAGGAGAGGAAGATGAGGTTTGGGTGGGTGGGTGTGAGTGTCCTTTCAGTCAGATGCCCTGGAAGCACTCAGAGATCAGGCGCCATTTTTAGTAGAAACTTGGTGAAGCAGGAACAAACCAGAGAGTTGTCCAGGTGTGTGGACTGGTAGGTCTAGAACAGGGGAGAAGCACAGGAGCAGGGGCAAGGAGAGCATCTTTCAGGACCCTGCAGAGGTCATGGGGGAGTAGGAGAGGCTTGGAGAAAATAGCAGGGAAGGAGGCAGAGAGATTCTGGGGTTGAGGAAGAGGCAGCTGGGTAGCCAGTGAAGGGCTCTGTGAGGTTGTGAGGAGTTGGGCCTTAGTGATACTAAAGAATGGAGGTCCTTCACAAGAGAAAATATGACGTTTTCCAAATTCATCGTGAAGGAAAGTGAAAGTCAATGTAAACAGTGTGGTTTTCTACTTAGAAATTATTCTATTTAATTTCTACATACAGGCTGCCACTGAGGTTAATAACTCTAACTCAAATCAACCTCTTGTCTCCAATGTTTATAGTAAGGAAAAGTAAGTGCAATAATATGTATTTCCCTGGGCATACCTTCATTTTAAAAGATCCATACTAAAATATCACTAGGTTATTTTAATTTCTGTTAACCTATCATTCATTCACTTCCTTATGTCCTTATTGAACCTACTAAGAATTTGAGTCACATACTATGTTTAAAGTGACAACTGGAAAAATATCTCTTTGTATCTCCCAGGAATCTGATTTGATTATCTCATACAAGTGCCTTCACTAACACAGAGAACCCAGTGTTGGGTAGGATGAAGACGTTTTATCTCCTTCCTTGAGGGCTCATCTCCAGTACAGAGGCATACAGCTCACTGTGGCCAGTACAATAAGAGTTACTGAAGAGACTGAAAGGGGAGGTCAGTGACCTCTGCCTGAGAGAGTAAGGACAATTTCAAGTTTTACTATTTTAAAACACACGGGACATGGAGTGTGTTAGCTTTTTGCCAGCATGATCAAAACACCTGATGAACAACCTAGAGGAAAGATTTATTTTGGCTCATGGTTTCAGAGGTCTCAGTTCATGTTGGCAGCCTCCAAGGCAGACACATCATGGAGAAAGGGCAGGACAGAGCAAACCTCTCATGACGTGGCAGCCAGGAAGCAGAGAGAGTGAGCAAGTAAGAGTGAGTGTCACCAAGGCCAAGGTCCCAGTGACCTACTTCCTCCAGCAGTGTCCCACCTGCCTACTCTTACCACCCAGTGATCCATTCCAGCCAGTACTTCATCAGATGGATTAATCCATTAATAAGCATAAGGTTACAGCCTTGTGCCTAGAAGCCCCACTCCTGAATCTCGCTACATTAGGGATCTTTTTGGGAGATAGTCTAGATCCAAACTGTAACAATAAAAGAATTCACTACATAGAATATGGCAGCAAAGAGCATTCCATGCAAAATCAGTATCAAAAAAATGTATAAATATGGGAATATATGATATCATCATGAAGGAATGAGACAAATAGAATTGAAAACAGACCAACCAAAAAGCAAAAAAGCAAAATACTATTCTGTCTAAAGTGCTCTTCTCCAATTTTCTCATGGATAACTGATCCTGTCTTAAATTAGAAGCCAGGAGGAGAGACTTTCCCAAACCTACCATCCTTTAAACTAAATTCAGTGTGTTACCAGAGAACCCAATTCTATTTTTTGCAACAATTATGACAATTATTAATTCTGTATTAATCTATGTATATACTTAAAGTCTGACTACTGTGAGTTGGTAAATCCACTGGGATAGACCCCAGGATTTTTTTTCCCTTCCATATACTCAGCCCATAGGACAGTGACTGGTACCCAGAAAGAATGATTAGTGGAGAGGAAGAGGCCTGCCCATTGAATTCACAGACAGGATGCAAGGGTTAAGTTGTGTAAATACCTCATTCATTCAATCTTATTTTCCATGTTCTCATCTATTCTCTTGACAAATGTTTATTGGATGAGTACTATGTCTGAAGCTGGTCATCTTTTACCAAGATTTCACAAGCTAATAAATATCATGCTGTAGATGTGGATTGCATTCTGTAGGCATTGAGAAACTACTAAAATAGTTGTCTTATTTAGATAAAGGTATAATATAATGATATCTAGCCAGGTAGAAAATTCATTGTTGGAGGTGTCTTCTAGAAGCAAGGAGATTCTCAGACAGCAGTGCTGGTTAGACATAACATGGGGGTGAATGATATCGTAGCAACAGGATTACAACAGGAAGAAGATGCAAAGAACAGTTTGGAAGATGACTAAACTTGGTTTTCAACCAAATATGGGGGATAATTTAAGAAAAGAGACAAAAATTACTAAGATTTCTTATGCTGGTGACTAAGTGGAGCACAGAGTCATTCATTAAGCAAACATGATAACATATGGTATTGGACTCATTTGCTTTGATCACTTATTTTAATAGGATGCTTGACTCATTTAAGAACATATGCCAAGATTATTTCTTCACACTCAAGTGATTTCCTGTTTTTGACAAAAAATTATCAGTCACAGGTTTTATAATTCATTTGAGGAAAAAAAAATGTTTGCTTAACTAGGGAATAGAAAGCAAAAGCTGGTGGATCTGCAAAGACCTCCCGAAGGCTTTAAGGTCCTCGGGGTCTCCTTTCTGATCGAACTGTCCAGCGTTTACTGTCCTTGCATTGCTCAGGTTCTCTAGGACAGGGTGATACTTCTCTCTTGACCCAGATTCCCCACAGGCATCCCTCCAGGGTTTGTATTTCACTTACAGGAACCTTTTTACATATGGGGTAAAATGAAAAAGGAAGGGGGGGCTGAGGTGCCACCTGCCCATTTCCAACTTTTAAGGGATCTTTGTCTCACTATTTTTCTCTTATCATCTTTTGATCTGCCCCTTTCTATGCCTCTGCCTTTAAACACACACATTTCCTTTATTTTAGGGAGAAATACATTTCATGCCACAGTGAACCTTTCTATCCAGCATGAGGTTTTTAGATAAGCGGACCAGAACCCAACAAACTCTGGTCTTAAAGAGAAGCGAGGATAGGGCAGTCAAGTCCAGAAAGCCTGGGACAGGAAGGAAGTTTCCCTGGGAAGACAGACACAGGCCAGCAAATAGGAAGCAGAACCTGGGAGGCCTTCTCCCACGTTCCTGGTCCTTCGCACAGCCAGGTGCACATGAGGCAAGAACTGGACCTTCTAACACTTCAGAGGAGATCCTAGACTTCCATGGACAGGAAGAAAGGGAGGGCATAAGTAGCAAGGGCACAGGCATAGGATGATTACAAGCTATGAAAAGTAATTTGATTAATATGCCAAGTGGGTTTTGGGAAGTGGTAAGAAAAAGAGTTTGAAAGTAAGCAGTGTGCTGAACCTTGAAAAGCAAGTGGAGAATTCGCAATCTCATCTGGAAGGGAATTGGGAACAATTAACGATTTCTGAACAGAGGAATTACAGAATAAAAGTGCAAGCAAAGTTATAAAAAAATAAACACTGTTTGGCTTTTAAGCTTCCTTAGAGAGGGAGATTCCCAGAGAATGAATTCCAGATGGGAAAAGAAAATGCATCTCGAGAAAACAATGTAATCAGAAATAAATAGGAAATGGAGGCAACCGAATTCACTGAGTTCTGTGTTGCCAAAGTTCATGCAGCTACCAAGAGATGGGGCGGTTGTTGATTTTACATCCTGAAATAAGAAATAAAGCCACAGGAATGAAAAATAAATGAGACATGTATATTCATGACTATCATAATAGAGGGAGGGCAGAAGCTACGTGGAAATCACTCTACTATTCCCAGCACCTACAGTTTATCAGTGTTGCTGAGCCTCTGTTTAGGAACTCGAGTCCCAATTTCTACTCAGGCACCACCTCTCTTGACCAAGTCACATATTGGTGTTGAATCTCAGTCTCCCCATCTGTAATTCGAGATTCAGAGAGACTAGACCTGTAAGTTCCCTTTCACGGCTGGTATTACCACGATCCATAATATCCTAAGATGTTCATAAGAGTACACAACTTAAAAAGCTAGCCTATCCCTTACTGCAAAGCAATATTTACTTAACCTTCTTTCATACAAAGAAATGACACTTATATTTATTTGTTTTGTGGTGCTGTCGATGGAACTTGGGGCTCCACCTCTGAGCTGCACCTCAACACCCCCTCTTATTTAAAAAAAAATCACCAAATGGATTTCTTAATGTGAGTGTAGATTTATGGCAAAGTACTAAAAGAAAATTTCTTTCACTTTCCAGCCTGGGAGCACTTATTGTGATCTAGACGAATTATCAAAGCAATAGATAATAACTCGGCCTTCCTTTGTCAATAAAACACAGGACACACTGCCATCTCTGCTCATTTGAACACAGCCAGATTTTCAGGAAATTGTCATCCATTACTTCTACCTGCATAGCACAAGTGGCTCATTGTCTGGTTATATCATGACAATTGTTCTATTCCAAGTGACATGAATTACTGATTCAATGTTCACAACGAGGAACTTTTTATTACTTGGCCTTGAGAAGAATTTTGCTTTATGATTATTTCAACCCATTTTAAAACACTGAGTAGACAAACTGTGGAATGGATTAGAATAACCCCAAGACTGTGCCCTGTGACCTGTATTTAGGAAGCAGATCTGAAAATGCATGTAACAAAATGAATGTTTAGCACCATTTTTAAAATGCATTTCTACATTTATTATTACAAGTTCTATAATTTCAAATATACTAAGAATGGGGAAAGATGAAGGAAATAAATCTTAGAAAAACATGGTATTCAGAGTGAGGAGATGGTGAATTATATCTGGTCTATCTCTTACTATTATGAATTGTGGGGTCATCCTAACATCTTAGAACCCCAGTGTTAGCTTTGGGAAAATGATAATGTAAACAAAGTTAATAAAATCTTTCAAAGTTCCCATAAGAGGCCTGTGTTTAAAGATAAAATTTGCAAAGTGGGAGAATGGTACAGATAATAAATATTTCTTGGTGGATAGAATTTTATTATGATTTTGTTGCACACATTTCTGCAACAGAAGGTAATCTTTCAATACATGTATGTAATATGTAATGGTCAAATAAAAATGTTAAAGGATATGGATAGGATTTCAAAGTTCAGAAAGAGAAATAAACACCTACCATAAAACACCCACCCTAAGTATTAAGCGCTGTAATAGAGATAACAAAGTCACAAAATGTGATATGGGTATCAAAGGTAAGGACAACTAATGTTACCCAAAGGTAACACCACCATGCATACAACTGTGCTAATGGAGTGTTCGATGAAAGGAGAGAATAAAATGGTTTTCACACTGTTACAATCATATACCAATATTAATCACTATCCCTATTATAGCAATAAAAATAGTTAACCATTGGATATTCTTAAGATTTGTTATCATGAATTCATCTTCAAACTCAACGCAGTATCAGGTATCTAAAACAATTTTTGTAGGTCTTTATATAAATCAATGTAAGATGTAATATTTTTTACTTATTTTTGTTTTTATTTTCATATAAAATCCACTTGTACTCTAGAATATCATTGATATTTAACTTGAAAAAATTATGTATCAACTGGTGAAGCCTAGAAAATTCTTGCATGTAGCTGTCCACTTTATATTCATAGTAGTAATCATTTTTAATTTTTACTAAGTATATTCTACTATAGGTATGCACTGATAAGGCAAATAATCTTGCTATTGAAGCCAGTAGGCTATCATCACTGGAGACCCCACAGGCCAGGTATCTTTTCTGTAGCAACTGCAGTGATGTCTGTGACAAGTCTCCTGTAAATAGCACTGTATTATTTGAATGCTTCAATAAATCAGTTTACAGACTTGTTCTGCACACTGTTACATTTTCTTGATACAGTTTCTGACTCCCTTGCAAGCTAACCTAAAAAAAAGATTTGAATTATTGGTTCACTATTAGTTCATCACCTGACATTCCATATTTCTTGTTGTTCAGAACATAAGAATATGCACATTTATACATTTCTCTAAGTTCCACTTACATGGTTAGTGTTATTTAAAACGTAATATAAAAATGCACTTGACAAGTTACCCCAGAGGTGACACAGCAGTTTGCAAAGAGAAGTATGAACATCATTTATTCATGGCAGAGCAACATTCCCTTTTTGATTTGAGTTTTCTAATATCTTCAAATGTCACTGTATACCAATAACAATTTATTTTTTAGTGGCACAATTGGCGATGTGGAAAATATTTTTCCTGGACTTGAAAGAGCACATACATTCACACATACACTTTTGAGTCCATCCCTGTTCAATATATAGTTTCATAGGGACTGTAGACATTCTCTATGGTGTTGGATTCATCTCTTAGTTTTATGGCCAGCAGACTCTGATATCACCAATGCTAGATATATATTTGTGGAATGATTAAATATTCTGTATTCCTAGCTCTTGGAAATGAAACTTGTGAATTTACAAACACAAACTGTAATTATATTCTCATCACCAACCTCAGAAATCCTGAGTTCCATTCCATCCCAGGAGAATGCCACCCCCCAAAAAACTCCCCAAGACTGGATTCTGGGGCTCACTCCTTCTATCAGTTGCATACGTATTAAAGATATAATGGAGATAAGGAAGTCTTTGAGAAATTTAAGTTAGATTTCATCCTGAACTTGAAGTAAATTTAATGTGAGTGTCAGCATTTTTTAATTAAGTGAACTTTTTATATGGAGATGATGAGAGTTCATTTTAATGGAGAAAAAGGGAAATAGTCTTGAGAAAATGGTGTCTTGTTTTCTGAAAATTGCACTTCTTAGAAACAGATCACCTAAAAAGTATTTCTTTCCATCCAAAACTACAGGGGCAGAATAAATAGCCTTTCTTTCCTAACCCCTGCCTATACCTGCTACATTTTTCATCCAAGACTTCTGAAAAGAACTGCAGAGACACTATTTGACTCTACAGCATAGCAATAGAACTATCACAAAGACAGGTCACGGTTAAGGTCAGTGCTACCACTGTGGCCAGCTAGATTCAGCACAAAAGAAAGGAAGTAATAGCCTGCATTATTTAATTTTCTAACTCATTGGATAAAAGCTATGATATGATGTGTGCAACTCACATGGCAGTCAGCTGCCACACATTTTTGCTCTATTTTCATGGCGGGCAAAAATTGCTATGAAAAATGACTCAAAAATATACTTAACTGACATTGTTTTCTCCTTGGATGGGAAAATGTTTCACCTTATGTTCATTCTTTTTGTTTATTACATGTTTATATGTTTTAACACTCTATGTGTCTCCCTTTCTTCCTTTTTCTTACAGATTTGATGCTATAACTAAAATGTCCCTGGTAGAAACACCATTTGAAGATGCCATTAGCTCCCGAGAATAAAGACCTTGAACTTAAGCTTTCACAGGTGATTGGCTTGGGAGAAACAAAAGGGAACATTAAAGTAAGAAGCATTAAACTTTGGAAAGACTAAAGCATGTGTCTTGGTTAGAAGTAGGGAAACCAAAGTTACTACACCCCTGCCTGAACTATTTGCTGGCAAAGGATTTTCTACATGCCCCCCGCCACGCCAAAAAAAAAAAAAAAAAAAAAAAATCAACATAGAGGTAGGTGGTATTTTTCTTACATATCTAGAAATAAATTATTAAGCTTGACTTTTCTTATAGATTGAGTTTTAATGAGGTGAGATTCTAAACATAACAATCTATGCAGAGTTTTATACTACTTTGTACCCACCCCAGCACAACCTCTCAGTATTATCGAAAACGTAAAAACAACACTGTTAGTGGGACTGATGGTTAGAAAAAAGTGCAAGAGAGAAAGTAAAAACACATTCCAAAAGAGGGAAATCTTTGTTGATAAATGTGGGTGAAAGTAGTTTGAGTACTAGACAATGTTTTCCAAGATCATTGAAAAAGAAATCAATTTCTACTTGTATATCCTCTAAGGAATTTATGTTGCTTTCATAATATGAAGAAAATACAATTCAATACAATTTCAACATAGTGTATTGTTGCCTAAGTTGTATGTGATTGAGTCTTGAATGTTGAAAGTCAGATCATTCTAATATTTCTGTATAATATTGTTTTTCTTATTGACTTAGCATGTTAGTATCTTCTGAGGTATTTTTTAAACACAAAAACTTAACTTGTAAAATGCAATGTAAATAGGTCAGCAAGGAAAATACACAACTGAGTCCAGATATTGATTATTCATATAGTTTTTAAAATTACATAGACATTAATAGTATGTGATGTTTTTGAAATGAATGGTAAAAAAATAGTGATATGTAAAGAGACCTCACCCTGAACATTTTTATTCCCAAATAATGAAATGTGAAAAAAGATTGTATAAATATTTGCAGGGGAAACCTTTATAAAATAATAGCTATCATCACAGATTTTCATAGCACATACTTATTTAAAAAGGAAAAATCTGGTATTGCATAATTCCCTCAGATAGTTTTGGGGCATGAGAGTAGCACTTAGATAGATCTAACTGACTGAGACAAAGGCACAACTTTCCCAGGTGAAAGGCAGGTTCTAAGAGCCCTGCATGGACCCCAGCTCTAGAGACAAGTCAGGCAGGTTTGCTGACTTCATGCACTCTGCAAGTGTCCTCTTGATTCAGCCTCTTTCTAGAATGAATCAGGAGTTGAAGATGCGTTCCTGGCTGACGGAGAATGCCAAATGAGAGGAATTTTTAAAAATGATCACACTTAAGATTATAAACATAAATTTACACCCATTTTATATGTGGAGAAGAACTTAGGAAATAGTTAATCAAAAATCTGCATTGCTGTGAGGAAACAAATCTGCAATAGTCCATGACTGAAAGTCAGAGTGAGTGTGTGTGTGTTTAACTAACACTCGAATTTAACACGTAACATTCCAATTCCAACAACATGTAGATAGCTTGAAATACACTCCTTATAGTAAGTAATATGTAATCACATGCTTTTCTTAAATAAGGATGAAAGTAGGTTGGCATACAGGTAATATTTTTATTAATGTGAATATGTTAATATTCAAAGTTTTCCAAATAACTTATTTTTAAATTTACTAATATATCTGGGTAGGTAACAAAATTAATTTTCTTACATACTAAGATTGAGATAGTACCACATTAATAATGTAAATACAATTTTATTATTATAGAATATTACTGGATTTACCTCCAAGATACTACATATAAATATTTAATCATCCTTTTTTTAAAAAAAGCATGTTCTTTTGAATATAAAATTGAATGAATGAGTAAAACTACTGCCATAATCCCTGTATATTTCTATCAGAGCAATTTTTATATCTTGAGAATCTGAACTAAATAATTAGTTTTTCGTGGAAAATGTGAAGTGTGTTATTTAATTTCTCAAATAATATAATAAATCATAGAATTAGGCAATAATTATAAGGCAATAGGAGAGAAAGTACAATAACTATAAATTTCTATGTAACCTCCCTATAGTCAGAAAAATGAATTAAATATTAAAGTCCTTGAGATATTACTGGGGTCAGTTTAAAGACTGTGGTAAATTATGACCTTTATAAAACAAAATTCTCAACTAATGTTCCTTGGTAAGCAATGGCAACCGGCTCACAAAACCCACTGGACATATCCATGCATAGAAAGATCTTAATTGAAGAACTGATCAGTTGCAGAGCAAACTAGCTGAGAGTTTGACCATAGGACCAAAAAAAAAAAAAAAAAAAAAAAAAAAATTGTCTTAAGGTTGGCTGTTTTCACTGGGTTGGGAAAAGCAAATGGAGTAACCATACAGTTACATTTAAAATAAATAATTATGAGTGACTGAGACTGTTGGAGCCCAGAGGAAAGACTATGGGGACATGCCAGATAGTTCAGTCCTTTATTCCAAGTTAGGAAGGTGAAGGAGGGATAGAACCACAGGGAAGCAGATGTTCCAGTTGGAAAATAGGAGAACAAAATGTAATAAAATGGAGACTTAATGCAGATCAAAGAACAGGGGGCTCAAGAATATCAGATTATGGTCAGAATGTTAGTGACTCTGATAGACTTGGGCTGCCCAGGCCCACCACCCAAATGCTAACATCTTCACTGAGCCATGCTTGACCCTATGCATCTGGATGAATCCTTTGGTGGGCTGATGATGAAGACAACACCTTTTAAGTTCCAGTTCTTTATAGTCCTGAGAGTATATGTGAGAAAATGTGAAAGGACTCCTATGGCCCGTTTTCAAACACCAATAAACATGGCCTTTAATTTTTAATTTTTATTTTTTGGTGGTGAGGAGGATGGTACCCAGGGCCTTGTGCATACTAGGCAAGGGCTTGAACACTGAGTTGATCAGAGCACTTTCATCAGTACTCCCTGCTAAAACCAGCTGCTGTCTGCTTGGGGGAATAGGACCAGACAGGTAGAAAATGGGATGAATACCCAGTGTCAGCTGTTACCCCAAAGTTTCTGGGTCAGTGAAAGAAAATGACATGTAAACAGTCTCAAATACTAAGGTGGTAATACTAGAAACCCTGTTTGAAATCTATGTTCTTTTTTTTTTTTAAGGTATATTTTTTCATTGTTTTTATGGTTTGTTCTATTTAGTTATACATGATAGCAGAATGCATTTTGATTCATTGTACACAAATAGGGTACAACTTTTCATTTCTCTGGCTATACACGATGTAGTCACACCATTCATGTAATCGTACATGCACTCAGGCTAAAGATGCTTGTCACATTCCACCACCTTTCCTTCCTCTGTCCCCACTCCCCTCATTTCCCTCTATCTAATCCAACTTTCCTCCATTCTTCCCTTAACCCCTCCCACCCCCTGTTATGTATCGGCATCTACCTATCAGAGAAAACATTTGACTCTGTGTTTTTGGCTTGGCTTATTTCACTTAGCCTGACACTCTCCAACTCCATCCATTTATCTGCAAATGCCATAATTTTATTCTTCTTTATGGCTGAGCACAAGGTTCGAGGAATGCTTTTTTTCCTCACTTAGCATCTTCTTTTACTATTTAATTCAGACATTTCTCTGCAATTTCCTGTATTCATGGTTTTATCACCTCATTTCTAAATGGGTTTTAGTTCATCTCTAACAGGAGACATGCATTTGTAAAACACAAATGGTTATGTTTCATGAATAGTTAGCTTTGTTGTATATACTTTATATTAAAAATATGCTATCATTGACTCTGATGAAGAAAAATCAAAGCCTGTACACATGCTTGACTTTTCATTAGATGATCTATTGGTTGAGAGTAAAGGCTTTGGTACCCATCCCATGCAGACTGAGTCCCAGCTTTACCACTTGATAGTTATCTTATATTTGGTAGTTTTTTTTTTTTTTTAACTTTCTTTATATTCACCAGTATTGACAATGAAAGCATTTGCTTGATAGGATTGCTATTAGATTTAATAATCATATGACATAGATATGTGATGCATGTATGTATCTACAGTATAGATGTATAAATAAAATATCTACACAGGTATGTATATATTATCTACATGTGATTATATATGTGCATACATAATTAAATGTGTGTACAATATATGCATATATGTTTAAGTGGAATTATACATAATTACATTGTGTTTAGATGGCAAGATTGAGAAGAGAGAGAAGGAATGGAACCTTTTATGACCCCTGATACATTGTGTGTATTTCCTATATATTAGCTTTAGTAAGAGATCATTGTAGAAATTAAAGGAGACCCAATATCTTTGAAGCAATCTTCTGGTGACTTGTAGTCAAGTCACTGGAGACAGATCTATTCAAGTACTAATTAAATTAGAAACTGATTATATCTTTAAAAAAAAAAAGTCATCTTATTCACCACCCTTTCTGGATAGAAATCTAGCTATCTTGCTCAATAGCCACTTAATCTCCAATTGGTCAAAAAGTGTACTTCTTTTAAGGGCTCCTTATTGAACAGTTCCATTAAAAATGTTTCCTTTACATTAAAGGGGCTTTCATTGCATTGAATTTAAAGCTTCAAAAAATTATGCAGTACAAACTAGTACTAGAAAAATGACAATACAGAATTGAAAACAAGCATACATTAATGGACTTTCACTTTTGTCTATCATTCATTATTCTTTTAATTACCTTTTGGTTTAATGAGAAGAGCTCAGGTCTAAGGTGGGAAAAAGTTGGTTTTGGGACTCTGGTAATGATACCCCAAAGCTATATGGGCTCGGAAGGTACACCATCCATGTCAATAATCTCATCTTTGAAATAAGGATGATAATTTTCTGGCTAAAAAAAAGAAAAGAAAAAAAAAATAAAAATAAAACAGGAGGGAAGAAAGAAAACTATGCTTTGTATGTTGTGTTTGTCAAGCTCTATAGCAGGCAGTTCCATCCGCTGGATCATTTAATGTTTATTCATATTGGAGAGAGATTATCAAACATTTTTTAATTAAAAAAATAATTCCAGAAAAGTTCAGTCAGTTCTCTCTATTTACAAAGGTAAGAAATAGTTCACACTTTCCTTAAACTGTAACAGGCAATCTGTATATAGAGACTTTCCTGGGGAAAATTTTAGTAATCCATGTTTGTGGGAATCATTGCTGGTCACATTTGCATTGCTTATGTAGCTCACTTAAAAATATTAATAAGTATTTCCCCAATTAATGAATCTAAGTGACAAATAAATTGAGTTCGATGAGTGATTTTGTTTTTGTCTTCATCTCTGCTTTAAAATATAAAAGGAATATTTAAAATACATTGTTATTTATTTATTTATTTATTAGGATTAAGCTTTTGGAAAAAACTACATAATGGTGATTAAGGAATGGATTATAGTACAAATGAAAATATTCCCAATAAGTATGTTTTCCCCCCAAGGATTGAAAGCAATTATTCACTAAAAAGGGAAAGAAAAAGACAATTAACTTATTTCAAATCCTTTCTGCAACAGAGCGCATTGTACAGAGACAGGATGCAATGGAACTATTCTAGTCTAAACCAGAAGACTCGATCCCAGCCTGTGTCCTTAATCTCTCTGAAGCTCTTCTCTTCTGAAAAGTGTGATCAAAATGTCTGCCTTGTGCATCTCATATGTTATAGATATCAAATCAGGTAATACAGGTGAAAGTTCATCACAGACAATGAAAATCTATATAAGCACGAGGCTTTGAATTAGCCCCTTGGATGAAAGGGTCATGTATACCCTCTTTCTCAAAAGATCTAGGACACTCTAAATGTAAGCAGTGAGCATCAGAGTCACGCCAGCCTCCACGATAAAGATGAACCAGATGAGTTCCCTATGACTTAGGGACTATGCATCAAGAGCTTTAGACACAGTCATATCCTTTGATTTATTAAAGTCATTCCTGGGGATTATTTGCTACAGAAATAATCCCAAATTATTGACACGAAATCATTTTGTTGCCTGGTTATTTATAACAGAAAAACATTTGCAATGAATCAAATATCCAACATTAAACACAGAGATTAATTATGTTATTTTATATGAACACTGAAATAGTAGAACCATTCATTTTTTTTAACTTTACAGTATATTATTGGAAAGTGTTTTTGATCTAATAACTAGAAATCATCAGAATAGAAGACTATAACTACAAGTAGATAAAATTTCATAAAGAGGAAAAACACTGAAAGGAAATTTAAGAAGTTATTAATCATTGTCTTGCTTGGTTAACAATATTACTTTAAAAAACTGAAGTAGGAAACTTCATTTCTATATTTCTAATATTTTGATAGATCTCTTATTGTTATAATTTTCTATAATAATATAGATAATAATCACGTGATACTAAGAAGTTATCAGAGTCACAAATTATATCACGGCTGAAGATATGAAAAACAAATATTTCTAATTTTATCTTGATTTTGTCATTAAAAAATGGGAAAATATTATATGTTAAAATGTCCTCAGAAATATAATTTAAAATTTATAATTCATGCTTTCATTAATATATCTTTGTACCAGCAAATGAAAACAAAATGTTTTTTAATTCCCATTATGTTCCCAACATTAATTTAATTGTCCTTCATTTCTTTTACAAAGTTAATTTTTATGACCAATGCATTTTGTCAAGATCAAAACCTAAATGCAGAAAGAATTAGCCTTCTACAATAATGAATTAACAAGATCTAAGAAAGATAAAATGAATCACCAAATGATTACAGTTAACAAAGTTGCTCTTGGCTCCCTTAGGAAGAACGAGAGTCTTCCCTGAACCCCATTATCCTAATGAGAAGACATTCCACACTTGATCATTGCCCAAAGGCTGGAGAAGATCTTATAATGACTTACTGCCAGTGCTTAATGAAGAGGCTTCATGATTATTGAAACCACATCTGTTTGAGTAACAAGTCTCTTCCCAAATCCATGTGTCCTCTGCTATTTAGTGGGTGGCAGAATACACAGACTGCTAGTGAGCTCTGGTTTCTTTTCCCTGTGACGGGAACCTTGTACACCAATGGCAAGAGCTGTTCTCAAGATACTTCATGAAGGTGAAGACAGAATACTGTGTGGCCAGTGTTTAAATCTGGTTCAATTGCTTAATGGCTTTGTGACCCTGGACAGCTTGCTGAACTCTTCTTTGCCTTAGTTTCCTTTCTGTGTAATATACTGATGCCAAATTTAGAGTGTGGTTGTGAGGACCAAATGAATTAACAATTTAAAAGCTCTTGGACCTTATGTGGTGTAAGTGAGGACTAACTGAGTGCCAGCACTGTACCCGTTTGTAAATAATGCGAAAATTCTTGAGTCCATTTCATCCCTCAGTGTTGTGATCAGGTATGCAATGCAGTAATACTGCAGCTGTTTCTTATCTAAGAACACAATGGGATGAGCCTGTTAACATTGCTCTGCTCTTCGAATAATCAGTCTGTTTCTCTGACTCACAATGATGTACAGTCAGCAAACTTAAAATTCCAAGTTTGTTCAAATAGAAAAAATAGGTTAAAGAATCAAATATTCACAACCCGATCATAAGATTGTCAAAGTTTACATGATGCAAATATGATGCAAATTCCCTATTTACAGAGGACACACACACCATCTTCCATAGTGTTCAGGCCTCAAATTTGAAAAAGTAGAACTAACAAAGTCTTTGGATGTATGTGTTTTTGGAAGAACTGTCTACAGGCATAATCAGACCAATAGAGAGGCTGCGTGCTCTCCAACCCTGTCCCACAAACAGTCACACAGCTCTTCTGCCCCAGAAATACTCTCAGGGAACTTGAAAAGACTTACACAACCCACTGTATTTGTGTGGGATGAAAGGTGGTTCTAACACTGGGGTGTTCAATCCACATGGGGACAAGGGTGTCAGCATCTGGAGAGTTCTGCCCTAACCACTCCGTTTGCTGCCGTTCAAGTGCACGGGAAAAGTAATTTACTCCTTGAAATTTTGGCCTCATAAAGTTGCCAGTGCAGTGCTGAGTACATTGTCCCTACTTGGTAAATACTGAGGACAAAGTGAGGCAGAATCAGGTCTTTCTACTAATTTTAAATACTGACAGAAAAATCATCATGAGAATGGAAATCCTTTAAATAATTCCTGTAAGGTTTTATTCGCTGATGATGGTGTTTGTGAGTTTGATCACTTGATATTTAACCAATTTGACAATTTCTTGCTAAAATGGTGCTCAAAATTAAATGTTTTTGACTGACAAAACTATTAACTTAACCAAGCAAACTTTCCCTGAACTTTCCTAACGAATTTAAGCAAATAAAACAAAAGCCAAGATGAAAACATTTGTACTTCTCCTATATATGAACGCTCAGGTCAGTTTTCCCGCAGTGTTTCTCTTTGACCTGGACTTGGGGTGCAGGTCTCTTGGCAACTGTTCCCAGTGGGTCTGGTCCTGAACTGTTAGGTCGACTCCATGAGCATCATTCATCAGTGCTACTAATTGAAGGCCATGTCCAATTTCATTCATGTCACTACACCCAGAGGCTGTGCCATGCATGCTTATGATTCTCAAGCAAACACTTAAGACCATATTCAAATAAACTGTCACTGTGCAGGCAGGAGAACAGAGAACAGGGTGGGTTCAACTAGCTTCCCAAATGAGTTTTTAAATATAAAATATGCATGTATAATTTGATCTAATTATTAGGGTATAATAACAGGCATTTAAAAATAAGTTCCAGGGATGGCAAATATTCCTGGTAAATAAGGCTACAGTTTTGGCTTCAGAAAAAAACATTCCTATCACATCTGCCCTTAGGTTACTGATGGTTGGTTTTGGTGGGAACAACCATGCCATCTTGTCAAGCCCCATCATGTAATATCTATTTGTAGCTCCTTTGGATTTTGTCATGTGTCCCCATATTAATAGGAAAGGGGAAATTTTAATTTTAATTCACAAGCATTGTTCTTCACTTATCGATTCCACTATGTCAGAGTCGATACCATATCAACTGATGCACCAAATTTAATTCTGGATTTCAGATTACAAAAGAAGAGAGTGACATGAAATATCAGGGTTTCAATGCAGATGTCTGAAAGAACAAAAGGTTCACTATTTTCAGGCAAGTATTTTCCTGAAGAAAAAATGATAAAATTTTGAATGGCTTCTATATTTTAAAAGGAAGAAGGCTATTCAACTTCTGGAACGTCAGCCTCCATGGTGAGATTTGAACATCGCACTGTGAGGGTAGGAAAAATGTCTTTTTAGAATATTCGTACTGAAAATCGATGGCCTATGGAAACTCACAAGTTCCTGAGAAGTTCTCTCAGTTCTCTCCTGAGTATATATCCATTCCAGCACTGGTCGTCTCACCTGCACTTGCCAGTCATTGCTGACGCCTTCTCCAGCACTCCGTACAAGGTGGCTAATCGTGATTTTTCTCTTCTCTCCTTACTCCCTTCACTCCTCACCATCCGCCCCAACTCTTCTCACGTTGTCATCAGCCAGCCATCTGGTTCCTCCCTCTCTTGCTCCTCCTCTCTTCAGTGTGTCCTGAGCACAGCCCACACTAATCTTCCAAAGTGTTGACTTAACATCATCACCTTCTGCTCAAAACTGTACAGTGGCTCATTAGTACACTTTGGACTGGCACTGAAAACCCCAAATTGTCTTTTTAACCTTGCCACTGTCCATAAGCTATCTATTTGAGCTTTATGATCTGATTTGTCTTGTCTGTTCCTCCGTGAGTCATGAAGATTCAGGAAGAATATGCTGGTGGGTAGCGGTTGGGCATGGATTATGGAAAAAATGCTTCTAAAAGACTATTTAAGTCAACGGAAAATTACTCTGGACATCTATTCCTATTGTATATGACTGCTATGCTAGAGAAATAAATATTGTTTATTTAGGTTATGGGGAAATAAATAAAAGGAACAAAAGACTTCAGAATAAGCAGTCGTTAAACCATGGAAGTAAAGGCAGATGGACAAAAATTCCACAAACTGGCTCGCTGGGAACACAGCCAAAGCTAGCTTCAATATTTTTTAATGCAACCTAAAAGGAGAAGCAAGAGAATGCAAGCTCATAATTATTATCGCTATTATTATCACCACATTCTGTAATGCTTGTTCAGTGAGGAAACTTTATCACATGGTTTAAAAAAGAGGCCGATACATCTATCTAAATGAATCACTTCGTGGATGGAACACTGCTATTACCTCCTGTGGGGTTTCTTCCCTCCAGTGTCTTCTACGTACTAACTGTCCTCCAAGGTCACCCTCTGTCCCTCGCCATCCCTGTGACTGACTGACTTAACCTTTCCTCATTTCCTCTCAGACCTGCCTCCTTTGGCATCCCTCTGACCCCATTCAGCTCTCAGTTTCACTAGATTTGAAAGCCCATTTCCTGTGTCCTCCACATTAACCTTGGGCTTTGGTTACACCTCTGATTTCTCTTTTCCCGTGCTTTTCTCTGTATAAGAGACTTTGCGTGCGGCCTTTCAATTATTCCCTGTGGACTAAACCCTTTACCCTCAAGGGATGAGCTGACATTCTTTGTGTTCTTTCTAATTTGTTTGCTTATCTTCTCTGTTATATCTATTGATGATATTGAATCTATAAGTCAGTGAAATGTTTTTACCTCTGTGTGTTCATAATATGCTGAAGTCTTTTCAAGTAAAGTATAAGTTTACCAGACATCTTTGCAATTCTTCTGTAGTACTTAATACCCAGCACAGCAACGGATGCAGGGTGGTAAAACATGTCTTTTGAGTGATTTTTAAAGTCACTTATAGAAATAAAATCTGACTTCATTTTTTAAATTCTTTGTGGTTTCTTGTACATTATGCTCTTACTTAAGATTGTTTTACTTTTCATCACACATTACTTGATTGATTTTCTTAATGGAATATAAACTTATGGTTAAAAGCTCCCTCTACTGGTCCTTTTTAACATACCAGAAGAAAAGTTTAAAATATACATATTTTCTAAGAAGTTATCATATATTAGGGAAAAAAATCTCAAAGCTCAATAATGTTATTAACATTCTTTTTCTGTGATTGCACCTGTATGATCTAGTTCCTAAGGAAGTTTTGCTACTATAGTTCTTAGTTCTTCATTTCTTCAAATGGAACATTTGATTTCTCATCTGTCTGAAATTCTACCGTGGTTCATCCTGTAGACATCAACCATGTTGATGACTCTCCTATTTCCTGAGAGGCAGCATAGCACGGTGATTGAGAGCTAGACTCCCTGAGTCAGACTCCCCTCTCTGCCTTTTAGTAGCAGCAATTAACAGTCAAGCTGCTTAGTACCTCTTGTCTCTGGATTCTCATGAAAGAAATGGGGCTAACACTATTTCTCCCCTCACAATGCTGTCGTAGGTTTCAAATGGTCAGGTAGAGCAGACAGCACAAGCAAATAGCAAGCCCTCAGACCCTCACAAGCCACGTCTAGTGCCCCTTCAAAACAATCCTTGGCAAGTCTTTTTTTCCAGTGTCTTTGCCATATTTTTTCCTTATTTTACTCTCTGAACTTGGCCGTGATTGTACAGCTGATACCCTTGTGCCCATCTGCTTCTTCCCAATGGCTTTGTTTCTGTTGCATTCCACATATTTTTAAATACCTTTCCATTTAATTAGTAGATACCATCAAACATAGCTGATTGTGACAAAATGATTGGTCCATCCCTTGAGTGAAACCTGATGCGTGGGTACACAGCCTGCTTCCACCAGTCCACTCTGTTTCGTTGGAGGCAATGAACAGGCATCCAACAGGTACTAGTTAATTTAGTGATGGCAGGATTTCAGAATCACAGTTGCCTAAAAAATGTACATTTCCTTCAAATCAAACATTATGCATTTAAGAATATACTTACAGATGTGAAGTGTATAAGTTATACTTCACATGAAGTCTAAGTTAAGAGTGTGCACCCTGGAGACTGAACCTGTGGTCCTATGTTCTGTACTGGCTGAAGTATGTCACCAACCTTGTGCCTCAGCTATACAAATAGATGCTGTGCTTACTTCTGTTTCTCATCATTTAACTTGATTCTAAACTTCACAAGACAGACATATATACATATATATGAAAATATCTTTGAACACATTGAAATTATTAGCATAATGCATATTTTAAAAACTTTATTATAAAATCATATGGACTTGTACTTTGCCAAGAATGATATTGCAGGAATTTATAACTCAATGGTAAAGTTAAAAAGATTAAAAATAAAGATAAATGCTTCTTGCTCAATTCTAGATTATTGATATTGCCTACAGTGAAGGTCATTTCAACAGCAATTTGTTTTGATCTTCACGATGTTTTGGAAACATTTCAACATATTTCTAAAGTGACTGTTTCAAATTTAGATTCCCTGGTTAAACATCTGGGTTTCTTTCTCGGTCCATTTAGCTGCATTTAATACATACACCCTCTACTCCTTCAGAAAATAAAAATAGGTTCTGTGGAAAAAGAGGTGAAGGGTAACAGCATTACACAAAATTAAGGGTTTTGGGGAATTAGTTTGGACACACTCAGCTTTAATTTTGGAAAACACATTGAGAGCCCTTGAGAGAAAATGTTGCATATTTTAGCATCACTACATAAAGGCAGTTTCAGAACTGGGGAGTCTGGCTGAAGTTTGTTTACTTTAAGTAACATCAGCAATATTTAACATTTTTTAGTAACTAATGTTATGATCTTGCATTGTGTAATACACACTGGTGCAGGTTCTTACCATCATCCCATACCACATTTTAATCTGTTCTCTTGACAGAGAACGCGTTGATTATACAAGATCTGTTTTGTCTAGATTTTATGTAAGTTATAATCAGTCAGTTCTAGAACCTAGAATATGATAATTTTCTGTGTTATAAAATTGTTATCCCTTCTTACTTACACATTTTTGATCTAGGTTGTTAAATACTTACATCTTCAAATATGATCTATATTTTTCCCTGTTATTTTTTCACATTTATTTACGGCAAATTCAGAACTCTGCATTTTCTTTCTCTCATACTCAGAAGCATTAGTTACATTCCTGATAGACTTTTGAAAACTCTTTTAATGTTCTGTACTTTTATCTTAATACGTTCTCCCCCAGAAGCATGCCCTTTTTGATTAAACTTACGTAGTTTTCAGATTATATAGCAAATGTATGCTAAGTTGTCTCCCAGGAATGAGCAATATGGGTTTCCATATGTGTGTGCTGGCTCTGTGGGGTTCTTTTTAAACGTCCCAGGCTACATGAGGGCTTAGCCTATGGTCAGCCCTGGACCTGAGCTGTAGTCACTATTGTTTTTATCCATGCTATTTCTGGACGCATCCATACTCTTGCTTCTCTCAGTAGAATACATGATAGGATGATGTAAAAGACGGATAGGATGATGTGGGTGAGGCAGCAGGTCCACAGGTGTGTAGCTCTACGTCCAACCTCATAAGAGAGAATGACGCATTTCCTCACTTGCAGTAGAGTATAGAAGAATCTAAGCTTCTGCTACCTTTGTGTTGTGTGACGCACTTAGCAGGACTGTAGGTGGAAGTCAGTGTCCACCCCACCCAGAGATCCCAGTATAGAACATATTAGTCTTATCTCCTGCTCCAAAATTTGTCTGACTCATTTTTAGTACTGCTGTATAAGGAAAAACTATTTTTGTTTGGTTTTGGTGACTGAAAGCATGCATACAGACAACTAGCGTCTTTGCTTTCTTATTATTATATTTTTAAGCATAACAATGGCAGATACACTTGAACTGATTCATTCAATGACTATAATTCTCAAATTGATATACCAATATAGCCAGAAAATAAAAGAGGATAAAGAAGAAAAAAGAGGATTTTATACTTGCACGTTCAAAACCACCACACAACAAAAGGGACCACGGAAAGCCATCAGTCACAGATACGATCAAGAAACAGATTCTGGAAATAGAAAACTCTCTCCACTTGACTTTATCCCTCCCTACTGCCTTCCTCAAGTCTTATCTGACTTCTCTCCCTCCCTCTCCCTCCCCTTTTCCCTCCCTCCCTCGGACCCTCCCCCCACCTCTCACTCTTTTCCCATAACTTCTTCTCCTTCTCAATCCTGGATATTCCTAATGACTGCACATCTTCATCAGTCAATCTTAACTACAGTGCTAGCGACCATCTACTTTGTAAAATGTCAATTTATTCACTTTAGAAAAGGGCAGTAAAACTAATTAAATGCCATTTAATTTTATTTATAATGTGAAATATCACCAGTTCAAATAGATTAGAAAATAGTTTATTTCAAAATCTAAAGTTAGAATTTAAAAATATAGTTTAAATTTTAAAATTTTAAATGGAAGTAAATGCATCAATTTAACTATTTCTTTTTGTTCATTGAATATAATAAATAATATAAATAACTAAGTGATGGGAAATAATAAAACAAAGGAAAACAAAGAACTAAAGAAAGTAACATTTACTCCTTACATAAGTAGTTTTCTTGTTTTATTTCCTACATAAATGCTCGTTTCGATGGACTACAAGTAAACCTGGCATGAATCAAGTTTGTAGCTCTCACAAATCCAAATTACTGATGGTCAAGGATCCTGAATGTTTGTTAAACTGAATAAATGCTACTTACCATATGGGTTTTTGACAGAGTAGCTATTAGGAAAATTAGACTGTTCAACCTATCAGAGACTTTTCAGTGACAATAGAATTTCCCATTCCAGATCTCAATTAAGATCTTTTCCATTAACAGTCTATGGTTATTTATTACCACTTTGGGATTTTTCTGATTAGAATATCATTTGAAAATATGTTTCCCTTTCATACATCACAAGTGTTTCCTTTTAGTATGATGGTCCAATGAATTTTAAATGTTGGTTCAAAATCTGTATCATTTGAAGACCATTGGAAAATCTTTACATTATACATGAACTGAAGTTATATTTCTTCTTCATAAGAGCCATGGAGGTTCATATATAACCAAAAACTTCAGAGAAGACAATTTCAAGGAGAGAGAAGAGTCGGGTTAGGAAAAGAAGCTGACATAAGATATATATATATATTTTTTTACTGACTTCCTGGCTAACAGCAGGGAATTCTACATGATAAATTCTGAGTTTAACTGGAAGAGAAGGTAAACTCATAAGTTGAAATAGCCACAACATATGAAGGAAAGCAAATTTCAGTATATATGAAGTGCATTCTTTTTTTTAATAATGAGCCTTTATGTTATCAGAGGTACAGACAAAAATGATATCAGCTTTGCAAGATCCAAAGAATAACATTTTACTGCTAGAGGTCTATTAAAACGAACTTGAGGCAAGTGCTGCAAAACTGTTTTGAAACTTCCGTGATGCTCAAATGCAATGACAGATGTTCACAATGAAGTGACATTAGGCTTGATTTTTGTCCAATGTACTACATCTGGATCCACAGACAAGTTTCCTCTCATGTGGTAGCCACCCACGGGGAATGGCAGTGCCATGTGGGGTGGTGACCAGCACTGAAAAATCACGAGTCTTAAATGATTGACTACTCAGTCATATCTAAAAAGAAACAAAAATTGTAGTGAAATTAGTAAATTTTTTACTAATTGTTATCTAATATTTAGTTGTTATATATTATTAATATTTAAATATTATTTAATAACTAAATATTAGATAACAATTAGTAAATACAAAGTAAGAAATATCCATTTTTTTCCACCAATTATTAAGTGTGTTGGAGGTTCCAACCAGTGTGCCCTATGATAGATCACAATATTAAGAACAGAAGCTTTGACCCAAGGAACTTTAGAAAAAGTCTTAAGAGAAATGGAATACCAGGCATAAATGGAAGTTTCTACATTACTAATTCACTTCTGCCTGTGTTGTTTATGTGATATTTCTAGAAAGTTCTCAAGACTTTCAGACATTCCTCAGCTAAAGATACTCATTTTCAGGCAGCCAATCTTATGTGAGTTGTATCAACAAGCTTCAGCTTCTGAATTTATGAAAGATTACTTTATTCACTTTCCCCTGTATTGCTTAGGTCTTTGAAGCAGGTATCCTGGGCTTTGTATCCTGTATGTTCCTCAAACACTGGAATTAATACCTTCTTGGAAACTAAAAAACAGTGGACCAATACTCCTGTGATTTCAGGTTTCTGGGTGATCTGTTCCTATATCTGGCAACTCTGGTGCATTCATCCTGCAGATTTTCCTAACTTGCCATCCAGCTCTGAGAGAAATTGGGATCTCCTCCCTCGCCCACCTCACCACCGTGATTTTGTGGCTTAAATACCACATAATCTCAACACAGCAGAGCCCAGTGGACTGATTTCAGACTCAGTTGTCACTCACTAGTGATTTGACCTTCAGTAAATCACTTAACCCACCCGATGTTCAGTTTTCTCATCTGAAAAATGAAAGTTTGCACCAGACAGTCTCTTAACTCACTTCACTGGAAAATGTCATGAGTTTATGAGTACATAAACACTAGGCTCCTGAAGCTTTAGCAAAGAGGTAGTTTGATTTTTGTGTATGGAAAATTCCTTGAAACGTAAGCAAGCATTTAATTTATTGAAAATAAAAAGTGAATTGATTATTACTGAATTGATTAGTACTTGTCAACATGGTAATCATCTAAAACGAAGGTGCCCATGGCATTAAGAATGGGAAGTGACACAGATAGAAACAAAGAATGACAAAGAACCATTAGCGAAGTCAATGAAAAAGACAGTAGGAATTGTATCCCCTGAATCATTTAGTCATTCATTCAAGAAGCTCCTAAGAGCACCTAAATCCTGGCAAGACTCTTGGCCCAGAGGACAGAACTGTAAATGTAACAGAAGACGTCAGTGCTCACATATTCACATTGTAGTCAGGAAGAATGTTAAGAAATACACAAAGAAAAGAATGGGAGAATTTGAGGTAGCAATAAATAGCACTTATGAATAAGGAAATAAGCTAAGTGAAAGAAAAACACAGGACACACCAGAGGCAGGCTACTGTAAATGGCCAGGATGGCCAGGAAGGCTTCTCTGATAAAATGACATGAACGTGGAGATGAGAGATGGCAGAAACCCGCCCACCCACGCTCCTCTGTGAAGAACATTCCAGAGGAGATGCTCGCCAACAGGAGATTCCCAGAGGATGAACAAAGGGAGCTGGGGACATGAGGGCGGACACAGATGGACTCCAGACTTCTTAAAGAGCCAGAGGAACTGGGAGTTGATTCTATTTCAACACAACATGGAAATTTCAAGCAGTGTTGGGTGTTTTCAGGAGATGTGATCCAAAGTACCTCAGAAACGTGTCTGGCTGCTGAACAGAGATGAGAGCAGAGACAAATTCCTGGTGGAAGCAAATATCCTCAAGGGTCATGTTAATATGTTAGCATGATAGGAGAAGATCATGAAATATTAGGAGGGTCTGGTGAAACAGTCAATTCAGAAGTTCATACTTGTATTGAATAAAGCCTAAGGGTGAGTAAATCAGGAGGTATGTGCCAGAGGAAGATGAGGACTAGGAAAGCCCACGTTTTATCTTGGATGTCTCTCTGCAAAAGCGGAACTACTTGCACCACTGCCTTCCGAGAGCAGATTGGGCTGCTTCTTCCCAGTCTTGATAGACCTAGACGTCAACCTGCTTCACTTTCTAATGCAGTGGTTCCAGGCTGGTCGGCTTGCTCAGGGGCTTCAGGGAAGGGAACAAGCTACAGTTTTCAGCCAGCCTGCAGTGGTGTGGAGAAGCAGCACCAGCCAACTGCAAATCCATGAATCCACAGTTTGCTTTACCCCAAGTTAGACTGTGCACATAAGGACACTGGAAGACGAGAGATACTGCCACATTCTACTTGGCTAAGGTGGGTTTCAAAAAATAATCAAGATATGTAACTTACTTTTCTCTGGTGTTTAAGCAATTAATTAAAATTCTTACAAATAAAATTGCTTAGTTTGCTGCAGATCCTGTTTTTCAATATTCATCTGGGGAGAGAGATGTCCCATTGAATCTCTTATATCATCCCACCATTGACTCAGTGACAGAAACCCAAATTGCAGAGATGTAGGGGGCAGACAGTGTAGGGTGCACATTATGTCCCAAACCCCAAGTTACTGAGAGAGAAAATGCCACAATCTCAGTTACCTCCAATTATACTATAAATATTACCAAATGCATATAATATTATGGGGTAGGAATATTACAGAAGATGTAAGAGACTCAGGGACTCAATTCTATTGGAGAAAACAAGGGGATTCTGGAACAATTAACTGACAATGAAAGTGAACATGATCTTGAATGTCCAAATTGCAGAGCCAAGAGTCTTCACTGAAGTATAGAAAGAGCAAACTGAGCTTGTCACCAACCAGTTCTCAAGAGCCAATGAACATATTTATTTTATATGTTAGACAGATGGTGCCCACATACGATGGATGTCCTGACTTATAATGGTTTAACTGTACACTGGTGTGAAAGTAACATGCACTCAGAAGAAATCATACTTCAAATTTTGAATTTTGATCATTTCAGTTCCTCTGGTAGGTCAGGGGTCAAGTATCTTCAACTAATAAGGGATCGTACTAAGATATCACCCCTTCTTAAGTCAGGGAATATCTGTACTATTTAATGATCGAATTCTTAGAATGTTGCTTTCCGTATTTGGCTAGGAAAGAGTTGTAAGGAAAATAGTCCAATAATATCACCAGATGTTAGATGGAATATACTCAGTAGCTTTTCGGGGGTAAGAGGTAATGAAGAGATGCTACTGCCTTATAATTAATTGTGTACTAAGCCAGGGTGAGGCCATTCTTCCCTGACTGGTGATGATTAACTCCCCAGCTATTAATCATCTAATTGTGCAAATTGATTAACTACCAACTTGTTAGCATTTTAAATTAGCTTTACTGTCCCTCACCTTTTATAAACTATGTAGCCGGTCAAAACATATTAGAACTTTGATTAGATCTACAAAAAGCTCTCTATTCTTTCTTTCCAATGTGAAGATTCTTTCAAAGGGTTTTAGAGAGGTGATCCCTCTTACATTCTTCAGAGAAAATGAATGCAAACAATAAACAGATGAGAAGAACCAAATGTGTATAAAGGACCTTCAGACTAAAATCATTGGAAGGGCTACTAATTGGATGATAAAATCCTGGGCTGGTTTGTGTTAAGTAGACATAGATGTAGATATGGATATTTACATATATAATGTACATTTGATGCACCAGTATAGTAGAAAGATCTATATGCACACAAAGAAATACATATACAGAAATAGATTTATGTATGTATATTTATAATTTTTCACCCACGCTAGTAATTGTCAGCCACAAGTTCCATTTAGTTTTTGGAGTCTGATATGACAGCATAAACATGCACTGCCCTGAAGTTTCCCCTTTCTTAGCCGGCTGGTTCAGCAGGTGTGATGGGCTGACAGATCTGGCTCCAAGAGAATGTTATAGGCCAGACTCTAAGGGAAATGGCTAAACAGACTCCATTTTGCTCTGAGACTCCATGTTATGTAGGAAATAAACTTCTCCCATGGGAACACCCTGCCTCTGTACCCATCCTCAGTTACTTGGTGTGACATGTTTAACAATACAGAAAGACAATGCCTATGTAAAGAAACACTGCTCTCTTTTGATTCCTATTGCTCCTAAACAATGTACCATGTAAATGGTGACTATGTGGCTGTTAGTAACCATTCTTTAGTTTGTACCTAGGTAAGGGTCATTTTGACCCACTTCCCCCTCTGTTGATGATCTCATGATGTTAGTTTGTAATTTTGAATCATAGTAACAGAGAGTTATGATTGATGTGATTTTTGGTATAAGAACCCCTACAACCCTGTGGTCGGGGCTGTTCTCCCAATAGCCATTTTTGGGGGACACTGTGTGAGACAGTCAGCGGCTGGCTTAATAAAGACTCTCAAATTTGGACTTCTCAGTGGTGATCGGTCTGTCCTCAAGTTGCGCCCCATAACACAGGAACTCTTGCAACAACCTTGGGACTGGCTCTCTCCAACCTCTGATCCTTCTCGGATGGATGCTCTCCCTCTGCCTTCAGTGTCATCTTCAAAAATTGGAGTCTCCTAATCTGAATCTTCAGTTGGAAACTCTCTGCTCCATGCCTGTATTTAAAACTGAAACACTTCTGTCTGAACAGAATACTGTCTGTTTGTGTTAGTGCTTTTGCTCTGTTCCCCAGTGGGGGTGAGTTATTCAACATGGCGCCCTAATGGTGAGCATTTTTGGTGTGCCAGGGGTTAATGGGCAACTGAAAGATTAATTAGAAGCCCACCTCCTTGAGCTGAGGAAGTCCTACAACCATCCTCCTCTCTGATCAGTACTGGAGAGTTTATCTGTATTTTCAAGGACAGAAATATTTTTCATTAGAAGAATGAGTGGTAATCAAGAATTGTGACAGGCTTGTGAAATGGAGCAGGTGTTAGGGGACAGACAGATGAGGATGGTGGAAACAGGAGCAGTTCTGTAAAATGGGCCCACCGTGCTGACCCCTACAAGCTTTCTTGACCCCTACATTCTTTCTTTGCAAAAAGCAATGTACATGCAGCCCTGCCTGCAGGATCTGTCCCATTCCTCAGCAAACTACCTGTTGTCTGCAAGGACATACAGGCAGAAAATGAGGAACCCAAGTTGCTGTGAAGGGAGAGACGTGTGTGGCCCTTTCCACAGACCAGATGTTGGAAGATAAGGATAATTCCTCCTAACCATAAAACTTGTAAAAATGATTAAGAATAAAATTAGAACCAGTTAGCATGGGCCAAAGTGACAGAGTTGTCATGGCAGTGAGGACTTCGAAGTCTGATGTCAGTCAAAAGTCAAGAGGTGGACCTGGGAAGGACTTTCTGAAAACTTCCTGGGATCCCCAATAAAACTGGAGTGGAACAGAGTTTCTATCCTGTTTGAGGGGACCCACTCTCTCCCTTGAGTGACCCCTTTCCCTTTTCCTATCTCTTTAATAAACTTGGCTCTGTTACTCTGAGTGACATGTCTAAAATCTTTCTGACTTGATGGCAAGAATTGGGGTTTGAAGAGGGGGTCTTCAAGCTGCTCACTTTCTTGAAAGGCTCCAGCTCTGTAACATTATCCCGGCCTTTTCCAGAATAGGGTATAAGAAAGCAAAGTCCAGTGGCCTGTACCAAACAGATTTCTGTTGAGAATGGGGACCTCACACTGAGAGGCCCTCCTGTCCTTCAGTGAGCTGCACACAGGACTGTGCAGATGGATTCTGCCCATATTGGTAGTGGGGAAATGCAGCTAGAATTTGGTCACATTTGAATAAAAGCCTTCACGTTAAGATCTTGTTAGATATCTAAAAGGACAGAAAGCTGTGAATTTCATTTAATTCACAGAACAGATTGTGTAACTGCTTTTTGTCCTGTTAGTTAATAAGTGTTTTAACATGTAGCAGAATTAGCAGTGAGACTCTTTTTCTGAGATATTTTTTGTTAGTTTGTTTTCTTGAAATCTACCCCCCTCTGTCAGTTTTATTGAGATATAATTGACAAATAAAATATGTGTATATTTATGGTTTACATGGTAATGTCTCCATAGATCTATCCATTGTGAAATGACTCATGCAATCAAGCTAATTAACATAACTATAGCCATTTCCTGCCTAACTATAATTGGGGTAGAAAGGTAGCTAACAGCAAACAGAACAACACACTAATAAGTGTGAATGGTCAGATAGCCTTCCATTGTTGGAGTAGCTAATGGCTCTGGGGTGCATGCGTGATAAAAATTAACTCACCTGCAGGCCAGGCAAGCTTTGGCCTCTCCTCCACCACACTCTGAGCTTCTTACCTTGACCTATCTGGTCAGACTAACATTGTCATTTCTTTTCCTTCCAACATCTTGCTAACCCATGCATTTTTCTCAAGATGCTCTCTTTGTGTGGAACATCCCACTCCTAAATCCTATTCATCCCGCACAACTCAGTGTAGGTACTGACTCCCCAGAAGGCCGCCCTGCCTGAGGGTTCCACTTTGACCCTCTCCTCCACATGTTACAGGGCATCCTCACAGTACCACTGGCCACAGCGTGTTCAAGTTACTTGTCCTCCCCTCTGCTTCCTGAGCAGCCTAAGAGAGGGGTTTTGTATTTCTGGGACACACATAAGACTCAACGAAACGCTAGATGACTCCAAAAAATCGCCTGTGAGTACTTCAATGATCATTTAGAAATAAATCACTTCCTTCATTGCCCAAATCAGACATGCTGTTCACATGAGCAGTGAGCATTATCTTAAGGTGTTGATCTACATACCCGCAGAGTTAATAAAATCATCTTTAGGTGTTCTTTCTACTAACAATTATGATCCATTTCCACAAAATTACTGAATGGATCTTGGTCTTCCAGAGTTGAAGATATTCTTACATAATGCTGAAATTTCCTGAAAAAATGAGACACAATGTGTCAAAGATTTGCATGCAGTTAGCATGATAGCGAAAATGGCAGGCAATTGGGAAACATCTACATAAATCACATCTAACCTATCCAATAGAGTGTATGGATAAGTGTGAGTCCTGAATTACCTCTGTGAAGAACACAGAAATTGTCTCCCCATCTTACAGCTGTGACTTGCAAATGGCCTGGTCCCTGCATCCCCCCTGTGGTGAGAGGCCTGTATCTGAGGCAGTGTTCTCTGGTAGTGGTAAGCTTTCAACTGTGATTACACTTTAAGGACGACAAAATCCGCTCCATTGGTATGGGCATTGATATTCCAAATACACCTCCTATGCTTCAGTGAGTTGGTTGTTACCTGTAAATTACCAGAATGGGTGCACATGATCTGTCTTTGAACCCTCTGCAATGTGAAGGACCTTGTGTAGAAAGTAATCATTTATTGAACGTTACTGGTATCACAGGTATTTCTCATATTTATTCTATTGATTACCTGAAAACTGCTGACTGTGGTTTATAGGGCCAAATATTTCCTCTAGTAAATGCTCCTTTACATATTAACTAGAATTACAAAATAATTCCAAGTGCAGGCATTTATCATTTCATTAAGAAAAATTAAGCAAAGTTCAAATGACCTCTTCCTTCCCGTATAATCCTATCAGAAAAAAAAGCAAAAATCAAAGCAATAATATATACCTCATTATATTTAATAGGCATGTCTGAACAGTTTATTAAAAAATGGAAAGGGTAAGAAAATAATATTCATTACATGAAAATCTCTATGATAGGCATTTTATTAATGTGGAATATTTAAAACTGACAATGGTATTATGATTACTTATTTAATCTCCATTTGTGGATGAGTAAATTCAAATATGAGGTCACTCATAATCCAGGATTTCTCTTATTACACAACCTTAACTTTGGAATTATTAGTGTAAGTTATAATCTTTAAGAATAGCTATCATCTATGTGTTGGCATTTACTCAACTGCAGATTTACTGATATTTCTTTGGAAAATGAGAGAAACTAGACTTTCATGCAAGAATATTAATTTAAAATATTTTAGCATTCAGTTCATCTAATCTCCCACCTAAAAGAAGGAAATTTGCATAATTGCTTAGCAAACACTGGTTATACAATTGAAAATTGAATAGCACTTAAAAATAATGAAGTAGTTCAAAATATAGAGACAAAGGTTCACAAATAAGGAAATCTCAAAGAAAAAAAATTTCCATTGCTACTTTTTTCCCACCTTTTTTTTCCTTGAGGCATTGGGAGTTTCAGACTCTGAAAGTTATTTTATAATCAAATCACAGAATGTTCAAACATAGTATTCATGTACTGCTCCCTACATATTGTATCCCTAAATAGTTTCTAAATTCTGCTCTATATATTTTAAGGAAGATGCTATGTTTTTAAAACAAACATTTTCTTTATACCAATGATAAACTGCACAAGATACCTAAACATTAGAGAAAGGTGCATATTTGTTATTATATAATGCAGTTGTTGAGGTTCTCAAAACACGCCTGAAGTGTAGCTACTGGTTATGTGTATATACACAATAAAATATGGTGACAATCTAGCCCCCAGGAGCTATAAGTGATGTTTACTTGTTAGCTTGGAAATAGCATTTCTGCAGATGAGGTCATACTGGATCTGTGTGGACCCTAAACCTCTATGACTAGTGTCCTTATAAGTGGAATCAGAAACACATACAGGAAGTGCCCACCCAATGCTCTGAAAAGGTGCAGGCAGAGAGAGACTGCCCACCAGTCTTCAGAAGCTAGGAGAGAGGCATGCAATGGAGTCTCTCTCAGGGTCTCCAGGGGGTACCAATCCTGCCAACATCTGGATTTCAGACCTTGCCTTCAGAAGGGAGAGAATATAGCTCTGCTGTTTTAAGCTACTCAGTCTGGGGCATTTTGTTACTGCAGCTCTGGGGAACTGATACCCTGGGAAGGTCAATGACCCCATTCAGCAGCAGGACTTGCTAAGGCTTTAAGGTCAGATACTTCATCAGGCACTAGCCTGGAATTTTACCGAGTGATGAGAATAGAACAGAATCAAATCCATTCCTTTTAAAGGTTCCAACTTTCAAGATTCACAAATAGATTAGATGATGTTGTTAGCATATGTATGCACCTGGCCAACTCTGGGATCCTGATTTAACACACAAGAAAATGTTCCGCTAGGCATTACATTCAACTTTAAAATGAAAAAATTAAAGCAATATTTACTGAGCCTTAGCTTAGCTATTCAGCAGTAACCATTCCAAAACACATAACACCCTATCTCATTTAATCATCAAAGCAGTCCTAAGACTTAAATACTACTGATGACTTTGAGAATTGTTATAGACCCATTGAGAAAGCAAAATGTCAATGAGTAACAGGAATTCCAGGAAGATAGCCACCTTCGGGTAATGAATTCTTACTTTCTCATTTCAGGTCTGTTGTAGATGATCTTTACTACATCAGATGCCACATTTAGCAAGAGAAAATAAAGAACGTTCAGTACGATTTGAATTCCAGATAATGATTTTTAGTATATGTCTCCAAAATTACATATAACATACTTACACTAAAAACATTCAATAAATGTAAATTTAAATAAACTTCTTGTATTTTTTCTGGCAACCTTACTACTCCAAGACCTGAAATTTGGAAACAAAATACTTGCGTCTATAAAGAATTCTGAAGTTTGACACAGTAATTCTAAAAGGAAATACCTAATCATCAATATATGAAGAATCAAATTTTGTAAATTGCCTCTTATTTAACTTTCGCATCTTTGTTTTCTCTACAGGACCTGGGATATAGTAAATTCAAGAAATGTCATTGAATGAATTGAATTGACCACTTAAACACATTTCTCCAAATATAAAGAATACTCTTCAAGTAACCTTAGAACCCAGGTGCATTATTCGTAATCACTTGTAATTCATTAATTAAATCCAACGGGTACCTTATAGGACATAATTCTAGCTCTATTCTTTGGTTCAACTTATGAATATTTTGTGAGAGCTAAAATTTAACTAAGTTCAAAAGTAACTGTATTATTTTCCTAAGAATGCTATAAAAAGTAGCACCAACTGGGTAGCCTGGAATAACAGAAATTTACGGGCTCGTGGTCCTGGAGGGCAGTGATCTGAAATCTCCTAAATCAAAGGCAGTAGTGGGCCTAGTTCCCTCAGACCCTTGCTGCCTCTTCCAGCTTCTGGTGGCTCCAGTTTTCTTGACTCATCACTGCCTCATCTCCACGTGGCCGCAGGGACACTTGTGAATTCCCTCTTCTCGTAAGGACACCAGTCAAGCTGAATTAGCACACACAGCAATTACCCATCCTAACTTGGTGACATCTGCAAAGGCCCCACCTCCAAATAAGGTCACAGTCATAGGTACGAAGCATTAGGACTTCAACATATCTTTTTGTGCCAACATAATTCCACCCACGACACTAACCTATAACACGGTTTTGGCAAAATGCCCAAGTTCTCCCGATACGATCAGCTGCACAATTTATTGTGACACATTCAGATCTTTAACCCCATGGACCAAAGAGTCCCATCTGTATCACCTGATCTCACAGACCAGCAACAGAATGAAAATCCCCAAAGTATTAATGCATTGAGAAAGGAAATGATTGCTGCTGTTTCTAAAACTTTGCATTAGTACCTATGTTATCAATCTAACCAAATGGAGCAATAATTACCACTAATGCTGCCTTTTTGACACATCAGTGCAATTAAGTACTTATCTCTTCCAACCTTTTCCAGACTGTACGTGCCTGCAAAGCAGAAACCAACCCCTAAGTATGCTGGGAGCGATGGCCAATGGTCCCTAATATTGAGTTCAGATGCCAGTCTTATCAGTAATTGATCATGTTGTATAATTCAGAAACAGTGAGTGCTCCATAGTTTGACATATTTACCCAGATTGTCATTTTCTATATACTTCATTAATAATAATAAACTTTGTTTTTTTATATGAAATGGTTTCCCCTCTGCACATTCTATAATAGTTCCTAACATGTGACATGATGCAAGACTCAAAGAACCAAATCAAAGAAATGGATAAATCTACAGAAAAAGAAAGAATATATAACACATGGTGAGCAGAAGTGAAAATAAAACACTCTAAAATAGCTATCATCTCTATTTTGATTTTAGAGTTCCTTTGAACATTAGTAATCACCATGAAAATTATTCAGTATTTGCTGTTACCCTAGAAGGACTATTCTTTAATAAAAATGTTGCAGTTTTAACCTTATATCCAGAACTCAATTTGTATTTATAGGCAACTAAAATTGATTCAGGTCAGCCCCAGCATGAACTGAGGATGTAGGTGCTTCCCGGCATGAGCTGATTTTTGTGTCCCTTAAGCATAATAGATAATTGCCTTCTCTAGGGAGACTCCCAGGGTCTTTTGTAATGTGGAAAGCTGCAGCATTAGCAAACTCAGGTATTTTAAAGTGAGCGAGTAAAGAGGTACCACTCCACAGGATGATAAATGGGGCAAGAGAAACCGTGCTGGCAGCATCTTGGAATAGACAATGGGGATACAAACTACTAAAATCAGAAACGGGCAACAAATCAGAGGCACGGTCTCTTTGTGGACAAACTCAATGCTTTTTTTCTTGTGAAATAGCTAGGAAAAAATGTGGTGTATGAGTGTAATAAAACAAGACCCCCAGATTTTTCTTTCCTTTATGGATTAATTAAGGAAACCAATCTGTGAAACCAGATGCAAGTTTCTCTGTCCCTTTTTTGGGGATGGGAGTCGAATTATACTCAGTCCATTAGATGTTTCTGTCAGCATTTTGACATTTGGGTCTCCCCAGGCCCTTCTGAAATGGAAGCTAGCAATCCCAGGGACTGCTGATCGGGGCTTATGCTATAAAGATATTTTTAGATAATAGTTTATTGCTTTTAGTCCCTGTCTTATAGTTGAAACAATATTTTCTTTTAAGAGAAAAACAAAACTAAACAGCTACCTTGCTTTAGGAACAATACTCTAAGAATGAGAAAGAGAGAGAGAGAGAGAAAGAGAAAGAGAGAGAGAGAGAGAGAGAGAGAGAGAGAGAGAGAGAGAGCGAGCTCATGAGAGCAGGAACAGGCTTTAAACAATCAGATGTCTTTCAGAATTTGGACTCAAAGATAAATGAGTTATATATTTTCAATTAAAAGGAATATACAGGCATAGGAAAGATAGAAGAATAAATCTAATGTAATTTTCCTATTTATACATATGAAAATACTCAAGTGAACACCACCGTTGTGCCCACCCACAAGAATTGGGTCCTAATTTGAATAAGATATAGCCTATGCTTGTATAATTTTATTGAAGTGGATTCTACTGTCATGTGTAACTAACAAGAACCAAAAAAATGAAATTTAAAAAAATATGTAAAGATAGCAAACACATTAAACAAACATCCAAGGCTAGTGAATAATATCATGTCTAAAATTGCAGATGTTACAGTTTGCATATGAGGTGTCCCCCAAAAGCTCCTGTAACGCAGGGCTGTTCAGAGATGAAATGATTGGAATGTGAGTGGAGAGCTATAACCCAATCACACATCTTGGTTTGAATGGACTGACTGGGAGGTAACTGCAGGCAGGTTAGCGGGACTGGTGGAGGTAGGGCATGCCCAGGAAAGTTGCCTCTTCCTGGAAGACAGTCCCCGTTCTCTCTCTCTCTACTTCTGGCTGTCATGCCCTGAGCATCTTTCCTCTGCCAAGTCCTTCCACCATGATGTGCTGCCTCACACCAAGCCCAGAGCGGGCCAACCATGGTCTGAGACCTCTGTAACTATGAGCCTCAAATAAACTTTCCCTACTCTAAGTTGTTCTGGTCAAGTATTTGGGTCACAGCAAGGAAAGCTGACTAACAGAGATGTTCTTAAAGACCCGAGAGCAAGAAGAGGTATTTGCCAAAGTGGTTTTCTTTTGATGTGTTTTAAAATCTGGAAATCAGCCTAGGAAATGAAGATCTCAAATTAATTTCAATTCACTCACTTGAAATTAAAAAATAAACAAGACTTTGTCTCCCATTCTTTTATGTTTCTCTCATTTTATTCCCACTAAGATCGCTGGGGCACAGATGAGTACTGCTAGAACTGTTTTCTCCAATCCTGATCCTTCCAGCACAGCTTACCTCCTGTGTGTCATGGCGACTTTGTGTTTCTTCACAGCCTCAGCAGATGAGACTGTCAGGCTAAGCTTCCAAATAAAGGAGAGGCTGAAACCCAGAAAGATGCCAAATAGAGGGGCAAAGAAAGCGACAGGACATCACACACCAGATGCAAGCCCCTTGCTCATAACACAGAGCGTGAGGAGGCAAAACTTCTGGAATCAGACTACCATGGGAAAGATAAAATACTACCCTGTGCTTCGGCATTGAGTAGGAGCAAACTAGATTCAATTTATCATGAGATAGAGCGGTTTATTTTTAGTGAGAGAAGTCTTTCTAAATTCAGAAGCAGGTCGGAATTCAGACACTACCTGGTGCCAATCATCATGGGAAGAGGAAAACTTCACAAGAAAGACACAGTCCACTTCAATTAGTCAATGGAACCCAAGTCCCAAGAAAGGACACGTTATGTTCAGGTAGTGAATAAGAACACGCAAGTTGCAGCCTTAACCTTGGTACATCAAGAACCCCACAAGGAGCCCCTGAGTCAGTGAACGTCAAGGCAAGCAAATAATGAGACAAAAGTAAACCTCTGGGGGAAGAGGCTGTTATTTTCCTCTTAATGATTCAGTGGTGGAGAGGGAGGGAATTGTGTTGGCTGGTAATGAACTATCCAACAACAGAACTAATACTGAGAACTCCTCTGTCCTTAGCCAAGCTGTGACAATTGCAGTATTAAGTTGAATGATAACCAACAGTGTCAGCCAGGGACTCTGGATTATTTATTGCTCCTAAGTTGTAAAATTAAAATTTGCTATTTTCCATCATTTTGTTGCTATTTAAATGAGCATAACACCCAGCATCTTTCAGTCTAATTCAACAGAAATGGTGCAGGAATAGATGCTGTTTCCAGCCCCTGAATACCACCTCCTCACCCACTTATCAGCCCCCAGTCCTCAGCACCCACATGTACAACTACCCACCAAGAGACAAGCGTCTCCCCAGCAGCAAGGCCACACACATGCCAGACTAGCTCCCGGTCTTCACTTTCAATAACTTCTCTTTTGAAATTAGCCTAAGCTTATCAAGAGAAAAGCAGAAATTCAATTTAAGTCATTGGTTTGTAGACAACAAATCGTGTAGAATTGGAAAAAAGCGCTGAGATTTTTGTAGTATGTGACAGAATAAATATTTAGTGCAGTCAACATGTGCACTGATGGTTTACTGCTCTGCAGATGGCAAACAAAATGGACTAGCATATGGAATATTAAAAGAACACCTGAAGCTGGAGGCTTCTGGATCAAACAGGACTGTAGCTGTTATTAGATAGAGGCTTACTGACTGTGGCCTAAAATGTGTTTTCTTACTATCATCAATTTGTTCAACATGCAGAATAAGCATCAGAGAAGAATTTCAAGTGAGTTGTTTAGTCATCAGATGGTATGTCTTTTCCATTTTGATAATGCCACTAATCATCTATGTAACTTTGAGCAAACTACTAACGTCATAAAGCCTCGGTTTAATCAAATGAAACATGGGGATAAAACTTTACTCAACTTCTAGAATCACTGAGGTAATTTTTTTTAATTTGTCTTTTTAGTTGTTGATGGACATTTATTTATTGATATGCAGCGCTGAGAATCGAACCCAGTGCCTCACACATGCTAGGCAAGTGCTCTACCACTGAGCCACAACCCCAGCCCATCACTGGTGTAATTTTAAAAAAATGTAAAGTGCTGTGCAGAGTACCTGGCACAAGATGTACTCAAAAAATTAGTTTCAATTATGCCCCTGTTCTTCTCCCCAACATTATTGTTACTCCGTGAATAAAATGAAAAGGAGCTATTTATTTTCAAAATTTCTTATTAAATCCTCTCACTGCCTAATAGAGATATGACCTTAGCTGCCCACTCTCTAGTCCGAACTCCTACTGCAGCTTCACTTTCCTCCCTGGTGAACCCTTCTTCGTGCTTAAAGACTTCAGAGTGTGCCCACATAGCCATCTTCTCGGATCCTAATAAGCGCCACTATTGATAGGTAAGGATTAGAATCACCGCCCTTCCAATCAACTATGTGACTTGCAGATACATAGTGACTCATCCTGAGAAGCCCAGGTAGCTCATAGATGAGAACCTGGTTACCTGATCAAGGGATGTCAAACTTAACAGCAAGTGCAACCTAAGTGCACCCAGCAAGCCTGCTATTAGACATCCATAGCAGAGGTATTTGAATTGCAGCTCAGCATAACTGCCTGGATTCCTGCTGTTTAGAAAGACTGTGGGAGAATTTTCAAGTAGTGAACAACCCAAAACCTCTCAAGGTGAAATATTGTTGAAGGGTCTTGAGTTTTAGATCTCTGATTGCTGTGAACCCTTTTGGCCTTTTCCTCCCCAGGAGGGTAAATGACATGAACAAGCTCATTCAACTTGCTCTAGACAGCCTAAGGATTTAGTCTGCTTGCAGGTCAACCCAGGTCCCAAACCAAAGATTTTTTTTTTTTTTTTCTGTAGACCACCTTCTTACCAAAGTGCTACACAGGGATGGAGACAAGTCAGCCTAAAACTTCAAGCCATGATTTAGTGGAAAGTTCTGTCTGTTGAGATTTGTTTTTCTGTACCCAAAACCCATGTTCTTCTCATTAGGTTCTACCTCGGTTTTGTGGGCGAGTGAGGCAGAGAACACACTAGTGACCTCTTGCAGATGTTTTTCCTCTTTGGGGCTGGCACAGGTAAGCTGGTAGCACTTGAGCCCAACACTGTGACTGTGACGTCATCAGGAGCAGTTGAACATCTACTGAGAACTCAAGTCTAGAAGCCAACAATGGCAATCAGCAGAGGAACCCTACTTAGCAACACAGCTCCCGCTTGCCCAGAAGTCTCAGGCCTGCTAAGCTGAGAACTTTCTCACCAATTAGAACTTTGTCACCAGATAGACAATTAGTTAATCTTCAGTAGGCTAAAATATTGAATTTAAAGGGATCTATATTGCAACTTGGTTTGCACCAGCATTTGAATCCTAAATAACAGCTGCTATGATTCTGGGGGAAAAAATTGGGCGAGTCACTTATCAAAGTGACACTTTTCTGCTCAATGATTTGGGTATTGTTATGGTCTGGTTTTGTGGTGTCGCCCAAAAGCTCATGTGTGAGATAATGCAAGAAGGTTCAGAGGAGGAATGATTGGGTTGTAAAAGTCTTAACCCAATCAGTGAATTAATCCTCTGATAGGGATTAACTGATTGGTAACTGAAGTGGTAGAGTGTGGCTGGAGGAGGTGGGAATCAGGGCATGACTTTGGGTGAATATTTGTAACTGGCAAGTGGAGTCTCTCTCTGCTTTCTGATCATGATGTGAGCTGCTTCCCTCTTCTGCACTCTCCTGTCTCACCTCAAGCTCCAAGAAATGCAGCTGGCCTTCTCTGGACTAAGTCCTCTGAAACCATGAGCCCCCAAATAAACTTTTCCTCCTTTAAAATTGTTCCCGTCAGATCTTTCAATCACAGCAGTGAAATAGCTGACTAAAATAGTTATGGTAATTTACTTTCTTTTTTTCCTTTCAGTGTCAAATGGACATGGATCTAGTTTGTGGTCTTTGGGGAGTTTGCTGCTGAAACTATATGTAAATAGTTACATGGGCCATTAAACTCTGGGAGGTCCACCTGGATTAACTCAGGAAGGACAAGATGAGGTAATGACACCAGGGAATAGACAAGACTTAAAGCAAGAGCCCCACTTTCCACACAGAAACATCCACAGCTCAGGGACTGCTGGGTTTCAGAGTATCTGCTGTTAAATCGAGTTTTAGAACACAAAAGAACCTTTGTCTTATTTGGCTTTGTCTTATTTCCTTCCCGTAGACACCATTTGAGTAGGTAAGAGAACATTGTAACTTCTATTTTACTGATGGAAATACTGATAAGTGAAGATGGTAAGTGATTTGTCTCTGATAACACAAATGACAGGGGTAGACCCAAGACCAAGAAGGACACAATTTTAGTAGCAAACATGTACCATAGTGATTCTCTTTTGTCACCAGTTTTGAAGGATTAGTGACCAAATTCAGTAATATGCCAGCAAGTGTCTGTATAAGCATACATTTGTTTTTCTTAGTTACATAAACCTCCAGAGATAACCATTTCCTCTTTGACAGGTCTGTATAACTGTCAATTAGTTTTTTAACATAATTTTAAAAACATGTGGTTCTATATTCTATGATTATGATCAGTTCTATCCTATAGGCACATATTTCAAGAAAAATTTGTTGTAAATAATGCATTTTTAACACAATACTTATAAATACCTCAGTTAACCCTAAACTTATCAACAGACTTCTCATCTGAGGTTTAGATATGAATACTTTTATTGATAATCTCACAATGATTCCAGTCCGAAATGGTCCCATCTTAGGGTCTTCATTCCACTATTGGAAAAGAGTTATTTTGAGTACTATAAGGTATTTCAAGGTCCAACTACTCAAAAGCAAATAGATTTGTTCAACTTGTTTCCAGGGATATGATAACAGTGGAAACCTAAGAGATGAACAAAGATATTCTAGCAAAAGTTATTTTCAAAACGTAAAAGGTAATTATATGTGAAGGATAGTTAAATACGTATAAGGACAGCCATATTGAGGTATGCGTGAGGCACTGGATAGAACAGAGGAGCGAATAATTACGATCCAGGTAAGACTTTTGTATGGGGGTTGTATATGAGACAGATCTTAAAATATGAGTCAGGTGGAAAAGTGCATTCCAGGAGATAAAAGAAATCATAAAAGAGAACAATAACAACAACAACAATAATAACAACAACAACAATAATATCACTGTGGGCTGGGTTTGTGACTCAGTGGTAAACTGACTATCTAGCATGTGTGAGGCCCTGGGTTCCATTGCCAGTACTGAAAAAGCAACTGAATAGTAATGAGTCAATGTTGTTCATCATTTGTGCCATTTGCTCACCAAACATTGTTTAAATGTCACCCAACCCCATGTAACCAGTTCATAAATATATAGCAGTTCATTTTATTCTTAAATAACCTCTTGAGCTAGGAATTATCTGTGAGAATAGGAAACAGAGGTCTAGAAAAGAGAAGTCACCTGCCATTGCCACACAGCAGGGGATACACAGAGCCAGGAATCAGCAGGACTTTTTATCCAGTAAAAAATGTGTCCTAATAAAGTTTTCCTAAATATGTTGTCATTGGTACACAGGATGAACAGGAACAAGAAAGGGAGAAGGTGAGTTGGAAAATATAGCCTAGAATCACATTGGAAAGGAATTTGTCATACTTCAAGGCAACACAAAATTAACCATTCAAGCATTTTATGTGCAGAGAATAAAAAAGTAGCAACAATTTGCACAAAAGATGGCAAGTGAGTTGGTACAGCCTGAGAGAGCTCAAGTCGAGGAGCAAATTTCTTGGCTCCACCCTGAGTTAGCACAGCCTACAGACTGTCCACCAGGCCAGTAGATCTGAGTGAATGACACAGGGGAGGATGAGCTGAATCATCCCATTAAGAAGCCAGCTACAAAGCAAACGGCCTGCCAGAAAAGCAGAAGTATCGATCGGCCATTTAGAGCAAATGATGGGATGCTAATTAATAACTGCAGCTGTCAGGAAGCAGAGACCGTTGGCTCCATATAGATTCCTTCCCACACTTTCATTTGCTTTAATGTTCAAAGCTTTGTTTGATGTGGATTTAATGCTTCCTTTTCTCATTCTGTTAATTCTTTGGGTATTTTATACTGTATCCTTTTGTGTATGTCTATCTGTATATGTTTTTCTTTTTTCCTTCTTACATTAATAATGGTATGTTTAACGTCTTGAAAGTCTGAGATTTCTTACAAGTTTTAGTTTTCAAAACCAAATGAAGTACTTGAGAGAGGCCAGCATGTCTCGCATTGAGGCCATCAAGAGCATTTCATCTCTGGCAATGACTTTGAAGTGAGGGGCACAGGTCAGCCTGAGAAATCAACATCAAGGGAAAAAACATATAAGCATGTGTGTGTGTGTGTGTGTGTGCATTTCATATATATATATTTATATATATATATTTATATATACATATGTAAAATGAACCAATGGTGGAGAAAAAAAGTGGAAAAACTATCCCAGTAAGACCATCTGAAACATATGTTTAGGAAGTCATGGTGAAGACTTTTAAGTGAAAGAAAGGAATAAAACATGAAAAATAGATTCTGTAAATCAAGTAAGGCATAATATGAAAAAAATCACATTGTTTATAATCAAATTCAACCCAGTGTGTTATGGTCATTACCTTCTTTGTTTTATGTTAAATTGAAAAAGTCAAAAAACAAAAGCTGACCAGAATTCTAGTGGTGTATATAGGGGTGGTGGTAAAATAAACAGGCATAAATATGGTATAGGAGACTGCCAAATAGTAATATTATTTTGAGGTTAATGCTTGATAGTAATTGTTCTTTCCCTCCAAGTCTTTTCGTGACTCTTTTTTGGGGAAAGTTACTATTCTTCAAATTCTAATTAAAGTATGTCAAAATTATTCTTTTTCTCTCTATACTTTGGCACCAAGCATTCTATTTTCCATTTTATGCAAGTATATGTATTTGCAGATATATACATATATGTATCTGCAAATTTATACATACAGATGTATAGATGTGTGTGCATATACATATCCACACATATATATACACATACGATTTATTTAAGAGGAGATTAATGCTTGCAGAGCAGAGTTTGTCTTTCCCACCTCTGTGCCCTCTCCAGCACCTGAGCCTTCAGGTGAGAGGGGAGGTTCCGGGAGGAGTGGAGGACTGATGAGTATTGGAACCCAGGCATCCAGGTGGGAGCCTCAACCTTGGGTCTGGGTGCTTTGAATTGGCTGACAGGAGAGCCTCTAACTTGGCTTGTGATTCCAGTTCCAAGACCAGATACAGGTGAGGGAGGAATATTAGAGGATCAGATGCCAATCGGAAGTATCTTGTGGTCTTCTGACAGTTTTGATGCCTTCAAATAGACACTGAATCCACATTAGTGGCTCCTCTCAAGAGGCTAAGTAGCATTTGCAATGGTCATTGTCTCTGTAAGACATAACCTGTAAGATGTAAATTATTTATAAAAGTCCAAATAAAATATGAAAGCAGAAAAGATAAATAAAACCCGAAGTGCTTTAAGTTCAAAGGAAGGTTTACTTCTGAATAAGGTCTCAGGTTGCCCCTCTAAGTCCTCTCCAGCACTGATTCTAGAATCTAGGGGAAAAAAGCATTCAATCCACATAACCCAAATTTATCTCTGTCTTTACAGATGAAGTCACAGTTGTGTTACTCATATAAATGACGTCTACAGCAGTAGTTGACTTTACCGGTTAATACACAGAAAATGATCCCCTCAAAATCTCTCACAGGATTACAGTTAATTCCCATAGTGATTTCAAAGCTTTATACTTCTGAAATCTAATTTACATCTCAAACATCCATAAATCAGCCAAGGCATTTCAGTATAAGAAGAAGGTTTTTCTCTTCTTAAATAGAGACTAGAGAGCACAAAATGGTCATTTTAGTACATAGTCATATAATTTCTAGAAACAGCACCTTACTGTTTCAGGCAAAGAAGCTCATTTATATGTGCTAATTAGTGCAATTATTAAAATTACTTTCAAAGCATTTAACCTACAGCAGGAGAGTTTCCCAAAAGAGAAACACACACACACACACACACACACACACCCCAAAAAAGAGAAACAATTAACAAGTGCTAACAAGAAGTGGTTACTTTCTTGATTCTGTTGAGTTACAGACACTAAATGACAAACACACTCTCATTGAAGACCTCCTCTGGCAGGTCACACCATCGCTTTGAAGACTGCCCCAGGAGCAAGTAGAGACCACTACTCTACAGCTTTGTCAGGGAAGAACAGATCGAAATTAAATGACCTACAGTAGAAACTAATAGAGTCTTAGCTAAGGAAACTGCTTGTGTTTGTTTCATTTATTTCTTGGTATTTTTACAGATATTTGTTTTTCCCAGTTGTTTTATTAAACTGAAACATCTCAGGCCTCAGGTATGAATACACTAGCTTTATTTTTGGTTTTCAAACCCATCACTCATGTAACAGATACAAACAGTTGCCATAAATCATAGTTGCTGCTGCAGACGTAATCAAAAGTGTCACTTTGTGTTCCCTGTTGCCTGCAAAAAACGATAAAAATGAAAATAACAAAAAAGGTTCTATGCCTACCCTTTTCCACCTCAGTTACCAATACTCCAGGTGTACTCTATGTCTAAGCCTAGAGTTAACCATGGAAGGACTAAGAGTGCATGTTCTTATTCTGATAATGAAAAAAATTGTATAATACATAAAACTTTCTTTCATGTAGGGTTTCCATTGATTGAACATGAACATGAACCCTAACAACAGAGTTGAAAGGAAATAAGAAATAGGAACTGAACAAAGGAAAGCCTGGCCATTTCAAAACTGATGATGAACTAAAACTTCAAGGAGCAAGGACTTTGCCGAGATGGGAGATGGTGTGAGAGAGTCACAGTGTTCTGCTTGGCCATGGCAGTAGAGTGCAGCTCTGCACCTGGAGGACCAGTTCAAGGGTATTTCTCTCCTAACACCCTGATAATATAACTAGACTTAATTTTTCCACTTTCAGTTACCAAAGGTTCCAACAGCCCCGCCCCCTTTTTAAAAAGTCAAACTGATGTTGTGGCACTTGAAGCTTGTTTGAATGTTCCACACTATCCGAGCTTGTATTAGGCTGATGGTGTTTCCTAATCTATTTGGAAAATGTATGATACAGATTATGCTTATGTGCATATTATTTCTAAGAGTCTGATGGAACTATAAGCACGGGATCTGGAAATGTAAATAATAGTATGACTTTGCCATTTACTATTATCTGACTTTGAGCAAGTCACTGGGTCCACTGCCATATCAGCTTCATCTGTCATAATTTCTTCTTCATGATTTCTACAATTCCCTCTAGTACTAATATTTTATAGTATTCCATAATACATTAGTATCTGCATTTATTTGATTTTGGTCCCAAGTCAGACACTCTAAAACTGACTTTTATTTCTTTTTCCCATATCTTACTACTAGAATATAATATAATAAAGTCTCCAAGACTAGGCAATGAGGCTAAGCTTATAAGGCATGTAGTGCACTAGAGACTGCAGCATAATTAAGCAATTTCTACAATGACTGAAAATGAAATACTTTAAAATTGACCATGTGTGTCAATGCAAAAATATTATCTACATGATTGCAATGTATAAAATGTATTTACTCTTTGACATTTCATTTCCTTCTCTTTAGAGCTGTAAATTTTTATGTCAATTAATTTATTCAAAGTCAATTTTAAAATATGATTCATCTAACAATCAACACTGAATGAGCATATGACCGATAAAAGACTCTCATTTAAATTATTTAAAGATAAAATAAGAGAAATCAATGATGCAAGTTTATCAGAGAGAAAAATATACATAGAAACTTGGAGCAAATGAAAGACAGATGGAATAAAATTTGGGAATAAAGTGCAGGGTTTGAATGTTTATGTCCACTGTAATGCATATATTGAAATCGAGTCCCCAGAGCAGAGTCATTCAGAGGGGGAGGGCTCTAGGAGGTGACGGGGTCCTGGATGTAGAATCCTCAAGAGTGGAAGTGGTCTTTCTGTGAAAGAGGCCTGTGGGAAATCTTTTACCTCTCTCACCATATGGGAACACAGCTTCCTTAGAAACAAGCCCTTACCAGACACTGAATCTGCCTGGTCTTTGATCCTGGATTTTCCAGACTCCAGAACCATGAGAAATTATGCTTGTTGTTTACAAATCACCCAGCTTAAGGGATAAGGTATTTTGCTGAAGCAGCCTGAGAAGACTAAGACATAGAATAAAGGGGGGGGGGGATGCTAAAAGAAAGACGAGTTATAAGCCTAGTTAAGACCACAGATATTTTTTTTCTGTGGTATCTTCAGGATAATAGAATTGTTAGCTCTAAAATTAATACTCATAGTTTGATAGCCACATTCTTTGCAGATACTACCAAATAGAGCAGTCATATCCTGAGGTCATTGCTTGACCAACCCTCAAGAAGACCCCTCTTGAAAAATGACTTCTGCCTTTATTTCACCATGTGCAGACCATGAGGTGTTCAGCTTAGGATATCGGCTCCTCAGTAGAGCTGAAAATAATAGTGTCATCGATGCTCCTGTTAACTGACTATATGTTAGAGCACACTGGATCTAGAAGATCTCACAAACATAGATACATCTGCTGACTTTGCTTCCTCGCCTGTAACTATGATGAGTTCAGAATTTATTGGAAGGATAACTTGCTGTGTGAGGAGAAAAAAGAAACCTTTGTTTTTAAAGATCCCTTGAGGATTTATTTCAATTAAAAAATAACTTATCACTGTGCATGTATGATCAGCCACAAAGCTTTCCCAACAAATGCTAGCACTGTTTTCAATGCATCTATTATTTAAATGGAACTAAATTTGTCTCAACTTTGCAGTTTCCCATATTGCATAGATATGATGCTTAGCATGTTAAAAGTTGCTAAAATGAGCATCTGAAAATTAACAAGGAAGCCACAAAAAACTAAGGTTTAATAAAAGCACAAATGTGAAAATTCTAACACTTGGAATAATCATTCAGGAATGAGAGATTCTGCCTGAGTTTCCAGATAACTGAAATTTAACATTAAAAATATTATGGGAGTGCTGTTCAATAAATTGCACAAGGTTTATGTAGTAAAAGAGCAAAATCTTCAAAAGACACATCCCAGTAGGGCTCTTCTCTCTCCCTCCCCCTTATTCAAACTTGCTTGTGTTTTAGTAAGAAATTCAATGCAAATGTTCCTTTTCCAGGGAGATCACAGGTTTATCCTATATTTTGTCCACTGAAGCTTATTACAGAGTTCGTTGACTGAACACAAAAGACTGTCTCCTTTCATATTGTAAGACTTTATGGAAAGAATATTTTGAGAAAGGCTGATTTTGAAACCTAAAAATTTGTCTTCTTCAGAATCCAATATGTTTGCAAGGATGATATCAGAGTATATGCCATATGAACAATTTTTCAAACATAATTCTTTGTAATGTTTTTAAAACTCACACTGAATGATGTACTGTATGTGTAAGTGACTGCAGGACTGAAATTCTTTATGACGTATCCTTTGTAAACAATTAAACCCATACATCAAAGAAAAAATTTTGAAAGGCAAAGGAATTTTCTAAACATTACAATCAGACATCATAGTCTGCTTCTTTTATAATTTAAAGGGTGCTATTCCAAATATTTAACAATATTTACAGCATGGGCACTGACCCGGGGGGAAAAAATGAGAGTTGTAGTGTTTTATTATTAATATTCAACATTTGGTATTTTAGTATGTTAATAATGCATTGAATCATTCAGCTGAAGTATGGCAGCTGATTACCAGACTTGTACCACTGTCTAATAATAATATCCCTGATATCTGGTAAGAACCTGGTCATATTTATTTTGTTCCACTAAAAACAAAATTGTGATAAAAATGAAAAAAAGAAGTCTTTGCTTTATCTTTTCTTCCATTTTAAGAACCCTGACTCCACATTATTCAGGTAAATAACATGAAGTAGAACTAAACACAGACTTTTGCTCTTCCCTTGCAGGTTTAGAGTGACTCTCTTTTTCTTTTACATGAACATGTGTTTTTAACTTTTATTCAGAAGATGTTGGGACCCTTATCTTGTGTTGGCTGCAGTATTTGGCAGATTGTACCTTAGATTTGCATTGTGCTGTAGGAAATTCCCCAAGGTCTAGATACTTGGATTTCTTGGCACACATTTATGGTGTCTTGCCTGCACGCAGAGCTAACTGAGCAAATTTTGAAATAACTTACGACATATATTTTCTAGTTTCTCTTCTCCTCTCTAGCAATGCTCAACTAATAAAATGTATTAAAATGATCATATGTTTAAGTATCTCCTCCATCTCTTTTTCTATAAAACCCTCCTTTGACTGCCTCACAAAATGTATGTTCACTGTCTTGAGGCAACTTCTTCACTGTCATGGGTAGTTTTTATAAACATCTGGGTGCTAGACCTTTGGGTATAACTGAATTTTCTGCAAGTCAGACTTTCGAATGACTGAAGTGTTAAATTACTTAGTTATTACCAACTTAATGTTTTATTTAAAAAAAGAAGATCTGTCTGGTTGGACACATAAAGCTCCTGGAAGAGCTTTATAAAGCTGGGAAGACCTTTGGTCCTCGTGACCAAAAAGATGATGAGTCCCCAGGGACTCTCAGCTACATCAGGTGACAGGGTGAGCCACCAACCCCAAACCAGACACACAGGTGGAGACAGAGTGTGTGCACCTGGAGCAGGTAGCTCTGCTGTGACCAGAAACCAGAGACAATCTTAAAGGTAGCTGACTCCGTCCTGCAAAGAAAGCACGGACAAATTTGAGAGATAAAAACTCCCAGGCTCCTGATTCCAAAGAAACCCATCCTTGGGTTAGGTTTACTTTAGGGTCTCTGGGTAAGGATGGGAGAAAAATCCCCTAGTTCTTCCATCCAGGGAGGGAGAAAGTAAGGGTGTTGAAATACGCCCAGGACGTTCTGTTGTACTTAACAAAGGTCCACCCTGAGGAACACTAATCTACTAGAGCCTAATGGATGGGATTTGAACCAGAGCCTGCCCAAGCTTAGGGAGGAGCACTACCCACCTCCAGCTCCCTTTGGCCATGTGTGTGTGTGTGTGTGTGTGTGTGTGTGTGTATCAGGGTGGGAGGTCTAGGGGAGATGAATAGCCAACTTTACCCTCTCTGTCTTTCCTGTAATCACGTGATCCTCATGAAGTAACCAACACCCCAAGACCCCATCACAGGACCTTTCCCTGTCACCTTATCAACATGATCAGGACTTCTGCATGATTACAGAGGGTACAAATGAAAGGACTGCATGTTTCTCATGTTATTGAAGATAAATTCCCCGTGAACATCTGATGACACCAGGGGATTTGAAAGCAAGAAGACTGGAAGAAATTTGAATCTCTGACACACAGATCTGCAATAAACAGTAAACACAGCCTCACTCCTCAACCAATGGACATAAAGCCTCAGTCCAAAGCACTATTTAATTCACTTTACCTGAGATACCGTGTCTGGCTGGAAACAAAATTAAAAAGACCTGCTAAAAGACAAAAAATGCAATTTGGGGAATTAGAGCAAAACTCGGAACTGGATTCACCTACAGCAGAGATTTGGGATGACCACAATGGTAATTTAAAATAACTATGATTAATGTATTGAGAGCTCACACGGTAAGAGCAGATAGGCAAAGGAGACAGGGAGACAGGAACTGAAAGAATTACAAGGAAATGCAAGAAATAATGGTATTCAAAAAAGGTAGGAATGCAGACTACTTTTATGGACCTGTTACTAGACTGGACATAATTAAGGAAGTAATTAGGGGCCTTGAAGATATGCCAATAGAAACTTCCTAAACTGATAGGCAAAGTCAAGTTTGGTATTGGTGACACAGCAGAGAAATAGACAAAATAAATAGAGATTCCAGAAACAGACCCACACAAATGGAGGCAATTGTTCTTTGCAAATTGAGCATAGGGACATTGGTGGTCTCTAAGCACAGCAGGGGAGAAAGGGGATACTCCTTGCAAAAGAGCCAGTCCAGGTGCTAACCTCGCCCTGGTCACAAGATGAAGTTGTTGTTTGTACACCCTCAAGTTCCCTTATTCCCTTATTCCCAGAATAAGCCCTCTCCCTCTTCACAGCGGTGATCTCCAGGTCTGCAGCTGCTGAGTTTTAATCATATCCCTGGCTTCCTTCAGTTCTTCATTTACCTTTCTTATTTCCTATTTACACTGTTAGGCTGTTATTTTCTGCTCAACACAAACATTATTTTCACAAAATAGGATGCAAATATCCATACTCAGTGTCTAATGATTTCTTCATTCTGGCATTCTTTAATTACACTGCTTTTCAATCTGAACATGTGATTCATTGTTCATGGTTTCATTTGATTCTAATAAAAGAAGTAATATCATAATTTAGTAGATGAGGAAACATAAGCCCAGAAAGTGGAGGTAACTTTTCAAGTGACAAACATGGTGGTATGTGCCAGTAATCCCAGAGACTCTGGAGGCTGGGGTAGGAGGATCACAAGTTCCAGTCTAGCCTCAGCAACTTAACTAAAGCCTGTCTCAAAATATAAACCAAAATGGTCTAAGGATATAGCTCAGTGGCAGTGTGTCCTTGGGTTCAATCCCTGGCACCAAAATAAATAAATACATAAATAAATAAAGGAAGCCAATATAGTGGTAGAATAAGACCTACACCCACATTGTATAAAGTCCTCTCCTGCTCTAAGGGTGCTGAGAACTGGCTTAGTTTAGAAATAATTCATGACTCAACAATTCTCAATAAAAAGGACACGTGTGTTGAGAAAATTAAAAACTCAAAAAATATAGAGAATAACATGAAACAGAGCTAATGGAGTTATAAAAAATTGATTGAATAAATTATTTGCTCTGGTTCAGATTTTTTCCAAGCAATGAGAAAAAATAAGACAGCTGACTGATAGCATTGACCTATGAAAAAACACAAAATTACAGAAGGAAAAAAAATTAATTTCTACAAATTTCCAGAGGCATTTACTATATGCAAAGCCACTTTATTAACCATTATTAAATATTATTATGTGTCTAGTTAGTCAAGCACAACACTTTCTTTCATATGATGTCTCAGTGATCTCTCAAAGTAAGCATTACCTCTAATGTGTAGCTGAAATGCCTGTTTCAGTATGTTGAATGACATACTCAAGATCACACCAGGAATAAATGGCATGAGTAACCTTACAACTCACTTCCCTCTTTTGTTCCTGAGAGAGCTCAACTTAGGGTGCTGGTAAGCTAATGGAGGGTATGTCTAAGGGCACCTTACAAGATCATGCTTAGTTAACTGGATCAAAGAGAAAGGCCTCCATTTTGATGACCTTTATGGGAGGGTGAACCTCAGGGCTGTTAGTACAATATCCCCTTCTTATCCACAGCAGATATGTTCCATGTGAATGCCTGAAACCACAGACAGCACCAAACCCTCCATATGCTATATTTTATCTTATACACACACACACACACACACACACACACACACATATGATAAACTTTAATTTATGAAACAGGTCCAATAAGACATAATGGCATTTACTGGTAAATAGATGGAACTGGAGACTATCACACTAAGTGAAATAAGCCAGTATCCAAAAGTCAAGGGTTGAATGTCTTCTCTGATATATAAAAGCTAATCCAAAATAAGTGGGTGGGGATTGAAAAGAAAAGAAGAAAGATCAAGATTAATGGAATAGACAAAGGGGAATGAAGGGAAGAGAGGGGAGAGGGGAGAGAGAAAGACAGTAGAATGAATCTGACCTAAATTTCCTGTGTACATATATGGATATACCACAGTGAATCTCACCATCATGTACATCCACAAAACACGAATTAAAATAAAAAACCTATAAGTAAATAGCAGTAAGTAGAGGGAAAGGAACAAGGGGAGGGGAAGAGAGAAAAGTACTGGGGACTGAATTAAAACAAATGATATTCTATGCTTTTATAATTATGTCAAAATGAATCCTAATGTTATGTATAACTAAAAAGAACCAATAAAAAGATCAACAGTAAATAATAAAATAGAATGGTTATAACAATGTACTGCAATAAGATTCTCAACTTGTCTTACTGGACGTACTTATTATCCTTTGTGTTGTGATGATTCTGTGCCCACGTGACAAGAGGGTGAAGTGAATGATACAGGAGCTGTGACCTAGTGTTAGGCTACTAAGTAAGAGTTACTTGAATACAAGCCCGGGACACTGCAACAGTCAAGCTGATTCTGAAAGAGGTACTAAGGGAGGGGCGGCACATACTGTGTGGATACACGGAACAAAGTGATTAATGATTCATGTTCTGGGCAAAAAAGAACAGAACAGGGAGAAATTGAACCGCACTACTCAGAACAATTCAAAAACACATGAATCATTTATTTCCTGGAAATTGTAAATATTTTCAGATTGCAATTAATTGCAATTCCCTGAAACCATGGAAAGCAACGTGGTACCTAAGGGAGCCCACCGCAGTCATAATAAAATCATGACTGTCATCATGTCCTGAACGGCTGCCACATGACTTACACTGTGTTGGGTGCTTTTGAGCTTCCACCTCAGTACTCCACAGCAACTGTACCATGAAAGTGCTATGATCCCCATTTCCAAATGAGGAAACTGAGGCTCACACTGACAAGGTGACACATCTAAGGTGAAACAACTAAACATTTGAACTGGGCTTATTCCTTAAGGATTCAAACTCTTGCTGATTTATTTTAATTCTTCCTTAACCACAGTCAAAATGGTCATTTTCATCCTTTCTGTTTTCCCTCTTGACAATAGGTTAAAATTGACATGCAATTAAACATTTCTTCAGTTTGTGAATTTTGTGCCCAACTGCATGTTCTGGCTGAAAGCACCTACAATTAGCAAGCGCTGATTAGATGCTTATGCAATTTCCAAAAGGTTAACTTTTAGTATACACAAAAAGAGGCCAAAAGAACCAAAAAAGTTGGCATTTACTAATATTGTTTTGAAGGTTTTTCCCTAGGAAAAATATCAATTTAAATGCAACATGAAGCTGCATTTTCTTAATGCATTTTAAATGCAACTGTGACAGCACTCTGTGTAAATGTTTATCATATGAAAGCATAGACTCTGACAGAAAAGTATTTCTAGAAGACCACAGGGATTTTAGGAGACTAGATAAGGCTGTGCAGACGATAGTAACTAGAGATGAAAAACATAAATGTGCCCATTATCTCCAGGAACCAGAAAAATACATTTTTTATTTGCTAGTTATCCTGTCATCTCTGACTAGCTTTAGACATGTTAAAGTCAGCAATTCTAGAAGGATCCCCATGTATCTTCAGATATCTCAGCAGATTAGGAATGGGTTTTAGGACCTTAAACTTCTAGGTCACTGGTTTGAATCCAAACCAAGTCAATGCCATTTAAAGGACATAGCCCCTTCGTTCAGAGTTGTCACCAAAAATGAATCTGCCCATTCCTTACATTTCTGAATATTCCATGCCAATTCGACCATTACGTGACACACAGATTCCAGAGTCACTGAGAGGGAGATGCTGCCTGGGGGGTAGACAGCATGGACGGAATTCACTAAACTGACTCCAACACACATACTCAGGAAAGAAACAGTGGACACACACAAAGTGCCACTACTACCTTTTACTTAAAAATGGAAACTATGTTTATTTTTTCCTTGAATACATTGTTTATGGATTTAAAAACGATAAATTACCACTTTTAAATCTGTCATTTCTCAGAATTTTCTTAAAGAAGCTGATTATGCAATGGAAATATTAAAAAGCAGAGAAACTTGTTTGATTAAAATGGCTATAATTTGCATGTAATTGAGAAGTTATAGGCATACATACAGATATGCATCATATATTGTATAGGTATTAATTTGGAAAGATTCCAAAATGTATTAAAATGAGGAATGAATGCATTGTGCATTTTCCAAAATCATAGCATAATCACAGGTTGGTTAATTTGTGACAATCATTCATTTGGGAAACTGTTCCAGATGATAGTTTTCAAGATTTCTTAAAGATCATTCTCTTCTGGGCTAGTAAAACTAACAACATGAAATATTTTCTCCCAAAACTAAATTTAATTTTCTTTTTTACACCCAAAATGAACAAAGAAATTAGAATAATCTTTCAAAAAATCATCTGCCATGATGTTTTCCCCTTTCCTGATACATGTACATAACAATATAGAAAATATTAATTTGTTTTCATAGAATTATCTCCTATAATTTTATAATTTTTAGTAAGTTCTACCATACCTTCTTCCAGTTAAGAGAAAATTCTAGTGATATGCTTCAATAAATTTGCAAATGAGTGTATTAAGGAGCCCAGAAAGTTGTTATTTATACAAAATGTTTATTTCAGTCTCTGGTGATTTTGACTCCAAAACTCTATATCATAAAACTTATTCATAATCATGTTTCTTAAAGACTTGTGAATGCTATATGCTAAGCTGGATCAACAAAAAGACATTCTGGAGGCTTCAGTGGGCCAGAAAAGCTAGAGATGGGACACTGTCCCTGCATACACGGAATTACACATGCAGAGACCAGTCACTGGGGAACGTGAGTGATTGTTTACTGACAAGTGCACATCTACTATTTATCTAGTGCTTTGTGGACCGAAGAACTAGCAACAGAGTTTATGCTTCTTACAATTACAGTTAATATGCCATGGACTAAAATTTGAATTGTCCTTGGGAGACTAGTATTTATTTGACATATTATTATAAATAAAATTGGTACAGATGGGAATTATATGAACAGAGGACCACCTATAATTATATGAAATGGAACACTCAAGAAATTTTGTAGGATTTTGTTTGTTGCTATTTGGAAAAACATTTCCTGAAGACAGACAGACATGAAAACACACACACACACACACACACACACACACACGCACAATTGTGATTGAAACGCTGTTTCTCTTTGTTTAGGCGTCCTACTATATTTGAAAACTGGATACTTTAATAATTGCAGATTGAGATATCCCACTCATTCTCCTGCTAGGCAGAAAAAAAAGATACCCAACATTTCTGCATGATAAACTGTAGCATATTCACAGAAAAGACTCTAGAAAATAATTCAAAATGTGAAATGCTTGTGATTCCCTGAAGAAACCAAATATATTCTTCAGAGTACCGCACAACTGCAGCTTTTTATCAGATTTTTAAAATAATGGCACTACTGTTCAATTTATTATATTTCATCAGGCATGCATGGCAGTCAGTACAAAGGACAAGTTAGACTTTAAAATGAACTGTTCAAATCTTCAGATAATAAAAAGAGTGGCAGATATAATTATAAGGTAGCAACAGATAAGTGAAAGATTCTCAAGGACATTGGTGGCCTACTGTTTAGAGTTTATGGAACAAATGCTCCTGAGAAAAATCCTTTGTTTTCTCCCATCCCTCTATCCTTCTCTTTTCTGTCTTCCTTTTTTTAAATTTGTAGAGCGCTCCTATCCTGAATGATCCCACAATCAATAAGGATGACATACACATAAACACATACTTATAATAATAGGCACAAATGTGGTAATAAAATGATGCACAAGGAATTTCATGGCAATTTGCTGCTTTATGATGCCCATCTCATTTGGCTTTCAGAATCCAGGGTGGGCATTTGGATAACAATTCATGGAGAAGAGACTAAGATCAGTAAAATGAGGTGGCTTGCTCAAGGTCACCTGCACTTCAGAGGACAAGTCAAAAACTTAAGAGTTTTATTACAAGTATATTTGCAGTATATCACTGTGTCTCTTAAATTCTGAGTATCAGGGGATTTTCAAGTAAATTCTTTTAAAGTTGCATTAGAAAATGCTAACATTTATTATTATTTTGAGTTTTGTGAAATATCATGAAAGCTGTACATAAGAGATGAGCACAGAAAGTTTTAATAGCTAAATGTCTTAGTTTTGCACATTACAATTTGCTTACCAGACAATTTTATACATGCATGCACTAATCAGCTAATAAGAGTGGTAGCTAACTGATGAAGAGCTTTGATTTCCTTCCTAGTGTAATTAGATTAGTCATTAATACTCTCTTCCTTCTTCATTTTTATGTCATCTCATGACAATATTTTTCAATTGGTTTGCAATAATATGATGAACAATAATTGTTATAGAATTCAAAGTAGAATTGGTAGAATAGTTCTCATGACTATTGCTGTATTAGTATGTAAGTCTGCTCTGATTAATATCATTAAAGTAAATAGCACTGAAATTAACAATGATTGGAATATTATTTCAAATTAGTACCTTCCTTACATGTGAATCCCTTCACTGAGGCCTCGTTTCTGACAGTCTGTCTTGCGAAGCAGGATTCCTTCTCCACTTTGGATCCATAATAAAATAGGAAACCAATGGTGTCTGTTGAGTGAACTCTATACTTAAAGATATTTTTAGCCACAGAAATTAAATTTCTCTCCATTGGCAAGTATAATCCTTTGTTGATTACTGTAGAAAAATATGTGTTTAAATAGGTATAACATAAAAAACTCCAAAACATACGCACTTGCACATGCACACTTCAACACTTTCCATGGAAGGTACCACTGTGGACTGCAAGGTAATTAAATAGATTTGGTTCATCCTGCAAACATCAGATCCTGCAAAAGTTCATTTCTGACTCTGTTTCCCTCCTTATGCCTCCTTTTTGCATTATTTTCTGTCAGTTTTTATGTAAACTGCTAGGCGTATTGCTTAAAATTTCAACTTTTTAATACTAATTTCCATTTTCATTAATTTAAACTATCTCAGGAATCGTGTGACACCATGATTCTAAAAGACAGGCTATAACTGTCTTTGCAAACAGAGAAAACTTAAACTATCAGGAACCCAAACATGAAGCATAAATTGTTCTCTTGCTTCACATATATGAGAACTGTTGAATGACTTTAAGCCTGGTGTCCCCCTCACTGCTGTGTGACACATAAAGAGCAGCAAAGTCTGCTATGGAGACTGTGGTAACTGACATGTGTTGTGCTTACTCTGACAAGACACGCTTAGGTAGCATCTCATGCAAACTGCACAATGACCCTGTGAGGTTGGTATAACCTTGCCTTGGTCTCTGCATTAAGGTATCGAAACACAGAGAAGATGTCACCTTGCTTAAGGTCACACGTGCAGTAAGTGTCTGAGGTGAGATTTCATCCCAGGCCGTTTACAGAGCCAGGGTTTTTAAACAGCACTCAATACTTACAGATCTCAAGGACTGTTTTTGATAGCTTGTGGCTTGAGAGAGCCACCCATGAAACATACTGAGTTCTAGAGACCTTCAACTGTTGAGAAGTTTCCCAGTGAAAATTCTATGGTTAAATGACATTCTTAATAATCGTAATCTCTCAGGTAACTTGTGTACCTCTCAGAGAAAGAATGCTAGGCAGAACTATGAGTTGAGGCAAGTTCCTGGCAGAAAACTGGTCATATAAACAAAATCCTCAATATATGCATATAACATTAGCACCCTTAGCACCTCAGAGCATTGGCAGCAAGGACAATTTCAACCAAATGTCCCTACCTTATGACAGACACTGAGTAATGCATTCCAAAGACTTACCAGACATTACATCAACTCCATCTTAAGATGTTAGCAATTGTGTACATCACAAACTCTCTAGATTAGTCAAGTGATATTTCTTATTCCATATCTTCTAAGCACCATATGAGAAGCCAGTATTTTGTTCTAACATACCATCTCAGAAGGAATCCTATGGGAAGTCATAAAGCAAATGAAGGGAAATTAGAATTCCTCTAAGCTTATTATGTTTTAAATTCCTTTTTTACTAAGCGGTATGGACTGAATAATTACATCCCCACAAAATTCATATGTCCTAACCAGGAATATGCTGGGAGTAGGAGTGAGGGTCTTTGGAGGACATCTTGTCAAGGGAGCACTCCTGAATGGGATCAAATCCCTTGACGAAGATCCTGAGCACTTCCTCCCACTCCTTCCCCTCCACCTAAGGAACCAAGGAGAAAGAGGCCGTCTGCACCCCCGAGGAGGGCCTCACCAGATCCCACCTCCTCGCCACCTGATCTCAACCTTCCGGACTCCAGAACTGTGAAGATAAACTCCTGCTGTTTATAAGCCACTCGGTTTATGGTTCTTCCTTTGAGCCTCCAAGCAGCTGAGGCACTGAGTCGGTGAACTGGGACAGTGGGTCATCCAGCCACAGGAATAGAAAGTCTTCCAAAATTAACTGAAGTTAACTGAGAATATCTTCAGAAAGTGTGGCTAGTTTCTATACTCCAGGAAGATGATAAATGCTGCTCACATAAATGACAAATGCTGTCTCTTGAATATTACATTCACATGTTTGGGGCATGATAGAGAAGGGGATTATCTTCAAACAATATGATTTTCATAATAACTAAATTTCTCATTAGGCTAATTATCAATATCTATTTTATTTTAATGGAAATGCTTAGAATCAATCTAAGAGACATTAAAATGCATCTGGATATAGGCAGATACATTTACAAAGGAATCACAATGATGATGTGATTCAAACACCAGAATGGAGGACTATGTGTGTCTCTGTCTTGTAGAAGGTGGAACGCCTCCATAGAATACGGACCCCAAGAAAGACGAACAGGAATCTGTACTCAGACCTCAGCGCCTGGCACGTATTTATTGACCATTAAACATCTGTAGATGCCTGAAGAAGGGAATGCAGGAGATCCAGACTGAAACTTCAGAACCTATGGAAACCTGTCACACTCTTCTTATGTGACTCACAAATGCTAAATATAAACAATACACTCTTCTGACTTTAAAAATGATTTGGGATTTTTTTCAAATATATAAATAAAAGGGTCAATATTACTCCGTGCTATTAAATACCATGTTTTACTAAAACCAAAGAGAAGAAATAATCAAATACATTTTAAGTATCAACACTATCATTGGGTGTATGATTTTAGAGATTTAGAACAAGTTTTTTCTTCCTTCATTTTCAGACAAGAAAATAACTAACAATTCTCTTCAATCAACAGATAATTATTTTGAAGTAATAGGAAATATACCAGTAAGTATAATGGACATACACATCTTTATGTCAAAAGCATTTCTTTTTTGGGGGGGATTTTTATTTCAGAGCACTATACATAGATTAGGAAACTTGCAAAAATGCAATGACTTTTACCTTGGAATGTCAATGATCTTTTTTTGTTTTTTATTACCCCCACCCCCCAACTCTCATTATATATCATCATTCACTTATCAGAGAAAACATTAGGTCGTTGGTTTTTTGGAACTGGCTTATTTCACTTAGCATGATATTCTCCAATTCCATCCATTTATCTACAAATGTCATAATATCATTCTTCTTTACTGCTGAATAATATTCCATTGTGTATATACACCACAATTTCTTTATCAATTCTTAATATACCTAGAAAAAAATTTCAAATAGTCTTTTACTTCGTGGCAGAATAATTACTTATTGGCACACTGTTTTACCACCTAGATCTGATTTTTCACTCAGTGACTGTGCCAATGCCCATTATGTGTTGAACTTTGGTTGTGTGTGATAACAGACCAGTAGTGATCAATAGATCAGGCTGGATCCTTTCCTCAGGGTATTAACAAGTCAGACCCAAAGGAGTAGTTATTTTCCAGGGTCTCCACCATTTTACCACAGCATGTGTCTGTCCTGGTGTTACAAACAGATTTGCTGCCCTCTCTAGGGAGAAGGAGAGAACCTAAGGGGTTCTTTCTCCATTGTCACAAAGTCAATAACAAAACCAAATCTGAACAGAGTTGCAAAAACTTTAATTCAATGACCAGAAAATGGAAAAAGAGAAGCCTCGCTCACAGACCAACATCTCAGTTCATTCAGGGTTGAAAAGTTGTAGGTACAAAGCAACAGAAATGAAGGGTGGGGACAGGCCGCCTAGGGGAGGAATATTCATGTCTTCTCTGGGAATTGACAGAGACTTCTCAGGACCTGGGTGTCACCTCTTTTTTCATCCTTTCATGGTCTAGAATTTTCAGTCATGGTGGCCACTGGCTACGTCTTTTAACATGGAAATTAGCTTATAATGAAGTTGGAGGTTGTTTGATGGTTGCTCTGACATTCCTCTTAGATCCACCATCCTGCTAGTAAGGATTTTGTGACCAAAATACCAGACATGAACAACTTAGAGGAGGAAACACTTATTTGGGTTCACAGTTTCAGAGGTCTGGGACTCCACTGGTGAGTCAGAACATCATGGCAGATGGGCATGGCAGAGATAAACTGCTCAGTTCATGGAAGCCATGAAGCAGTGTGAGAAAGGGGAGCCAGGGACAAAATATTATCCCCAAAGTCATGCCTCATGACCTTCTTCCTCCAGCCATGCCCCACCTACCTACAGTTAACACTGTCACCACCCACTGATCCATTCAAATCATTAATCCATAAAGTGGGTTAATCCATGGATCAGGTTAGCTCCCTTGGTCCAATCATTCCACTTTTAAACATTCCTGCATTGCCACATGAGTTTTTTGGGACCTTCTCATATGTTAACCATAACAATTAGCCTCCCTGCAGAGGAACTTCTGGCCTTCAAACTGCCTGTTCTCAAAGATAGACAAGAATAGGATGAGGCAGAAACCTAGTGTGCCAAGCAGATATAACTGGGTAACTGCAGCTTGAGTTGAAAGATCAACCAAACCTCTGACAACACGTAAGGGTTGTGTATGTTTATGCAACTCTACGCTCTACTCAGTGACCAGGGATGAGATTCTTCTCCATGGTGGAACCTCAAATGTGATGGAAGTCAGAACATCATTTTTGTTTAAACCTGTTCCAAGTTGTGTGTATCCCTGGTTGCTCACAAGAAATGAAGTGGCAAATACCATGCTATCCTTTGAAACAGGCATGACAGAGGGTGTGACTTAGTGTTTATAAATGGAGTGGCTATTGTATGTCAGCTTGTCTGGGTTGGAGACCTTGCTTTGCCATTATCATACTACATGATCCCTACACGTGAATTCCTTCATCTTTAGAAAGACTTCGGAATACTGGAACCTCTCCGTTCTTGTTTTATTTTCATGAGGATTCAATTGCTCAGTATTAATTATTATTTGGCATTGTCTTGAAGATCAGGATTTTTAATAACATTAATTACTATTCATGCAATATTTTTAAATTCACAAAACTTATTAGCTTGCATTACCTACACTGTACTGTTCAAAGTCTAAACCCACTGCTCACGGCTGCCAGATCACACATTGACCTGGCAATGGGCACCGTTCACACAGACCGCAGTATGCACTGCACCTCCAGGAGCTGGGTGGCCTACTTCTCTGAAAACAACCTCAACAACATTTGTATACTTATTTGTGACCTGAAGTCATGTGATTTGCAAATGTCCAATCGGTCATATTTTCTGCGGGAAGTCCCATAGACAGTAACCAGCAGATCCAGGGAATGCTTCAGAGTGTGATGACTCTTTAGTTCAAAGGTATTTTGGGGGCATCTTATTCTGTCATAGTGACCATGCCATGGTATAAACATCAAAAGTCAATGTATTAGGCCTACAAAAGTTACCTTCGACACTCATACATTGCTAGTGGGGCTGCCAATTAGTGCAGCCACTCTGGAAAGCAATGTGGAGATTCCTTAGAAAACTTGGAATGGATCCACCATTTGACCCAGCTATCCCACTCCTCCACTCCTCGGCCTATACCCAAAGGACTTAAAATCAGCATACTACAGAGATACAGCCACATCAATGTTCATAACTGCTCACAATAGCCAGATTGTGGAACCAACCTAGATGCCCTTCAATTGATGAATGGATAAAGAAACTGTGATATATATATATATATATATATATATATATATATATACACACACACACAATGGAATATTACTCAGCTATAAAGAATAGTAAAATTATGGCATTTGCAGGCAAATGGATGAAATTGGAGAATATCATGCTAAGTGAGATAAGCCAATTTCAAAAAACCAAAGGAGGAATGATCTCCCTGATAAGCGGATGATGACACATAATGGGGGGTGGGGGGGGGCAAGAATGGAGGAAGGAGGGACTGTATAGAGGAGAAAGAGGGGTGGGAGAGGTGGGAGGGGAGGAAAAAATAACAGAACGAATCAAACACCTTTACCCTATGTAAATGTATGATTATGCAAATGGTTACTCCATGTACAAACAGAAACAACGTTTATCCCATTTGTTTACAATAAAAAAAAAAGTAACCTTCGATTAGCCTACAGAGGTCAAATTATTGTGTGGTACAGGATTTGCAGTGATTTTAAAAAATCAAAAAAGATTTTTAAAATTATTATTTTAGTTATGCAAATTTATGTGGCATTAATGATAATTTGGTACTTGTAGAGTATATAATAATCAAATTAGGTTTTTAGCATTTCTACCTATAGACCTTTTCTTAAAATATTTTATTAACATGTAATAATTGTACATATTTATGGGGTACAGTGTGGTATTTCAGTACTTCTATACATAGCGTACAGATCAAGTTGGAATAATGAATGTTATCTCCTTACCATTCTCCTGTGTTTGAAGCCGTGAAGAGCCTCTGTTCTAGTTATTCAAACAATATGTAATAGTTTATTGTGAACCATAGTCTCCCCACTGTTCCATAGAAATCAGAACTTATTTTAAATTCAAAGATTTCTAGTTTGGGAGGATACTGATCTTGATTTTTGACCCTCATTTTCTTTTATATAAATCCATAGGTAGCTCATTGATAGCAGCAGTTGCTAAGGCTGCCCTTGCCCTCAAACTGTTCTTTGTGAGGTTTTGCCCTGGTTTGTGAACTGATCTTCTATATTGTTATATAGTATGATGCCCAACATCTTCATTCCCAGGAAGTAAAATCCTCAGACAGGAGTTCCACTATTAGTCTATGGAAATTAGGACCAACTTAAAAGAGGTAGATGAAAGGAGGCCGCTTGGAGGGTTAGGGTCCTGACCAGCCATCCTCTGGAGGACAGGATAGTGAGGGTCAGCAAGGCAAGAGACAGAATGCTCAAAAGAAAGCAAGGTGTTTGGAACTAGGAGGTGGGTAAGGGAGTTTGGGGGATTTCCCTGACACTGGTGAAAAGGGAGCTGATTTGACTGCAGGATGCCAGGGAGGCTCAAGGACCGAGAGGAATCATTAGCAGCCTCAGTCCTGCGAGAACGAAGCACCATGTATATACCATGAGCACATGTCTTGCACAGCATATTATGTGACAGGTGGTAAACTTTAACATCCATCAATAGGAGGAGCCTTTCACCAAGTAGCCTTAGACCTTTTAAAACCTATGACTAAGCTTATAGCATAAGTGGCCCATTTAACATACACAAGAATTCCCAACAAGCAGCAAATGCTAAGTAAACTATTTGCAAACTTATGGTTTTTAGCTTGTACAAAGTAATTCGAATTATTTTGAATGCACTTAATATCATGTCTGGTGCGACACACTGCAGAATTTCTAACGTGTGCCGGAATGAACTTCAGTTTGAGCGTTCCATGCTTTCTGAGAGATTCAAGTACAAAGAAGACCACTGTGAATAATAAAAGATATCAGATATCTAACCATCTTTTACTTCTATTGAGCAAATATTAAGCAACCAGGATAATCAAGAGAAAAAATATATCTACACTGTTACATTTGTGTATTCACACAGATGTACACACACCCACAAATTACCATGAGAGCCAGGATACGGCAACTCACCCCATTTAGCAGATAATCTCACCAAGACAGAACATCTTTATGTTAACTGAGATGATAAGATCTACCTATAAAACATCACCAGGATTAAGTAGTCTAGTGTGTGAACGCATCTGGGACAAAACAAGATCTTCGGAGAGTGGCTCTTTTGTCCCCTTTTACTTATAATCTAGGAACATTGTGCATACATGATGTGTATCTGCTTGGCAGTGCAAAAATCTGTGCCCCAAAATATCGATTTATCAAAAATACTTACTTTTCCTCCCGGTTTTATTTTGGTTATTGCTATAACTTTTATAGCCCCTTTGCACAAGAGAGTTAGGTTTAAATATTCTGCTTAGTGTTTTTCTGTGGTTTTCACGGCTTGAAAAATAGATCGCTCTTTTTTTCCTGGTTGATGTAATTTGCTATTTTCTCACTGTATTAAGCTTGCAACCAAGAAATGAAGGCAACTCGCCTCAATAACTGGAAAAAGTGTATTAAGTATTAGATCCAGAGACTGACAAGCAGTTCAGGAGCCCTTCTGTCACCTGTTTTGCACTGTCCTTACTATAAATGCTACTAAAACTCAGATCTATCTAACAGGGTTAGAAGATATATCCTTTGCTGACTATAAGTTACCCAGTCCCTGTGCTGGGTTGATCACTCTAGTAAAGATTTCCTAGACGAGAAAACACTTGAATTTTAAACCAAGGCACACATGCACAAACACACACACACACACACACCTGGTATCCTTCCACAGTGAGGAAACTAGGTCACCCTTCTAATTAATTAAAATTTTTCATGCAAAGAATTTAGGAGATGATAATGAAAGTAAAATCCACTCTTTCCACAAAGCATCACTTTTACTATCTCACTCTCCAATGAGCAAGGGTTCTGTGACTTCAAGTGATCATGCAAGATTATTTAAGATTATATTTCTGTGCTTCCCATTGGAAAGTACTTTCCATGGTTTTATCTAGCAACATGACCTATAAAAATTCCTGCAGTCTGAAATGCTATATGGACTATTTGGATACAGAGAAAGAACTGGAAAATCACCAAACTATGGGGAGTGGGCAGGACACACTGAAAGTCTTCAGCTCGTGAATGTTGCTTGTTAGCATAGGTCTCTGTAGCTTTAAGCAGGGCATTGAATCTTTTCAAGTCTTTATATTATCCTAGATGAAGCAGAATGAATATCATTTTCCTACCACTCTAACATTTGAGTTAAGGGTCAAATAAACACTAGATATGAAAACAATTTGTTACCATTATTGGATATTCTCAAATAGGTATTAAACATCTGGCCTGGTGCTGAGTCTGAGAGGTTACAGAATTACCTAAGATGTCACCAGAACAACATGCTCAGCAAAATCTGGGACAAAAAATATGAACCCAAAAGAAGCTCTTGAGAGAAATCAGCAAGGAAAGGACGACAATGATCACAGAGGGATGAACAAGGACAGGCTGTCCTGTGAATGTACAAAGAGAGGCAGGAAGAACACCCGCCATGACGGTTAGTGTCATCCCTGGACCCAACCCATGAGACAAGCCCTGGGGGAATTTAAAACCTCACTTGCTCTGTCATTCCAACAGCCTGAGTTTTAAAAAAAACAAACAACAACAAAAAACAAAACGTGGAAATCTATATAGAAAAAGGACTGTAAAACTTGGTGAGACTGTGCTTGTACATTGGGAAATTATGAGCATCATGAGGTTTCGCCCATTTTGTATAATCTTTTGCCTCAATAGATGTTGAAGAATCTTGAAAGCTCATATCACATATATTTTACTTAGACATTTAACTCATATTTACAAATGCTATTTTGTATATAACTAGTATAACCAGTGACCATGAGAAGTTAATGGTAATAATTTTTTTCTTGATTCTAAAGAATTCCTATCAGGAGTCCAAATTATTCACAAAAACTAAAGTTCTCTAAGAAAAGTGAAAATTGTCAGTTTTGCATATAGGAAAAAATTGTTTGAACTTGAACTGATATAACTTTACACATCCAGACAAGGAGCAGCATACCTAAATTTGCTGATCTGAATAAAGAGTGATCACATTGAAAATTTTTACATTACAATAATAAAAATCTATGAAAAATTAGGAACTGTTATCATTAACATATGTAATTTGAAATTGATTCTTTTTAATCTTTATGGGTAATATTTGTCTTACCCACAATTTGTGGAGATAGTAAATGAGTCACTTCTTAAAACTTGATTCAAACCTACTGAGATATTGGATCCCACTCATTACATATCCCTGGGATGCATTTGTTTCTTTTTTCCATTTTAACCTATGTTCTTTTTCTAATATACAGAGAGGAAGAAAAGAGTCACTCATTAGTCTAAAATTTTTATGAAGTTTAAAGAAATTAGAGTGATCATTGATTCTCCAACTCATGAAAATCTCATATTTTGCAATCAGGGTTGGTTCATATTGGAACCAGCAACCTCAGATACCTGAATTATATGTTTTGTATCTGAAGGAAATATAAAAATGTGTCTCTAGAGACAGGTCAGATTGACTCACTGGGAGACTAACACTGTGCGCGCACACACACACACACACACACACACACACACACAGAGCTAGAGAAAGGGAGAGGACTTTTGTTTAATATCATTGCAAGGACTGAGAGAAAAACATGATTTCACTGAACAGTATTATACTTTGCAAAGGAAGTTACACAGGAGGGAGAAGCAAGGGAGGGAACCACCATGCACAGAGGTCATAATATTTTTCTGGATAACGTAAGTGTTTTAGGTCTGTAACCTCGCAGTAGACAGAATCACGGAGTACAGATTCTTGATGAGACATTTTCAGGAACCACAGGGAGAACGGTGGGCAGAACTGAAACAGCTCTCACCTCCACTATCCTGTAACACTATATGTTCTGTAAAATCATACGGAAAATGAGCCTGCAGGGCACAATGCACCTGATTTATCTGTGCGACAATGACAACTATTTTTTTAAATAATGTTCCAGGTAGAAAATAGAAGTGTGGACCAACACAAGATGTAGAGTTGGGGTGGGGTGAACAGTCCCTCAGAACCCCTAAGACAAAATTTTGAGAAGACATTTAAGAGGGGCGATCCTAGAGTCCTAGACAGGCTTCCTAGACACAAAAGTAAGACTCTACCACATTTCATTTTCATTGCATAGTACAGGTTGAAAATACATTTTTACATATGAATTTAATAAAACAGTAGCAACATTTCTAAGCATTCAAAATTAACTGCATTATATACGCAAAACAAATGTTATATTGCATACTATTGATTTCCTCTTTAATTCCAACCTCTCCCATTCCTCTTCTCCTCTAAAACTCACAGTCTGATCACACAGAAAGCTCGAAAATCTGTGATGTGACTTTTGCACTTCTCTCCCTTCTCTGCAAAACTCAATCACCTCCTCTGTGAAGCTTCGTGTGGCTCCCAAGTCCCAATTAATTACCCCCCTACTCTAATTCCTTAGCACTCTGTGGACACCACCACTAGGATTACTGTAAGGTGGTCAAAGGTCAGTGTTCTGAAATTCCTAGGTCTTCTGAAAGGGCCTGTGTCCTGGTGCCCACCTGCCAGCTTTAGAAGGAGATCCCACCACAATCCCTTCCAATTCCAGGGCCTGTCAGCACCCAGCTGTCTTCTGCACCCCGGCAGGAGGGCCTTTGTGGGCACTCATCAGTGTGACTGTAAAGCTATAACTTTGCCACACGTTGCATTATCCCCATCTGTGCACCATGAAAGAGCAAATAGATGTTCTAATAAGTCCACATCTCAGGAGCACACTTCCAGAAAGCCTCGCTCACGCAGTAGACTCACACAAACCTTGCAACAAGACAGGGGGATGGAATACTTTGTAATGTTCAGAGGACAGTGGAGGTGAAAATGTTAAGAATGACTTCTGAGAACTCTGAGTAAGGGGAAAGATAAAAGGAACCATATTCCTTCTCTCTCTCTCTTTTCTGAAGAGTTCTGCAGTTTCCGCAGTCACTATTATAAAGGTTTCCCATTCAGCCACAATTCTCCTTCCACTTACATGTTAAGAAAGAGAAGCATAAAAGTTGATGGTCCACATTTTGACAGAGACTGAGAACAGGATTTAAGGGGTACTGTTAGCCTTTTGTTTTGTCTGAGGGTTTTGCTTTTTTAAAATTTTCTTGGCACACTTAATATCGGGTTATTCAGTCCACACAGACCAGGGTTGAATCTGACTGTACTACTCCCACAGTGTTTGCCTTTGGGAAAATTACTTAATCTCACTGTGCCTTATTTTTTCATCAATAAAACTGTTGTAAGAATGGGACCTAACTCAAAGAGATTAGCTATGCATATTTAATGAATTGATAATGACAATTAAATGAGTAAATATGCATAAGTGATTCTAGAATGGCACATGACATGATAGGGACTATATATTTGCTCTAAAATAAGAAGATGATAAATACAGGATGATGTATTTGTTCTCTATAAATAAAATGACACTTTTTTATATTATTACTTGTTTGCATTTCAAGGCAAACAAAACTTTACAGTGTGTTAAAATTAATTTGTAATGTGAATAAGTGTAAAGATTTAAGCAGGAAAATCTCACCAACTTGTGTGAAGTAGTGCTACTGGCTGAGCTGCACATGCAGTGTCAGAGAGAATGAAGGAAGAGAGAGAGCGATGGACCTAGGAAGGGGCAGGGAAGATTGCCAGGAAGTGACAGGGAAGAGAAGGGAAGGAAGACCTTCCAACAGGAGACTCAGACAAGATGAATCCAAAAGCCCAAGTGGACACAATCTAAAGATGTTTCAGCAAAGTCTTCATGGAAATCTAATTTATCCCCTGAGAACAAACTGGTTCTTGTATCAGGATACAAATTCACATTTTTCATCAACATTACTTGTCTACTGAATTTTCAGTGTTAATTAGCCTATTTTACAATATTTCATGTTAATTTACCTAGTTAAAAAAAGGAAAAATTATTGAGAGTGTGATGATGCTTTCATAGTGTCTAAATAAAATTAATTAGAAAATTTCAGAAACCCTTTCTGTGAAGTTTGGTTTCTCTGGAAATAGGTAAACTTTTTAAAAAGTGCATAAAGCATTAATTTGTGACTTCCTAAAATAAATTATTCTAATTGAACCTAATACATCCTACTGAGTATTGTGTAATTATTTCTTACAACATTAAATATGCAATTTTTCAAAAATGTAAATCAGGCTATTTCTAAGATACTTTAAAAATAAAAGTAATTATTTTATATTTGTTTTCTTTTTTGCATTAGAATACATTTTGGTTTTGCTTTAATCCGACATTTGAAAAATTATAAACATGTCAGGACCATAAATATGCCATTTATATCTGTATAAATTTATATTTATAAGCAACTTTTAGAGTCAAATATCTAAATGTCCAATATCAAAAATGCTAGTGTCAATTTATTTTCTATTGCTTCTGTCAATGGATAGTTTTAAAAATTACACTTAAATTATTTAATTATGTGAAAAACATAGCATGGTTATATACAAGATGCTTTATGGCATACATTTTATTACTTATGAAGAATAATATGTTTTTATGAAAATATGATAGAATATTATATATAACATTATAGATAGTATCACAAATACCAAGAGCAGATTTATGTGCAAAAGAGTCCATATATTACAGATAATTTTACCAACATATTGTGGCCAAATATGTATGCTAATAGAGAAAGCAAACGTTTTTAGTGAATAAAGTCATAACAATGAATAAAATTAAAGACAGCATCTGGGTTGGGGATGTATGAGTGATAGAACACTTGTTGAGCATATACAGGTCCCTGATTTCCAATTTTGCCCCACAAACACACAAGCACGTGCACACGCACACACACACACACACACACACACACACACACACACAAAGACATCAAGTTTAATCACCTTCATACATTACTTTGAAAAAACAAGGCTATAATAAATTATACCTAGTGAAACTGTGTGGAGAGGTGCACTTACATGAGTGGTTGACATTTATTGAGCTTTTACTGTGTAGGAATTCTTCACACATAAAACTTAACCTATTTAAACCCCAAACCACCAAAAAGTAGGTGCCAGATGGCATTCATTTATTCAACTAAATGTTTTGAATATGTGTTAGGTTCTACACATTTAGAACTCACATGTAAATAAAAGAACAAAAAGCCTCACCTAGAGTTTAAGATAAAGCACCTGAGACCCAGAGGCCATGAGATCAAAGGCCACTTAGCAAGTCTCCTGGTTCAGCTGAGGCTCCAACCAAGGCCCTGTGTTTTGCCTGCAGTCCTAAACATTAAGCCAGATGTGCTTGCAAAATGGGAATATATATTAGTATTTGTAGATTCATTCCCATTGACCAAATACCTGAATTTTCTCTGAACAGATGGGAAGCTATGTTACCATAGGAAAAAAGAGAAAGAAAAAAGACAATTTAGAGTGAAAATGATTAACTTACCAGAAACTAAAAATATTACTTTCTAAATTTATGTTTTTCTTGAACATCTACTGAGTACTCTGTGCTACGTACTGCAATAAACCCTAGAGAGAGGCTGATGAATAAGAAGTAACATTTGCCTTTCAAGAGTCAGGTGGTGCATGCTTATAATCCAGCAACTCAAGCGGCTGAGGCAGGAGAATTGAAAGTTCAAGATTAACCTTAGCAACTTAGTGGGGCATTAAGTGACTTAATGAGATTCTGTCTCAAATAAAAATTAAAAAGGACTGGGGTGGATCTCAGTGGTAGAGTGGCCCTGGGTTCGATCCCTCGAAACAAAACACAAAACAACATCTACACCAAAAATGATTCATACTCCTGCTGGCTTAGGCGAAGTTAGAATATGCCACTTCAAAACGTGTCACATCCACCAGGGAATATTTTGAGCTGAAGACAACTATAAAACAAGGAACTCGGGAGTTTTCTGCTGCCCACCTCCTTTCTGCATAAATTTAATTTTGCACAGGAAATTTCTATCTGACAAAGTGCCCCATTCTTCAATACCAGGAAGAAGAGAGTGACTTGTACCCTTTGGGATCACTTGAAGCTGCATAATAAACCTACCAACCAGCCCTCATGTGTTCGATGACTCCAGTTACTGACCCTTCCCTCCCTCTGGGTTCTCCCTCCAGGTTTTATTGCCCTTTGTTAACCTGCTACACAGAACCTGCTTCTTTGGGGGTTCCCCTTCCTTGTGTGGACCTTCCCTTTATCCCCCTGCTCCACTTCACATGCACATGAAATACACTTTTCTTCTTGTTAATTGTTTTTAACAGAATAATTCTCATGACTAGCCAAAGAACTTAAAAGAAATCAGAGCAAAGTTGTTTGTTTTCCCTTCCCTGCAGTTAGTGGGGAAGCCACAGCAGATAATGGCAATTCAGTGAAGAACACAATGCTATCCAAATACTCTAGACACTGAGGCACGGAAAGGCAGCATCTCTCCAACCTGTGGAGACAGTCCTAAAAATATCAGTCAGTAGCTCGTACACACACACATGAACACACACACTTATAGTGCTGTGTTAGTCAGGTTTACATCAGAGTGACCAAAATACCTGGTAAGAAAAACTTAGAAAGGGAAAGATGTATTTGGGCTCACTGTTTCAGAAGATTCAGTCCATGGTGAGCTGACTACCAGGCAGAAACATCATGGCGAAAGGTCTTGGCAGTGGAAACTGCTCAGCTCAGGGCAGCCAGGAAGGGGTGGGGAGAAGATGGACCCTTCTGGGGCATGCTCCCAGTGACCTCCTCCTCCAACTAGGTCCCACATCCCTGTAGTCCATTCAGCTATGAGTGGATTAATCCACTTAATGGATTAATTCACAGATGAAGTCAGAGTACTTATGAGCCAATCATTGCCTAAAAGCCCCACCTGTCAACCATTCTTCCAACACATGAGCTTTTGGGGGACATTCCAAATCCAAATCATAATAAGTATATCAACTAAGATAAATTGACATTAAGGGCACTTATTTTTAGTGAGTGAAAGTTAAAAGCAAGCAATCAGTTTTATACATTTGTCACAGACAGCAGGGGAATAGCAGATGACAGAGCTGAGGGGAGAAGGAAAGAGAGACGTGCTATCAAGTGTGTACATGTAAGTGTGTGTAGCACGTGACTGGGAGTGGGTGGACTGGAGGAAAGCACAGGAAAAGATCAGCAGGATCGAAGTCACTCAGAACTGGGTCAATCCTGGTTTTAGGACCTACCAGTTGGAAATTTTAACTCACTCTCACTGCTCACCTGTTTTCTTATTTTTAAAACTAGATAAATAATATCTACTTTAAAATATTAATGTAAGTGTAAATAAGATACTAGCTATAAAATGTCTGATACACAGTGGCTCAATAAATCAATCTTCCCCTTGATCTCTATCTATGTGGTTATGGTAAAACTCTCTCAGGTAGCTGAGAGATATCAAAAAGGCTCTAATGCTTGCCCTTTGGAAGATTCCAGAAATTTTCTGGAGTCTTAGGTATGTTAGCTTTGTGGCTGTAGCTGATACACATTAATTCAATATCAGTTAGACTCTCATTGAGAACGTGTTTATTGAACAGTCGCCATTTGGTGACATCACACTTGAGGATGTCATTTGGTGATTCATCAGTGAATCCGTTAGAAGCCTCTACCTTGTGTCCTGGGAGGAATTCAAATCACTTATAAAAGTAAAGACACCAGTATGCTGGTAGGGACATGAACAGAGCACAGGTAGCACACAGAGACCTGGTGACTGATTCAATCAGTCCTTGTTTTATCGCTCATTTGTTTTAGAAATTGAGATGCCTTCCTTCTGCAGACAGGAAAGCAACTTTTGTTGACGACATCCACTGCCTTGCCTAAAGTGCCTTTTCCTAGATGGAATCCAGTTTGTGTCTGTCACAGTTCAATTGTACGAAAGGTAACAAATAATTGGCAGGAAAAATTGCAGATGGCTATGGGTTAAAATGCAGGTTATAAGGATTGGTTTGCTCCCATGTAAACTTAAAGTGGCTGGATTTGTGCAGTTTTGCAGAGATAGAAAAAAATGAGATTCTGTGTGTGTATGTGTGTGTGTGTGTGTGTGTGTTTAAAAATCTTATTACCATAGACAATTTAATATGAATGCTTCTAATGACAAGTTGTGTTAACAATATTTTTTGATACTACCACCTTGCCTACATGTATTTCAGTTAATCCTAAACCTCAAATATGGGTTTTGGAAAAAATTTAGACATTGTACAATCCTGCTGTACGGTGACTTTTCAAATTTTTTTGCATGCTAGGAAATGGGAGGGAATTAAATTGACCAAATTGCAAATGAAAACACATCACAATGAACCTTACTATTATGCACAATTTTAATGCACCAATAAAATTTTTTAAAAACTGTTTTGAATGCTAAATCATACCAATGAAGAGATATCAATTCTATTGACTTATTATTTATATAGCAATTCTGATTATAATAAACTCAACATAAATTAAAAAAAATTAATAAAGTAGAAGAGTAAGAGTGTTTCTTGATCTGTAAAATTTGTGGGAAATGAAGTGTGTGTGTGTGTGTGTGTGTGTGTGTGTGTGTGTGTGTGTGTGTGAGAGAGAGAGAGAGAGAGAGAGAGAGAGAGAGAGAGAGAAAAGGGTTGTGATTATGTGATTATGTAGGGAGAACTTTGAACATTATTTATAGATTTGTAAGGCTATATTTATGAAAATTTATTTTCTTTCCATGGCTGCTTCTACTTTAAATATACACAATTGAAATGTTATCATTTGCTCTTTGTCCTTTTTCCTCACATTTAAGTTCCTTGCAAGCCTGTAATTGTAATGACTTTCAATTTATCATCACTTCCTCTTTTCACACTGTAGTCTAATTTTGCTTCAATTTCTACAAAGATATACCCCAGTTATAAAGAGACACCCTAGTTATAAAGAAACACTGCAGTTAAGCTGAACCAGCTTCCTGGTTTCATACATGGTCCTGAACTTCCTCTCTTGACTGCTCCATTGACCGCAAAAGTCGCAATTTCCTTGAAACACTCTCCTGGGTATTTTTATCTTATATGTCACTTAACATGACTGGGAATTTTTGTGACCTATGACTTTTGTCTTGTTAGTGCCCCACCTTCTCGGTGTCTTTAAACTTAAAATCTTAGTGAATTCCTCCATTCTGTGAGTTTTGCTACTGTTGCTAAATGAATAGCTGAATGGTTGGCTCCCACATACTCTTCTTAACCCAAATCTCTTGGTTGCTCTTCAGGGGCCTGTAAGCCATTACCCCTACTTTTTTACCACGCAAGGTCACCTTCCTCCTGAAACTGCATCCCCTCCTCCACTCCTACTGACTCTTCCTTTGCCTCTAAAATTCCTTCCCATTCCAGAATCCTAGAACAGTTTTTGTCACTATCTTCTTCCTCTTTGCTCTTGTCTTCCTGCCTGAAAACTTTATCTACAGTTCTCGTACATTTCTCCCAGATTGCTATGATTTATACATAATTCTCTTTAAATTATCTCTCTAGAGAAAATAGAATTTTAATGACTCACAAGATTAAAGCCAAGACTTGTGAGTCTGGAGTCTTGGGCCCCCTTTACCTCTTCACATGTGGAGCTAATGGTAATTGCCACAGATTACTAAGCAACTAACATGTATCATAATTCACACATAATTTGCATGTATATTCATTTGCCATAAACACCTATGAACTGTTCATTGTACCTATGTTTTAGGGAAATAAAATGCACGTTTGGCAAAAGAGGATGCTCAAAGTCACAGTCAATTAATGAATGATGGAGAAAGGACTCCTGGTAGGTCTATGTAGGCCAGATCACGTAGCTGATCTGTGGTCTCTGCAAAGCAATAACCTTGTCTACTAATCCCCCAAGGGGAATGTCTTCTCTAACAAGCTCAGCATCTCTTTATCAACCTTCAGTTGATTTTGAATGTTTTCTTATTCCTTTTCTTCATGCGATCATTTGTCTTGTGTCAAAATAACTCTCTCCTAGTTCTCTGAAACTTATATTCTATGTTTCTCCAAAACCTAAATCAGGTGTACCTTCTTGATGAAGTCTGAAAAGTTCTGCCTTAAGTATGATTTTTATGTTTATACTTAGGACTATACAAATGTGTTCATTTCTATACTGCCTTGCAATAGTATATAATAATCCCATTGGTTCACCATCAAGCTGTCCAGTTCTGTTTAAATTTAATGAAGGCAGAAACCAAATTGCAAATTAAGTCTGCAGTTTACTTAGTGGAAATATGTCAGCGAAGCCATCTGTGGGGGAAAGGGGCATATTTGTGGTAAGACATTAGCGGCTATCTTTTATATACCCTCTAGTATCTGCTTTGGTTGCAGAGCATAATAGATACATCCTGTGACCCTTTTTGTATTAAAAATTATTTTTATCTGTTTGACAAAAGAAACAGAAAGTTTCTACCTCATTTTGGGTATGATTATTATATATGGAATGTAAATGCTTCTATTTTAGCTTCTAAACTTACCATTATGTGAGATGTATTATGATTGAACTTTAGTTAAAACTCAAATGAGCATTGTAATGAGAAAAATTTACAGACAAGTGATTCTGAAAACAGAATGCATAACTTACAAATTACCGGATATAACATAAACCAGAAGAATTCAATGAAAGATATTATAAGATTCTAAAATGAAGGTTATAAAAGTATCAAAAGCCATGAGGGCTATTTGAATATCAAAGAGATCATGCATGAATCTATGATTCTGAACTAATATAAGGAGAGAAAAGTACTCTCCTAAAATTTACATCATTTAATGGAAAAAAATTAAAAAGTAAATCAACCGGGAAGAATTTTGATATGAAAAAAAATTGCTGAGCAATAGGCAGTAACCAAAAATCATAATGATATCTTTAAGTGGAAAATCACATTTATTGCCTTAATACATTCAGATTATAAAATAAAATAAAATCCCATTAAGAATATTGGTCCTATCAGTATAGGAACAGGAAGATACAGCAACAAATGATTCTAGTACAAATACGGGTGGAAATTGTACACGCTAAAAAGGAGTGTGGAATAAGTCTTTGAGAATACTGTGTCACGGACTGGGTGACTGCTTCGTTGACTTCATCTGGTGGATATCTCTGACACTGCCGGACCTTGCGTCTACTGGAAAGGAGCTGAAGCCACAACTCTTACTCTTAGGGAACTTGTCAACCAGGGTGCTAGGACATGAGTGGCCACTTCAGGGACGCAGCTGTTACACAGGAGGGCAGCAGATGCCCCATGTCCATGACTTCCACTCCACATGCTCACAGCTTAAACCACTCTCTCCTGCGCCCTCCCTTGGCCAAGAAAATACAGAGGGGGCGCTGAAACACCGTCAGGTTGGAGACTTTGGAATTCCTACCCCTTTCATTTCCACCCTCTTGGCACTAGCTGTGTTCATAGATGACTTGATCATCTAGGTAGAACACCTCAAAAAATCAACAAAAACCTCCTGAAACTGATAAAAGACCAACTTTTGATATGCTTGTAAGAATAAAGGAAATGGACACTTTACAGCAGAAGATATATAGACAATTAATATATGAAAAAATTTCAACATCTCTAGTAAGTACAGAAATGCAAATTAAAACAACTCTAAGATTTCATCTAACTCCAATTAGAATGACTATTATCAAGAACACAAATAATAATAGATGTTGGCATGGATGTGGGGAAAAAGGCACACTTGTACATTGCCGGTGGAGTTGCAAATTGGTGCAGCCACTCTGGAAAGCAGTGTGGAGAATCCTCAGAAAACTTGGAATGGACCCACCTTTTGACCCAGTTATCCTACTCCTTGGTTTACACCCAAAGGACTTAAAATCAGCATACTACAGTGATGCAGCCACATCAATGTTTATAGCAGCTCAGTTCACAATAGCTAGATTGTGGAACCAACCTAGATGCCCGTCAACAGGTGAATGGATAAAGAAATTGTGGTATATATACACAATGGAACATTATTCAGCCATAAAGAGGAATAATATTATGGCATTTGCAGATAAATGGATGGAATTGGAGAATATCATGCTAAGTGGAATAAGCCAATCCCAAAAAATAAAAGGCTGAAGGTTTTCCCTGATAAGTGGATGATGATATATAATGGGGGTAACGGGGTAGGGGTGAGAGAAGAATGGAGGAACTTTAGATTATGTAGAAGGAAATGAGAGGGAGGGGGGTATGAAAAATGGTGGAATGAGACAGACATCATTACCCTATGTACATGTACGATTACACGAATGGTGTGAATCTACATCATGCACAACCCTAGAAACAAAAAGATGTGTCCCATTTGTGTACAATGAATCAAAATGCAGTCTGTAAAAAATAAAAAAAAAATTAAGAAATAAAAAAGAATAAAGGAAAAAGAAAAGCCAGGAGGGCTGCTTCAGCAAAATGAGGTGTGCAGAAGACAACATGATCAGGGGGCTGTGGATGGTGGTGGGGGTCCAGGACGGGAGGGAGAGCCTCTGGGGGCTACACTGTGTGGAGGAAACCAATGGCAATGAGGATGCAAAGGCTCGTGGAAAGGGAAGCTTCTTTTACCAAAGTAGAGGAATATATGCAGGGCAAAATCATAGCGGGCTGTAGTTTTACTCTGGTTCAAACATTTCCCTAAAGGTTGTAAAGGAATTTATGTTACTTCCTCATCACAAAACTGTGTGGGTTCTCAATTGTTGTAATTCTACTTTACAGGTAGGAACACCAAAGTTTAGAAAGCTAGAGACATAAAGAGATCATTTTCTCCACAACTAGTTGAGTCACATTACAACCCCAAATGATGACTGAGGCTGTCTCCAAGCACCAGTAGGTATTTTTAGCTTGTTTTTACAGGGTCCCTTCTGTATGGGTGTGTGTTCACCATGTGCACTAGGAGGAAAGAGGAGGCGAGGGAGGGAGGTGGCACAGAGAGGGACAGTGTAAGGAATAATGTGACAGCAAAGATGGAAACAAAAAGCAGCCTGACTCCTCTTTCCATTCCTCTCCTAAATCTAGGCACATGCACCATCACATGACTGAGGGGTCCCTGCGTCACTAACGGTGACCAGCGGTGGAAGGGGAGACCAACAACCTCACCGTCCACAAAATGGAGAGAATAGTCAGTTCTCGTGTATCTTGAAGGTTTAAGAAGAAAAGCTATTCAACCCTGAAGAGGACTTCTGTGGGGAGGAGGCCTGGGGTTTGTATCTCTGGGAGAGTTAGAGCCATAGGTGTCGTAGCAATTCACGGTGTTTATAAACTGGGAATGCTGAGTCCTAGGAGTCGCCACTACTGGAATGCAGCGGTGGACAATGTCCAACGACGTGATGTTCAGGGAGTGGGTGGCCCCTGAAGCCAGCTTCTGAGAGGCAATGGAAGGGTGCGGTCCCCAGCCTGGGCAGCGCAGGAGGGAAGCAATGACCACTAGCTGAGGTTCTAACTTAGTCCTGCGCTTGGCTGGGAAGGGCAGACTGCCTGTTCTGGTGTGGGACTCTAAGTCCTGGGCTTCTGTATAATTGGGAGTGGTAGGATGAGATGAACACCTGGAACTTCCTGTCACCAAGCTAGGACAAGTGAGAATGAACCCCATTAAGAGGGGGAATCTATCTTATGTTTCTTGAGTGAGATCCTGACCTCCGCTTCCCGAGTGTGTGGGGCAGGATTTGTCTGTTTCAATAAGAGACAGGGCCGCGAAAGCCCATTTCTTCCTCACCACGAGTCCATACGCCTGTCGGTGTCTACAAGCCTGTAAGTAGGGCAGGGTTTTCAACGTTTCCTCTGCTAGACTTCACACATCTAGAAGTGAGAGCTTTGTTTTGTCCCCCGGGTTTCAGTTCTAGGAATATCTCTGGCTATGTTTTTCATAGATACAGAAATATTGCCCACAACATAAGCTGGTAGGAGTTTCAGGCAAAACTGGCGGAGTTTACCCTTCCTTTGACACTTGTTTCCTCTGCAGGAGACTGTTTCTGAAGCAATGTTCAAAACGGGGCTCTCCAAGGGTCCAGTAACAGAAGATGGAAAACCTGCAGTAGTCCCAGATCCTCAGCACACGTGGCCCAGAAAAGAGGGAAAGGCCATTATTTCAGGTTACTCAGAAGCACTTTGCTTGGCCTGCTAGTATCTGTCCTTCTGAAAATAATAGATATGCTTAAAAAAAAAAAAAAAAAAAAAAAAAACCAAAAACCAAAACTACACTCAATGAGTACACAAAGAATCAGAAGGGAAAGGCAAGGCCTTTGTGTCTGCTCCTTTCAAAGGCCAGCTGCAGACTGAACTGTCTCTGAAGAGAGCGAGAACGCATACCCTTGTAAAGATTACAAAATTTGATTGTCACACACAGGGTTTGGAAGGAAAGACCTACTAAAAAGCTATGTTTGCTGCTTTTTGTCCTCAGAATCATCAAAGAGAATATGAAAAAGTAATTAAATAAAAATAAAATGCAGAGTTGCTTTGGAAAATGTTGCAATTCTGGTATTACACTTGAAAGGAAGAGGCTGAGACAGGGCACTGAATTTTCTTAACCTCTTTTAAATACACATTTCTAAGTTGGAGGGAAATGACATGACCTTTACATTACTCCCTGGTGATTACACTTGTCAAAGATGATCCATAAAATGCTCTTACTGTGGGGGGGTCCGTTAGGTATCTACAAGTTGGTCCAAAATTAACATCATCAAAAGGTGGATACATTTTTGAAGGATATTTTCTAAAGATGTTACTATACACTTACAAAACACGAAAACGAAATCCTAAGCAAACAGATTTCTCAGTTTGTTTTTGGCATGTGATCGGCTACCCCCCGACTCATACTATGACTGTCATGTTTGAGTAAAAATGCCTCTTAGCATCTTGCCTTTCCTGAAAGTGGCCTAATCCTTTATTTTTCTATAAAGGGAGATGTTTCAAGATTGGATTAAGAAGTTTGGAATTTAATAGATTTCTTTTTAGATTGTCGTCAAAACAAATACTACAAAGTCCCTGTCCCTGTGATTGGAACATTTTAATAGGGGACTTGAGGTACTAAGGACACAGGCTACCTCTTCAGGCTGCCTCCACACTGCTGAGGAGCATAAGTCCTGCCAGCTGTCAAAGAGGCTGGGCCACAAGTTTCTTTGTACTTTCTGGATGTGTGTTTGCACTGTCAGCATCATTAACCATTATACTTCTTATATATAACTACATCTGTCAATATATATTCTCAAGATAGTATCCTCACCTCAGTTTTCTTGATATTTGTAGATACCCGGCAACAGAAAATACTCTATCAAATACAGAAGGAACAATCACAAAGCTAGACCATATTCTGAGACACAGGACACATTTTAACAAAGTTAAAAGAACGGAAATTATAAATGTAGACTCTAACAAAAATGGTTACATGAATGGTCTGAATCTACATCATGTACAACCACAGGAACGAAACGATGTGCCCCATTTGTGTACAATGAATCAAAATGCAGTCTGAAAAAAAATAAAGGAAAAAAAAGAATGACAACAAAAAAACCCAGAAAAATATATGTGTACATGTATATATGTGTGTATGAGTATATATACACAAACACACACATAGTCTGAATGTGTTGGGGAAATTTTTTAAAAAAGAGATTTCTAAATAACCTCTGATTCACAGAAAATAAATGGTCCTAAGGAAATTATAATTTGTAACCAAAAACTTGAAATAAGATTTTAAAATACAGAAAAGAAATGAAACCAAAGCTGGTTCTTGATGACAAATAGTAACAATGATAAACCTTTAGCCAGACTAATGGGGGAAGAAAAAGGGAGACTGAGCAAAATTATCAGTGTCAGCAACAAAAGGACAGACATCATGAAAATTCTGCTACTATTGAAAGGGTATTATTAAAAATGTATGCCAAAGCTTTCAACAATTTAGATGAAATGGACACACGTGCATAGATATAAATTAATGATGTATACTCTAGAAGAAATAGACAAGAAATTGACAAGAAATAACTTGAGTAGATCTATCTTTATTAAGGTAATTGAAATATTATAATTAAAAAAAAAAAGAAAAAACTTTAGGCCCACATGGTTTCATTCATGAATTCTTTTATCCATTTAAAGAAAGAAAGAATATCACCTTTATTAAAAATTTTCTTGGAAATACAGAGATGGAAAACATCTCTAAGTCATTTTGTAGAACAATGTTACCCTATCGAAACACTTGTGGAGGAATTAAAAAGAACTATAAATCAATATACTTCATGAATGTGAACACAAAAATATTAAAATATTAGGTCATTTTCAGGAATACTTGAAAAGAGCAGTGTCTCATACCAAGTGGAGTTTGTTCCAGGAATGCAGATTTGATTCAGATTTGATTAATGTTAAATAATTAATGCATTTCACTGTATTAACCAAGTTAAAAGATGATTATCTCTGTAAATGGAAAAAAATCATTTGACAAAATTCAACATTCATAACAAAAACTCCTAGCAAGCTTCAGAGGAAAGGAAACAGAGTTGGAGAGAGAGTGGGAGTTCTGGGGCCTGAACTGGAGCAAATTAAACTCCCGCTTGTATAATTATGTCAAAATGAACTCCAGTACTATGTCTAAGTATAATGCACTAACAAAATATGAAAAAAAAAAATACTAGTACAAGAAAGAAACTTCCTCACCTTGATGAACAGTATGTACAAAACCCTAGAGCTAACATTTCACTTACTGGAGAAAGAACGAATGCTTTTCCCGAAGAATAGGGACAAGTTCACTCTGCTGCTCTCTCCTGCAGCTCCTACTCAGTGCAAGGAGGCAAGCAAAGCAAATAAATAAGGGCACACAGATGGGAATGGAGCAACAATAACTTGTCTTTATTCACAGTATACAGTGTGGTGTAAGTAGAAAACACCAAATAATTTATAGAAAGGCTACTGAAACCAGTAAAGTGAATTTAGCAAGGTCACAGGATTCAAAGTCATTGCATTTTTTTTTTTTTTTAACCTAGAAATGAGCAATTGGGGATCGAATTCAAGAAAAACACTACCTTTTAAAAGCAACAGAACAGAAAATTGAATAAAACCAATGGAGTATGTACAAAACATTTATACTTTAAAAATGCAAAACATTAAAGAAACAAAAATGACTAATTAAATCTAACTATACAACATATTCAAGAATTAGAAGATCCCATATTGTTAGAATGATATTTTCTCCAAACTGAATTATAGATTCAATACCATCTCTAATATAATCCAGCATTGATCTTGAGAGAATTTGACAGACTGATTAAAAACTTTATGTGGAAAAGCAAAAGACTTCAAATGGACAAAATAACTTTGATTAAGACACAATGAAGGAAGATTCTCACTCTCTGAATTTTTCTTGCCAAGTTAAGCAAAATAATTTTGAGAAAGGATATGGATATAGATCAATGAGAGTCTGGACACAGATGTACAGGCATATGATAAATTGATTTCTTCTTTTTACTAAGCTGCCAAGAAAATTCAAATGAAAAAAAGTGATATTTTTAACCAAATGATCTGTGACAAATGAATATTTGTATACAGAAAAGAAAAACAAACAAAAAATCTTTAACCAACTTAAAATAGATCACAGATGTAATTTTAAAACATACAGGTGCAAAACTTCTCAAAGATAATCATAGGAGAAATTCTTTGTGCCATAGTTGAAGCAAAGCTTTCTTAAATACAATATGAAGAATATGAACTGTTGAAGAAAAGCATTAATAAATAAACTTTAAAACATTTTCTTTCAAAGATACTGTTAATAGATTTTTTAAAAAATTACTTCTTAAAACCGTTGACTTAGAAAATATTTACGAAAATACATATACAAATATTGGTATTAAAAATATGGATATTGAATTCTCATAACTCAATCATAGGTTAGCAAAGAAAACAATTTAAAAACATGTAAAAGTTGAACACTTGATCCAAGAAGACAGGTGGCGTACACATAAAAACTCAACATCACTGACTATGAGAGAATTACAGATTAAAACCACAGTGAAAATCAATTACACCTTTATAGTGGCTACATTTTAAAGAGAAAGAAAGGAAGGAAGGAAGGAAGGAAGGAAGGAAGGAAGGAAGGAAGGAAGGAAGGAAGGAAGGAAGGAAGGAAGGAAGGAAGGAAGGAAAAGGGAACAGAAGGGAAGGGAAGGAAAAGAAAAGATAAGAAAAAGAAAGATAAGAAAAGAAAAGAAAGGACAATACCAAGTGCTGACAAGGATTCAAAGCAACTACAACTCACGATTCTCCTGGAAATGTAAAATGGTATCACCATTACTTGTCTTTTTCTTACAAAGGTAAACATACAAAAAACACCCTACTACTCAGTAATCATAATCCTCGTTGTCAACCAGCATCAAGGAGGACATATATATACACATAATCTGTACGTTAGAGAAGCTTTACTCAAAATTGACAAAACCAAGGAAAAACTGAAATGCTTAGCACCTGGTGAAAGGATGGATAAATTGTGAATAACCAAATTGTAGTACTGTGGTGTAACTCTCAGGAGGCAAGATGGCGGTGGGGCAAAACTATTGACATATGCTATACAACCATGAATTTCAAAAGCATTACACTAAGTATAGGAAGTGATAACCGATGGATCAAAAACTGTATGATTACATTCATGCAGCATTGCAGAAAAGGGAAAAGTCATAGTGCCAGATAACAAATCAGTTACGATGGCTAAGGATTGGGGGAGTGTATGAATGAATAAAGATAAGGAAGGTAGAGAAAGGAAAACAGGGAAAGGGAGGAGGGAAAGGGAAAAGGAAGCACTGGGGACTGAATTGGAGTACACTAGATTCCATGCATGTATAATTAGGTCAAAATGAACCCTACTAGAATGCACTTATAATATTTTTTTAAATGGCTTGTAAAAAACTGTTTTGGGATAGTGGAACCTAAATCTGATTTTGGCATTGGTTACCTTGACTACACATCTTTGCATAAATTCATAGAATTATAGATCTGAAAAAGGTGACTTTTGTTGCACTAAAGTATAGCCTAATGAGCTTGATTTTTAAAACAAAGAGAAAGAAAAGGATGCATCTGAGTACTTCTGGTTAAAATTAGCCCAAGCATTCTGTCACCTAGGGGTGTCTGTCGATATTCGAACTAAAATAGTAAAGAAGCAAATGTACAATTTTCAGGCAGAAAATAAAAAAAAAATAGCAGAGTGTATTTTCAGAAGAAACCTTTCTGGGAATCCTCAACCCACCGTGAGCAGAATGACAGCTTCATGCCCTTGGAAGGACGCCAACTGCAGTCCTGTGAGAGTATCAGCAAGCAGATCAGAGCGACTGAATCTCTGTCCAAAAATCAAAACTGGGGCTGCTCCAAGACTTTTCACCCTCCGTTTCCCATCCTTCTCTCTGTGTTTCAACCACTTAGTCACCATCACTTCACATTTGCAACCTGAGCTTCTCAGGACAGTGAGTGGCTAAGAGCCAGGGAGTACAAGAATGGGTATATTTAGATCATTCAGGGAACCAGGAGCAAAGTTACGGTTCTGAAACTTCAAGTATGGGAAAGATGGTCAGCAAAAGGTGAAATGATTATGTTAATTAATGAGGACTAGTGGGCTCCTGTTATAGAGAAACAGAAGATTTTTTTTCATAAAAAAAGATCAACCATTAGAAGCATCTGATGATAGAATAAGAGCTCCCACTTATTAAATAGTACATATTATCTCTTAATGTTCAAATGACAATTTGAAATTATGTAGAAGGTAAGTCCATTGGAATTTAGCTAGATGATATAAAATACTTAAGATCCTACAGCTAATGCCCAACATAGGGAGGATAGGAACCGGGGTCCCTGACTTACCTCTACCAACTCCATCTTCCATTGGGTTGTCTAGGGTTATCCTGCACTTTGTCCTTCATTGACTACACTCAGTCCCTCTGAGACCCACTCAACAGGAATGTTGTTTTATAAGGGTTTCAATAGTGGGTGAGCTGGATTCCATCTACATGCTATGAGGTTTCATCAGATCATGAGCTATTATGAGATTCCTTGCCAGTGTATTTTATTTGCATAATAAATGAATATGCCCTATCCTCTTTTCTTTTTTCATCTATTACTGAGACCTCATTTCTTATACAGAAGGGTAAGGCACGTCATCACTCTAAATCACCAGAGTATGTCCAGGTGAGAGAGAAGGCTTCTTGTCACCAGAGCTAAGTGACACCCCTGCTAGTAGGAGGAATTGCCCTGGGATAATCCACTTGCCCAGGCAGATGCTGCCCTGGTCCTGACCTAGGCAACTCGCAAGTTGGCAGCTGCCCTTTGGTACTGAGCCAAAGACTACGAGGAAGGAGCTATTTTTCCTTACCCAACTCCCACACAGATCCCCAAGGGCTTATTCAGAACATTAATGAATATTAATGAGAAAAGTTCATGGTTCTGGACGAAGCTGATAGGACTTAATATTTGTTTTATCCTCATATACTAATTTTTTCCAAGTTATTGAAACATCTTAAATATATATAATTCCTTTTCTTTAATTCCTTTTTTATGTTTTATATGTTAAATCTACTTATTCTTTTTTTAGGTTTCATTTTTCGATGAGCGGCAAGAGAGTCATGAACTTGCCAAAAATTAAGGAACTTCAGATGTCAACCAATCCCCCTAAACCCCATCTATGAAAAGCCCTTCTAGAGCAGCCCTGAAAAGAATCGCCATTAAATCAGGCACTTTCCCACAGTGGAAGAGCAGAGGACTCTTCTGTGGGCTCTCGGTAGGAGAGTGCTGTATTTCCTGAATTCCATTTTCCCAGAGCTTCCGCTTTTCACTGCTCTTTGGGGGAACCTCTTTGAGGTTGTCCTTTCCAAGCAACCTCAAATGTTTGTGGACCTGACCCCTCCCGGCCATACACCCTGCCTGCACTCTGCTCCTGCAGCGACTTTTATCCCCGGGGGTGGCAGTTGGTGTCACTCACCTTTACAGACACCTGCACACCTGTCCTCAATCACTGGATTTAGGAAACTAATATTCCTAACATTCTATTGCCAACTGCATGAGGTTGGAGGCAAAATTGAAGATGGAAGAGGAATTATTCTCTGGCAGCACTCTGGCATGCTGGGGAGTCAGAAATGGAGGCTCATAGGCTGGGTGTGGCTCAGTGATAGAGCCCTTTGCTGGCTTGTGCAAAGCCCTGAGTTCCATTCCCAGCACCCCGTAAAAACACAAAGAAAAAAACAAACAAACAAAACAAAAGGAAATACAGCACTAGCTCAGGATCAGGGTCTCTGCTCAGTGTGTGTGTGTGTGTATGTGTGTGTGTGTGTGTGTGTGTGTGTGTGTGTGGGCATCCCAGGTTCTAGCTCTAGCACTGAACAGCAATAGCTTCCTGTTCTGAGTCTTACATATGCCCTTCTCTCTTTTTATGCATCACACCTCTTCCTGCCCGTAGTCTTCAGAAGCCTTTGTTTTCCTGGCTGCACACTGATGTAGGAATGGTTATAACACTCCATATTCTGCTTTGTGGTAGTTGTCTGCATCCACAACTGGCCTCATCGCCAGACCCGTCATAAGAACCATATTAAGCATTTAACCCGTCAGTGTTAGGTATGCACAGTTCTTTCAATTTGTATCCTGTCTCCCCTTAGTCTTCTTCAGATGACACACTCTCATAAGGCAACAGTTTCAAATATCTCAACTTTCTGATCAATCTTCTCTTCAATAGCTCTTGAGATGTCACATGCAGAAATACAGAACATTCAAGACATGGTCTCTTAATAACACAATTCAATATTAAAAAAAAAACAAAAAACTAAAACTTCTTTTATTGGAACACTCTCCTTCCATTAATGCAAACTTTGATTATGTTTCCTTTTTGCAGAAATCACATTAACATGCAAAACTCATGTTAAAATTCTGTTCAAGGCCTAATACCATAAATTAGCTCAGAATTCCAAATTCCCAAGATAGTCTCAGTTATTCGTTTATCTTTACCATTTGTAAATTAAACAAGCTGCCCTTCTATGCCTTCATTCAAGCAATTGATGGAACATTGAATAAATATTCTCCATTTGCTCTTTGAAGTCACTCATCAAAGAAAATATTCCAAGAATATTTTGCCAAGTTGACATATTTTAATCATTGATTCACAGGAGAGATCTGATGGGTGAGGTCTTGGCAGAATCTGCCCAAATCCCTAGGCAGCAGCTGCTTCTGTGTTGGCTTCATGCTGGCACACCTGTCAAGCCCCTGCAGACCCAGATGCTCAGTAAACCAAGATTTAGGCAGCCTGGATAAAGTATCACCCTTATGTTGAAAAGTGACCATTTAGTAAATGTGAAAGTAAATTGCTTCAGTTTTGTTTTCTGAATGTGACAATTTCTAACAGTGAGCAGTTTCAGGGAGTCAAATATATTGTTTAAAGATTCTATTTTTAATGTTAATGGTTATTTTTCTTTTTGGTTACTTCTAATTTTCAGGATTCAATGATTTTAAGGATCCAGTGAACAGGAAAGACGATGGAAGACAGCTTTCCTGAGTTCTTTTGCCAGGTGAATCCATTTGGAATGCAGACTTGCATGCAGTGGTCTTCCCAGACAGAGGAAAGGGCAAGAAGAGATGAACTCTGGCCTTTGGCCAAAAAAACCATAAGAGTAGAAACATGCAGAACCCGGCAGAATGATTGAAGGTTGTTTTGGTATTTAATGGGGTTGTGGTTTTACTCAGTGTCTTGTCTTTTGTACAGGATTGTAAATTACAAATATTCTAACTCTGCCTGTTTGCCATCTGTTTTTGAGAAATTATGTCTGATAATACAGAATACAAAAGTATGACCTTGCTAAGCTTCAATGGAAAGCACCCAAATAAAACCTATCACATTTTCCCCTATTTCTAGAGATACTCAGAGAATAAAAGGGAAATCACACAATCGAACCATTCTCATGTTAAATTTTATTCATCAAGAGGAAATTATGGAATGTTGGTCTCATGAGAAGTCCATTTTGTAATTAACCAAAATTTCATAGGAGACAGTCCATATCTTTAAAAGGACTTAATAGATAAAACAAAATCAATTAGTAATATATTTACCAATGCCTCTCAGAAACACCCATTTCTTTAGGATTATTATCTTTTTTGATTGAAAATGTAACACTCAGAATGATCATAAGCTTTGATGTTAACTGGCATTTATATTTCTAAAAATCAAGTATACCTTAGAAGAGAAAAACATTCTGACTAGGGATAATTTGCAAAAGACTCTGTTTACAAAAAAAAAAAAAAAAAAAAAAAAATCAAGGCATGATTTTAGACAATTACAGTAACATTAAAATAACAATATCTTTTCAAACCTCGGAATTTAAAGATAATTATATTTATGCCATATGTTATAAACTTAAAACTTGAGAATTCTTGGTAAACACAAGTCATATAAATTTATAATTACAATACATGTAAATATGCTATGTTGACAAATTGAATTTTTCATAAATTTGTTATATAAAAAGATATATAGAAGCCATTCTAATTGAGTAAGATGAAATCTTAGAGTTGTTTCAATTTACATTTCTCTAATTACTAGCCTATTGTGTACAATGAATCAAAATGCAGTCTGTAAAAAATTAAAAGATAAATAAAAATAATAAAAAGATATATAAGATATTCATTTAATATTCCAATTAAAATATCCATAAATATAATTTGGATTTTCATCTAAGTTCCCAGTAGTCATATAATTTCATAACAAATGCTGCAAACTCACTTTATTTTTAAAATTTTTTTAGAACTAAAAAAGTGATTTGTCATTGAAACTCTTAAATTAAAAATAAAAAACAAAACAACTAAAAACCCTTTTTCTACTTCAAGCCAAAGACATTATTTCTTGTAACATCAGACCACAATCGTTTCATTCAAGAAAATGGTACATGAAAAACCACAACATAAATTTTAAATTATGTAACAAAATCAATATGAGACTAAATTCAGTAAATGTTTTGGTTACAAATTTATAAAAAAAATAAATGTTTATTTCTAACTAGTTCTGTGTATTCATAATATAAATATGATTATTCTTAATCCTTAAAGTTTTTAAGTCCTTTTATCTAGTTGTAAAATGCTTTCATTTGGATCCTATCAAATGAAACCAAGATTTTAGGCTTCTTGTCTCTCCATAAAAAGATACCTTCCAGGCTGAGTAACAAGTGCTACAGAGACCACACAACTCAATATAATGATGCGGACGAGGGAAGCCACACACATTCATCAGTGTAAACACAGGTGACCCAAGCGTGCCAGGCCATCTCTCTGCTTTGAGCTGCCATCCTGCTGAGACTGGCCCAGTTCCCTGACAGTAAATCTTTGCACCATTATTTTATCCCCGGTGCTGACAAGACATCTCACGCTGTGAGTAGCCAAATGTTTATGTGCAAGGACATCGTGCCCATCATTGTCTTTAGAGTCTGTCCCCATGCATAAGCAAGACACATTAAAGGCCAAAGGGTGGGAAGGGGAGCTGCCCTGAGCCCCAGCCTTACACACTGAGCCTGGTTTCCACAAACCATGAGAAGGGATTTATTTTTAAAATATGCACATGGCTGTTGTGAGGCTGCACTTTCCTATCAATCTGTCAGTGGAAGCGACGAGCTCAGGATTGCAGTCATGGAAAGCAGTGGACGAAGAGTTGGGAGATGTGATTTCTGTTCCTGTCACTGGGCAGTCATGGGACCCCAGCCAAGCCCTCCCTGTGGGTCTTCCTTCTCTCCTGTTTCCTTCTGGTTTAATGAGATGCTTCCTTTCAGCTAAAAGTGTATTTAAGAACTGAAAGATCAACAATAGCCTGCCAGTCTCTCTCCATACAAATGCTCTCCAGAGTGCCGATGTCTCCTGCCACAACTTCCCCAGCTCACTGATGGAAGGGTACTCACGAACATTCTTAATTGTTTTGACTTGTTATCTTCTCCCTAGTCAACTTCATTAACAATTAACTATTGACTAATACAGTCTAATTTTCAAGTGTCACACTGCTTTTCCAAAAGAAGCTTTGGTATTTAATTAACATTTCACAAAGCAGTTTATAAGTGTTGGAAATGTTAATACAAATGCTCTATTTCCAATAAGCAAATACATACTCTGTGTATTTAATATTTACACAAAATCCTATGTGAGAAGCTCCGTGAAGGCAGTGACTATGCCTATCTTGTTCAGTCTTATATTTTCAGATGTCTAAAATATATCTGACACACAGCAAGTGCCCCAGGAAGTACTGAAAGCGGACACTGAAGTGCATCCACCACAATCACAAGTCAAGTCAACAGCAAGTACCAAAGTCATAGCTCCGCAGATCTGATCTTGAAATGGGAGTTAGTGACCTCAGAAGAACACCCACTTCCCCAGTCGCTTGGGAAGTTGAGCATGAACCCAAAGCCAAGCTGACTACTTATAACTAAGGGAAGCACATGAGCTGACCAGCTTCCCAGGCTCAATCTTGTCACCCGTCATCCCTCCCTCAGTCTTTCTAGCTTTGTAAGTCTTCATTTCCCTTGCAACAAAGTAAGTTGGGCTCCAGACACCAGCCTGAGAGGTGATAAAGGAGTGCTTGTGTCTGGAGACCATGGTTGGAAAGTGACAGCATGGGTAGGGTGGTGACTGTCACACTTACACTTGCCTTCCTCTCTCCCTTTGCCTACAAAATTGCAGCACCCAACAGAAATAGATGCACTAACTCAATTCCTTTCCTTCATTGTAATTCTCCACTTTGACTCATGTCTTGATCTGTTTGGCTTAGAAATTTCCATGTATTCAAGAACACATTTTAACTATTTCCTTAAGTACCGGTTATTTTAAATGACTGGACTTAACAGGAAAGACGTCTATGACATCCTGCAACTTTTTTAAGAATAAATCAATCATTAGCATTCATCCAAACAGGATGTGCATCTCCAGGAGTAAAAAGAATTCTAAAAGGTGCCTTTAGTGAAACATTTCAGTTAACTTGGAAGTTTTGAAACCCCACTTACCAAGAAAACTTGTCAGAAATCTCGTGCTCAAAGATCTCAGAGGAATTCACATATTAATTCACTCTGACAGTCGCCCAGGTGATATTCCCACCTCACAAACAAGGAGTAGAAAGGAAGCAGCCCACGTGGGATACTCAGCACAAGGGTCTTGGTCTGTGTCCCAAATGCCCTAACTCCACGTGGCTGCTCTTCCCTCCATCCTTAAGAGAAGCTTCCTCTTTAGAAACACATTTGCCTAAACTAAATTAACACAAATTCAAGTGGCTTGAAAATTTATCTTTCCTAACTGAATTTAAATCACTTTCTTTCTGGTGCTTGTTTTAGTAGCATTTTAGGAATTGCCTTCTTTGTCATTGTTCAATTTATCTTGATTTGATTTTTATGCCTGTCCTCTTTAAGCATCCTCCTTCCATACTTTATCTTCTGCATGCCACCTGCCCTCCTTTCTGCTTTTCAAAAGACCTGTTGGGACAACTGACTGTCATAACATGTGTCCTTCCATCCTGCAAACCTCCCCCCATCTGAGTGGTCTCAAGAGGCATGGGTTTATTTAGTGAGGCTAAAAGATACTTTCCTGTAGCAGTTAAAGCACAGAAAAACACCGCGCCTAGGAAATCTAGCATTTGTGAAACTATCTCACCACTGCAAATCATGTACGATGGATTAACTTGCTGATTTCTGCAGCTGGTTTCTAATGGAGAGGAGTAGCAACAAGAGGAGATCACAGTGTCTTCCCAACTAGAAACCACTTTGTGCTTTACCTTGCTGTGCTAGGTGAGCATCATTGTCAATTCCATTGCATACACAGTACAGGGAAAGCACTTCACAGAGCATGACATGTCTGGATTGTAGTGTAGGTCAACGTTCAGCTTCATAAGATAATGCCAAGTTGTTCTCCAGAGTGACCATTTGAGCGCACACTCTCCTCAGCAGAGAATAAGAGTTCCTTTAACTCTACGCCATCACAAACCCTTGCCAATCCTCTCACGTGAAGTGCCATCTTGTGAGGTAGTAAGGAGGTTGAATGGCATTTGTTTGTAGGTGTATTGTCCCCAACGAATAGGGGGTAGTTAAATGCCATGTTCCTGAATGCCCCTTTTTGTTCCCCAAATCCAAGTTACAAGAACAGTGACAGCAAGACTCTCAGGAAGCTTTTCATCAACATGACCAAAATACCTGACAAGAACAACCTAAGGAGAAGTTCTCCAGTTTCAGAGGCTCACCATGGTGGCTGACTCCATTGCTCTGGGTCTAAAGAGAGAACATGTGGCAAAGGGGCACAGCAGAGCGAAGCTGCTCAATTAGTGGCAGCCAGAAAGGGGCAAGGCGGGGCAGAGAAAGGGTGTGTGGGTGTGTGTGAGTGTGTGTACATGTGTGCATGTAAGGAACCAGGGCAAGTCACAATCTCCAAGGGCTTGCCCCCATGACCTATTTCCTCCAGCCATTCCCCATCAGTCTACAATTATTACCTGGCCATCCATCCAAATTACTAATCCATTAACTGATGAGAATACAGCTCTCCTAATCTAATCATTTCCCCTGTGAACATTCCTGCATTGCCTATACCCCAGTTTCCTGGGGGCACCCCTCAGCAGCATGCCTAGACTATAACATCCAGATGTGGATCATCTTGGACACCAGGTCTCTCTTCCACACCATGGGAACTGTGAGCAGTGAGTGGTAGCTGAGGGCTATTTTCTTGCATGCACACCAGGACAGTTGTTCCTTGGGATGCCAGTCATAGAAGCCAAGCATGCTGCTACTGATGATATCACTGCTTCTGTAGTCAAAACATACAAAAAACCATCCAAGTGGGGACAGGGGCAGAACTGAGGGTAACGGGGCAGGACACTGTCACTGGACAAAACACCATGAAGGGGAGGAAGCACTGCATGGCAGAGCACCCTGTGGGACAGCTGCCAGTTCAAACTGCAGTCACTGAGCTCCTCTTGAAGCACCTAGTGGCCTCTTGCAGGCTTTCCCCAATACGCCATGGCTCATGCTGTCCAGACACTTTGGTGTTCCAGCAACTTACTCCACTGTCCTAGCACGACTGGGCTATGGATGTGACAATGGGTCATTCTAGTGTTTTGTCCTGAGACAGACCTCTTAAGCTTTGTTTAGGAGTTGGTATGGTTTTCCTACTTATACCCAAGTAGTTGTTTGCAAGCTCTGGAGAGTAGTTCATTCATTCTTCATACTTATTATTTTTTAATACTTCCCTCCATTTTCCATTTTCAAAAGGGCTCAACAATTTCATGTCCTTTTACTCACTACTCACACTGGGAATCTGAGAAGAGGGTAAGAGGGCTTGGGGTTCTTCCTGATTCCCAGGAAGTCATGCATCATCCAAACAAGAGTGACATCATCTGTTTAGAAAAAACTCCAGTTACTCTGTCATATAAGGAGACTTCAGAGTAACTAATGTGTCATATTGCTTAATGTAATACTTATGCACCTCTGCTTGCTTATTACTCGGTTGACTTGTCCCCTTCCGGACCACTGCATACCTCACCATGGACTCTTGCAATCACCGTTGGGTGTGATGAGTTTAATGTTTTATTCTTGGTATTTATTTTTATATTTTTATTTTTGTTTCATTTTTGCAGTGCTGGGGATTGAACCCAGGGCCTTGTGCTTGCAAGGCCAGCACTCTACCAACTGAACTATATCTCCAGCCCTATATATTTATTTTTAAGATAGTCAAAATCCTGCTTTGAATGATAACCAGGATGATAAGAAGAAAAGGAAGAGGAATGTCCTCTTAAACTATCACAGTTTACAAGACATGTCATGGAACTTTTACTGCAAAAACATTAAGGATGAATATTAATGAGCAGTTAAATAAAAGATTATTTCCTATCGGGAAAAAGTAAATTTTTTTAAAAGTAAGAATTGTCATTCATACTAAAAAAATGTACAATATTGAGAATGATTCCCACTTTCTTCTGTTTATTTTAGAATTGCCATTTTAAAAATCTCACATTGCTATAAAAACAATAAAAAACTCATGTATTTTTTACTGAAGATTGAAATTATAGCAACAGATAACTATGTGAAAGAAAAACTCCAGTATAGACTATGTTTGTACTCAGATATATCACAAGTTCTACTATTTTATACCCTTATCAAACTCAGTATAAAGATCACATGTCAAGGTTTACTGAAGAAATTGGTCATTACTATTTCATGGGGACTGTCATGGATCAATAAACTAGGTTCTGCCAGTGCTCCAAGTTTATAGCTAAACTTAGCTAGAAGAGATAAGCAACAGGGCTTCCTGAAAACAGCAGTCATTCAAGATATATTTACTAGTTTAAATATAGATCATTTTCAAGGTACAATTAGTCCTTTAAAACTATGGAATAGTCATTGAATATCTTTTTTATTTTATAATGCAAAAAGGGATAGTGTTTTCTTAAGAAAATCGCTTTACTTTTCATGATTTATGTACTCTTTGATTTATGTTAGCAACAGTCTTTCTTTTTTTTTTTCTCTCTCTCTTTCTCTCTCTACCTCTCTGTTACAAAGCAAGAGGAATATTTCCCTTCATCTCTCTGCTAACAATTAGATTTAATCTGATGAAGTTGGGAATTATCCTCTGAACTACAGTAATCGGGCACTTCCCCCCCTGTTGATTTGATTCATTCCTTTTCTTCTTCCATTTTAATAATTATTTTATCATTTCACATTAATTTGCTTCCAATAAATTAAATTAAATGCATCAAAGAGCCTCAAAGCAAATTAGCTTTTTGCAATGTCAGGTCTTAAAGATCCAAAATGTGATTTTGTCTTTCACTCTGTAGGTTATAAATATACATTGCGCATTGTGAAAAAGCAATTTCAAGTTAATTTTCCATTCCTTCCCAAATATCTGAGAATTCCTTCCAAGCCAAAAGAAGTTTCCTCTCAAATCTATTATTTCTTCTAGACTTAAACTCTTCATGAAATAAGTTTATTTTAGAAAATATTTCATTTATTTAATTGAAAGAAATGTCTAATTAAAAACATCACTCAGAATCTGATTTTACCTTTTTCTCTATCTAGATTTAAAAATTCCTAATTAAAAAAAAAAAATGTCCCCTAGCTGTGGATCTTGTTATTTGATTATGGATATAATTAAAAAGTGAAGTCACTGCCTTTAAAAGTTAAAAACAGTTCAATTCTTTCTCCATTCCCTCATATCTTGAGATAGAAAGATATAGATATAGACCCTGATTCAAAGGATCAGTTGGAGATAATTTATTTAGAACTCAAAATCTTTAAAGTTAAAAAGATAATAAGCATTGTAGGAAGTCCCAACACTAGCATGCACGATAAACTTGCTAGTGAGGAGATGAGACAGTATTTTATCCAGCCTGCGACCTCAAGGCCATTTTTCCCTGTGCTGGGTCAGAGCTCTGGGCTCCAGGTTCCCTGTGGAGGCATATGTGGCTGAGGTCCAGGCCCTGGGAGGTAAGGACTGTGGTGGAATGAGCGGTAAGTGGGACAGGCCGGCCGCTGAGAAGTGACTGGGACCACCGTGCCCTAAAATGCTTTATAAATCCATTATCTGCCCAGCTCCTCCTGAAGCGTGCTGCTCCATGCTTGTGGCCTGTGAATTGACAGTTTTCCTTTTACATGGGAATCATCCTCAGGGTGGATAATGGTTAGTCCAGCAAAATATTCAAGGGAAATTCTAATAAAAGAAATAGGCGAAGAGACAGGACAGTTTGCAGGAGAAAACGATGCCCCATAACTGTTGGGACCGAGGAAGGCAAAAACAGAGTTGAAGCCCCGAAGTTCCATGCCCCACCATTCCCCACGGCCGTCCTTAATTTCTTCTGGTCACAATCTCCACAATCAGCCCCTCTCCCCATACTTGCTGCTTCCCCCCACCCATCCCCATTTCTCTTCCTCAGTGCTCATGGGGGAATAAGGGGTCTTTTTGTCCAAAGATTAAGCAATTTATGTTCATTTTAATGGTGTAACAACAACCAAGAAACAGACAAGTGAAAAGTGTTTCAATATTATGTTCTATGTTTTTAATTATTTATCTACTTAAAACTGATCCCTCAGACAAGTTTCTTACAGAAATATTGATTTGTTTTTGTCTTTTAATGTGCACCAAAGAACAAGGTGAGATTTTTTTTTTTTTTCATCTCTCTTTTTGAAACAGAAGCGTACCTTGCTCAGATTTTCTGGGCCTTTTTTGTTCGTTTGTTTGTTTTCAGGAATGGGGTCAGGCAGGGAGCCCAGGATAAAGTTCGGAATGGGGTCTCCCAAGGGCTCAGAAGTGGCAGTGACACTGGGCTCTGCTGCTCTGGTGGCAGAGTGGCTGCTGGGGTTTTCCTGCCTCGTGCTTTCCTTTCCCTCATTGATACTGCGGACTCTGCCCCGAGTCAGACCTCTGATAAGACAGGGACATATGTCAGGGCCCTGTCCTCCTGCAGCCGCTGATATGTGCCCTGCCTCAGAGCCTCTTTGACTGAAGAATAATTGCACATCATTTATCTACAGTGAGCTCCCGGATGAGCTTCTAGATTTGTCCAGAGGAGCGCTGGCTGGCATTCTGTTTCATCCTTGATCTGCTTTCTCAGTTCTAGCACTTTTCCGCCACCGTCTCACATCTTGACCCTACTTGCTGTTGCACTTGCTGCAGGTCACAGACCAGCTCCTCCTGCACAGGCCTATCATGGTCAGGCTGCATATCTTTGGGTAAACTGTGACTCAAGACACCACGTGAAATTAGAAACTGGCCAGACAGGCCTGTGCGAAGTGGATAACAAGAGTGGCTTACATCAGGAGCTGTAATAGTACTTAGGCCAGAAAATCTGAACACAAATAGCATAACTTTAAAAAAAAATACTTAGAAATGAATTAGTTTCCTCATTTCCATTAATAGCATGCCTTTTACTATTCTGGTTTGTTTCACTTTTTATATGCAATATATAATGCACATTAACTGCTATATATTTGTGTATATTTTGTTATATAAATGAAAACATGAGTGCATGCACACTTACACCCTGCACACACACACACTACCTAATGCAGTTTCATCTAAAGACAAGAACAGAAAATGAGTATGTTTGCACTTCCTTCTGGAACATGTCAGGGAACTACATTGTGTTACCTTCTGAAATGAGAATTTCTCTTGGATTTACTTGGCCAGGCTTTTAAATAGCTCTGTTTCTACTTTTACAAGATTGGGGGTGGGGCGGGGGGGTGCAGGTGGCATTGGCAAGGCCTTTGTAAGTTGTGAATAAAAGGCTGTAAATCGTTCATGTGAATTTAGTGTTGGAAACCTTTTTACTGAAGGTTTTAACATTGCAATTCGCCTGTCACCTATAACACTGACATATGTGACTTTCCCTATTACTTAATAGGAAGTTTCAGACAGGAGTTACAGATAAAATATAGTTGATAGGAATTGCCAACTTTATAAGGATCTTTCCAACACATGGAAAGAGACAGACCTGGAAGTCCTGGTGTCCCTTTGTCCTTCCCCACACCACACGCTGGTGCACATCAACACACGTACACACACATGAACACGAGGTAGATTAGCTGAGAGCTGACTTGACATACAGCTCTGTGAACACAATAAAAGCCAATTTTCCACTTCAAGTTGGTCCGTTTTATAGAAGATGCATAAGTATATCTCAGTCTGCTAAGAAAAGCCAGTTCAGTCTCTAGCTCTAAAAGGAGGCGCCGACCAGGCAAAGAGCTTTCACTATTTTGTAGCCACAGGTATATTCCCTGCCCTCATTCCTGTAAATACGCACAGCATTACCAGGGTGGAGAGTCTTCTGTGCTGGGACTGTGGCCCTGGCAAAGAATGGAACAGGAGGGTCAAGGTCCTTGCTGGCATTCCACTACCTCCTGGATTTTATGGTCCCTCCTCCAGTCCATGTGATGATTTTGTGCCACAGCTGACCATCCACTACCATTGGTGTATGTTCTGGACCTTTCTAAATGGTCATGGTTTTCCACCTAACAATCCTATTCATGCTTCATATTCATTCATGCAAATGTAGAGAAGACACTGACGAAGTCAGATGCCCTTCCTGCTCTTGGAAACCCACATTATCAGAATATCCAAACCCTTTGTACTTTAATCACTGTTTTGAGAAATACTTGCCTATTTTATTGATTGATTTTTTTTAAAAGTATCCACCCTTTAAATAAGTTATGTTATACCTTTTCTCTTTAAAACAACAATTCGGATAGTTACATGTGTGTACACTTACACCACTCTAAAACTTCTCTTCGATTATGCATTTTTCATTTACTGTCACTCATATTTTGTTCCATGATCTCATTTCTTATATGTTCTCATTTTCAAAGCAAGGCTGGTTTACACAATTTGTAACACTCTCATAGAACCTGAAGAATAATTCTGTCGTCAGGGTCACTGTGTTCGTTTATAAACAATAAATACAAAGTTACGGATACAGATTTTCATATGTTCACTGCCTGTTAGGTAGATATTCATCTGCTGTGAATCTCTACTCTCTTTGTTAAATTATGTGTCTTTCTGCAATGCCAAAAATATCAGGAAAAACATCATTTTTCCCCTCTTTCCTCCCAAACACCTGCACAGAACTCTTGAGCAGAGATCAAAGAGAGTGCAATCTATTAGAGTGTGATAAGCAATGGGCCATGTCACCCCAGCACCTGCCTTCCATTACCCCACAGATCCACAAATTGAAGAGTAGAAAGAGCTAGAGATTGAAACTGGGAAAAATAATCACAGAAACGGAAAAAATAAATGAGAAGTGAGGAGAAAGAACCAAAACAGAGCTAATTGTCCTGTTATTCCTTATAAAATGTGACTTGGATGACAATCAACAGACAACATGTTCCTCATTATAAATGACTATTAGAGACCCTATCCTAGCATTTGGTTTTCTGGAAGGTGCTTCTTTTTTTCCTTCTCAAAGGCTAAACTACTGGAGTTCTGGCTTTCTTTTACTCCTTCTTGGGTTTTCACTTTCACGTTTTAGGCCGTTTCCCCTTGCACAAGCATTAGTAGACAGCTCCTATTCACCAGATGTCATCTTCCCTATGCTTGCTTATTATTCTTTCCACATTCCCTCGAACATGAGATTTATTTCCTTTTCCTTTCACTAAGCCTATCTATTATTTTCCTTTCCAGAAAATCAACATCAATTCATCCTTCAAACACTAGAGCTTAAAATTCTCACAGTTAAGATGCTTTATATTAAAGGAGAGAAAAATCCAGCAGACAAGAGCAGACTGGAGCAACGGCAGGGAAGCAATTACAGTAGAGGCTATGGACAACCTCAGCGGAAAAAGAGGTTGCATGAAGAAGCCCTCTTCTAATCAAGTGAAAGTCTCTAAGGTTTATACAGAATGGCCCTCCTTAGACCAATCTGCTAAATCTATCCCTCACACACTTTGCACTCAGAAAACATACTTTACACAACGCAAGGAGAAACAAGAAGTGACGTGTCTTCAGTGAGGTGCCACACAAATGCACCAATGATGACCTTCGGGCCATGAGGAAGTCTTCAGATAATTGACCTACAATGTGCCGTTATCATACCACAGAGCAATTGGACACAGCCATCAGGACACCCTAAATGAGCTCTTGGCATTTTGGAACCCCAACAAAACCCATCTTTTCTTGGGGATTTCCGTCAGTCTCTGGTATAATTTCTTTGTGAACTCCAAATAGAAATAGTCCAAAGAAGGAAATAACAAAGCAAAGCCATAAATACAGCAAGTAGTGTATGTTCTCCACATAAAAATGCTTTGCTCAGATATTTGAGAGGTGGAAGCTTCTACTCTACTCTTGGGTTTTTTTTCTCCCAACAGCCCTTGGCATCAGAACAGGGAGGTGCAGCACACAGGCTGACCCTGGACATGGACTGAGGACCCCAGCAGGACTTCCTTACAATCTGACCCAACCTCAGGAAGTGCACATCCTCAGCCAGGAAGCTTCCTAAGCCACTCAGACTCCAGTGGTACTGGTGCCTCTCAGTAGGTTCTAGAACAGACACTGCAGTCAGAATCCCTTCCTTCTTCTCCTGTTCTGCCATTCCTTGGGTATGGACTTAATCTTTGTTTCCTCCCTCTGCCCCCAATGGTTCTGGGTATTGAAAACAGGGACTCATGCTCACAACCTGACTGCTCCACCACGAAGCCACACTCCCAGTCCCAGGACTTAGCCTTTCTAATTCCCAGTACCCTCTTCTCAAGCTGTGAGGACAGCATCACCCATGTCCTGGGGTTACTCTTGATAGCACCTCATATGCTCCTTATAGTACTATCCTAATTCCTGGCATCCAAACTGCTCAGTCACCAGTAGCCACTACTGTCATTACTATGGTTACCCAGCACAGCTCTGCTGCCTCAGGGAGGGGGCTTGGAAGCTGAGGTTCAGGTTCACACGCAGACGGTCATGTTGATAATTCTTGGTGATAAGAGGTAGTGAGGGCTTACAGAAAGACAGTTTAGTTCAAGGAAATTTTTTTCAACCTGAAGTGCAGTTTCCACCCCATACAAGGGGGATAATGAGAATCTATCTTGGAAGGTTCTTTGGGGCGTGACATGAGATAATATAATGCTTACGGAGCTGTTAGCATACCCAGGATGTGGCACACAGTAAGTGGTCATTGAAAGTCGGTGGTTGTAGGTATTTTATTTAACACAGAAAATGATGTCATATGCTGCTTTTTCCAGTAAAAGCATTTTATCTTTTATTGTGTAGTGCCAATAAGAACAGAACTTTCACCAATTTCATCTTTTTTGGTCTTATATTTTCTTAATTATTATTTTAATCATTCAAGTTTTTTTGTGGTATACTATGATAATTTGATTCACATACACAGTGGGTAATAATCATGACAGTTCACAAAAAATGAATTATGTCTGATGAAAAACCAGGAGGAGCTAAAAGATTCCAAACACAAAGTAATAGTAAGGAGATGGAAACGTTACCCTGATTTGCTCACTACGCATTATATACATGCATTGAAATATTACTCTATACCTCATAACCTCATAAATATGTTTATTGCATATTAAGCAAAGATAAATTTTAATAATTAAGAAAGCAAAAATAAATGTTCACTACTTTCTCTCAGGTAGAGAAACAAGCTACTTCTCTACCTCTAATCCTTGATTCATCTAAGGAAAATAATGTGCTATTAAGCTCATGGATGCATCTGTGATCTGCTATTTTTAAGACAAAATCTGAATGAGAGAAAAGTATAACATTAAGTTTGGAAAAAATTAATAACGAAGAGAAGGAAGCATCCAGGCTGGAGACCAGGGACCCAGAGTCCACAGCTGAGTCAGCACAGAGATATCGCGATAGGACGCAGGAGCAGGACAGCATAGGCTGCCTAGAGGAGAGTGGGGTGTGGGAGCAGGAAGAGGATTTCTGGAGGTTTGAGCGTCCCTAGGGGATAGAATGGGCTCTTAGTCAACCTGAGATCTGGAGAGCTGGACATGCACCCTGTTGCCTTGGTGGTTGTAGGTATTTTATTTAAAACAGAAAATGATGTCATATGCTGCTTTTTCCAGTAAAAGCATGTTATCTTTATTTGTGTAGTACCAATAAGAAACAAATTCTAAACGATTTCCTCTTTTAGTTTGATATCTTTTATTTTGTCAAGGAAAACTTGAGGTCCACAGATTTCCTGCAACTGACGATGTGATCTCCCTGGGTAGTGGAAGAATAATGTCATAAACAAAGTCTCTCTGAATTTAAAGTTCCGTATGATATTATTTAAACCCCAAATGTGATTTAACAGTTCACATGTAGGTGTAAACACCCAAGGCTTACTGAGATGCACAAATACCCTGACACTTACACTGTAGGTTTAAGTGGCTTGTAGAATATTACATGAGTGAGTTGAGTTTCCATCCTCTGGAGATATATATATATATATCACATTAAAAAAAAATCATTGTCAAGGCCCAGTGTGGTGGTGCACACCTGTAATACCAGCAGCTCCAGAGGCTGAGACAGGAGGATCACAAGTTCAAGACCAGCCTCAGCAATAGCAAGGCACTAAGCAACTCAATGAGACCTGTCTCTAAATAAAGTACAAAACGGGGCTGGAAATTGGGCTGGGGATGTGGTTCATTGGTTGAGTGTCCCTGAGTTCAATCCCTAGTACCAAAAAAATATATATATATATTGTCTAATCTATGAAGATCTGCATATTTTTGATGGATTACCAAGTAAGATTTCAGGCAAAAGTTGTCCCAGCCAAATAGAATACACACACACACACACACACACACACACACACATAAACACACACACAGATACATATATATACACACACATAAATGTATTTACGTCTCAGAGCTGCCTTCACATCCCACCCACCTTGTCCAACAAAGCAAAGGTCATTTGTCAGAGCCTTCAGGAACTTAACACTGCAGGGATACAGGGATTTCTTGTAAGGCTTAATGATTTAAATCATTGTCAGTTCTTCCTTTTGGATAGGCTATCAATTGGGAATAGTAATAAACTCCTCTTTAGTTCAGTCAGTTTCTTTTAACCTTGATGTGAGCTTATGGACAGGAATATAATGATGTTCACCTCAAGCACCCACAGGCTGGATTCATCACTAGGCCTCATCTGGGTTGTCATGCAACCTGCTTGCACAGAGACATGGGCACACCAGGAGCACATCTGGACTGCAGTTACTGTCCACCCGGTATGTGAGTGCATGGGTTATGGACAACAGTTATTCGGATGTCCTACAGGAGAGTGAATATTTCTGCAACTCAAATGACTTAAATATTAATGTTGATTTTGTTCTTTTAGAAAAGGACTAAAATAAACATGGTAACCCTAACTTGAAAAATTAAACCAGTATCTTGTTATAGTGTCATTTATTAGCATTTTGCAATGCCACATCTAATTGCGTCTCTAAAACAGTCTGAGATCTACCCAGGTAAGGTTTAAGGATCCCCTTTTTGTCTGCAGGGGACAGAGGCACTCTGCTCACGGATATCACACGCTGGCATCTGTTTGACTTTTCAGAGTCTTGGTCCTGAGAAAAGAGGCATTAGGAGGGTCAAGTCAAAGAGCATTTTCTAATGGTGAGGACACAGTCCAGATAGTGTTGAGCAAGAAGAGCACACTGTGTGACTTCTGAGAGAAGGGGAGCTGGAGCAAACCACTCAGCTGCTTGGGCAAATGAAGCAGAGGTGAAAGAGCCTCCTGCAGAAAAGAAATGTCAGTGAAAACAAAAGAAGAAAGAAAAGCAAGACATGAGGCACGAGGAGACATGAGGCATGAGGAGCATGGATCCAAGAACATTCTAGTAGGTTCTTACATTCTTACCAACTGAAGTTCACAAGATGTGCCAAGACTTCCTGTTCAGTAGATGACTTTCAAGTCATTTTCATATATGATATATATTGAGAAATGCAAAACTAAAAAGTAGTATGCCTTTATGTTTCTACAATTTCACTCTTTTACAAGGTGTCCTGATTAATGTATCCAGGAATCTCTTGGTCTCCATGACTGACTTATGATGATACTGCAAGAGTTTATGAAGCATTTCTTCGATCATTTAGAGTGTGCCACTCAGCAAAATTTCAATATTTGCTTTTCAGAAATAAGCCATCACTTCTTCTGAAGTTTTGATTTAATTCCATGTGCTACTGACATTATTATTCAAATTGTGAATGTTCTATTTTTCAAGTTCAGAGATGTACAATTTACGTGAATATACCCAATAATACTGATAGCACATTTCACTCTGTATCTGCCTTGGGCAGTGACCGAAAGGTCAATTTCAGGTTTATACCTGGAATACAGTTAAGACACAGGGTTATGAGAGGATTTTGAAATCACAGCTTAGACTTGACAAAGAGAGTCCTAACATTTTCTATACAAACAAATGAAATGCCAGAGCAGAGTCTCAATATCAGAGCTTTTGAAAGAAATCTCACTTGGCTCAGAGTTAGCAGCAAGTGTTGAGATGATTTGACCTATAAATAAAACACTCTCTACAAATAATCAGTGAGGCCAAAGAGAAATTAAAATGAGTTTTAGTGGTTGATCTTAGTTGAATACTGGACCATTATGGGAACGTAATGAGGACAGTCTGTAGAATAATGACCATTGCTTGTGCAAAGTCACCAAGTAACTTTAGATTTACTTGGTTATTTAAACACAGAATCATCAATCATCACAGGAAAAAAAATGGGAAAAGATATCAAAAGCCACAGCTCATTTTAGCTCATTTCAGACTCATTTTTTAGATGAGGAGATGTTTAGGCTTATTTCAATTAACACTCCCTGAGTATGCCTGAATCTTTGGAGTTATAACACTTTTTCCAAAAAAATTTTAAGTGCAATTTATTTAACACACAATCTACCTCTTTAGTAGACCATCCCGGAAGTTTTGATAAATGCACAAGTTGGGAAACCACCTATAAGGTCACCCCCACTTAGGTGCCAACATGGCGCTGGCTGAGCTTCTCTTCCTGATTTTACTCCTCATAACTTCTTCCCGCTGGAGCGAACTTACACCCAATAGGGCTCAACACCCTACCTAGACCCCTAGCAACAAGGCTCTCCCAATCAACCATCACCCTACCCCCCCCAGGAACAAGGTTCTCCCAATCAATTCTCACCCCATTTCATGCCCCAACCAATCAGCCTCTTCCTGGCCCTATAGGTGTGTGCATTTTTAAAATAAAACGGGACTTCTCCGGTGATTTGCTTTGACTGTGGCTCCGTGCGTGTCCTAGGACCTAGGACAGGACTGAGAACAGTCCCCTCACTCGGCACCATTGCTCTGGACACATTTGCAGTCAGCTCCTGCCCATTTCCCATGTCCTGGAAATTTCTCATCAATTTTCTCTTTCTTTAGCTTTGCCTTTCCAACCTACATTTTAATAGCAGGAAAATTGCACCTGTTTTTCAAGGTGTTTGGAGATAATAATTACAGAATTAGTTCATAACCTTTACCTATAAGGCAATTTCCTAAATGTGAACAAGTGAGACCAAAGGCTGCACCTCTTATTTGCTACTGGACTAGCACCCACCCTTTTCCCTGTCCCACTGCCCTACCCAGGATCAGAGAAGGGCATTTATGTGCTCTCGGCAGAAAAGTCCCATACTCTACAAACCGATGCTTTAAATATCTGCTCAATGTTTACCAAAGGAAGAGCCCAGCACCAAGTTGAGGGCATAGGCGGAAGAGGAGGCCTCTGCAAGGCAGAACCCTTGCTTCCTTCATGATCCATGCAACCAAGAAACACTGACCAACAGTTTTGGGGTTATACAAGCTTTGTTGTTAGAGCTTTGCTTATTATAGTCCACTCCAGGTAGGTTAACCAAGAATATTTTTAATATAGCCAGTATTCTATTTATTTAGAATCCTTTGATCTTGATAGATGCATTTTTCTTCACTGTATACTTTCAGGATGAATTATCCCAGTGTTGCATGAGATGGTCCAGTGCACCTTCTGTCCTTTTCCTCTCCAGTCCCCTTTATTCCTCACCCACGGAGATCAGCAAGCCCCTGGAGTCTCCATGCACTTGAGGAGTCTCACCCTCTTCCCCAGCTCTAGGGCAGCATGGGCAGGTGACCAGCAGTGTGGGAGAATCATGTCACCACTGCTGCTGGAGAGGGAGCAGAGGGTGGGAACATTGTGGCCTGGAATCTGAGAACCAGCACTGACTCTTCCATGAAGCTCTCATATGGAGACAGTTCTAGGTTGTTGTTGGATTTCGCTGATAATACAATACATTCGGGTATTTTTCATTTCTTCCTTCTTTCCCTTATCTAGTAATCATTGAGTGCCAGCTGTGTTCCAAACACTGTATTAGTCACTGGGTGCTTTGTTTGACCTCAGAGAGTGCAGGTTGACTGAGGATAAATTAGCCCCTGTAAACTGGTTTGAGGTCCTGTCACTCATTGCTATTTCCTATGGAAATTGTGTAGCTAGTTGAAGTTCCAAGCAGTAGATTTGCAAATACACTTTGGTAATCCCAGAACTATTTTTCAATTTGGTGTTGCTTGCATATTCGAAATGAACAACTACTCCTCTATTAATCATTAATATATCTCATTTCTGCTGAATTGAAGTGCCATTGATTTAATTGGAGTGAGGGACAGAAAAGCTGATTGCCATCACTGAGTGTTAGGTTTAAGAAATTCCCTTTTCCCTAGGCTCAGATATGTGCCACACAAGATTTAACAAAAAGAAACAAAACGCTAGTATGAAATTCATCTTGTTTGCTTCTTCCATCTCCACAAATTAGAAATGGAAGCTTGTCATCCACATTGGATGATTGGTTGCATTTTAATACTCAGTGTCTAATGACTGGCATGTGATAAATCTCTCATTAAAATATTCATGAATAATCAGATTAAATGTCACATCTCCAAAGAAAGATCATCTGATCAGGGGTAACATCAGTTAATTTCTTTATTTGTTTGTAGAGCACTATTAAAGTGGAAGCAATCAGTATGAAAAACCACTCTATTGGTGTGTGAATTACATATAAATTAAGTGTTGTCTTGCACTTGGAAGAGCAGAGAAAAATCTGAAAATATTAGCTTCTCTAGTTTTAAGAAAAATAGATGAGATCAGTTTTCATTAATGTGCTAATCATTTTCCTCTACCAATATGCTACTTCTGCATTGAATGTCAGCATTCTTTCTAGCTCAAGATTAAACAGAAGGAGCTCTGATTTTCAGGAAGATTGAGAATAGCTTCTCTCTGGGTAGTCAAGTATTTTGGTAACAAGAACATTGCAATACCATAATCTTATATTGAAGGGTTGGTTTCATTGAAAGTCTTTGTACTTAGCCGGTTTGTAGCAATGTGCGCAAGGAGAAAACTGAAGTAAGACGGATGCGGGCGGAAGGTCTGGAGCTGGTGTGAGAGTCTTGGACAAAGGCACTTCGCATTATTTCTTGGGAAGTGAAAGTTTCCTCTGAATTGGCCCGTGAGATGCTTTTGCTAGAAGGTCAAACCCATTGTGGGTAGTCTTTCGAAAGGTGACAAAAGGAGAAATGGAGGAAATGTCCATCATCTCCTTTTGAGGGAACTCAAAAAATTATGCTTAGAGTTTCCCTACAATTTGGAAATATAGTTATCGCTGGGTATCTGAGGGCAACTGGCTCTAGTAGTTCTGCAGATCCTAAAATCTCACATAATGTGATGTAGTATTTTCATATAACCTATGCATATCCTCCTGAAAATTTTAAACTACCTGCATTTTTTAAATGTGCAATACCAAATCCAGGGCAATGCTATGTAAATAGTTATTATACTGTATTGTTTAAGGAATAATGACAGGGAAAAATGTCTGCATGTGTTGAGTACAAATGCAATAGTAGGCCTGGGCATGTGATGCATGTGGACGTGTGAGACCTACCGTGGTCAGAGGAGGAGTACAGGGTGCTGAGGTTCTGAGATGAGAGGAGAGGCCACTGCAGGTTGGGCCTGTACATCCTCATTGGTGTAGACTCAGCTTGAAGCATAGGAAATTCAAGGTTTGCATTTGGAAACTTTCTGGAATTTATTTTACAAATATTTTCAGTGGATGGTTGCTTCTTGTGATGCAAAACTTGAGGATATAGAAGGCGGACTCTAACTTTCCAATGTACCATTCTGATTCATATTGTTAGGCAAGATTTTATATTCATTTATCCCTAAAGGTTATTGATACCAAAATTTGCATGCTGGGCAGATAATAGCAGCATTTATACCAGCAATTTATTATGGAATTATATGATGGCCTACCCTGTAGCTTGTGATTAACTTCACACTAACATCAAAGCCATATGGCATCCTAACTATTTACTGAACAAAGCTATCTCCATAATGTCATTTACTGTAGGTTAATTTGTGATTTGGCAGAAATGCAGAACACCACCTCTTCTCAGATATAGAAATGCATTAACCTTGCTCATTTTTGCCTACCCTCCATTCAACACGCAGTATGCCTGGCCCTACAGCCAAAAAGACCTCGGCCCCCAAAACTCCTCACTTATTTAGTATATGGAAGATTTGGTGGACCTTGAGTTTAGGAATGCGTCTAGCCTCGAAAGTATCACACAAAAATATTACTCATAAATATTTCTAGGTAGATGCTCCCCACAAGAAAGGAAAAAGTATTTATGTTGTAAAATCAGAGGAAAATTATTCATTAAGGGGGACAAAAAAAAAAGAAAAGCATTCCCTTTATTTCAGAAACCCTGTTTTTATTTTGTTTTTTCCTGATATCACGGAGTGCTTTTTCTCTCTCTGAATTCAGCTATTCTTCTAATAATTTTTATTCTATTTTTTTTTGGGGGGGTGCTGGGGATCAAACCCAGGGCCTTGTGCTTGCAAGGCAAGGTACTCTACCGACTGAGCTATCTCCCCAGCCCCTTAGTCTATTGTTTTGTTTACTGATTTTCCTATGTGTATATTCAGGTAAGTGACCATGTAATTTTCAATACAACTTATGCAAAATGCTAATTCATGTAATGGTTAAACCTTGGACTAAAAATCTAGAGTCTTGATGAAGTCTAACATGATTTTCAATAAGATGTCATAGATGATATTTTTACATTCTTTATAACTACACTACTGTTTGTAACTTTGTGTTCTTCAATTACATTTCAAAAACAATATGTCCTTTGAAAATATAATCCAACTTTTAGGTTAGTCATTATAAATTTTAATCAATAGGCAAATATTTTAAAAAGACTTATGAATTATATGTATCATCATGAATTAGAGGTTAAGATCTTATCCGTTCAATTATTGTCTAGAAAATGTAGAATTTTAATTTATTAACTTGAAAACATTCATTGGATAATCACTCCTTTAGTTTTCAATAGTTCATATACTAAAATGAGATCTTCTAAAACACATGTCAAGGTTACTTAAGCCTGAATAGATTTTAAATTCTCACTGCTTCTAATCTTACCATCATTGGATGCCAACATATTTGAGACATTTTATATTTAGTTCTGAAATTTTCATTTGCTATATTGTGTTGCTCAGATTTTTTAACATCACTTTTCCCCGCATGTAAAATAAGAAAACTGTATTTATACGAGATGAAAATTGCAACTTCTTTTTTTATTTTAAATGCCAAAAACATTTGCATAGGAATGGTTGGGAATAGGTTTGGGGACTTTATCAACAAAAAAACATGATCACTAAGTTTCCACATAGATTTCCTGATTAAGCCAAACTCTTTCCTATTCAGACCATCAAGCTCCCTCCTTCACTGGAGGGAACTGAAGCACACACAGCTACGGTGACATGTCCATGGTCACCTCTATGAGACCAAAGCCCCATCTGTCCTGTTTGCAGAATACTGTTGCTTCTAAGGCCCTTCACACAGTAAGCACAGCATGCAAGTTGACTGAGTACCTGTTAGCTTACTTATCATTAATTTTTAAATGAAATGTTAAAAATCCTTTCTAAAATTCTGCAAACAGACTTTAAATAATCTTACACTGGCCAGATTTGGAAAATCTGTAGTTGATGAAAGAGCAACACAGGAGAGCATCAGCAGATGTATTTCAACTTGGAGATGGGCCACATGAGTGAACAATTATTAAAAATTATCGACCAATATTCAGTTTCCTATGAGATCATTCGAGAATTGGCTAGATCTTAAAAACCCACAGACTCAGTTTGATCCAATAATGTGGGGCACAGCTGCACACAGGATTTGTTCTTTTCATAAATTAACAAAAATCTTTGCAACCTAGACAGATAAAACCCAAAAGGATGTTGAAGAGTAGGAACCTTCTCTTGTGAGGAACTCCTGAAGAACCAGGAACTGTTTAGCTGAGTTAGTAAATCCATTTTAAAATAGTGCTTGCTATTTATCAAGTATTCAATAGATTCTTGGGTAGAGGAGGGGGCAGATGTGTCTTGGAACAGAACTGCAGTGATGGGTGGCAGGTGCGCTGTGGATTTCAGAACAGTGTAAGAGACACTTCGTCATAAGCCATGCCCACCAATGAAGTAAGTCCGAAACACCTACGATTCTGGCACAATTTGACTTTGAAAATATTAATCTCATCCTCTTCAAATTCTTTCAGTGTGGTCGACTTAAATTGACCATCTCTATTTTCATCCCTGTTTTCATTTCAGTGCAGTCTTAAAAATTCATATTTGAGATCAGAGTATGCAGTGCATTACATGGTTCAATGTATTTTAAGGAAAAATTTTCCTAGCTCTCCAGGATCTACCTCTTCTTAAAATAAGAAAGCTGATCTAACACAATATTTATTTCTCCCTAATGAGCTCATCACTGTTGCATTTCCTATGTTACCAGTTGAGTGCAATTTTCTGCATGAAAAAAATAGTGTTCTGAATTTGTTTCTATTGCTATTAGTTGTGTATCATGAATAATAAAGCTTTGAGATTATTCAAGTAATAAATCATTTAACAAAAATTCTTATCATATACTGATTTTATAGTTTCAATATCTGCAAACAGTCCAACAAATGTGTCACTGATGATGGTTATCAAGGTCAGTGGAAATATTAAATAATCAAGGGGGCATTTTCTCAGGAAATATGAAGTGATACATTCTTTGGAGTAGAAATTCCATTATTTAAAATATTTTGCACACGAACATACTATGAATACTATTGAAATAATATGGGTAGGGAAATTTTTCAAATGCTCTGTAATACATTTAAAATATATATATTTCTGATATAACACTTTAAATGCTTTTTAAGAAATTCCTGGTAAAGAAAAAATGTTGACTTCCTGTGAATTCAGATTATTAAATTATTTAGCAAATGATATGACAAAGACTAAAATTGCCATGCCTACACTAGCCCTTCAGTTTTTAATAGTGTGAAGTTGCACACACACACACACACACACCCCTCTTGAGATGATACATCCGGCTGATTAATATATGTGGCACCTTAGTTTTTATTTTTGTGATTGGAACACTCTACCTCCACTCTCATATTGGACGCTCTACCTCTTGAACCTGTTCCTCCCATCTAATGACATTATCCTTTGACCAACTTCTCCACACAACTGCCATCCACTCCATCCCTGGATCCACTATTCTACCCTCTACTCCTATGAGGTCAGCTTTTTTATTTTTTTATTTTTTTTTATTACCCATCTGGGTGTCAAAGTGCTCTAAGATTGTCATGGGTCAATGTGACCCTCTGGGTCTTGAGCTACAACATGCTCTCTAGTCTAGATTTATTAGTACCTTGTCTCCTCTTGAGGGACCATATTGTCTGCATACTGAGAAGAAGAGTGGTTGAACCCAGCTCAGTCTGAGGCATAAAGCAGGTGGGAAAGACACCTGGTATGAGCACATAGAAACTCAAAGCCTTTCCACACAGGACAGGTAACTATCTCATGGGAAGAGCTGGATGAAAGTTTGTTGTATGAATAATCACACATATATATGTGTTCATACACTCATTCATAAACACACAATTTCTGTATACATAGTAACTGCTTTCCCAAATGAAGCAAAATGATGAAACTGAGGACTTAGAGTCAAAACTGAAAACCAGTGGAGTTGCCCAAAAAGAAGGAAACAAATTATCACTAATCCATTTTGCCCTGCAAGGTGCTTCCATGTAGCTGAAAGAAATTTGCCACATTTCCAAATGGATTTGTTTTAGATATTTAAAATGTTTTTGATCTGAATAGGGAAGTTGGTGAGAAGAATATTATTATAACTCTACCTCAAATCACAATGAGATAATAATAATGCCCTTAAATAACAGGTTGAAAAATTTATGCTACAAAGGTCATTGCATATAATTTTTAAGTTCCCTGACTTAAAATTAAAATTCAACTCTCAATGTTAGCTAAACCAGCTTTGTACGAAGTTTTTAAGGAATTGGACATTATAGGGGAATGATACAAAGAGGTAATTATGATAATCAATGTATCTCAAAATGTTGGCTTAGAAATCTTTTACTCAGTCTCTTAATTCTGACCAATGAAGTATTTTTTCCTAGGCATGGTACAAATGTTCTTTCTTTTGCATAATCAGTCAGCTTTTTTCTGATCAACTCTTCAGTTAACATGAAGTGATATCCATTTTCATACATAATGCATAAAATATCAATCAGTCAGTTAAGGAAAGAAATGAAAACAAGTCTGGAAATAGGAAAGCAGCACAGGCCTGTGGAGTTAGACATGACCTGAAGGACCTGGGGCTACCAAGTGGCTCCTACTGTTGGCCTGTGTGGTTATAACAAGCTTGTTGTTACACTACAAGAATGAGATAAACAGCCAGAGAAAGCACAAGGACCTCATTCACAAATGCCAACAAAATTGAACTCTTCTAATATCATAGCTATGAATTCAAGGAAGGTAGTATTTAAGAAAGAAAAATATTTCAATTTCTTATGAATGTTCTTTATACCTTTGATCTAGTCTTCATTCTGTGATGTTTATTATTATATATACAAATAAATTACAAAGAAAAATTCTTTAATGTCCAACTCTAACTAGACAGGCATTTATTATCCAGTAAAAAATTATTTTTTGCACTTTGGAGGCCTGTTTTAACCCATATGGTAAAGCCTGTGATTTCATCTCAATCTTTTTTAAAGAATATTTTTAGTTGTCGATGGATACAATACGTTTATTTATTTATTTATTGTTATGTGGTGCTGAGGATCAAACCCAGTGCCTCACACATGCTAGGCAAGGGCTCTATCACTGAGCTATACCACCAGCCCTCATCTCACTCTTGATGGGCTCTTTTGTTTTACATGATTATGGTCCTAATTTTGTACCATTCCTCAATGTTTTATGGAATACTGATTTTTTGGCTTTTCATCACTGTTACCAAAATAACCAAAAAGAACAACTGAGAGGAGAAGAAGTTTGTTTTGTGCTCATCATTTCAGGGGTTTCAGCCCACAGTCCACTGGCTCCACTGTTCTGGGCCTGAGGTGAGGCAGAACATCTTGGCAGAAGGGCATGGTGGAAAAAAGCTGCTCAGTTCATGGCAGCCAGGAAGAAGAGAGCAAGCAAGGTGACAGGGAAAAATATAAACCCCAAAGGAATTTGGTCAGTGACCTACTCCCTCTAGCCATGCCCACATGATCAGTAAGTGATTTTAATTAGTAATCCATCAGATGGATGAATCAACTGATGAGGTGATAGCTCTCATATTCTAATCATTTGACCTCTGATCATTCTTACACTGTCGATCATTAGATTTTGGATGACATCTCATATCCAAACCATAACAACTGGTTTTATATGTTTTCACATTACTAGGAAAGTTCCCTCTCCTGATATTTCTTGTCATTGCTTGCCTATTGTCACATATGAAAAAATCTTGTTTTATCCAAAATTTCCATTTGAGATTCTTCTTTGGATTAAATTTTGTCAATAAATTAATGAAAAGCATTGATATGTGTAACATATAAGATCCAAAGAGAAATACAACAAGCATATGTACATATACTGCTGTAATACAGAGAATAAAAAGGCATTTTTTTTTAACTTCTTGAAGTACCTATCTAGGCACCATTTTGAATATTGGCCCCAGGCCATTGCTTCTGCTGGTCTTGTGGACCCTGGAGTACTTGATGGAATTGAGCATATCCCTTCTTCCACACAGCTACCCACTTGTTTCTGGTATAATTCCCAGTCAGTATCATTAGGGAGAAACATCAAGAGCAGTCTTCACCCTAGGAATTCATAATCCCTTCCTCCTGCCTTCTGCTCCATTGCAGGTTCAGACAGAAAAACACCATCACACCACAACATAATCACTGTTCATGCTCCTTTTGTTCACTTGGTAAAAGGAAATTTAATTCTTTCATTCCAAATCTCTAAACAAGTCCTTAGCATAACGATGCCTTAGAAATTATCATATAAGGAAAAAAAAAAAAAAAAAGATCAGTGGTTAATCTTCCTAGATTTTGTAAAGCTGAAGGGGTCTGCTATGTCATTTAGGGGGAATAATTCTCTGGTTATTATCTTAGTAGTGTGGTATTTTATCCATAAAGGCATTGTGATTTAGAAGTCGGTCAAAAATTATTTAAAATGATGTCTTAGAAGTCCTTAAAGTAATGCCAGATACTGAGCATTAAAAGTTTGCAACAGTGTGAATTTATATTTTTAAGATATGCATTTCTATGAGTTTACAGTTTTGTCTACACAAACATATATGTACATGTATACATATTTTTGAGAATATGTCTACATTTCTAATGTCCTCAAGAGCAGTTACTGAATATAATAAAAAGTCCAAATACTAAATATAGTAGAGGATTCTCTCAAAGAATTTTTAGGTTTCTCCAGCTAACAATGCTTATGAAACTTTCACAATTTTTAGATCTTGCTCAAATTTTACTATCTATATGACTATTTTCTAAGCAATTTTACTTTGCATGAATGTCAGCAATAATTTTTTGAAAAGCACAATAAGATTAATATTGATAATGAATATCAATGCTCCTTTCAGCATTTAAAAATATTGATGAAGAATATAAACACTGAATACATTGAGATTTCATTATCCATCTTAATCTATATAAGTACATAAACATGTTTCCTACCACAAAGTATTCAGATCATACAGTTCTTTATTTTTAATCTTAAAGTCAAATTAGTAATTCTGAGCCAGAATATTTGATAATGGTATATCTTTGAATGTTTGCTGGAGCCAACTCACTAAAGATTTTACATTTGTATATTTGATTTATAGGTATCCATAAATCAGTCCCCTCCAAAATAATAATATACACACAACAATTTGATTTGCCAACTAACACTTTTTATTTTAGTTCAATATAAATAAGATTTCATGCATCCTGACAACAAAAATATTTGCTTACAATTAATAACTGGACATTTTTAGAAAAGCAAAAATTCATTATTGCTAATGGGTTTCATTGTTAGTATTTACTGCCTTTGGATGTGGCAGTTCATTTGTCTTTGGTTTTGTGTGTGTGCAAATAGGCACACTACTGCTTCAATTAGATAAAGTATCACAAGTTTGAAGCTTTGAAACTGGAATTAGAATTTGAACAAAAGTACAATTATATCTTTCAGAAGAAATGAGAAATGATGCATCCGTTTCCTATCTAGTGTAAGGAAGATAAATAACCCTCATCATGGCACATGTAGCTCAGGAGATATATGCTGTTAGTGTGGCATCGCAGCTAATAAGGTTGGCTTCTCATGCACCTTCAAGTTCTCAGTAGCATTGAGCTTTTGTGAGTACACTGGGAATAAATTATTCCTTTGTAGGAGAATTCATTACCAGGAGTTGATAGCTCATGGCTGTATTACTTATGGGAATTAGAGACACCATATTTTTCTGAAATTTAAAAAAAAAGGCTCTTTTCAAAACCAACCTTTTGTTGGCATGTTAACAACCAAATAATTGTTTTGGAATATTTACCGCCTCATATATCTTTGCCAGTCTTCACTTTCAATTGCATTTTGGAATTTAAAAAAAGACACCTTCTTCCATTTGGAAGAAAATACTCAACTTGATAAATGAAACTTGGCCAAATACATAAAATTTGCAACTCACAGACCAAAGAGAGGCTGTTAATTTGAAAACAAATATTTATATTCAAATACGAGACCCATGCATTACTTTGGAAATATCCTAGGTGTCTTCATCCTTGTTTTTCAATTTTAATATTTGGGTTGGAGGAGGGTGTGTCCCTAGGCTGTCTATTTCTGATCCCATGATATGCAATTCTTATATTTTTCTCCTAAGCATTCTTTTAAAATACATTAGTTCCTTTAAACGTCTCTATATCCCCCAAAATTGTTTGTTTTCTTCTGGATTCATATATTTTTTTCCATTACTACTGTATTTAGCCTCTTCGCTTTGTAAATAACAATAAATCACTTTTTTTTACCTTGTTTGGCAATCTTCTGAGTGATGAATTTCAATTTTATACTGCAATATTCAAAATAGACTGATAACTAATATAAACCAAACATGTTCTGCTAAAGTTTTTCATGTGAATATACTTGAAAACCTAATTAGCGTGACACTTATCTTTGTATATCTACTTATCTTCATCTCTGCCATTGTTGGTGAGGATAATTCCCTCTTTTCCTTTTCTGGATCTACATGAGTTATCTTTGTACTTAATGTAGCAAACAGTATTTGTTACTAAGTAATGAAAGAAGAATTTTTTACTATTTTGCAAGATTAAAAAGAACCAAGATGTCGGAAATATATTCCATGTTCAGGGTTTGGAAAAAAAAAATTGATGTTGTTAAATACCAATTATTTTTGCATTGATCTATATTTTCAAAACAATCCCAGCAAGTTCTCCATCAGCAAACTGTGTCTAATAAACATATGACAAGATAAAGGTATAGAATAGCCAGTAATATGCATGATGTTGGGCATTTTCCCACATGTTCCTCTTTGTTATCTACACACCTTCTTTGATGAGCATCTGTTCAGATATTCTGCTTAGTAATTGGTTTCTTTTCCTTTGACTGAGTTTTAAGGTTCTTTCTTTAATTTGGGCATAAGGACATGAATAGGATATACCTTACAAGTATTTTCTCCCTGTCTGTGCTCTGCTTTTTAATTCTCTTAACAGTGTCATTTGAAGAGTCAGAAATTTAATTCTCACTTACTGATCCCCCACCATGGATAATGCTCTTGCAATTGTGTTAAAAGCTCATCTTCCTATCCAAGGGGACCTAAATTGTTGGTTTCTTTGCTTCCAAGTAGCTTACAGTTTTTGCTTTATATTTAGTTCTGTTATCTATTCTTAGTTAATATTTTATGGAATACATGTGGTCTATACCTATACTAACTTTTTTAAACATGTGAGATTCAGTCTACTTTTGAACTGCCTTTAACCAAAGAAGAAAGATTATCCCTTCTCCATCATATTGCATTTATCAAAAATCAATTGTGTGGGTTTATTTCAGGGCTTGCCATTCTGTTTCTTTGATGTATGTGTCTGTTCCTTTGCCAGGAAGTACAAAGTCTGGATTACTAGATCTTTACACTCTCTCTCGCAGTTAGGTAGTATGAGTCCCTCAACTTTTTCTTCAGTCTAACATCATGTGGCATTAAGTTAGTGCGTGTTACAAGAACCATGAGACACCTCTACGCAGCCACTGCAATGCCTAACCTCAAAAAACCTGAGAATTCTAACTCCCAGTGAGAAAAAAAAGAGCAATAGGAGCTTGTATTCATTGTTGGTGGAACTACCAAAGGGCATAACCACTAAAAGACAAAGTGGCAGCTTATTACAAAGCTCAACATTGTCTTACACAATCCAGCAATCACATGCCTTTCCATTTATGCAGACAAATTGAAAACTTATGTGTGTACACACACAGAAACACACCCAAACACCCTACTGGGAATGTTGAGAGATGTTTTATTTCCAGGAAAAAAAAAAAAAAAAAAAAACTAGAAGCAGTCAAGATAACCTCCCACAGGTGAATAAATAAACCAACACAATTCAATGGCAGATAAATATATAAATAAGCTGTGCAACAACATGAATGTATATTAAATGTCTATTATTAGATTTAAAAAGCCAACCTGAGAAGGTAATTTGATTCCTTTTGTATGACACTCTTGAAAAGACAAAACTGTAGAGGGATTGGGAAGGGGCTGAATAGATGAAACTTTTCTTAGGACAATGAAAGTACTTTCTCTGATAATGTAATCGTGGGTATATGACACCATACAATTGTCAAAACAAATAGAACTTTAAAGAAGAAAAAGGAAACAATACTTGAAAAAATTCAGCAAGTACATAAGAAGTTAGAGATCATAGGATGGAAATCTAAATTATATTTATTTCATAGATAAATCACCCAACTCATATGAGAGAAAGAAAGAGGAGAAGATACTAACATTAGTAAATTTGGAAATGAGTGGAGAGTGCAAGACTGAAATGAAAAGGAGCTGCATATAAATGATATATATTTGATAAATCATTCCCCATGGGTACATCATTAAAAATTCTGAAACTAGGGTATATGTTAGCTGGGACCATTTAACTAATGGTCCATTTAACTAATGGACAGTAAGTGGGAGGATCCAAGTATCTCAGTGTTGGGTTGGGAATTTACAAATAAGCAAGAAGAGAAGGCTAGAATGATAGATTTAATAATGGATTATGGTTACAGACAGCAGCATGAAGCCATAGTATTTTAATATAGATACAGATAGAGAGATAAACATATAGATACAGAAATTTATAGATATACATAAATACTGGGGTTAGTATACACACATTTTTTTTATCTATAATCTGAAAGAGAAGAGAAACAATGATGTTCCAGTATCAAGTTCCCAGATACAGAATTTTAGTACTATTCTTAAATGAAAGAAATCAGAATGTGTTTGTCATGATGGCTATTTCTAGACAGGATTTGGAAATACACAAGATAAGCTGATATACCTTGTGGTGCCATAAAATAAATACATGCCTTTTAACACATCTGTAGGGATGGTGGAGGTTGGGTATGTCAAAAGGACATGGGAATTAAAAAGAATTTCAATGGCTAAAGGTGCAAAAATTTGAGCAAGAAATTAAATAAGGTAGTATTAGTTTTTTACCCAAAGTATAAAATTAACATCCATGTGCCAAACTGATATAAATAACTGGATAAAGAAATTAGAGAACAAGTCCTATGTAGAAAATTACAAATAATGTTACCTGTAATATAATGATTGGTGAATACTATACCCTCGAAGAGGTAGGAATAATCTCTTATTCCCTTAACTTGAACTGCACAAAGTGAAATCCTTCCAAAGAGTACAGATTCCTAGTAACCCTTCCTGCACAAGTGATCAACACCAACTTTGACAGTGATGAGTCACACTGGTGTTCCACAGTCTGGATACCAAGTGATGGGAACGGTACTCCACTTCTATGGTCTCAGAAAACCCATAACGCTCATCTAGCCATGAGAAAAACATCAGATGAATGCCAACTGATGGATAGTCTACAAAACACCTCACAGCATTCAAAACTGTGGAGATCATCAAAAGCAACTAAAATCTAAAAATGAGTCATAGCTAGAAGAATCCAAAGGAGACGTAATGACTAAATATAATGTAAATTAAATGTGATCCTGGAGAAAAAAAATCACTAGGGAAAACTAAGGGAATCCCAATAAAAGTTGGTTGTAATGCTTTACATATTAGTTCATTATTTAAGACAAATATTAACAATAGGGTATCTAAAATGAACAAATACAATAAAATAACAAACAAAAAAGGAATACAGGAAACAAATCCTTGGTTGTAGAGGAAACTGAATACCCTCTATCTATCTTTACATCTCTTCTGTAAACCCAAATCTATTATAAAATTTAAAACTTTGTAACAAAGAAGCTATAAAACCTTATGCTAGTGTATAGCAAAATGGAGAGATCATTGTTAGTATGACTTTTTAAATTCCACTCTAGTTTAGCATTTTACACTTGAAGAAAATTGAGCCAAAGTTGAGATCAATATATGGACATATGTCCCAGTTCAGTGTGGCTAAATGAGGGCAGTTGTAAAAAGAAACAGGATAAGAGATGGTCAAGTTAATAAGGAAGGTAAATATTCCAAATTTTACAGGTATAGAATGATGTGAAGAGTTACTTTATTTCCTCTGCTCTGGACACTTGATATTCAAAATTACTTGGTCTTTCAAAAATGTTTAATTATTCAATGAAATAAAATCCCAAGCATGAAGTAAGGTCACAAAGAGCAGATGGAACCCAGAAAGGAGTGAGTGCACAGATCCAGGTTAATAATAATGCAAAGCTTTTCCAAGTGCTCTCCTATGTAATCATGTTGGACCCGCAGAACATTTCTCTCAGTTAGGTCAAGTGTGATATTTCCTGAACATTCACAGCTAGATGTGGCATGAAAGAGGTGGGATATGAAATTCAACTTCAAGGACTTCTAGGAGACTATAAGAATTAGCATATTTAAAAACATTCCATGCTTTTTGTGGCTAGAGACATTGGTCCTGGTGGAGACTTCTAACCTTGGTCTCCTTGATAGTATTGATTAATTTCTTCCAATCACTGTTTCTTGAAAAGAATAGAAATGCTGAAGAACTTCGTTGGGGTTTCCAGGCTATTATTAACACTTATGAGGGGAAAGGTGAAGGAGCTAGCCTGGCAATTATCAACGCACCACCTTGCTCTACCTCTCTGGCAAGAACCTGACTACTCGGATCAATTACTGTACTGCACTGTTAGGCATGAGGTCCACAGTCACCCTGAGACCCCAGGTCCTGGTATAGTTCGGCAGGTGTTTTTTACTGCTGCATCAGATACTAGAAAAGTGTAGGAAATATTATTTTGGAGCATCTGTATGATTTTAAATAACTTGAAGTCTTTGTTAAGCCAGTTCATTTTCACCTATAATAACTACTTGAACTAAGAATATTGTGTGAATCCATCCTAGTGACTAGAACAGTAAGATGAATCCAACTATACAAATACTAAATATATTTTTCAACTCTTTGCAAGACAATATTTTTAGAATATTAGTAATCTGGTGCTATGTTGATAACATTTATCTTTTTATAAATTTTACTTGTGTAAATTTAAATCATTATGTATAACCCTCAACACTGTGTGGACTGAACTATAAAAATGAGACACATTTTACCAAAGAGAAACTATATAAAACTTGGATACTTAAGTGGATGGATGGAGAAACCATCAAAACTGAAAAAGTCTGGAGTTAAATCATGACTAAATCAATGTTTTTTGTTTTGTTTTGTTTTGTTTTGTTTTGCATAGAAAAGTCATTTTCAGAAGAAAACTTTCAAGGACATATAAAATGTAAATAGTATGAATGACGTCATTGCTCCTGATAATTATCATATATCCATGCTTCACATGGTAGAAGTCAGAATCTAAAACTGAATAGAAACCTATATTTATTATTTATCATAGGAGATTGTGATCAACTTATGTCACACACAGTTTCTCTTTTTTTGCTCTTTTCAGAAAGAAGAATGAGGAGTTCAGATAGTCTAATTGCAGCAGAGCAGAATCTGTGTGCAGTTAATGATTCAATGGAGTCACACTTCTGAAACATCAAAGGTAATGATGATAGAAAAACACCAGGTCCTTAAAAAGAGCCCTCTTACCTATCTGTTGGGTAAAGGAAGGTTTCCACAGTAAGTTTTGTACAATGTGTAGAATAATAATGAAAAGAGAACACTTCACTTCATATAGTATCTTGGGTATGGGTTTAATTCACCAGTAGGGTTTGGTATAATTTAAGAAATGCTACTGAAAATATTAAGAAATTACCTACTTTGAATATTACTCACTATTGTCTTCCACTTAATAACAATGCATTTTAAGCTTTCATGCTGTTTTCTTTATATTTGAAGATTTTTAAAAATGATATTATGATTTTATTTCAGCAACTCCACATGCATTTTTCTGTTTACATGGTTTTTGACACAGTTATCTTGGCATTCTATGGCTTCAATTATTTTGCATAAAAATTCATGTTTTGTTCAACAATATCTTAGGCAAATATTTATTTTTTTAAAAAACTAGCAATCTTCTCTAAAGTAAAATATGCACATGCTTACAAGTGCAGAATTGATTTGCTGCTCCAGGGTGGGATTTTAGACATGCATCAATTGTGCTTAGGATATTTGAAAATATATTCATTCATGCTCATGGGAGTATCCTACCTGACAATGTTGGTGGTATTCTTCTCTAGTGCAGGTGATAGTGAGGTATAGGTACATTGTAAGTGATTTGAAACTATCGCCCTAAAAGTAATGCATATAGTAATCTCTGGTTAATTTGATCTTTGGGAAGAACATCCTAAAGCATAAAATCCTTGAGACTAATCTTAATTGGTGAGTGTTTCAAGAGAAATAGCAAGGTACATGGGCAGAAATAGTTGTATAATTTTTCTACTGGGCTTAAAGACACTGAATCCTCAAACTCTATCAATCCCTTCCAGCTTCTCTCAATAAGCAGCTCATGAAAGGAGTGATTTGTCTTCTGAGCTTCAGCCATAAAATAATTGGACTTTCTGTGAGGCTGCACATCTACCCCAGGCTGAGCACTGGATTTGAAGGTTCAGGGAGCGAAGAACATCCACAAACCACCTCCTAAGGATTGATTTTTTATTTTACTCCTATTTCCTTTACTTTTCTTTCTTTTTCATTAATCCTTTGGATAATTTAAGAAGCCAAACTTAATAAAACCCTTAGAAAAGCAAAAGCCAAATAAATATTACAAACGACACATAGAGATATCTTAAATTGAGGTAGAAATAAGGTCACAAAAAGGTAAGGAAAAAACAATGTCTCTTTTTATAAATAACTTTCATTTAGTAAGTTTTATATTTGCTCTTTTATTAAAGTACTTTACATTATGAGGGACTTGAGAAATTTTATTTTCCATGATTGACTTTCATAAGACACATAAAAGAAAAGTACCCTTTGTTCTACCTTAGTGACTACTATTGGAAGATCAGAAGTCCACATTTCTTGGTATTTTATGTGTATTTTGGCCAAATTATATATCATGGTTGTGGTTTATTCTAATATTTTATGACAATTTTTAATTTTCAAAAAATCTTAGCCATCTCTATCTGTGGAAAGCTTCATGAATGGATACAATTTTATTTAAGTTTACATGTAACTCTGATATTTAATAGAAAATGGCTGTTGAAGAGGGCTATGGAGGTAATGAGTCATAGAATTATAAATCAATGAATTTCAGAAAAAGCAAGTGCTTCAAAATACTACAATTCAGCAATTCTTAAAATGTCTTGTTTAACAGCTTCTTTGGAGAATATGATTAAAAACCATGTTCTCTCTCCTAGAAAAATGCTCAGGCCTACAGATTTTCACATTCATCTCCAATGTTTTTGAAGCAGACCTTTGAAGTCTATTTCTGGATCTAATGTAGATTTGTGGATATTATTCCAGTTCCTCATTTTAGAGACAAAGGAACCTCAGTCCTCACAGTTCAAATGATTTTCCAAGGTTAAACAACTAGTTGCAGCTAAAAGCAGGACAGAAACACAGATTTTTCTGGAGTTAGCACTTTTTCTATCACACCCAATATTACAATCGACTAGAGAGAAAGGTTCACAACAACTGAGTCTACTTTACATCAACTTAGGATGTTCTTCCTGACAAGAAACTTTATCAATGCATGCTTCATCATGAGTGGTGTGAGAGATGTGGATCCCCGGATGAGGATGAGCAGCCCCTGACTGAGCTGACCCTGAAACTGAGCTGGAGTTGTCTGTTTCTTGAACTTTCAGAGGACAGGCTTGCTTTCCCAGGACAGTGGGAGAATGGGCACCAGTGGATTGTCAGAAATGCTGGATGCCCAGGGAACCGAAGTGCTTCAAGATCAAGGCATATTACAAAGTATCGGGGAACTATGGAGACATTAGCCCATGATTAAGAGATGAGAGTAGAAAGTGGTTACCAGAGAGAAGAGAGACAGGAGGATGAGGAGAAGCTGATCAGTGGGTAGGAAGGCAGGTAGATAGGGCAGGAGGTTCTGGTGCCCTATTTATTGCACAGTAGCATGACCGTAGACACCAATAACATGCTGCACCATTAAAAAACCAGAAAGGATCTCACGAGTTCTCCCCATAAGGAAATGACAAATGAACAAGAGGATGTGTTTAACTTGCTTTAAACATTGCACAAGTCGGACATTTATTGAAATATCACCTAGTACCCTATTAATATGTGTATTTTAAAATTTTTGAGACAGTTATAAAATATATTTAATCTTTTAAAAGAAATGTCTGTTCCTTGTTACCTTAATTTTTCTTCTTTGATATATAAATTCAAAAAATTGTTGGGGAGTATAGATTAGTATAATCCAGTTTCATGCCATACCATCTGAACCACCAGCTGAACAGCTACATCAAAGCAGAAGTTAAGTCAGAGAAGGGTCATTTTGCCCTGGTAGTTAGTTTAGTTGGAAAGCCTATTGTTTATACTGCAGACATTTTATCCTTACCATAACTTCACTAGTCCAGATTCTCCCATTTGGACCAAAAACACAAAAAGCCATCGTATTTGAAATTATTTTCTTGCTTATTATCCAAATTTACAATTAGTGATTTTAAAAGAATCTCGCCTTCTGTGAACACACTCATGTCACTGGAATTTCTTTAATTCTTCACAACTTCAATTTTCTCAATTGTGTTCCCTAGGTGTGATTCCTATTTTTCCATGTGTGTGTGTATGTGTGTGATGTGTTTTGTTTTACTTTCCTTTCCTGTTTATCTCTCTCATCCTCTTGCACTTTCATAGACTATTTATGCCCTCTCTTGTAGATTCTCCTTCATTCTTTTGCTACATTAAAAATAATAGGCCACTAATTTGCAGTCCCACCACAATGTATGAGTGCACGTTTTCCCCCACATCCTCACCAACACTTACTGTTGTTTGTATTCTTGATCATTACCATTCTGATGGGAATGAGATGATATCTCAGTGCAGTGTTGATTTGCATTTCTCTAATTACTAGAGATGCTGAACATGTTTTCATATATTTGTTGATCAATTGTATATCTTCTTCTGTGAAGTGTCTGCTCAGTTCCTTAGCCAATTTATTGACTGGGTTATTTGTTTTTCTGGTGTTAAGTTTTTTGAGTTCTTTATATATCCTGGAGATTAACAGTATGGTGATTGCTTAGAAAACTTGGAAAGGAACCACTATTTGACCCAGCTATTCCATTCCTCAGTTTACACCCAAAGGATTTAAAATCAGCATACCACAGTGAAGCAGTCACATCAATGTTTACAGCAGCTCAATTCATAATAACTAACCTATGGAACCAACCCAGATGCCCTTCAATAGATGGCTGGATTAAGAAACTGTGGTATATATACACAATGGAATATTACTCAGTCAAAGGAGAATAAAATTATGACATTTGCAGATAAATGGATGGAGTTGGAGAATATCATGCTATGTGAAATAACCCAATCCCCCAAAACCAAAGGTCAAATGTTTTCTTTGATATGTGGATGCTGATCCATAATGGTGGTGGGGAGAAGGGATGAATGGAGGAACTTTGGATTGGGAAGAGGGAAACCAGGGAAGGGAAGGGGGCAGGGGAGTAGGAAAGATTGTGGAATGAGATTGACATCATTACCCTAGGTATTTGTACAATCTCATGAATGGTATGACTATACATCATGTATAGCCAGAGAAATGAATAGCTGTACTTTATTCATGTACAATGAATCAAAAGGCATTTGACTGTCATGTACAACTAATTAGAACAAATAAAAAAATAAAAAATAAAATAGTCCAGGGATCATTCATGAAATACAGAACTATCATTCTGATATTAATGTTCAAACTTCCAAAATAATAACTATAAAAAAATGTTGAATTCCCTCAGAAGATCCTGAACAACATCTGAGTGTTAATATAGTCCTCTATTTGGGGGAGGTGTGACACCAGGTACTAACAATATGAGAGGAGAAAATGAGACACAGAGAAATCTGTACAAATGCATTGTTTTGAACTAGTTACTATTATGGTTCCCTGAAGAGCTTTGGAACCCAATGCCACTATCAAACACAGGTAGCCACGGTATATCACATCTCCATGATCCCAACCAAGAGCAAGGGAGCTAGGGTGTTTATCCACAAAGCTGCCAATCACTGATTCCAAGCTACTCCAAGGTAATCTGGACTGCGGGCACTTCCACTTCCCCTCTGCTGGGCCAGATCCCTTGACCAGAAAAGTCAGTAAGTCTCAGACGCTTCCACTTGGAAAGCACAGGAGTGGTACATGTTGGAAAGAGATGGGTGCAGTGCTAATAGCACCTGAAATGCATTATTCCTTGGTTGTAGTTTGGTACTTTTAAATAATTGAGTGTGACTTTCACTCTGATACAAAGCATCTTATTTCTATATTTACTACTTCATTGAAAGAAATTCTCTATCTCTTCTGGTGGATTCTAACATGTCCACTGGTGAGTCTAGTGACTCACAAGGGGTTCAATGGACCATATGCCCACTAAGGGGCATAAGGGCCAAAGATTTAGGAGCGAACTTTCTAGTCAAGCTAGCTGCACTAGAAGCAAGCAAGGTGAAAAGCATATTGACTTTGCAGTGTATGGACCTACCTTTTAGGCACTCTTCAATTAATGATTGGATATTTAATTTTTTTTCATCCTAGCATCATCATCTTTTAACAGGATATGTTATTATCACACAGTTGTGAGAACTAAGGAAGACCTAGTAATGATAGGCAAAAGAATGACTTTTGCTACTTAATAGATGCTATTGCATCAACCCTTCTCCTCCCACGTGGTTAGACCACATGCTGAATTAAAACAACATTTCCCAGTATTTATTTCTTTAAATGAATAAAATGTCTAATCTTGTCTTCTTTCATTATATGTGCTCTTTTATTTCTGATCTATGGATATAGAGAGCTGGTTTAATTGGATATGTAGAGATCTCCATACAAAATTAAAAACATTGCCTAGAGTTTTGTTTTTATTTGTATGATAATGACCTTAGTTTACTGGTTTCACTACTCTACCCTGCAGAACTTCAAGTTTCCTAAGTCACTCAAGTTTATAACTTCAAAATCGAAGTGAATTGTCGTTGAGCCTAGTTTTACTTTCCACCGTGACTATATATTATTACATGCCATATTGACTCTGTGCTCTTTTTACAGGCATGCAGAGCGACAGATTGCAAGTACAACACCAACCAGCCCACCTGAACATTTTCCCTGCAGGTTTGCATCTAGCTGGATGGTTATGTCATTACAGGGCAAGTCCCCAGGAGGCAGGACTGGGTCCTGTCTCCATCACCTGCCAACTCTTCACAACTGAGTAACCAGCCCTATTCTCTGCATTCTCTCATTTCTTGATATTTCTGAAATTTCTTGTTATATCCAAGCCAAGCAGGTGGACACATTTTCCCAAATTCTTTAATCATGTTTCCCTATGAACTTATACATTAGTAAACTTTATTGATTGCTAACACCTAGATGCATTTCCTTAACTGCTCATTTATGAAGCACAAAAACTCAGTTAATGTTAATAAAACTATCAAAGAAGGGTAATATGTAATATAATCAGTTATTATCCAATTTATCTTTTTGTACACACATGACCATTTATATATATTTCTAAGAGGAACTCTGCATAATTAGCTGAAAAATGAAGTTTAGCTAGAGTGAAAACAAATTATGCAAATGCATTACTTGAAAAAATAAGATTTACAGGACATCATAATAAAAACAAAAATTTATTAAAAGGTATCAAAGAGAGAATAGGTATTTAAAGATAGTTTTACTTAATAATAATGGGACACAGGGTCTCCACAGATAACATTTCCCAAATCAGGCAACAAATAACTAGAAAAAACAAATTATTTACCTTTTATAACTTCTGAAGACTTTACAGTAGTATTTACTTTTTACTTGTTTATTGCAGCACAAAAATTAGAGGCCTAAAAATCATTCAGTAGAGAATTATGAAAGATAACTAAAAATAAGAAAGATAACTGAGAGGTGCTTTAAGATGTCATCTAATCTATAATCTATATTATGGAACTGTTTTCTGCACTGCCCAACATAGTAGTCACAGTCTACTGCTACATTGAGAATTTAGTTTTGTTTGTTTATTGATTTGGCGCTGGGGATTGAACCCAGCACCAAAGTGCACTTTACCCCTTTTTTATTTTGAGATAGGATCTCCCTAAGTTTCTGAGTCTGCTCTTGAACATATGATCCTCTTGTCTCAGCCTACCGTAACACTGGAATTACAGATGTGTGCCACCCTGCCCAGCCAAACATTCAAATTATAGCTAGTCCAAATATGCTGCAAATGTAAAAAAACCTAAATTTAAAGTTAAAAAAATGTGTCCAACATCTCAATATTTTTTCTGTCTATAATGTGTTGAAATGATAATATTTTTGACAAATTGAATTAAATAAAACGTACTCAGAAAGTTAATTTCAGCTTTTTTAACCCTTTTAAGAATATGGATACTAGAAAATTTAAAACCACACCTGGGACTTACATTGATATAGAGGATTGATTTTATCATAATTAAAAGTTACAATGTAAGCCAAGTGAACAAAATATGCGTATATACTGTGGAAACCTGTCGGCAATATTCTCAAAGTTGGAGAAGTATTGGTCACAATGTAATACTATTGTTAAAAATGCCAATCAGAGGCCTTTGGTGTCACAGGTTTATGCGACCCGTGTGATGATGTTCCTTCATGAAACTTGCCCAGTAACAACCCTAGAAATTACACATAAGTCTCATTGGGACAGCGAAGATGTTAACAACCTGTGTCTGCAACCAGTCTACTGTGTTTCTGCAAAGGTCTGCCACTTCTCAGAGAGCTCTTTGAGGAAAGAAATACCATCAAATAGGAAAATAAATTGGACTTCATGTTTTATATAATAAGCCTACAACAAGTCTCTTAAATTGTCATCATATTTAGACTCACTGGGAGTGAGTGAGAGGAAAAACCATGGTAAAAATGTGATTAGTTACCCACGTATTAGCATAAGCCAGAGTCTGTGACAAAGACAAAAGCCAGCTATGTAAGTGGAAGAAAAATGATTCCAAAGTTACGTGAACTTGAACAATCTTTTAGCACTTGTGAAAATTAGCCAAAGTGGTGTCAACACAAAAGTATCCTTCAGTCCAATAAAAATAAAAAATTATCAACAAGAACATAAAGGGTCAAAGTCATAGAGGAATCCTCCAGAATCTTTCTCTATTTGAGGAGGAGATGGGATGGGAGGGACAGTTTGAACATTCCCTGCCATAACCATCAGTTCCAATGACTGAACATAACTGTGTAGAAAATAAACATAATTTTTAAAAAGAAAAAATAAAAACTAATCAATTCCTATCCTTTGGTGTTCCCACTCTTTAACTCACTGTCTTAAAAATGAAGGAATGAGGCCTGGCAGAAAGAATGAAATCTTCCATGAGCTCCTGCTGAACTTCTTAACAATACTTGAGAGTGGTTATTTTTTTCTTTCTTTCATTATCTTAAACCATCAGTAGAATCTTTTTTAATACTATTCTTTTGTAAATAATATTTTTGATATTTCAATTTTCACCTTTTTAAAAATTTTTACAGACTGCCTTTTGATTCCTGGTATGCACATGGGATACAACTTTTTAGTTTCTATGGTTGTACACGATGTAGATTCACACCATTCATGTAATACTACGTGAACATAGGGTAGATGTCTGTCTCCCCCCTCATTTCCCTCTACACAATCCAAAGTTCCCCCCGTCTTCTCTTGCCCTCTGCCCCACCCCATTATGTATCATCATCCACTTATCAGAGAAAACATTCAACCCCTCACCTTTTTATATATTGTAAAAATTTACTTGTCTAAGAAAAGGTAGCACTTGAAGTAACCTCCTCTGTTTAACTTCTTTGTTTTTCTGACCTAAAAACTAACTTTGCTGTTAACCTACTGTGTAAAAAGGGAGAAGATGCATGTGAACATATGCTATCTCTCTAGAGAGAGAGAGAGAGAGAGAGAGAGAGAGAGAGAGGAGAGAGATAGCAGTGGTTACTTTTACACCATAATTGCCCTATCTACCAAGGAGCATTCTAAGTTTATTTTTTCCTATTTTTTTATTTTTTTTCTTATTTTGATTTTGAGTTTACTTCATTCTTCAGATTATTACATGAGTTCTATAGCTGTCAACTTAAAGATATACCTATCGAATATTAGAAAGTCTCGTTTACATGCTGAAACACATTGAAAGAAAAGTGAGTTGAGATTCCTAGAAGTTATTATATCAAGAATGGAGTCCACTGATTTGGAGGATGATCCAACTGTGGAATTTGTGTTTGAAGCAACTACTGTGTCAAGCTGAAACTAAAGCCTAAGATTTTTATCTGATGGAACAAAATCCTCTTAGTTTTATTTAAGAAAGTGTTAAATAAACATCCCCCTGTCAAGAATGATCTTTTCTAAGCTATGTGCATACAGTGAGAAAATGGAGAAGTCTGAAGGTCTGAGAGATGATTTTGCATGGAAAGGCTTTGTGATTGGCAGAAGTGCCCTGCAGGTACAGCCTGCTGATCCAAGCAGAGCTAGTCTAGGGGCGCATCAAGACAGTCTGAAGACACAAAGCATGGCAAGACTTACTCTTATGTAAAACTTGCCTAAAGTTATATCAAAAGATATAATTGAAACATGTGTTCCCTTGCACCATTTTCACGAAGGTTCCTCTCACTGAAGAGACAAAGAACATCAAGAGGAATCTTTACTATTATGTTAAAGTGTCTAAAACATGCAAGAAACATCCTTCCCAGAAAGAGTTTAAAATTGCAGCATCGTAAGATTCTATTTCGGTAGCCATGAATCTTTACTTCTCCCTCAGACATATTTGGCTCTATGCCTCAGATTCTTTCACACAAAAAGGGGCAGAAAAATTTAAGAAACACTGGGTATTTTTTTCTTCCACAACATTTCTACAAATAACAGAATATTTTTTCCAACTCACACACTCGTGTTTTATTAACTTTTAAAGCAAAATACATAAATGGCTTTGCTTATAGATTCATAACTATCATTTTAATGCTTTTTAAAATCATTAAAAGTTTTATTGGCAATTTTGCTTCCCTTTTTGATGCCCTTTTAGCTTGTATTAAATTTCAGAGGTTGGAACTTTCTCATTTGCATTAATACACTTTCTTCTTAAACATATAAGAGACTGACTAAATTAATGCGTAAACAGCATTGAGGCACTAGGGGCTCAAGGCAGGAAACTAAATAGTCTGGGAATAGAACAGTTTCAGAACATATTCTAATTCCTAATAGGTCTGTACACTAATGTGCTAACAGATGACTAACACTGTTTCTAAATCCAGAATAACCACTTGCATTAATATGTTCAGAGACCAGAGTGCATAGTGAAAATAACCATCAAAACCTTTTAGGGTCTAGATTTCTACAAAAAGAAATCAAGATTATTTTGGCAAAAGAGACTAATTAAGAGGAAATTGCTTTTACATCTCAAAAGTGGGATTTAAACATTCTTATATTTTCAGATAATAACAGGATGTTACAATTAAGTTAAATACTTCCACTTCTGCTGAATTTTCCAGAATTGTTTTCCCCATTGTTCTGACATTGATACTATCTACCAATGATGTGTCCTAGTTCATCAATTTTACCACACTTTAGGATTCCTCACCGTACTTCAAATTTGAGTGTGTACGTACACACACACTGATCAAAGTCATACTGCTCAGTCTTCCCATCTTGCCCTCCACCCCCTTTTTATTTCTGCCATGTCAATTCTTCCAAAATTACTCTATTTGGAGGTGGCCAATGTTTCAGGCCTATCCATTCTCATGAAGCCTGCATATCCATGCCTCTCTCTCCAGGCCCTGCTTTGTGCTAGGGAACAACTAAACTGAAAATAAAACTCATGTCGGGGAGTAGATATGCAGAGTCCACAGGTTTCCCTGTTTGCTAACTTACCATCTGAAGATTACCAAATCAGAGATTTTCCAACCATCTCAATATTGGATGGTTTAGGACCCCTATGAAGATTGTAATTTAATTGGTATAGAACAATGGATCTGAAACTGTAGTTCATCAAACGCCCTGGATTGTGGTCACTTGTTAAGTCACAGACTACAGGTTGCATCTCAATTTCTGATTGGTGAGGTTGGGCTGGACTTGCCATTTATGTATCTACTATGCACCAGGGGATGTTGGTGCTTCTGGTCAAGGAGCATGCTGTAAGAACCAAGGGTCTAGAGTCAGTGAGATCTGTAGTTGATTCGTATCTTCTCCGGTGTTATGGAAAACCTTTGTAATCAAATGAAAAGTACTATAATGGCATTTCAGAACAATGCTGTGCTACATATATTACTTCGTTTGGGGGAAGAACAAAACTGTGAAACCCATATATAATTCTTAAGTATTACTGTTTTCTAGTTCAAGACAAATGGAAATGCTATGAGGAAGATCTAATCTATAGGATCCATGTCTTTTTAGATGTATAACAAAAAAGCACTGTGAAGGCCTTCTCCAAAGAGCTCAAAAGTTTTAAGTTTATGATGAAACAAATAGCAAATAGACTGAGGTCCAAACTCTCAAATGTAGATATAACTGATCAATAGTCACAATGTGGAATATCTTAACATTGCCAAATTAGAATGAAATATTGGAAACCCTATTTTGGGGATGATCCTGGATCTTGTAGGAAAAAATTGTGAAATCTCATTTCTAAGCAAGGAACTGATTCTAAATTAGAATATAGAATAAATACTGCTTCTGCCATGGGGTAGTTACAAGTACAGAAAATATATCTACCTCACTATTGAAAAGGCAAAATCTTACCAACTGATGAATAGGATAAAATGCATCTGACTGTAATATTAAATGTCTTTAAGCTTTATATTTTATTTTTAATTGACAATTAATAATTGGTACAAAGTTTCAGGTAGACAGGAGGCATCAGCACCAGATACTTTTTGATGAAGCTCTCTGACCAAGAAACACAACAATGATAAATGTGGAGAAACTTGAGTCATTTAAAGTGGGAAAGACAAATGAGACTTTTGAGACCCAGTAATAAAACTGAGTGACAATTGCCATAATCCTTGATTGTCTCTAAGAATAAATATGATCTTGGGAAACAAGTTCCACGGCAGTGTTTATATAGGACAACTGCATTTCTGAGTTTATTCCCCTAACCTGGACACATAAATTTTAGAAAAATCTCCAAAGAAAAAAAACAGAATTATTGCTTCAAATATTAGAATGTAACCTAACTTGGGATAAAGTTCAAAGGCATCTATGCTACATGTTGTTGAGAGAGTGAAATTTAATACCTAAAACTGAACACAGGGAATAAAAGGAGGATTTTTATCAAGGAAATATGGAACAGCTAGAAAGGCAGCACACTTAAATAAAATGGAAATATCAACACTACCAAAATGCGCGAAGTAAATTTGAGAAGTATAAAGATAATTCTTTGCACACACATTAATCATTTTGAATGGCAGATCCTGTAAGAGAGGGATGAGAAGAGAAAGACATAGTCTCCTGACTGCTCTGATGTACTTGACAGTGGGCAAGGTCCTTGGGAAAGGACTGAGCTTCCCTGAAGCAGGTCATTTGCACTGTCATTATTAACTCAGTGGAATATTGTACTTTCTCCTGACCAGCTTACCCATATTTTCATTCTAGAGAAGATAAATTTGTTTATTCACAGTATTAACCTATCTAGATCTGTATTACCAAATGCACTTCTTCAACAAATACTGTTAACATCCTACACTCTTCCAGATCTCCTACAGAGAAAGGTGTAGTCGTGTGCCTTAGTCTTGAAGAGGTTTTAACTTGGCATAGGGAACAAGGTATTTGCACAAGTACCTCAATGTCCTGTATGTGGCATTTCAGTGATACTGAAAGCTTGTGCCAGGAACACAAGAACACATTTTGTTGACACCATCAGGAAATACTTGCTGACAGAAGTACTTAACATGAAAAGATGGAGAATATGAAGGTCAACTCTAGATATCAATGCTGACCTTGAGATGATATCAGAAGGTGTTTTTATGCTCTTTCAATCTTTCTGTATTTTCTGGTTTCTTTGTGTCATTTTTATAAAATTAATCAAACACTAAATAGCATTGAAGCAAATAAAGAAACTAAAGGCAAAGTTAAGTGTAAAAGGAACATTAAAAGAATGTCTGTCTTTAAGAGTTCAGTGGTAGCAGAGGCAAAACATTCGGGCTTGGATAATAAAATTGAGACAAAACATTGAGTCAGAAAGTGACTGAGGATGAGCTGTGTAGTGTTGGGTCCCCTGAGCTGGGTTGTGCCAGCCTTCGGGTCCATCTGTGGCAGCGTGAAAGCCACACCGGGCAGAGAAGCTGGAATGGGACTGGGAGACCCTAAGTTCTCATCAGATTCATGACACATGTTCCATAATTGATGGAGAGAAACCCAGAAACACTCTGAAGCTCGAACCTTGGTGAACCTCTTTAGAGGATTCAAATCTTATTCAATGTCTGTTTAAAATTTGCTCCAAACCTATCAAATTATCAATGTTGTTATGCAGTTTTTTTTTTCTTTAGGACTGACAATATAGCATCATTTTTGTACTAATATTTCAAAGGAGGAAAATATAATGTCTCATCCTTTCTTAAAGAACACAGATTACTGAGTATTTCTTTTTTTAAAATTATATATTCTTAGTTTTACAGACTGCATTTTGATTAATTGTACACAAATGGGGTACATCATTTGGTTTCTATGGTTGTGCACGATGTGGATTCACACCATTCTAGTAACCATGCACGTACATGGGGTAATGATGTCTGTCTCATTCCACCATTTTTCATACACCCTCTCCCTCTCGTTTCCCTCTGAGTAATAAAAGTTGAATATTTCTTAACAATACAATAAAAAGTGTGACCTTAGCCCTGGTACAAACTGCTTTGCTGTATATTTTAAGGCTGCTCCAAGAGCATGGGGGGGGGGGTGGTTTTCAGCATGTTTACACTGAATTTCTGCACTGAGTGAACCGTGGATGTTGACACCTCCCTGACATTCTCCACACTCCCCCACTACTCACTCACCCATCCAGAGTGCGAGTGTCAGCTACCAGAAGAGGTACCAGATGGTTCGCTCTAGAAAGAGGATCATTTCAAGTGGTCACTCTCAGGTACCTGCTGATTTTGTTCTATAATTCCTCAAGCAAAATAAGAGGGTATTTTAAATATCTGAGTTCCAAATTAAACATTTGAGGTCTAAATAATAGAGTCCACAAAATCATGAAGTAGGGATTAATATTTTTGTGTTTATACCCACTCCCCCACTTGTGTATATTATGTGGCTGAGTTTGATAAACTAAAATCAATAGAATATGGCAATATAGCTGATATTTTCAAAATTCTTAAGAAGATAAAATGGTATTCAATAACATTTTTTATCAACGTTGATGTTGTGCTACTTGAAAGGGTCTCTCTCAGTCCCTCTGTCCAACTGAAGCATCAGTTTTCTCTGTGTGAATTTATTCAAGAAACTGAAGTTCTGTGACTATTAAAACAATCTACATGAATATACCCTGGTATATTATACAGAACTTCATTTAGAAGTGATGTGTACATATATTTCTCTGGCTGGCTTTATTCACATGTTAAGGGTCAAATAACAATTTTTTCAATTTCCATAAGATAATATTTTTTTTCCATCCGTAATACTAAAGAATATATACAATACAATGGAATATATAGAGGAAGAAAATGTGTAATGTGACTCATTATAATTATCAAACTCATTAATAATCATAGGCAGAATAATACTGATTATATTAATAATAATTATATTGAGATAATGTTAGAGGCCAGCAATGCACTTAGGACTTTAGCAAATCTACTTCCAAACATGAGTATCCATGTCCCAATGTTATAAGTAAATTAAAGTTTTACATTGAGACTGGTCCTAGAGGAGAAAAGCAACTGAATTTTCTTACTCCACATATTTCACTTTCCTCAAGTCAATTGAAATCTTTATGCTTAGTATGAGATACGTTGAGTACTAAACCAAAGTCTATAGATTTATAACTCTTGAAAATGCCAACTTACAGATTTCAGACTTTTTTTCAATAGCATCCATGATTTATAATCATCCACTTTCTGCTAACCATCCACAGTATGGATAGATGATATGTCATTTTATCACGCCAAAGATTCAGCAAGGGACTCTCTATGGAATTACAATATGCTACTTCTTCCATACTCAATTTCAACTTAATTTAGAGAATCAAAAATAATATCAATAATAACTAAATACCATCATCCATGGCATGGCAGTCCTCAAAATATTTATAAAAGCTTACATATATTTTTTAATTCTTCTTGACTCTCCTTGAACACAGTTTAGATCTGGGGGTGACATCATAAAGTGGCTAAGAATTTGGCCTTTGGAGCAAGAGAGTTTGATCTAGGGCCAATTGCTTATCTGAGTTCACTTCATCATTAATAAAATGGAAATAAATCTTAATGCCAATCATCTGGTAATACCCGGATATGAAATAAATACATTCATACACAAAGCATTCAGCACAGTTCCTAACCACCTATTAAGACAAATACATATAAAGATATAAAATACAGTCCCTGTATCCATGGAACTTTCACTTCACAAAGGAGGTGAAAGAATCACAAGAAACAATGAAAAGGAGGATCATGTATTACAGGGAAGATTTAGTGGCATTTTAAAATTTACATATCCTTAACATATTGTACTAAACTAGATCTACTTGTACTCTGTAAGTGCTGAGCCGTGTGCTTGCTTAAACATGGTCTATTGAACTTTAAGTTCCGTGCTTCAATTCTCTGTTCGGAGCATGACAAGAGCAAGACTGGGCTGGTACAGGGGAACCTACCGAGATGGAGCCTGGGGCTCTGGGAGGACTCCACAGTGGACTCACCCTGGTGACATGGACTGTCCCTTTGTCTCCTCCATGATACTGAGCAGTCTCTGTTGTTCCAAATTTGAATATTTCCTTTCTACATTCTCTTCCCTGTTATTTGGAAAGCATTAAATAACATTTCTGCCAGACTGATTCTTAATAGACACCAGCATATTTCACTACCCCTCGCAAGGAATTGCCCTTTCTATGCATTTCCCTACTCATGAAATTTTAATTTTAATTAGTGTAGAGGGCAAAGTGGTTATGTGATAATTAGCATTAATATGTGACAAAAATTTTGAAATGACAATATCAACATACAAAAAAAAGATCCTTGTAATTAATCTCCTATTAAATATCAAGTAAACTTTGCATATACATCTTGACTCTCTATTTCATTGATTTCGCTACCTTTAAAATTATATTCACTATTACAATTGCTACTTTTCTTGAAACCTTTGCTCTTGGGATTGCAGGTGTAAGCTCAGTGGTAGATCATGTACTTATCAAGCATGAGACCTTGGTTTCAATTCCAGAGCACCAAAACAAGCAAATAAACAATAAAAAACAAAAGCCAAAAAACCGATCTTAGAAATTTGCTAGTGCTAAAATTGGGATATGAGTCAATTTAATTATTCAATTTTTATGTATTCACATCATTTCCTATGTATTTGGGTATATGCCTATTCTATTTCTTTGTACCAGAATCATACTTTTATTGAAATTTTTATCAAATGTATCAATAGCTTATACAGTTAGTACTTTGTCTTTTCTCTTCTACAGAATCCTCCTTGTATTTATGTACTTAAAAAAATATATTCTAAAATAAATTTCTTTATTGAAAATACATTATTGGTTTATTTATTTTCATCTTAGATTAACTTAGATATGGATTAAAAAGGCAGAATTGGCATCCTCATAATAGTAAATCTTATCCACAGCTATAGGATAATTCACCATTAAAAAGTGTTATGCAATGCCATTTTTCATGGTAATTACAGTAAGCAGTACAATTTTAAGACCATTGAATTTTTGAATTTTTCCCAAATATGTAAGTGCAAAATAACCATCATCACTGCATGTACAGAAATCCTGTACATTCCTTATGTATTTAAGCCAAAATACTCTTTCCTTTTGCATCTATGAGTTATCTGCTATATGAGATGGCAGACATTCAATAAAAAGCCATCATCACTTCCTGAATTGAAGTTGGTATGTAAAATAGCTTCATGTCCTTCTCAACCTAGATTTAATACAAATAGTACTCTACTCATTTTGCATTTATCTTAATGCAACTTACTTCTAAAATTAGGGTAGGTATAACAAGGGAGACATATAAAAATGGAAATGTTGGGCAGATAGTTTATATTTTAAACGTGATGAACAGATTTTTGTTAATTTTTAGTTTCTTAGAACTTATTTATAATAAAGGGCTTTATGACATTCAAGCAAGGGTTAGTATTCACAGCATTCTGATGTGAAATCCTAAAACACAACTCACATTGCAGAATTAGTATGCCTCTGGTAACAATGTATTATAATTTGGCTGAATGAAATACATTTAGCTAACGGATAATGCAACTTTTATTGACTAGCTATTATTTGTCAAATACTGAGATAGGTTTGGAAATGTAGAGATAATTAATAAGCCTATGTTTTCTCAAGAGGCTTAAAGTATATGATAAAGATAAATACATAGAAAATCCAATTGTGATACAATGTTGAATGTGACAATTACAAGTACATAAACTATACAAAATCCATGCACATGTGGATATATATATATATATATATATATGTATGTATGTATATGTGTGTGTGTGCACAAACATAAACACACACACACAGGTATAAATATGAACAGGATAATATAAGGAAGTGTTTCCATGCTGGTCACTCTTGCCTCCCATCTTAAAATTCTGATCACATGTACAAAAAAGGAAAATAAAACAATTTGGAAATAAAATTAGTGCTTCATTAAGTCAATCAGTTTTATAATATTTTCTATTTGGGGTACTAATGAGAATAAAAACTAAGATTAAACACATTTAACAGGCAATATGATTAAATGTCAAAATGCAAATCACATATTTGCAGTATCTGAGTTTTAATAAAGAAGAAAATGTCCACTTTTCAGTTACCAAGCAAGGCCAGGTATTTGTAAGTGCCCTAGAATTAGCATGCATTTTCTTCCAACTGAAAATTGGCGATGTAGAATTTTGCTAATGAATGGTTCAGAATCACCTGCACATTTTAATGGCTCTTTAATGTGAGTTTACGTGGGAGAAGCAAATGTGCCTATGACTCAAGCTTACAAAGAGAACTGCTCTTAAAGATAAATGTGGGACCCCTTGAGTGTGTTTATGATCACATTACTCTCCAGGGAAACATATTTCTGAAAGCATAATGAAATTAATAGGAAAGTATAAATATCTATAAATTATCATTTCACACCTAGTTTTACAGAGCACCATTGGAAACATGGAGCACAATTAACTACTTAATTAATTCATTCACCAATGTATTTAGTATCTTGTACCTCAGCTATTGTCCACACTAGTGATTCATCAGTAAATAAAACCAGGGCTCTATCTAACTATATTTAAATTTATCCAATTTCCATGTGGGAGGGCTCACACAAGCAACCAAAATAATTGACACTTGGTCAGTAGTGTTGAGTACTATGGAAAACATTAAAACAGTGTAAGTGAAGAAGGATCATGAGAGACCCAAGAGGGAGCCCAGATTTGTATGTATAAGATGATCTAGGAAATCGACTGATTCGGGGAATATTTGAGCAGGGATTTAAAAGAAGAGAGGGAATTTTGAAGATGGCCACAATTTTAAGAGATATTTCAGAGCTTACTTAGTGCTATTATTTTATTCTACCAAAATTAATAACAATGTAAATTATAATAGTGTGTCTTCTCATCCTCATTGATCTAGAAATCTGTTTTCAACTTCATTAGTAACTCAATTTAAAAAGCAGCATTTATGAACATGACCATATTGTCAGAATCCAAAATAGTTATTATGTTCATTTTTTAAATCATGGAATAATGCCTTTCATTCATTCATAATAAGCATACTAGGCAAAACGAAGGTGCAAAAAAGACATGGGGTTCATAGAATAGTGCATGAGGACTGAGTAAAACTCAGGTCAAACCCCAGACAGGGCAAACACTGAACTTCAATATGCATGTGGCAAAATAATGAGGCGTGTACTTGTGCTAAATGCACCCATTCTTTTAAATAGCCATTCCGTGCACTCATGTATTTATTTTATTTTCACAGCTAAACTGAGACCAATCTACCAGTCAGGCTACATGCTGCTGGTTGTATCACAATAGGCTTTCCTAGTATGGTAGAACACGCCAAATCATCCTTAAAACCTCGCCCAAATCTTACTCCTACCAGCGATGGCCACCAAACTAACAGTGAGAATGAAACGCCAAGGATGATCAATGCCACACCTTCTCTGAAGGACTCTTGATAGCTCCTTAATAAGAATAAAGCCCTTCTCACCAGGAGCATAGAGGAAGGGGAAAGGCGGGGGTGACGGAGGGAAGGGGGCAGTGGCGAAGAAACGGAATTAATGAAATCCATGCTTGTCGAAATGAACCCGCTTAACAAGTATAGCAAAAAGGCACCTATAAAATCACAGTGTGCGTGCGCATGCGCACCCCCCCCCCCCCAGAATAAAGTGCTTCTCCCCTGCCGCAGTAACCTGTTTCATCTCCCTGCTAAGGACAGTGTGCCTTGCTCTGCAGCTATTTCTGGGCATCTTAGATGGCCATGTAAATTCATTCAACCTCAACATGCATTTACAGTTACTTGCCTCCCTATTTATTAGGCCAGGAGAATGAAAAGGCAAGTTTTTGCGTGGGACATTTTCATCGCGGTAGGCACAATGCCATGGGTTTTCTTGGTATTATTTCACTAAAGCCTCACAACAACCTTATAAGATATGATTCCATTTTAATTGGCATTTCACTAATAAGGAAGTCAGTTGGAGTATGTGTGCAAGGTCATGCAGAGGGATGATAGAGCTCATGTTCAAATCCATGCTGCCTGGCCTTGGCTCCCAGGTTGTAAGCCTGTGTGACAGTCATGAACAAGAACCTCACGGATCCCCTCAGTGTACTTCCTCTCTCATGGCCAAGATGGTTTGCGAAACCTTTCCTGGAATAGAGCTGCAGTCATACCTGTGCACCGTGTTCATGCTCATAGCTAAACCTCATCATCTCGGAGCCCATGCACTCTTAATCGTGACGTTTCTGATTACCGATTATTTGCACCTCTGCTACAGAAATTTTCTGTTTCTTCTCATTGCTAAGTGACCTGCTGTACAGGCATGAACTGTGTTTCTAGGTGTCCTTGTAGCATTTCACCCAAATTTAGTTCATTATAAACCAGCTGGTTTCCCCTTACTATCAATCCATAGTGTATGTCCTGCAGAATTATCCAACCAAGATTCTACATGATATTGCAACTTATTACTTTGAGTAGCTTCAAATCTATATGAATAAAAACAGAAGGTATAAACAAAATGTTCTACTTATATCCATATGGATGTAAATAGACTATATATACAACTGAGTTTGTACCATTATTTCTTTCATGGAGTGCCATTTGATTTGGAGTAGGTTACTATACTGCATGAGAACTCAAGCAGAAGACTCTGGCCTAAAAATTTATTCATGATTTACAGTAATTTTAAATAATCCATTGATGACGTCCAGTGCTATAATGTCAATGACATTGTTTAAAAATATAAACTAAGGGGAGTATATTTGCTTTATATAAAGGCCTTAGGAGAGATCACTTATACCTGAACAAGTTAAAAAGAGTGATTATAAATCAAAACACAATAGAAGAGCGATGCTATTAGAAACCAGGTCAGAGTCAGAGCAGGCTCAGAAATGACTCTGATGTATGTCCATCAAAGGAAGAAGTCCTTTTGCCAGGTAGCACTATGGGAACACTTTGTACATTCCGGTATTTAGAGAGACTAGTGAGCAAGTAATTTGGATGTCTTTGCTGATGTGACAACAGGTGGCAGTTAGGAATACCTGGCAGGTGTTTAGAACATAGATCCCTTTGTGTCTTACTGTTTGAAGAACTGCTTCTGCCAAAGGCTATAAATGATTGTTTAAGAAACTGAAATTTATAAATTACCATGGTTTTAGTTTGTGAATTCGAATTCACTAAGTCATAAGCTTTAATTTGCCCAAAATCTTTCTGCAAATATTTCCTCTTAAGAATACCATTCTAGACTACTGTAACACTATGTATTAAGTACTATTATATATTTTCCAGAGTGCTGTCTTGCATATTTACAAAACCCAATACTTAGATTATTAGGATGTTTGATTATCTTGAGACATTGTAATGATTTTAGAGGGTTTTTTTTTTAATAGTTGAGTTTTTTGGCACAAAACTGATAAAAATCAACTGTGAACTTAGTGTGTTTCTTGAGAACAACAATCTACCAGCAACTAATTTTAGTGCTTTTTAAAAGTCATCTAGTGGCTGGGGTTGTAGCTCAGTGGTAGAGCATTCTCCAGCACATGTGAGGCCCTAGGTTCAGCACCATATAAAAATAAATAAAGTTATTGTGTTCATCTACAACTAAAAAATATTTTTAAAAAGTCAGCTAATATTCTCCTCATATCATTGAGGACAATTACTATTTGAATATGCTATAATCTAGGCTGCTGGTGTGCTGGAAATAATTTTTAACAGTAGTTGAGAGCTGACAGCTAAATTTCAGGAACCTGTAAGCCAGAAGATAAACACCCCCATCATAAAAAATTGTATTTTACCATAATCTGTGTCCTGGAGTTTATTCCCATCTATTACACCTGTGTAGTTTAGATACCAAATGATGGTGTGTTCCTACACCTCTCCTTCCAGGTCTGGGGTCAGTGAGTGATGTGACAATGGAAATCAATGCCATGGAAGGAGTATCTGTAGATAGAATTCTGCAAATGCTACAGATTGACACAATATTTCAGAGAGCCAGTCATTAAACTTTCACCAGCACCTGCAATGCATAGCGCATCATCTCCTCTATTGTAATGAGTTGGTCAGTTACGAGGACACAAAGTTCAGGAATGCTTATTCATTGTTCAAGCATTCCTGAACCATCCATGGCTTCAGGAAGAGTTTGAGTAACATTTTGTCCTCAGTTCATATTGTGACAGGGAATCACTTTTAATGTAATCTTTTTTGCAAAATTTCTCCTATAAGCAAAATAATCCATAAATTGCTGAGACAGAAAAGTAAAAATATAATATAGTTCCTTGAGAAGCAGTTATGCCAATAAGCAGGGAGTGTGCACATGTGTGTCCCATACTACCTGGCAGAGAGTTTATCTAATAGAACAACAGAGGGGCAAAAGACAAATAGCACTATGAAAGCTCAGAAGATGTCATGATTCATTGACCAGACTTTTCAGGTCTTAAAGCCTGAAAGACATTACATGGGAAGAGAACCACTCAACATAGGGCTGGAGAGTTGCAAAAGCCCTAAGCACAGATGTAATTTAGGACTATTGCGATAGGGCGAAAGAGGTCTGGGTATAGAACTGGACTCAGTTCCAAGTTTATAGACAGAGAAGAGGGTAGGGCCAGTGGCTGGAAAATCACCAAGAGGAAAAGTGAGGGGTAAGGGATATTTCGGACAAACTGACCTATCAAAATTCTTACTGATCACAGGCCAGGTGACCAGATAGGATCCTCAACACCACCTGGGCTTGGTGAGAAAGAAAAGCCTGATTAGACACTGAGGTCATTTGGCAATTCAGGGATGAGAGATTCTGGTAGAGCCACTTCAGCAGGATTCTTGCTGAAACTGGACAATGAACGCTAACTTGGAAATCCCAAAGTCAGGCCTAGTTGGTAACAAGTTTAGGGAAACCCAAATAGAGTTTGATCCATGAGAAAAATCTTTGTAAGAAAAAAATGAAATTTCAAAGGAAGGAAAAGATGTGGGGAGTGATTCAACAACGAGAAATAGCAAACACAGAGATGAAGAAGCATGAAGGTCTGGTTGACTGTGACCTTTTGTGAAATCTCAAATATTTATTGAGCGTCTGCTGCATGCCAGGCCCTGATCTTTGCTGTTAGGGGACCAGAAGCTTCTGTGTTGACAGCCAGTGGTAGAGCGAGGGTGGAGAGGATGGGCCAGAGATTTCACCCAAACCAGCAGACTGAAATCAGATTTTAAAGGGTTCTTGAATATCATTGTTTTAAAGGCACAAAAACAGAGTTTTGACCAAAAGGACTAGGTTGTACTCCATGTATGTATAATATGTCAAAATACATGCTACTTTCACCTATATCTAAAAAGTACAAATTAAAAAAAATAAATTAACAAAAAAGAGCAGGACTAGGCTTCCTTTCTTCATATGCACATTTTTACACTTACACATGATTTTCTTAATTCAAGTCTCTCTCCTGAGTCCTCTCCATCAAGGGACACTCAGGAATAGGAAAACTGCACACAAACCAGATTTGCAATCCAGCTGTCCCTTCCCGGAGGCAATCTGGCTACCAAGAGACTGGACTAGCTTGGGGCTGTGCTCAAGGATGGGAAGCAAGAACCAAGTCCACAGAGGGAGATTCTCAGGTTGACACCCCTCAGGGACCTCTTGCCCATCTGCACATTCACAACAGGGTAAACGTGCCTGTGAAAATGAGAATGGACTTGCCCATTTTGAACTGTGGCAGGAGCATCCTGGTCTGGGGTGGTGTGGATATCTTTGTATGAAACAGCAGACAACAGGCTTTTATACAACTTTAATATGGGAAACTAGTTTTTGAACTTGAATTTCATCATTGGTTCCAAAGAGTTTCCAATGATCTTAGCTTATCAGAAAGCACAAGTTTGGACACATTTCAAGTACCAGGAGTAATTTCTTAGAAATTGAGTTTGTGGAAACGTGGCACCTAGAGCAACACATGGCTTGCATATGTGGTGTGAGGACTGGGTCACACCTTCTGGCCACAGCTATTCCGGTAATAGTGGAGCAGGGGAACTCTTCCACTGTCGCCCTATCCAGATCTTTGTGGCTGTTTCTTTCCCAGAGACCATTTTCTCATGTACACTGTCCCCCTGGACATTCACCTCATTCCCATAAGCCACAGAGATCCCCAGCCCATAATGGAATTTCTGTGTCAGAGCCTAGGAGGCTTCCAAGTCGCTGAGATCTTCTGTCCAGCTGACCAGATTTCTTCCCCCATCCAGATTTCACAAGAGCTGGATTTGAGTTGGCACAATTGACCAAAGCTGGGATCCTGGGTCAGTGGTCTGGCTCTTTCTCCTTCTGGTTATGGCAAATGTGTCGGGAGAGGCGAAAATTAACTTTCAGTTTTGACAACTGGTAGATGGTAATGCTATGAATTAGACCCAACAGAAGAGGATGATGGAGGTAGGGAGGAGAGTCACCCTGAATTTCATTTGAGGTAGACTGAATTTCAAGTGAATTCAGAATTGCTTTGAGTGAAGATCAACAAAGGAAATACAGAATCAGAACTTGGAAGTCAGGGCTGGAATTACAGACTTGGTGCATTTTAGGACAAGCAATATTATCAGCCATCAACATTACCCACAAAGTGTTAAACACACACAAAAATTGGGCAAATGTAACTTGGGATAGGTAGGTACCAATATTGCATCAGGAAGGAGAAGTCAACAAAAAAGAGAAAATGCTGCCAGAGAAGTTGAGGAAAGAAAGAAGCAGTGCTTCCTCCAATTGAAGGAATGTGAAAATTATGATTCTGTGTTTTACATATTGACACTCACATATGACAGCCAAGTAAGAGGGGTTTTGGTGTTTCTTCAATTGGCCCTTTATATTCTATTGCTCTGATTGTCATAGCGACTTGCTGCTAGTTTGTTTGTTTGTTTGCTTGCTTGTTTTTGTTTTGTTTTTAAGTAATAATTTAAAAAATCACTTGACCTGACCAGGTGCTTGGGTTCCCACCTATTTTTCCATAGCCCTTTAATACCCCTTTAGGGCAAAACTTCTGGAGAGCTCTCTATCCTCACTCTCTTTACTCCTGCTCCAATTAAAAATAAACTCCAGATAAGCTTCTGTCCCACTTACTCTGTAAGAATGTTCTTTTGAGGATAACCATGACTTTCATGTTGCCAGAGCCAAATATCCACTGGTGTACCTCAATTACGGACCCACCAGCATCTGTTCACACAGTCGTTGTCTCTTCCCTGGAAAGATTTTAGTCTGCTTCTAGCACCCCTTCCTTGTTCTCTTTACTTCTCTTTGGCCAGAACTCCCCTTCCTCTAGATGTTACAGTGCCCTAAACCTGTCCTCAGACTTCCCCGTCTCACAGAAGCTGTAGGTGATCTCACTGGGGTCAGGTTTGCAAATCCCCTCTGTGCTCTGAGGGAAACATGCACAAACGTACTCAGAACTCTTCCCTGAACTCTATATACTCAAATCCAAATTTTATTTTGTCCATTTCAGTGATTTAGTTTCTTAAATTAATGTGCTAAAAAATGGAAATTCCTTCCATTCCCTGAAAAGCTCCTTCCTTGGTATTTTTCTCTCTCAATAATTGAGAGTTCCAACCTTTTGGATTTGCTCAAAAATATCGAAATGATATTTTTTTTTCAAATTTTAATCATTTGCCTTTTCTAATATATCACATATAACCTACCACAAATCCTGTTGTCTTTTGCTTCAAAATATGACGGGAATCTGATGCCTTACTACCATTTTTTCTATACTGCTACTGGCCAAACCATCATCTACCTAATCCAATGCAATAGCTTGCTAACTCTTCCATCTGCTTACACACTCACACTCTCCAATAATCCTCCTCATATCAGCTAGAAGGGTCTCAGTGGTAGTCCAGTTGAATCTACCTCTACTCACACCCCTCCAGTTGCTTTCTGGTTCACTCAGAATAAAAGCTCCAGTCTTAATATGGTTCCTAATGCTCAAATATGATCTCACTCCTCCATCCTCTCCTCTATGTTCAAAGGACATCATGTACTGCTCTCCTTGCTAGAAATATTCTACCCCAAACCTGTCCTTTCTTCTGCCTAGAACTTTCCACCTGCCTTCCACCCTCTCTTCCTTCAAATTCTGGTTCAAATATTCCCCAAATCAGCCAATTTCCTTGACATCTTAGAGGCACACATCTGGGCTCCCTCTTGGGCACCTCAGGATCCCTCTTCCCTTACACTGCTTCATTGTTTTCCATAGCACTCAAAACGACTGGCCAAGTGTGAGTGAATTTGTTTGCTTGTGTGAGCCCTCCCTCATGGAATTGGGATAGATTTAGATATAACTAGATAGGGATCTAATTTTCCACAGTTGAGCATTCTTTACCAAACCCTTAATTATTTCATATATCTTGATATCCCTGTTGTTTCTGCTCCACATTTGTAGCCTATGCTGACCCTTTAAAAGTTCCAGTGATGACTTTCTAGAATCTTAATTTTGCCCCTCTGACCAAGGTCTCATCACTGAGAGTTACAGGGGGAGTTTTGTTGCATCAATGAATTCAACAAGTAATTTCATGTTCTAGACTCTTTGACAAGAACTGTGGATAGGGTGGACAGGCAGTCATTTCCATTAAGTAACTTATAGTCTACTTGGAGAGATAAGCATGTATCAAAAATCTTATAAATGATACAAACTGCTTTATGAATAATGATCTGAGATACCATAGAAGCATACAGTAAGATTCCTGGAAAACACACATTTGGATTCATAAGTGAAAAACAAATCAGTTGACCAGCAAAGGTGAGGGGGAAAGAATCCTTGTAGAAGGAACAATGTGTCGGGGCAACTTCTAGAGGCCTACACAAAGAAGCTGTGTCTGGAACAGAGTGAGAAGACAGGGGAGGCAGATTGAGCCAGAGTTAGAGGTCGGACCAACTAAGACTGTTCTTCCTTTCCCCCTGGCCCGTGGTGAGAATACATCATCCAGTGTAGGAAGCCAGAAGGCAGAAGGCAGCCAGATGTGAGTGCAAAGGCAGGTGCTGCTTCTAGACCCGATCATAAAACTCCCTCTGGTGCCCTGTTCACTCTTTCTCTGCTTTGCCCACAATCTGGATAGAAATCAAGAGAGAACTCTGGTTCCCCTCACATAGAGGAGCCTCTTCACAAATCATGAACAAGCATTTGAATTAAAACAAAACAACAACAACACAACACTTACAGTGAAGTGTCCCAGTATATCTTTTGAGACATTTTCTTTTAATAGTAGATAGTGTTGGTCAATAGTGTGCTTTGTTTGGTATAGTAAGTCTACCTCCACCTCAGTCCAATAACATAGTTGGAGGAACAATTTTCATAAGGCTCAAAATAAATAACATTCTATAAAGCCTTCTGGAATCCTTCTGGAAATGGAATTGGACATTCGTGTGTGTCAACTAAAGTAACAGGAAATAAATATTCAAGGAAGTGTTCTGTAGCAACTTAGCAGATTTCATTCCAAGGAGGGATGAAAAGTAATGATCAAGGTGACTTCTAAAAAGTACAGTAAAATGGAATTTTATCAATGAATTGTAAAGGGGTCCGTTACTGTAAATCATTACATTAAATGTGCACCATTAATCCCAGCAACAGAAATATACCCACTGTCGCTAAATAATCATGACTTCATATCACTTTCTGTAACAATAATTCAAAAGATTCTTGGTTAAAAATTATATACAATAAGCTATAAGTTCACATCTGTAGGATATTTTGTTTCAAAGATATACTTCAATGAATATATTATGCAAGGATCTAAAATAATAGTTTTACATGTTTTGCCTACATGTACACATGAACATTTACTTGTCAGTATTTCAAAGATTATATATGAGAGTTGAAGAAAATTTCCGAATTTATAAGGTGTTGAACTCTCATAATTACATACTCTAACAGATATATGTATCTTTCCTATATACTTTTAATACTTCAGAGGAGCTCACAAATGCTAAACTTCATCCTTAATCCAGCTGTAATAAAGTACAAGCTACATCACCTGTTGGGAATTTCTGGAAGTAGGAAGCTATGTCTTACATCTAGCTCCTTAAAGTATTCTATGTAGCAACTCAAATGAAAAATCAGGCTTACTTAAGGCAATTATTCTCTAATACTCTTAATATTTTAAAAAACACATGCATATAATTTTGTCAGGGTTCTTCAAAGAATATTAACCATCACACGTAACACACACACACAGCCATGAGGTATGTGGTGATATTCACTTTCAAATATGTGCTTCTGTATCACAGGAGTAAAATGTGATCACCTGGCAGGTGATGATGTGGAACAGCTCACGTGTTCAGAGCCAGGCATGGCTGACGGACAGGACTCTCTGCTGGTCCCTAGAGATCATGCGCATGGCTTTCTCAGCTGCCCCCACGTGTCAGCATCTCACTGAACTAGCCAGGTTTACATGAGGTTAATAAAAAATGTTTTGTAGAAGGTTATAAAAATGCTTCATAAAATGCTATGTTAGCAATGAAAATGAAATTAGATAATGGATAAAGCACACATTTACAACAAAAAATAGAGGAGAGAAAACCATTGTGAGTGCAGTTTGGTAGCTCTGAGGTCTTTGATGGGAGATGTAGAGGTTGATGGGAGTTTGTATATATAAGAACACTTCCTCTGAAAGTCAGAGGGGCTAATTAATGAGCATTTAACCAATGGATCTTATCTAGCCTGACTGCTAATGAGTATGTATTGATTTGCCAATAAGAGTATAATCTTTTATGAAAAAATAATTATCAGGGTAATTTTTGCTATGAGCAAAATCTTATCAACACATGATAGAATTTTCTTAAAGCAACAAGAATGCCAGAATCATTAAATATTTTCTGTTAAATATAGAACATGGGCATTTTTAAAAATAAAAACTTTCATTACTCTTTGAGTTTTACATTTTAAGTCTATAGTGAAAACAAAGTATTTCTTTCAGTTTCCTTTTTGCTGCCATCAGTCTTGATTCCACCAAAGTGGGTGTGTAGGTAGATTATATGTAATGACAGGAAAACCCTTCTTCTCTTGGAGCCTATGGATACATGTGCCTGCCTGTTTCATAATACTAATCCTAATGTATGACAATTTATTATTGTTTTCCACTTGCCTTCAGCTTCATGAGGATAGAAAATTTATTTTTCTCCTTTCTATATTCCTAGCATAAAGACTGACATCACATATCTTAAACGTGGCATTGCTTTGCTTAGTAGTTTAAAATATTACTCTCATAGAAAAGGACAAATGGTTCAGAGGAAAGATGTAAATGTCCTGCAGAAACCTTAGAAAAGTTCAAAAGTGTCACGTTGTTTTCACACACACACACACACACACAGCACATTCACTCATGGGCTCACACACTCCCCTATCTGCCTTTGCTGAAACATAAAACAATATCCCACAGACCATTTGGTATCCTACAGGTTATGTCACTGAATAGGTTTATAGTTAAAAGTCTACATGATCCATGTGATCCTGCAATATGCATAATCAGAAAAATGAGAGATTACACTCCATTTATGTATGATCAAAACGTATAAATGCATTCTACTGTCATGTACAACTAATTAGAATAAAATTAAAAAATTAAAAGAGGAGACTGACATAAACTTCTAGACCTGTGTCTCATCCAGTCCAGTTGTGCCAGGACCTTGGGGCAGGTTGCATACAGTCCAACGAAAGAGCCCAGGGATAGCACAGGAGACATAGGGTTTATTGGGGGAAAGCTTACAGGAGGTCAGAGACCAGTCCAGAAACAGCTGGCTGACATCAGGCCCACAGCACCTCTGACCCTCATGCTGCTTCACAAAGCAGTGCCTTTGGATGCTCCCAGTACTGCCCCAGTGCTGGCCAGGTGGACTGACCTTCCACCGTGCTGTCCCTGGACAGCACAACGGGATGTCATTAAAGCCAAATCCCCCCCAACGGGAACAGCAGCAGAGTGTGGCAAGCCCTGCTCTGAGAGCAAGCAGCAACGAAATCAAGGCATTTCCTGACAGCAGGAAGAGACTGTAACCAAGGATCAGTGCCACACGTCCCCGGTGGCATGGCTGGGCAGATTATGCAGAGCCTGGGACACATCGTAGTGCTCGTCAGGGATGCACAGACAACACCCTTCTTTAAGGAGGGCCTGGGTGCCTCCCGAGCAAGACAGCCTGTCTGGCACCTCTCTGCTCTGAAATGCCACCTTCCACCTTTGGCAGCGTCTTCATTAACTCTGTGAGTTCATTATGGGCAGCAGCCACGTGCTTAGCAAAAGCCTCAGCCTGGAACCTGACGACAATGTTTGTAGCTTGAGGAGAAAAGTCAGCAAACGGGTGAAGCCACCAGGCAGGTTGGGTCACTCTGCATAGGTCAAAGTGGGGAGGGTGCAGGCTGGTACACAGGTCTCTCATCTGGACTTTATGGCCCAAGCTTATTCCCATTGTTCCCTTAATTTGACTTGGGATTTGGGAACAGAAAGTAGGCATCCAGGGACGTGGGGTTTTATTGACCCCCTCTGCTTTAGGGAGGATACATCTGTCTTTGACACTTCATCAATTTCATGCCTCATTCTCAACTCTGAGTTCCTAAAATAACTCAGTACTAACAGGAGAACAATATCACAAGGCATGTCTAGAAATTAGTTTTGTTGTTTCAGAATTCCTTAACCATATACAGAGGTTCCTTGACTTATGCCGAGTTGCGTCTCCCCACACTGGTCATGAGGTGAAAGTATCAAAAGACAAAAATGCCTTGGACACACCTGCCAAGCATCGTGTTCGAACATCTCAGGGTGCTGCAGCACCGACAGCCCGCCTGGCAGGCAGACCGGATACTGCCCACTCTGAACTCCAACTGCCTTTGCACCATGGTGCAGTCCTGAACCTCTTACCCTGAATCGACATGGAAAAAGTGTGTTTCAAATCGTTCACGCACACTTCTCTTCCCTTCTATTCTCTCATTTAAGACATAAGTGCCATAACTAGTGAAATAATAGGTCCAGATGCAGGGTGATTATAACCACCAATGACTGCCTGGTCAGCACCTGCTGAACATTTCAAGCTCACCTCTCATCTGTTTCATGGCCTTTCCCTGCTTCATGATCCAGACATGCGGATGTAACCCCCAACTATGAAGGTGACCCTCATTGTACAAGCGTAACCCTGCAAACTTTGCAATGGGCCATTAGAGAACATCAGCCAACAGATCCATGGTCTTGTTCTAGGTGGAAGGCCTACTTCAGAAGTGAGCATATGACTTAAATCTGGCCACTGAGGTATGGCAGAGGTTTGGGAGCAGAGGCAGCTTCTAGAAGCTTCCTTACTGTATGAGTTCATGGAAGCAATACTCCCTTCCTGTGAAGGATGTGAAGCCAGCTCCCTTAACTAGTGTCCATGGTGAAGACTCCCTAGAGACAAAGCAAGGACGTGAGGGGAGTTGACTCCTTGAACAGCATGGCTGTTCCCTGGTTCATCTTCCAAACTCTGTGTGCACCTCCAATCCTGATGGTTTAAGCTCCACTCAACTGGGCTTTCCATTACCTGCGGCTGAGGACATCTTTCTTCTCTTACTGTATGACAGGCACTGCATTGGTGAGGTCTCACTTAACTTATGCAAACCCAATGAGGCTGCTTATCCTTGTTTTACAGTAAACAGCCTGAAGCTCAGGGGTGTTAAAAAGCAGCAGCAGAGGAACACAGAGGAGCCAGAATGTTAAACACATGGGTTTCTTTCTGTTCTTATTCTCAAACCTATGAGTTAAACTGCTTTGCTTTGAAAAATTTGAAAATCACACCCCAAAATTTATTTCAGTCTTCCTATGTTGGTCCTTTTTATAGCTTATTAATGAGTTTTTTGAAAATGTTTCATGTTATAAAAATAAATATGGAAATGGGGTAGCTAGGGTCTCAGTTAGCACTACCTAATAAATCTCAATTCATAATCTATGTCAGAGACAGATATATAAGATCTGTGCGCATACCCACAAAAGAAATGGCATTCAAAAACATAAAAATACAGACCTTGATCCCAACTCGCTATAGAAAACCAGCCCTCTTGTGCCAGTGTTAGAAAACTGTATAAATATAACTCATGAAAACTTTAAATGGTTTTTCTAAATTTAGTTTTCAAGGGTCATGTCACTTATAATGAAGAACAAGTATGAGTGAAGCACACAGTGTGACATCATTCCAAGTGATGATGACACAGGAGTGACACTTGTACGAAGGGCTTGACGAAGGGAGGCAGGGATAGAACGCCAGGTTGATCTGGTCACCGCAGTGTTTCATAAGAATTGTTTTAAAATACCTATTTTTCAGTGATTTGATAAACGATCTCTTGTTCCTTGGATTCCACTTATTTATTTATTTTAAAAACTGCACGGGACATTTGCCCAGTTCAAAGCCCAAACCCTCCATGAGTGGCCTCTCCCCTGGTCATCTCTGGCCTGTCCTTGACTTCCTTCTATCTTCAGATTCTCACCTCAGCTTTCTTCACCCCTCCACCCTGGGACACCCATGCCTTCCCTCACTGGGTGGTGGAAACTGCTTTACCACAAATTATTGAATTGGTAATTCCGACTGGAACTGTCTTCGGTGCCTGCCTTCTGTTTCCCCAACGAGGGGTTCTCCGGCCTGCTCTCCCAGGAGCTCCGCTTTCCCTGGCTGCCTGCTCTCAATCTACAGTCTCAGCGCTTTCTCTCATGCCTGCTCCTCCAACACGTGTCCCAAATGTTCTTTACTTAGCCTTTGGCATTTCCCACCGGAGGGGGTTTCATCTACTCCCATGCTTCAGCTGTTATCTGCACTTCCATGCACCAACAGCCCTGTGTGGTTATCACATTTCAGCTATGGACTCAAGATAACTACCTCGAAGACATTCCGAGAGACCGAAATACCATTGTGTTGCCTAGTCATCTAGCGAGGAGTATTCTATCTAGATGAGAATGAGGAGATTAAAGAGATACCCAGGAAAGTAACAGTGGTAACGAAAGTACAGAAAATCAATTTGGCTAAGCATGGTGAGGCACTCCTGTAATCCAAAAATCTCTGGAGGCTGAGGCAGAAGGATTGAACATTCAAGGCCAGCTTTAGCAATTTAAGGAAACTCTCAGCAACTTAGCAAGACCCTGTCTCACAATTAAAAACAGAAAGGATTTGGGTAAAGCTCAGTGGGAAAGAACCCCTGGGTTCAATCCCCAGTACCAAAAGAAGAAAAGAGAGAGAGAGAGAGAGAGAGAGAGAGAGAGAGAGAGAGAGAGAGAGAGAAAATCAATATCAATCCCTTTTCCTACTCAGACATAGAAAAAGTTTTCCCAGTATCATCTTCCAACACATTTACACTTGATAAAATTTATGAAAAAAAGGAATTATTTCAGAGCTCTCTGGTCTCTGCATTGTCTGGGAAAACCTCAGGCAACATTATATTAGTCTACATGCTGTTATTCACTCTGGGCATGGCTTTCTAGAGTCACCCCCTTGAGAGATACCTTGATCACAAATCAGCACGTGCAATTTCAAGTGTCTGCCCTTGTGACTTTCAAATTGGGCCTTGTGTTATAAATCACTGTTTATTTTCTCTCCCTGTAGCATCTTAATATATATGGCATGTCTCTTATGATCAGCAGTTACAGCATTCTCCAGAATGATAGCAGGTGTCTTCAGGGTATCTTCCACGTCAGCCCAGAGTGAATTTAAATAATGAATAACCTCTATTTTAAGTCAGGTCATCCCCAAGTACCTCTAGAGAAAACCCATTTGGGGTTGTCTAGAGGAACAGAACCGATAGAATGTATGTGTGATTGTAACAGGGAATTTATGAGACTGACTTACAGGATCAGCAGGCTGGATGGCCCCACCAGGGCAGTCTGTAGGCTGGAGAGCTGGAAAACCAGAAGCCGCTCCATTCAAGAAGCTGCAAACTTCAGAAGAAGAGGTAGGAAGGATGCGGCCTCACTCTGAGGCTGAAGGCCTGGAAGTGCCTTGGAGAGGTATGAGTGCAAGTTCACTTTCAAAGGCGGAGGAAACTGGAGTCTGAGTCCCCGGGTGCTGGCTACCACCACCAAAGAAGAATCACTTGTGAGCTTCGCCCTCTTTCACTTTTTGTTCCTGCTGGGCTCTCAGACTGTGGGAGAGCCAACTGGGTTCAGGGCCGGCCTTCCCCCTCTGTCTCTGACCCACACTCAGGCCAATCTTCCCTGGAAACATGCTCACAGACACATGCAGAAAGGTGCTTTGTCAGTCTTCTGGGCTCTCTCAATAGTCAAGTTGACAACCAAGATTAACCATCATGCCCGTCCCTCTGTTTTGGGGTAACAGAGTAATAGAAAGAGAGAAATGCTGGTTCATAAGAGATACGAAAAAAACTAAAGTGGTGAAATGGAACCTGAAAACCTTTGGGAAGTTGCCATTTATTTTTCTGTGACAAAAGCTTTGCTTGAAGTTAGCCACCCAAGAGGAGATCCCTTGTGACGGTGAATTACTCATTCTCTAAATATCCAGTGCGTGCTCCTTTAAGGAGGCAGAAACAAGTTTTTCCTTCTTGCCAGACCACGCCCCTTCATCACGGTAGTTGTGGGAACGCTGGTATTACCGCTGTTCATGTGCACGACTGCATTTCTAGACTGGGAAACTCTCAAGGTCACAGAGTCCTTCCACTCTCAACTCTCGCCCTTTACACCCTGTGGCAGGAGAGAAAGCTCTTGGGAAATCCAGAGAGAGAGACAAAGCTTCCATTGGTTACCTGTCAGCCTAACTTGAAGCCTGATTTCTTCTATACCTACCATTATACTCGATTATAACAACAAATCAATTTTATAAAGCCCTATTATTCCAATTTTATTTGAAAATATCTCAAAATAAAATCAGAAAATTTAAATCATTGATTTCTTTAATGAAAAAGTGGCTATCATTTACATGTTTATTCTAATACATTGCATTGAATCTCTACCCTTCATGCTGTTTTTCAAAACTACATTTAATTCATGTGCCTGATTTTTCATGACCTCAATTTTCTCTTTTTTGTCTCAATATAGGTCACTTTCAATATTTGGTCACCAGTGAAACTACTACTGTTTTCAAAAAAATCCTAATTCTAAATCAAAGTTATGTAATATTGAAAAGCCCAACTTTGACTATTAGAATTTGTTCCATCTTACTTATTCTCTGTAACATCAAACTATTACATATTAATACTCTATAAAAAGTAATATGAAATACCTAGGAGAAGCCAGCTCTGCCCTGGCTTTACCTGTGTGTGAAAAGCATGTCAGTTACCTCTCTTACTGCATGCTGCATCCTACAGGAAAAGGCTAGACCTCTGGAAACTAGTGTCTCACTCTGTTGTAGAGGCGATTCACCATTCTGAAAATAAACCTAGGTTTACACTGGGTCTTTGATCCACTGATTTGGAGGCCTTGATTGAACACAGAAAGTGTATTTTGCAATGAGCCCATCTTTGGAAGACTGGAAATTGCACATGACCCAGAATATTAGCCTTTGTGATGAGTCGGTCATATTGTGTGAATCAGGTCATATTTGACAGTCGCTTCCATTGGCTGAATTAATTTTTCAATTTTCTGTAATGGTCTTTTGTTTCCTGGGTGGTTTTTTAGTACCTTTTTTGGCCAAGTGTATAGAAACATTCTAATTATTCAACATAAACTGTGTCCTGACATTTTCAGGAACTGCTCTTGGTACTGGGGATAAAACTCCAGCCCTCGCTGAAGCTGAATTTTAATAATCCTTACCCTATAATTCCATTAGAGATTCTAACATTCTCTAATTATGGTCCCAACTCAAAAGAATTTGGGGTACTTCATTGTAGAGATTCAATAAACCAAACATCAAATGTTAACACAAAGTATATACTGAGGCTGGTACTGGCCAGAAAGGGGACAGAATGCAGAGGACAGAAAATGGTAGAAAACATGACTGTCTCTTCTGATTTTCTTCCTTATTTCAAGATCTTGCCAACGTTCTTATTAAAACCTGTCATATCTTGTATGCTTTCATTTTAATTGGAAATAATAAGCCATTTTTCAGTCATTTTTGAGGAATCTAATTGGATGAAATATTTTAATTTTTACTATATAGTAATAAATCAAGGTAATGATCATATAATCATATAAAGATATGTCAGTGTTCTTCCCTACAAGACTTTAAAGTATAAATTGAGAATCCAATAAAAAGCAAAGAAATGTGGAATACAATGTCACTTCCAACAAGAAAAATCTATAATTCTAACTATCTTAGTGAAGTCTGAAATTGGGTGTGGGTAAAATATCCCTGATAAATTTCCACTGAAACAATTATTCTATAAATAATATAGCTTAACATTGTGTCCATCGCTAAACATTAGTATTTTGTCTTAAAAAAAAAAAAAAAAAACAAAAAAAAACTAGTCTAACTGTCGTTCTGCCTACAGAAAACACATGAAGAAAGATTGGAAATGTGATTGCTTAGGTGAGGGGAGAGGGTGCCTTGGGGTCAATCTGGAGCATGTCGCCCTGGTTGGATCTGAAGTTGCAGAATCTTCAGCAACTCCTGTCATGTACAACTAATTAGAACAAATAAATATAAAAGCATTTAAAAATAATAGAACAGTAGGTAAGAGATGGGTAACAGGATCACAAAGAGGCTTAAGGGGCTGTGGGCTAAAGGGAGCAGGTTCTCCTCTGCAATCTTACCCAGATTGAGAAACTTGATAGCAAGCTGCTTTTTTCATTGCAATAAATTTCTTGGTATCATGTAATAAATAATGAGATACCAGAAATTACATCTTATTTTCCACTCCATGCCTGTCATGTTTACTGTTTTCTCGTTAGATTCATGTGAGGGGGTTGGAATTAAACAGTTTGTGCTTGCGGCTGGTTTTAGTCTCTCCCTGGAACCAAAAGTGTGAAACTCTTGATGATGATGTCCTTCGATGCGTGAGTCTCCAGCAGCAGCAAACAGAACACCCCTCTGACTGATCTGAAAGCCTAAGTGAAGGTTAAGAGCCTATTCAATTTGTGGAGCTTTCTGGAAGACACAAGCACTGTTCCCATAATGTCAGCTTCTCAGTGGGCTGGCATGCGGGCACACGAAGAGGTCTGAGGTGTTTCACATTATGACATTCTCATTGGTCAAAAGAACGTTCTGCGGAGATTGCTATTATTTTCAACACAATTCATCTTCAAGATTTCCAGGGATTTATATATGTGTGTGTATGTGTGTGTATAAATCCTATCATATCTTCTCTTCTGTCAAACTCAGTAAGGAATAAGATTTTGAGGAGTAGCTATTTGAGACTTGAGACAAATAACACTTGTTTAGAGAATGTTTAACAAGAAAACTTTGAGAGGCAATAAGGGATTAACTCTGTTCTCTGGAGAAATGTCTTCAAGCCCTAGCATTCCTCTCTTGGATCAAGCATGTAATAGAATCATCTAGAGAAAGTGATTTTACACCATCACAGGCAGCTTTGTGTTTCCAGTTAGAATATTTATTTAGCAGATCAGTAAAAAACATAGTAAAATAGTTCGGCCACAGTTTTTGGGCACCAGGTCTCAAGGACTTGGCCATCTGGTAGACGTAGTTGAAGATTATTTAAAAGGCTTTCCCCATATGGAGAATGATATGAAGCATACTTTTGGAAATAGGAAAAGTTGAAAGGGGAGTTTTATGGACCAGAGATGAAAAAAAAATCTGCATTTTCATTTTCTTGTAAGAATTGTTTATACCCACAGCTGTAAATATGTTTCTTGTTATAAAGAGAAAGAGTTTGGGAGTTTATCTATCGGAGTTCAACAATTTTCAGGACTGATGATGTCAAGCATAATTTTACTTCTGTAAAGTTTAAAGTTTTGCTTCTATATGATGAAGATGAAATGGGGTTTGGAGGATATTTACATAAGAGGGCTCCTAGAACATACCTAGTTATAGTGAGTATTCAGTCAATGGTAGTAGTAGAAATGCAATTTAAATGCATTGAGTTCATCATAATCTTCCTTCATTCCCCAAAATAGCACAATGCAACTTAAAATAAATAAATATCTCACTTGGAAAGCAAATCTTGCATAATTCTTCTGTCTTAAGGTTGTTTTTTCTGGAGCAGAGGATAATAATCAAAATGCCTGTATCTGAGATGCAGGGATGAGATCCAAGTAACAAACTCTGAATTATGAGAAATCAAATATTCAGCACTTCAAATCTTCTGTAAAAAATTTTAATACAGATCCACTAATTAACACCTGGGGAACTGGAGATTTAATGGTGGCTCCAGGCAGATCTACCTCACTCAGTTATGACCATACTAAGTTCTAGTTTTTGGATTTCCTTTCTGCTAGTTGGACAACATAACTTGGATGTTTGAATGAACAGCCACAACAACAAAAGTAATACTTAAAAGAATTAAAACCTATCCATCTTAAAGAAATTAGATACACATGATTAAAATATTAAAACTACCCATGGCCAGACATAAAAGGTAAAGGATCATCCACAGAGAAGATCACTGTGACGTGGGATGCCCACCAAGCAAGAGCTTTGACTTGCTCCTGGTCATGCCCAGTTCACAGGTGTTCATCCCTCTCCAGAAGCCCTAAGTCAAAAAACAAAGGCACCCATCTTAACCTTCTCTTTTCAAAAGCAAGGAAAAATAAATGTACTCAGATTTTACTTGTGTTCATTATAATTAAAAATTGAATGAAATATTAATGAGTTCAGAGTTATACTGTGTATTTTAAGTGAGCAAAGGAAATTAGAAATACAGAGCTGGTTTATAGACTCTAAACAGATACTTGGTAGCTTTATTCTTATACTAAGCTTCTTTTCTATGCTACTCAATTAGGAATACACTTTTTCTTTATTTTTTTCCTTAATTGAACATTTTCTCATTGCTCGGATGCATATTTTAATTTAATTTAACATGAACATTTACAATCTAGTTTGTTAGCAACAGTGGTGTTTCTTTTGAATCTGTATCTTAGATTCCTGTAGTCATTGTCAGTATTAGATTCCAAAGCCACATTAGATGCACCTTAAGTTTTGAACATCTTAAAATGTTAAATTCTTTCCAGAGAAGATCTGAGACTGAATATTTTAGTTTTGTGAAATCCAGCACACAAGGATTTCTAAATTTTTGGAGGAATGTGTGTTTGTGAACTGTGAAAAATGTCTTTGTTGAAGAAATCTGTAAATCTAGTCTCAACACAGGTTAGAAACTTTAAGTAAAACAGAAGCCACAGAATCTGTCTTTGTACCTCTGGGCAGAGTCATGATTTTTCTTTTACCCTTATTGGTTATATACTCTCTTTAAGTAGCAAAGGTATTACTGAACCTACTTCACGTTCTTTAAATATTAAATAAAAATGATGAGAATGAAGTTTGGACTGATCCAATTCAGGTACCTAAGTTAGACGAAGAACTTCAGATTTGTAAAAATGATGTTGGCAAATAATAAGATAATCAGATAAAATCTCTTAAGTATGAAAATTCCTGACAAAAGTCTGGTTGGAATAGTGACCACCTGCAGCTGTTATTGGGTGCCTCCCCATTGTTAATACCTAAAGATTATTCCAATTTTCTAAGGATTGTTTTTTAAATAATTGTAACAGTGAATTCTTATTCACTGAATTCATGGACATGGAGAAATTGTCATTAACCACTAAGATAGATATAAACAAAGTAGTTTACAGAATTATCTCTAGAACTCTCTGGAAAATGAGGAAAAGATAGGGAGTGCTTGGGAGTGGTGATTTCCCAGGTGTTCATTTCCCTTCCTTTTAAAAAACCTGGCAAAGAGTCTTCCCATCTCTCTAGCCTGAGAGACATCATCAACCCTGCCTGTATTAAGAGCAAAATGGTGAGTTACTCCCCAAAGTATCAAAATCACAACCATACCTAAGGAGCATAAGAACCATGCTCTTCACACATGGAGGGGAGGTGGGATTCTGAAATCAGCCATCTGACCTGCCTCTAGGCTAAAGCAAACAATACAGTCTACATAGCTGAATGCCTCCCATTCTCTCTCCCAACATGGGTCACATAATTTCAAGTAGTCCATATCATCCCTAAGCATATGCTAACCCCAGAGAGTGGACGATATAACCTGGGTGTTGGGAAAAGTCTCTTAAAATTAGAATGAGCTCTCCTTTAGAAAGCTCTCACTAGCGTTTAAAGTCTATTAATTAATGTTTCAGGATGTAAACGTAAGGGCAACTGAAAAAAAAAAAAAATCCAGCAGATCTTATCATCCTATCACATGGGAGTCACATGTCCCAGATTATCCATTCATTATCTCTGCTCTGGATCTTTTTAGGAACTTTACAAATTTGTATATTCAGTGACAGCCTACCGTTCTTCACTGTCACGGACTCCCACTGCAGATTACAAGCAGATGTTTGTTGCTTTCAAGCCAGATGCCAACACACCAGCAGGTGCTGAAGTCTATTTATTTGTACACAGAATCAGCCACAGCCTTGAATCACAATTAGAGTGCATCTTGCCTGCTCCCTCACTCCCTTTCCCTCCTTCTTTGTAAGCCTTTCTATTGACAAAACCTGAGCCCCTACGATCATTATTGATATCTGTGGGTTAAGATGGCATCAAATAAATTGCCAACATTAACTTTCATGTGAAAGCTAGGGAAGTGTGATCTAGGTTTCCACTTGGTTTAGAAAGTTTTAATTACCTTGAAAGATTTTCAAACTTTGTTACCAAGGGAAACCTAAATGGGTCTCATACATTGGTAAGGTTGACTTTCCTATCAGTATTAAAATTTCTTCCAATAAAAAAAAAAAAAAAAAAAGAAAGAAAATCACCAGTGTTGTTTCCCTTGTTTGGATAATAGAAATAACCTAATAAAATCATTTAGATAAGAACTACTCAAATATACTAATGTACTGAGCAGCTCAGCTCTGGGTGGTGAATTCTTCAAACCCTCTTCCCAACTAATTAGTAATAACAAATGATAAATATTTACTCAAAAGTGTATGCTTTAAAAAAGTCCCTTTTCTGAAATGCTAGGATGTAAGTTGTATCCCTAAGGCTGAGGATGTCACTACTAGGGTGAGGCTCCTTCTGGTTTTCTACTCTATGCCACTGGACTTAGTCAAAGCTCATTTATTCTGAGAGCACAAGACACCTGAGGGGGACCATACAGAAAGAAAGGAGCCAAAGGCCGGCTGTGAGCGCGCGGGGCACACTGATACTCCAATACAGAGCTTCGACCCACATTGACAACCCCCTGGACTGGTCAAAAACTCACAACAGGAGCAACAGGTCATTACTACAATTATTTCCCACTTATTTCAAGTATATCGAATGAATAAAGTAACTATATAAGAAAGTAAGAAAACAAGACAGTCGGCAAGTTGGAAAGAAAGGAAGGACAAAGCAGAGAAGGAACAAAGTTAGATTTTTTCCCACATTTTATAAGCAACTGTGTGGTGTCACGAGATAGTTGTCATAAATGAATATTTTCAAGGTCTTCCTTAAAACAATTTAACCATAGCAGAAGTGGGACTACTAGTATTTTATTCTGTGTGTGTGCAAATGTGTATATGTATGCAAAGAAGGAAAGGGAAGTGAGGGGCTGAGAGAGGGAAACACTGTTTGGGGAAAAAAAAATCATGGTACCTGGAGATTGGAATGAAGTTTAGAGCACTAATGGATCCACAGGTAGTCTGAATCCCTTCAACTGTAGACCTGTAAAGTGCTTCAGAGGGCAAAGTCATCACTGTTCTGTGCTGAGCCTGGTACATAAAATGACTGAATCCTCTCATCAGCTCCACTGGCACATCATTCTACGGTCTTCACAAAGCTGCTTTCCTAACCAACTGTGCAACTTGAGAACATGCAGTATGGTATTTGGAAGTTTGACTCAGTGCTTTGCACATGCTGGAATTGCTCTTGGACTCCCTGCTCTGATAGGCGACATTTCTAACACACCCGACTTTGCCATCAGTAAAATCAGTAGGAAGCATGTGCCCCTCTCTTTTTTTTTTTTTTTTTTTTTTTTTTTGAGACTGGGGAGTGAACTCAGGGATGCTCAACCCCTGGGCCACAACCCCAGCCCTTTTTTGTATTTTATCTTTTTCTAAATCACTGCATAAGATGCAGACACGGAAGGACACAGAGTGACAAGCATGAGTGGATATTTGTCTTCAAATTGATACTAAGTATCAGCATGTCTCTACTGATTGCTCATTAATTCGTTCACCATTTCAACTTTTTCCAGCTCACTTGTGCAAATTTCACAAAAATTCATATCACTAAGATTTTCACAACCCTTTCTTTCTTTCTCCTACAAACACTTCTTTTGCTAATTCTTTCATCTTTCACCTTATCCCTTGGAACTCCTTTGGTACAAACTACACCTTTGTAGCATATGATTATTTTTCTTCAAGATCATGCATTCAATAGGAAAAATAATATATCATGCTTTGGTGAATTTAATACAGACATTGGACCATCCTTTCTATTTACTTTTTTCATGACTTTGCTCTTTCATAGTTTTGTCCAGCATGCCACCATTAGAGTCTTGACAACCATAATGGTAACATATTACCTTAAAAAGTTTTATTGAAAATTCCCATGTTTGGAAAATGTGTTTAGGTCCCTCCCCTCGTCACCCTGCTCCCTGGGTACAATGGGATTTCCATAATAGAGGCAAATTCTTTCCCTCCCTCGTTAGTGCATTGATACTTTTCTCAGTTTTAATTCATGTTTCACAGTTTATGTTAGTAGCGATTTAATTCATTATGCAAGGTCATGTGAAAAAAAGAACATCAATGACTTATCCAAATTCAGAACCCGGAAGCCTGGAACTGTGGCAGAAAAGGATGTGGGATTCAGCACTCAAACTCAGGAGGTGCTGGTTTGTTTTCCAGTGTGAAGCCATCACCAGGGACCTTCAATGTCCTTTCCTCTGAATATTACAAGGGTTTACCAGAAACAGAAACAAAAGGCATGTGTGCTTCTCACAGATATTTGGGAAACCCTAGGTTAAGCAGCCTAAGTTTAAAAGTCTCTAGACCATTTCATGTCCACCAGTAATGTTATTCTGAGCACATCATGAATTAAGTTTTCTTCAAGATACCTAATTAGCTGAAAAGGTTAATAGGGTCATTGAGTAGAGGATACTCAGAAGCTATCTTTCCTAGTTTTTATAAAATGTCCCCTTCATTCTTTATTACAAAGCAGGAAAAGGTATCTCCTTTTTAATACAGTGATTTTGGAAACATCTAGGACTTTACGAAATGATTTAGATTTATTTTCAGGTAACTGAAATCTAAGCGCTTTCTTATTTGGCCAAATGCTGAGTCTTCCAGAAAATTGTTTCTATATTTTGTGACTAAAATTGTCACCTAGTTGCAAGAGTTTTCCTTTTTTCCTTTAAATAATTCTCTACTTGCAAAGGTTTAATAGTCAATATATTTTATGACTAAACTCATTACTAATAGAGAAATTATATTTTTGCTAATTTTATTATCAATGTATATATATATGTATGTATATATATATATCATTTTTTACATGTCCTATCAACATGCAAAATTCAAAAAGATAAACTGGATTTCCAATGTATAACCTGAATCGGAAACTAATTTTCATCTTTGCTTTTCAACTTCTAAAATTTGTAGAGGACAATATTAAATGTTCACACAACTATTACGGAAATCATCAACCATTAGTTAAGTGAGAGATAAAGTTCCATCAATTTTTAGATGCTTCTTTTAAAAGTATAAGTTTCAGTATTTAGTCTGTTTTCCTGAGTGCAGGAAAAAAAAAATTCTCAATTAAAAATTATAGTCAAGGAACATACATATAGATATCAATTATTTCACTGAAGATAAAGCATTATCTTCACACACACACACACACACACACACACACACACACACACACACAACCAAAATGTAGAATCATTGGTCCAAAAAGTCAAAATAAATTGTTTAAAACTACCTACTCACTGTACTCTGTTCCATTAGAGAAAGTTTCATATCACATTAGCCAGTGTTTGCTGGTCAATGATTCCTTGACAATCAAAGAGGGAGTATGAAAGGGATGCTGTGTGCCTATATCGCACTACATAGAAGCATGTTAGGTCAAGACTCATTATGGAAATTTCCTCTTCTGTAATGAGGGGCAGTTATGTGCACGGGGCCGAAATGGGGCAGAGAGATCTCAGAGAGCTAATAGCCGAATCAATTAGGAAAAAAGCTCTTGTGTTTGCAAGTAAGTCTGTTGTCTTGCACACCTTGATGTACCTTTGAATGGAACAAATATACAATACACATATATATGTATATATATTTTGGAATGGGCCTTTGGAGCTCATGCATTTAATTACTGTCAGATCCATGGAAAGCTACAATGGCTATTCATGAAATATTCAAATATACACTTGTGAGGCCATCTCATTAACAGAACTTAACACTGTCTTGTTGGGTGAGAAAGCTACAACACCGAAGAGGTGACACATGACACTGTCTTGTAAGAAACTCATCTGGCCATCTGCCTACTTGAACAGGCATGGTGTCTTTCCTGTTTGAAACATGGTTCGTAGGGACCGGCACAAACGCTTCCTGCCTGCATTTGTGAGATTTGAAGTTGAGAAGCAGCTCTGGGTTCTACTCCCTAGAATAATTCAGTTTCCACTAAATTTATGAAAATAAAAATTATTGTGGAATTTTCCAAAAGGAACTAATTAGCTGAACTAATAATCAATATTATGGGAAAAAATTAGTTTTGTTGCCTGGAAAATAGACACAGAATCATAAGGATGCAAATGAGCTGCTCGGGTACTGGTCTCCCTTTCTTTGTTTTCAAAGTCAAGCATGAAGCATAAAAGGCAGCAAGTGGGCCTGGATTAAGAAGGAGCAGTGTCCACAGGGAAGCTGGGGATGAGAGTTTCTCTGTGATAACTTCCAACACTGAAAGGAGTCACAGAATAAGGAAGATGGGTACTTTTTCTGGTAACATAGGGTACTCTTCAAAGGGACAGAATCCAACAGGGTCCACTTGGCTGGGTGATCTATCTAAGCAACTGCCTCATCTCAACACTGGGGCTCTGCTGGGTTTGTAGGACGGTGTGCTATGATAGGTGGGAATTTAAATGCTAGGAAAAATAAAGTGTATATATTTCTTGAAGTGAAATATTTGGAATGAATTTTACTTTCTTATATTTTCAAATTTCCCAAAATTACTACAACATATAAATATCTTTAATTAAAATCACACCTGATTTAGTCAAGCTAAGTTTCAGTTATGGCATTGGTAATTTCAAATAGAACTATTTGAAAATTGAAATTTTCAACTTAGTGAGTGTTCTGATATATCTTTGATACTACTTAGACTAATTAAGAAAGGGAATATAACTTTTAATTTATGGAAAAAATAAGTTAAACTAAACTACCTCCAAGTATAATCCTATTTTAAGATTAGTAGTTACCCAAAGCAAGAAGATAGTCAGTTCTTAGATAATAACCTAACAATTAAAACCACATACCTTTTACTGCTATACTTTCAAATACAATTAAATTGATTGATGCTCAATTCTAAGTATTTTTTTTTTTTAGAAATCTGCTTTCGAAGTACCATCTGTGTATTAATTGCTCCTTTTATTGGACATTAGCTTTTTAGATGAAAAGGAAAAGTAGCAAACTCTATTATTATTATATGCCTTTTTCCAAACATTTTTTGAGAAAGAAGAACATAATATCCAAGACTGATATAGACTGAATCCCTATATCCAAAGAGAGATATAGTTAGAAGATCCACAAAATTCTTGACATATTCCTATTGGGAAACAGGAGTCTTTTCTAAATTTCTGTTCTATCTCACAATTTCATCATCTATTCAGATCTGTGTCCCATATTATTTGCCCTTACTTCATCCAGTAGAAACCTAATTAAGGTAGCTGTCTGTAGGTTACGGTGTGGTTCCAGTCACTTGCTATAAGATAGAAGAAGTAACTTCATAAACATAAAATGAAGTATATGTGTGTTCTGGTGGTGGAAATTTTTCTTTTAGCTTTTGACTCAGACACAAATATCTAAAACATTCATATGCTGGGAAAATCTTAAAATAAATTTGCAAGGAAAGGATTAAACTCCAGATTAAATTCCTGGTGAATTTCTGTCCTTATTGGTAGAATCCTCTCAGAAAGAATCCCTTCAACTAAAAGTCTACAAATTGAAGGTATGAGTCTTAGGGGGAAAATATTACTATGAGACGTATTTCATTCTTTTATGAAATAACAAACATACCTAACTACTTGTTTCAAGGAAAGTGAAAGATAAAATCTTCATTAAAAATATAAAAGGTCATCCACCCTTAGGAGAACTCCAGGTGTGAACTGGATAGAATTTATTGCTCTGAGCTCCCTCTCATGATAAGGAAGATTAAAGTTGCTAGTTGAAGGGCAGCAGCAGCAGACTGCACGGGGACAGCTGATGTTCACTGCCCCAAGCGGGCACTGTGACAGGCTTCCTGCCTGGAGGGCGCCTGCCTGACTGAGCTCAATGGCAAAGGAAGCTGCTGCCATTACAGTATCGCTGTGTGATTTGCCAGTGAATATGCATGAGAAGCTAATTTGCAGGGATTCAGTGAAAAGTAAGTGTTTTGATGAGGAAGACTGAAATAACAAGAAGGGAGGAGTGAGGAAATGGGATAAATATACCATAATCCTTGATTACTCTGCAAATATAGCAGGCATGGGGGTTTATCTTTTCCTTAAAGCTTGCAGATTTATTTCCTTTCATATTTTAAGCATGACATGGGCCACTGAGAGAAGGGAGTCACACCGTTTATTTTAAATGAAAAATGAGCAGTTCATGTGCAGATTTCCTCTAACTACTTAAAAAATATTTTATGCCTTCATATTGAAGTGATTTAACTTTTTTTTTAACCAACAAAACTTCTAACTACCTACAGACCACAAAAGAGTTTCTACATCTAATCATGTTTATTCACTAGATTTTTCTTGATTTTTTTTCAGAGCAAATCATTCCAAATAGGATTTAAAAAAACACAAAAATGTGGGTTACCCCCATATCTATATCACCCCTGGAAGTAGTAGTAGTTTAATTAATTCTAACGTTTATTACTTTCTTCTGAAAAATAATGTGTTATTTAACATTAATGAATAAGAAAATGGCTATGAATATACCTTTGGATGAACAGAAGGAAATCCCTATAGAGGAATCTTTCTTTTCTTTTTAATTGAATTTCTCTAGATTTTACCAGTGGTTTCAATTAAAAATGTATACTCAGTTTGCGAATAAATAGAACTGTAGTTTTCACACAAGATTTTCTGTGTACAAGTTGTACCTCCCAGGAAACCTAGAACTACAATCTCGCCCTGAATGTCAGGTGTCTCTGTGTGTGTGTGCCTGTGTGTGTGTGTGTGTGTGTGTGTGTGTGTGTGTGTTTAACTTCAAAAGTATCTGCATCCAATATTGAAAAGGGCAGCAGAGACAATGAGAACCGACTGAAAATAACAAGACTCAAAGTCAAAGGAAAAAGCAGAAGTATAGTATTGTTGTAGAAGAAACATTAGGTCAGGAATGAGAAGACCTAAGTGTAGTCCTTGGGTGGACCCTTGTCCTGTGATCCTGAGTAATCACTTAACTTTTGGATACTCAGTTTTGCAACTGTAAAGCATGTGTACCTTCCTTAGGGTTCTTAAGAAGATAAAATCCAGCACTATCTGTGAATCTATTTTGTTCCTACCAAGGGCTGTGTGCACATAACTTGTTTCCTATAAAAGCAAAGAATTGTGTATGTCATTCATCACTTTGTAGCTGAGTTTTCTTATCAATAAAATGAAAAGAATAAAATTAATTGCTCTCTCCAGGGTTATTAGTGGACTGCAATATAATTGTATTTTAATTTTAAAAAAGGTAATGTACTGAAGGCATGTGGGGCTCCCAGTGTGTGTGGAGAAGAGGGAAGGTCATAGCAGAAGAGTAAAAATAATGAGAAACCTAATTACGAACATGGACTGATGGGATCAAGGGCATAGAACTGATTGGAACTAGGGAACAGATGCCACATTAACAGGTTCCACCCATGCAATGATTCAGGAAGAATCACAACTCAATTTAGACATCAAAAATGCCACGATCATGGTCTGAAAGCCTCGGAGCCTTCGACTTACCTTGTCAATCTCTGTGTCTCTGATTGGCTTTATTAAATGTAAACCTTCTCTCCATTCCTTTCTCTTTTCCAACTTTACATTTATTTAGGTATATTAAGTTTTTAAATTCTGCCATATCTTGAAACAGAATATGTGGAGGTTCACATGATAACCTGCCTTTCCTGGAGGCCACTAAATAGAGTTTCAAGGTTCTAAAATATATCCTGACATAAAAGCACAAAATCATGATCAATGACTACAAGAGAGGTCAGGCTTTAAGGCTAGCACTATAAATCCAAATTAGATAATGAACACAACAACAGATGTCTGGTTTTAATGGGGTATAGAAAACTGAATTTTCTCCAAGGAAAGTAAATTGACAAAAGAAGATATCCATTCATTAACAGGCTCTGTGGACATCCACCAAGCATACATTGCTTATTATTTTGTGGCAAACCTAAAACATGGCTTGCTCAAAAATATTGAAATAAGTTATGCTGAAAATGTATGTAATATAAAATATCATATAAAATATATTTAGCATGTATTTATATATTAATATTACATACTATGTCATATACAGTATGTTATATTAAATATAAATATCTTGTGTACTCTTTAGATGTAAGTATATTTAAATTGCTACATTGTAGAAATTATGTAATACTTAGGGCAACCCTATCTGTGATCCAACAGAGACAGATACCCATATTCATAAGGAAATGAAAGTTTAGAGAAATTAATTACTGGCCTCAGGCGACGCTGTAAGCAGAGTTAAAGAAGGTGGTACCCACAGAAGCTCTGATTCTTGCTCACTGAACAATGTGTCCTCTCTAAGACAGCAATAGACAGGGTCCATCACTACCCCTGCTTTTGTCCAGCTAACTGGTCCCTGCGGTCTGCAAAGGATTTATTTCCAGGGAAATTGTACCCTTCCTTCTACCTCAAAATATTGGATGAAACTTCTAAATGTTAGTCATAACTTCTTTTTGGATTAGTTGATTAGATACTTTTCCCTCTCTCCCTGGTTGATTTATAGAATTTCTAAAATACAGGTATTTGACTTATCTGTGAATGTTGGATATTAGAGATGAAATATAAAAGCCTGGCCAATAGCTTTAAGCCAAGCTCAAAGGCAGGACCATGAGATAGTTTCTCTAGGAAGAACACCTCTGAATAAATTAGGAGGACAATGTCCCATTTGTAGGCTCCTGACAACTCATCGACAGCTTATGGAGGGACCGAGGCATAACCTCCATAAACTTTTCTCAAAATTAATTCCTTTGAACTGGTCTTAAGATATTGCTTTGCCTGTTCCCATGATGACCACAGACAACTTAAGATCGGGAAGTTTACTTAAATTCTGTGAACCCAACAGGTCTCTGGCTGTGCTATATGATCCTAGGGCTCCAGGGAAGCCGGCAGGACTGAGAATCCTGCCAGGTTCCAGCAGCTGGCAGTAAATAAATACTGACCGGATAATTTCTATCTCGAAGTTTCTACAGCACACTCTGGAGGATTCTGAGAAGGTGGACAACACATTCTGTATCTCAGGGATCTGGGAATAAGCAGTATTAATAACATCACGAGACGAGTCTCTGAGTTTTCAAGTGAGAAAAGTGGGAGAAGTGGGAGTTCAGAGAGACTGAGTTTGCAAATCCTCTATGAGCACATAGCTTTCCCTGGGCTGGAAAGGATGGTCATGTTATAGGAAAGAATGAAGTCTCAGAGCACGAGGAAACGCAGGAACATAGTTGCCAAATTGGCATCATTGGTCATATTCAAGGGAAAAGAACAAAATCAAACCCCTGGGTGTACAAAGTGTCTATAGTGCACAGGATGTTTCTGAAAACCCAGAAGCGAATACATTAATTCACTTGACGGTGTTTCTTTTAGAGTCAAATGAGTGTGATTTTTAACATTGTGTCCGCAACTACCTGCACAACCTTTGAGAATTTAATTTCTCTAAAACTCAATTTTGTATCTGAAATACAAGGATACTTTCTCACCATGTATGTGAAAATGGATTATGATTCCATATATAAAGACTCTAATAGTATAGCATGTTGTATAGGCACATAAAAGGTTTTTAAAGTAATAATAATAAAAATAACAATACAATAATAACAGGATTGGAGTATATCCTCATTGAATTCTAGTTTTAACAAATTGATGGGACTATTATATTCTTTTAGTGTTCAACAGCCTAGAAATTTCAGTTTTAGTCATATATTTAATAAACTTACTTTTTAGCAACTGCATTTTCTACTTCTTCACCTTGAAAATGAAAGATAATGTCCATACAATTTGGCTGAGTTTTCAAGGACAGGCACGTGCACAGTTGCATCAAAATTCATTAAAATGATGTTAAATTATAGTTATCAGTAAGTGGAGACAAAGCCCCATATTAATAAATTCAACCCATATTTTTAAGTTGGAATATCACTACCACATTTCATTATTTATTATGTATTTGCCTTTACACATGTCACATTGTTCTCCGTTTGATTTAATTTTAAGTTCTGTTTATCAATTCTACATATAACTATAGCAAGTATATTTACATATATATATATTCTTTAAAATTGAAGGATTAATCATTTTAATCACTCAAAACCAGATTAAATTAACAGAAGCCATGATTCTCAACTTTAAAACTTAGCATATCCAGAACAAACTTGGAAAATACTTGCAAAAATAAAAGTGAAATGTATTCCATTAATTTCCAAAAAACCATTCAGGTCTAAAAATCTATTATGGTGTGAAGCTGTTTAATATAACTCTTATAAAAGCCAGAACAGTTTTGTGCCTATGCAACTCTTCTTTATATGTAGTCAGTGGGAACAACAGTAATTATTTGAAAACAAGTTAATAAAATAAGTGTAAGATTTAGAAATGTTTTTGGAGGGATAACTTCAATTAAAACTTTTTCTGCAACTTTTACATTCATCCGTTTCCCACTATCAGCCCATCAGGCAGGATGACATCATAGTTTGTATCTGAGAAGACTCTTTATATTCGGAGGGGAACCACACCTCCGTATGGCCCCTTTCTTGTGCCCTCTGGCTGGTTAATTTCTGGTTGTGAAGGCTAAATATTGCCCTCAGGGGCAGTTTAAAGGCATCCCAAGGGCTTGATGACATAAAGTGGGAGGGTCTTGCTCCACTATTAGAAATTCCTATTATTAAAAAGTATACAGAAGGAAGATTTAGAAAGCATTGTTAGCAATCATTAAGACAACCTGGGAGGTGATGGTGAATTTCTTTCTGCACTTTATATTATAATACAGATACCTTTAAAATGCTTTTGCTTGTTTATAATTTATAATTGGCATTGGAGTTGTGATCTCAAAGATCAATCCTCTGAATTCCATCTCCAATGCTTGCTAAGTATGTGTCAGGGATTGTTCTGAGGATATGAGCATGAATGAGAAAGTAAGTTGAAGTCTCTGGAATTGGTGCAAAAGAGGTGGAGATGCAGCTGTAATCTAATAATGACAGCAGAGCAGGCCGAAATGCCAGACAGAGATGAGTGCTGGGTGCGACTGGAGTCTAGCCGTAGGGGGTGCTGGCTCATCCTCACTTAGAAAAAGACAAAGGGGAGGTCAGGAACTTCTGTTTAAGGATGTCAAACATTAATCTTTTAATATGAAAAGTGACAAATTTCCACCGCTGCTCAGCTGACAGGAGTGTCATCTCGTATGTCTACTCCAATGTGGCAGGATGCTGAAGTGCTTCAGAGATGGCCAGTGATAGTGCAGCTTTGGTTTAGAGCTGTGAATGTTTTCAACAAAAACCCCAGGATGAACCCAGAAAACACTGAAGAATTAGGCACACAAAAAATGCTTAAAAGAAACTAAGACAGATATATATACAGTGTCACCATAAATGACCCAGCTTTTGAAAACTTTGTCTTTTGAAAGTCATTTGTATAACTTCACCTGTGTTTGCAAAACTCATTGATACTGAGGATCCAGGACGATGGCTTATTTAATGCATTTCTACCTGTGCACATCTGGAATCAGTGGAGGCAAGACAGAATCAGATAACAATCTAATTAGCCTGCAAAGGAATTTAGCAATAGGCAATGGGATTAATATAATAACCAAATCCTAGCTGGGATTGACTGCAGTGTCTGCTATTGTTTCACTAGAAAATGGTAACACTTCAGCAAGCAAACAAAGGTACTTTAACTGATGAAAGATAATAATTGTTCTTTTAAATACAAAAAAAGAAAGACCAAGCTTATAATTGGCAAGAAGGGATTAAATGACAAATGTGGAGATATCCAAATGCATGGGTATGTGAGGGGGCATTCAGGTGACATCTATTTAATGTAGTTATGTCATTCTATGTATGTGATTTAGATGACAATTAAATAGCAATCATTGAATATATGAAACTAACTAATCCAAGGTAAGATGAAATGATCCTTTACCTTGTATAAAACAAAGATGGGTTAAGTTAGATTGAAATATATACAAAATAGGGTTGAATTAAATATCAAACTTATAACATTCCAGAAAATATTCTGTGATACATGAGCTATCTATATGGCAATTCATGGACTGTCTTATAAATGGGAAATAAAATAATTAGAATGATTTTCTTGGCTTGTTATGCTTTAGAGTATTTTAATTAATAGTGTTTTCAATTGACAAGCCATAATTATATGCCTTTATAACATATAATGTGACATTTGGATACATGCACACAATGTGGAATGAATGAATTGAGCTAATATCTTCATCAACTCACTTGCCTATTAGTCTTACAGTGATGCATTTGAAATCTACTCTTTTGGTCATTTTGAAATATACAATACATTATTATCAGTCACAGTCCCTCTCTGCTGTGTGATGGATCTAGAAACTTATTACTCCTGATTGAAATTTTGTTGGTTTGTTATTATTGAAAACATTACTTCATATATATTTTAGTTAATCCATGGTACTGTTAGAAAATATTTGGAAAACCTTAATACAGCAAACACACAGTAGAAATCATCAGTCGTTGGGTACTAATCAGAAGCCCAAACTTGAACAACATGGAAGACACTATGGTACATGAAATAAACCAGATACAGAAAAATAGATACCACACCATCTCATATATGACGAATCCAAAAGAGTCAACTCCATTTACTCAGCAATAAGAAAGGAAATTATGGCATTTGAAGAAAAATGGATGGAATTGGAGAACATCATGCTAAATGAAATTTGCCAGACTCAGAAATTCAGGGTTGTATGTTTTCTCTCGTATGTGGAAGTTAGAGAGAAAAAGGGAACTAAAAAAAGGAGCCCACAGAAATGGAAGAGAAATCAATAGAGTAGGTAAAGGGGAACAAGACAGGGAGAAGAGGAGGCAAAGGGGAGGTACTGGGGAATAAATGGACCAAATTATGTTCTGTGCATGTATGAATATATCATAATGAATCCCACTGCTGTGTATACTTACAATGCACCAACACGAAAGGAACACTCAGACTCCAGAAGCCAAGCATTGACTGGAGGTTGTCGGCAGTTAAGGAGTGATAGAAAAGGGAATATGGGGCTGGGGATATAGTTCAGTTGGTAAGGTGCTTGCCTGTCAAGTATAAGGCCCTGGGTTCAATTCCCAGCACTGAAAAAAAAAAAAGGTATATGGGCTATTAGACTAAGGGTGCAAAGTTTCCTTTACACAAGATGAATAAGTCTTTGACATCTACTGTACAGCATCACACCTACAGTTAACTGATACTGTGCGGTAGACTTAAAATCTTGCTGGAAGTGTGGATCTTATATGGAGTGTCCTTATTTACCCCTAAACGATAATAATAATAATAATAAGTAGGGAAGAAAGAAACTTTAGGGGGTCATGGATAGGTTAATGGCATTGTGGTGAGGGTTTCATAGGTATAATTTATTTCTCAACACATCCAAATTGAGTATATCCAATATATACAGTGTCCAATATGCCTATTATACCTCAATAAAATGGAAAGGAGGAGGAGAAGGAGGGGGAAGAGGAGAAGCACACACCCTGGATGCTGTTATTACAACCTGTCAGCTATGCGGTTATGTAGTAACCTTTAAAGACTCCATTATCATCATGGTTGGCAGCAATGATTTTTCATAAGGGAAGCAAGTTCCTTAGTGAAGTAAGATGTGTAGATTTGCCAAAATACCTTGTCTGGGCTGCATCCCAGCAGGTGTGTACTGTACTGGGTCACCTACTCCTCTTCTCTGGTGCCCCAGGCCACAAGTTCCATGAGCTCCCTGAACAGCCTCTTCCCCAGGATGCTCTGACTGGACGCCACCTAGGTGGTGACCAAATTCTGCTAAGAGAGAAAGCTGTTGTATCTGTCTAAGTGAAACTCCCAAGCATGGTGTTTGCCTTTGGAAAACCTTAATACAGCATAAAAGACTGATTTAATTCAACTCAGAGGGTAGATGTTAAGACTTTCTGATCCATTACCAAGAAGTGTTTGAGAGTGTGATAGAATTTGATTTTTCTGAATTGTTTTCATTTAAAATGAGATATCAGTGTGACTGGGAAATGGAAGAATGATAATGCTCACCTCTGACAATGTCTAGCAAGGGACACCCATGGAGAGTGTCAACTGAGGACAGCCAAATGACTTAGACCAATTTGTGACATTGGCAGTCCTGCATACAAAGCATAGGAATACTCAGATCTGTCCATTATGAAATTGTTGATTAGTCAATTAAAAAAGATGTGTGGGATGGTGGCAAGTCTGCCAGAACAACTATCAAGACTCTTAGACCCAAGTCTAATTCCAGTATGGCTCAAGTCACAGGCAACTTCCCTATGGAACTGTTTCCTAAGAAGTCTGTGTGACTTACTGGGTTTCTTATGGCTCTAAAAGTCTATAATTCTATGAATTTCCCAAAATATGATATATAATGGTTTGGATGTGAGGTGTCCCCCAATGCAAGAACATGAGAGCCTTAACCAGCTCAGTGAATTCATCCATGATGCAGTGGATTAACTGCATGGTAGTCACTAAAGGTGGGTAGGGTGTGGCTGGAGGAGGTGGGTTCTTGGGACATGCTGTTGGGGTTTATATTTTGTACCTGGAAAGTGGAGTCTTTCTACTTCCTGGTCATGTCTTGAGACACTTTTCCTCCACCGCACTCTTCCACCATGATGTTCTGCCTCAGCTTGGGCCCCAAGGAGTGGAGCTGGCCTTCTGTGGACAAGACCTCCAATACCAAGAGCCCCAAAATGAACTTTTCCTCCTATAAATTTGTTCTTCTTGCATCTTTTGGTCACAGTAGTGAAAATACTGACTAAAATGCACCCTAATTTTATACTCTAAAGACAATTGGATTAATTATGAAGACACACTTTTCTGGAATAACCTTAATAGATATAGTGAGATCTATGGATCTCCGTTCCCTCCCTTTGATAAAGAGTATTAAAAAAAGTCTAGTCATACTCCGTTGCGCAGTGGACTGCCAGACTTTATGCCTCAGAGGACAAAGGTGCTGAGCACACTGTCCCTGCCTCCTTTCCCATGATACTTTTTCATTGCTTCTTACCTACTGAGTAGTTTTTCTCCCTTCATGATCTAAATGTCAGGAGTGAGTTTGCCCTACCAATCTCCCTTCACGGCTTTTATAGAGCTATTGGGAGAAGTGTCAGAAGATTATATTAAGTAATAGATCATTTTGAAAATAATTGTCCTTATGTGCAACTCCACTAATTTAAATGTATGTTGCTCTGAAATCTGCATCCTGCTAGTACAGGGATGCTATACACTGCTCCAAAAATTATTATTGATACAACTTTAGAAGGGTTATTTATCTGCTTGTTTCATCAGCCAAAATAATGTGGAAGAGTCTGGCCTTATAGAGCAAGATCCCACAAGGGCTCCCAAATTTCTCTTCCATGTGGAATTAACTATACTGCAAGCTAATCCCTTCCACTGAGAAAAGCGAGATTTACAAAATAGTGCCAGCTCACCAAAGGTCAGATTCCACTAACTTTCTTATGCTGCCCTCTCTGCCCCTGTAAATATTACACTTTGCTTCTTAAATAAATCACAGCAACCATTCTAATGGGTGATGTTTGTGTGGAGCAAACATCAGTTCTAGTGATTAGAATTTTCAACAGTCTTGACATCTCTATATGAAATTTTCTCACTGGATATTAAATGCCTTAGGATTTTAGTCTTGCTCTTTTTATTCTTGAAGACGTTATGTTCAGAGGGATAGGGATGGAGAAGTAAAAATAATAAGAGGAAAAGAAATTGACACTTATTAAGCATCTAGCATGCTATGGCACTGTTCTACATTATTTGCATACACTAGTTTATTGTTCATCCTATCATAACTGTGAGATAACTGTTATCCCCCCATTTTGTCAATGAGTGTGTCGAATCTAGGTAATTATGTAATTTATCCAAAATCACAAAGCTAGTAAGAATCAGAACCAGACACTGAAACCCTGTCTCTCTGGGATGCTACCTCCTGCATTTCCTTCTGTTCTTAGCTCCCTCCTCTGCATCCTTCTTGTAAATGTTTCATAGAAATATAATACTTTAGGTTATATTGGTATTGAGTAAAAAATAATGTCCGACATTATACATTAGAAAAAAATTAATAGTGAAGAATCTTATTTCTTCATGCTTTTGTTGAAAGACTATTTCTTGGAATTCAACCACGTTGCTGACATAATATTGGTATATAACAATGTCATCGGGTGTTCTTACTTAATGGAGCTTATGAAGAATTACAGGTATGGAAACAATAGCTCTCTGTTTCCAGAGTGTGTTTTATGCTAGGCATTAAGCTTCAGCTTTGCATACATTAATCACTTAACCTTTGCCATGCTTCCAGGAGGAAGGTACATTCATCTCCCTCTGTGCAAGAGAAGGTTGTATGATGAAGAAATGAGACAAGTCCCTCAAGGTCACCCAAAGTTAATTGGCCAAGTCCAGCTTTGCACTTAGGCCGTGGGGTATCAAAGCCCATGCTGCTAAACCACACCTCTGACTCCCTCTCACGTGACACCATCTGCTCACATCATGAACTTTGGAAGATGATTATATTAAACATAAAGGCATTTTGTAGTTTTTTAATCGTAGCTTTAAACTTTACATATGCAAGTGTGTTTCCTCCCATGTCTTCCTTCTGGTTACTATTCTTGTGAGTTACCTGTTTAAAAATATTTGAAAAATGTGATGGATTTCAGGTGTACAGAATTTTATTATTGTCTAATATATGATTTAGCTAATGTTAAGCTGAAGCAAATGCAAGGTTTATTTTCCAGGTGGGTGGGGTCACCCTGAGGGTGTCTGGAATTGCTCAGACTTCACGGTCCTCATGCATCTTTAGTTTTCCAGCTCATGCAACAGTGCTTCTGAGGGGGGGCAGTAGAGAGGAAGGAGGGATGCAGGGTGGAGTTCTCTGCTCCAATTAATAGCAAGACAACTTCTCATTAGTAGGAGATGGAATTGCTGAGGAAAGAGTGAGAAACCTGTAGTAAGACAATCAACATTTGAGTCCTAACGCTGTGTCTTCCTTGGCAAATACATTAACCTTGCTTAGCCCCCATTTTCTTTATGTGGACAGTGGGAGAAATAATACTTAAGTGTATCTCAGGATGACTATGAGATTCGATGAGGAAAAATTAAGTGAAATGCAATTTGTGGACACTCAAGAGTGACATCAATGTAAGCTCTCTGTTTTTTACCCTAATTCCTGTTTTGTCAAAAGGTCTTGCTGGCTCTTACACTAACTTGCCTCAGGGACTCTGTGCAGGGCTGGCCACCTGTCTTGGCAGCTGTCTGTGGCCAGTCCCCTCCATGTGAAGTTTAGAGTTGATAGCAAGAGCTGGTAGCGGGGCCAGTCTCAATGACATGTCTACTGCTCTGCAGAAAAACAATCAAGCCAAAAAAACACTCCCCAGAGAACCAGACAGCTTTAAAAAATTACAACATCCCTCACCTCCATATGCAAAATGAAATAGCAAAGTAAGGAAGAATGGGCATAATTTAAGAGAGAGAAAAAAAGTGGAGCTTTTGAGGAATGTGGTGGAAGAAAGACACAGAAATGACAAAATGTAATTTAAAATAGTCAATAGTAATTTTGTTAATCTAAAACATTACCAAAAGAGTTGCCAATAAAATGTTTGTATAAGCTTTATTTATTTGGGGACCATATGCCCTTTAAGAAAAAAACGTATTTCAAAATCAACATGAACACTACCCAAGGCTTCAAGGGTGAGAAATAATTCCTATGCCAAGGACAAAGTACCAGGAACCATAAAATGAGTGTTTCTTAGGAGTGTCAAATCTCACTCTTTCAAAGTAAAAATACTGGCATAGCTATACGCCATGACAGAAGGTCGAAGTTACTCAGCCATTGGAGCACAGCCTACAATTGTTTAAGCACTGCTTCAGTGGCTTCCGGATGCTTTCTGCCCTCAACTCAACATTAATCATACAGGATTCTCATCAAGGTGAGGGAGAGAAATGGGTGCTGATGGAGTTATTTGACCAACAAGTGGCGTGCACCACAGGACAACCGCTTAGCCACTCCGCAGGGCCGTGTGTGCACGCGTGTGTTCACATAGGGTGTGCATTTATTTCAAACAAACCACAAGATAACAATGTTCATGTTCATAAAGGCGAATAGATCACGTGACCTTGTGTTTACATAATTAAAGTGGCACTTCTGGAGATGGATGCAGGTCACAGAAGAGACAGGGTAGCCCTCTTGCTGCCAACCTGGACGAACTCACGCTGAGGCAGGGGCACACATATTAGGAAAAGAGACCTCAGCATTTTCAGTGTGTTCCGTCGGAACATTCTCTGTGTGACATGTGATATGTCAACTTGTTTATTTCCTGTGGAATTGGGGATTGAGCCCAGGGGCTCTCTGCCACCGAGTTTCATCCCCAGCCCTTCTTATTTTAAATTTTTAGAAATTTCTCGCTGAGTTACTCAGGCTGGCATTGAACATGTGATCATTCTACCTCAGCCTCTTGAGGATTACAGGTGGGGAATGGTGTGACATGGTGCCTGGACCAACTTCTAAAAACTTAAATATATAGTGACTTTTTTCATTGTGATCTAAGTTGGACTAACAAGACTGCTTTCAAATTAAAAAAATAAATAAATAAAAAACCTTTAGTCCAACTCTTATGAACATTAATAATGTCCTTATCAGGAATGCAAATTTAACTCCCATATCTAAAACTAGAAAATAATTTGTTCATCTAAATAAATCAATCTTTTTTAAAATATGAAACACTAAAAAGTTAATGATGCATTATAGAAGAAGATCTTATTTATTACATTAAAAACTTTCACAAGATATATCTAAACAGGTGAGGAACATTCAAAACAAATAAAAATGTTGACTAGTTTTTTATGGGCATATGCTGCGCACCCCAAAACCCTGCTCAGGAGCCCAAGTATTTGCAAATGTGGTCTGTGGTAGCAATCATACAAAGACCACAAAGGAATTAAAGCCTGGTTCTCTTTCACTTCAAAACAGCCATTGACTCTGAGCGAGGCTTGTGTGGAAATATCTACCCAGAGTCCCCTTACACCTGTTTCTTTGGACTCCAAATGCACTCATAAGGTCAGATGGGTCTTACTAAAACACTACTGTCACCTCTTTGGTTCCTGGGTGAAGAATCCAAAATGTTCATGTGATCCTTTCTAGTTCCTGCTGCTTACACACTTTGCTTGATGATGTCTGTGGACTTGGTATCCTTCATGTTCCCCTCCTGCTGGTAAACCCCTTCTCTCCTCTCTCTCCACCAGATGGATTCCAAACTCCTTGTGGGCATCACTTGTTTTATGAATTAATCTTCTTAATGTTTCTCTTTAACGGTCTATGGAGAAGATGTTAAATTCTCTAAGTTGTTCCTAAATGTTTTCTCTTTTTAACTGATTTATTTACTGAGTACACACTATGTCCAAGCTCACTAGAAACAGAAACACAAGTAGGGGGAGAGGAAATACACGTGTTTGGCGAAGTTCGCAATCTAGCATTGAAAAGCATCTGAATGCTTAGTGAGAATCTCCTGCAAAAACGCAAACATCTCGATCCAAAGAGTTCCAGTCATGACACAGATAAGGAAGGCATTTTTTGGTATCCCGGGGAAAGGGAAGGGAAATAAACACACACACACACACACACACACACACACACACATTATTTAGGCAGCAGTGCTTCACAATCAGGAAGTCTAGAAAAATAAATCAGGAATTCTGCATATTGTTTCCTAGGACAGTTTCCCAAGCACCTGCATTGTCAGAATCACCTGTGGTACTTTATAAAAAGAATATAGATTTAAGAGCTAGACTGATAAAAAGGTGGACTCAGCAACTCTAAGTTGCTGGCCCTGAAATCTGTATTTCTTGTCTGGAACCTGCATTTTAAAAGCTCTCCTGTTGATGCTGCTGACATACGGAGTTTGGCAAGCAAGAGAGTCTCAGACAAACTGGGACAAGTTGTTCACCCTGATTTAGGTTGCCACCTGGTGAGACCTGTATCCACTGAGCTACCCCTGTTTGCTAAGGAGTGTTGGGTATAGAGGTGGGCCCAGCAAGGACTGATCATCAAGCAATCAACTGATTTTCAAACAACTTGCTTATGCTTAGTCATCCTGCTCCTATAAATGCCATGGGTCCCATTTTAGTCCTATTCATTTTTATGTTTGGCAAGTTGAACGTGATTGCTTTTGACAGAGTTGTCCAGGCTCCATGCTTTCCTTTCTGATCTTTATTTGATGTGGATCTAAATCTTTGAACCTTAGAATACTGGACTAATAACAACACGGGAACAAAATCAATAGCAGGACTTTAAGGTCACGCCCAACCTGTTGTGGAGCTGACTCCCCTGCAGGTGTGATGTTCTTGACCAGGAGGGGGATGGTACAGCTTTGTTACACCTGTGCAGGTTCCTGGCTCTCAGGCCAGGGTTTCAACAAATGACCATTTTACCTACTGAGGTTCTTTCCACCCTTCACTCTACTTCAGTCTACTCTTTTGGAAAAGATCAGTGTGATGTGTCTCAATTAATAGGATGAATTTAAATTATTAAGATTTGTCTGAATTTACTTCAAATTCACATTAGCAAGAATTTTTAGAAAATAAGAGCATTTTTCTGTGAAACTCAAAAGTTTATAAGTCATAATTTTAGTCGCAGCCATTATTCCAGAGAGGCTGCAAATAGATCTCTGCTTACTCCCTGATCTGATAGGTAAAATCGGAATTCAGGTGGCTTAGTGCAACTATTAATCAAAATTACTGCTAATGCTTTCTGATCATTCAGAAAGGTTTTCAATAACTTCTTTAAGATACTGAACCAATATAAAAGAATGAAATTGGACCCTTATTTTAAACCATACACAAAAATCAATTCAAAATAGATTAAAGAATTAAAAGTAAGGACTAAAACTATAAAATGTCTAGAAGAAAATATATGGGAAATATTTCATGACATTGGTATTGGTGAAGATTTCATGGTTTTGGCACCAAAAGCACAGGTTGCAAAAGCAAAAATAGACAAATGGGATGACATCAAATTGAAAAGCTTCTCACAGCAAAGGAAACGATGAAGAGATTGAATAGACTGCTTACAGAATGGGAGGAAGTATTTGTTAGTCATGTAACTGAAAAAGGATTAATTTCCAAAACACATAAGAAACTCCTACAATGCAATAGCAGAAAACAAACAAAGAAATAAACAAACAAAACAAAAACCATCCTACATACCTATGAAATTTGGAATTTGTACCTTCAGACAAGCTTGAGCTTAGACTGGTCCAAAAGGACCGACTGAGTTCTTAGGACCTCAGTGGCCTCCTGCCTGTCTCCAGCTCCATGTAGACACATACACAGAGGGACCATTACCTTTAGAAGACCTGCCTGTGACAATTTCTTAGAACAAATACAGGCTAAATGGTGCTCATCTGCAGGAAAAGAAGAAGAGGCAGCTATGGTACGAGAAGAGAGGGTTTCCTTACTCCTTCTGCATAAAACCAAGTTTACACTGGTTGGAGATCTTAACTTCAGGCATGATTCCAGAGCCATTTTTGACTACGCTATGCCTTTTGTGTCTCAGTCGGTTGTACTTCAGATTTTGTAAATTCTTTCTTGAGAACCTATCTTTCCATCCAATGGATCTTACTGATACCACTCTGCATTCTAGGAAATTTGAAAACCACATGCAAACAGGCCAATCATTCCTTGCAGCAGGCCACTCTCATGTACAAGAAGAGACAGCACGTTCTATGGAATTAATTTCAGAGTTCTTAGCTCTTGTCGTAGTTCTCAGATACACCTCAGAAACCATCCACGCCAGGAGCCCCTGAACATACACACACACACGTACATGTGGGCACCATACCCTCTTCAACTTGAAATTTTTACTTTCAATCTCATTCTGGTCCAAAACCAAGCTTCCTTCATGACCATGTTCTACTTCTTAAATAAAGTCTTTTCTGACCAGGACCCTCCTCAAACCCGATTTTTAAATGAATTCTTACAGTACAGGATGGAATAAATCGTAATTTATAATTTTCATTATTATATGCGTTGGCTGGACTTTTCCACCAGTATTACCTTACATCTACTGCATAAAGTAGCTCTTTTGGTTCTGTGAAGCTCTTTGGACATGAAGGGAATTTAGAACAATTCTCAGAACCTGATACTGCAATTCTGTCATTGCACCCCACCCAAATAAATATTTTGATGACTCTCACAAACTCAGGGCAGAAAAAAAATTCTTTAAATGAACTACAAGGACTCATGTTTCTGGCCTCTGTGTCCGAGTTATTTCACTCCCGGGTCCCCTAATCTCCCTCCCACTCTCCATTCTACTAGAGTTTCTCTTTGGCCATGAGAATCTAAAGACACCTTCAGTCTATGCTCTTTTTATCTGTGTGATTTTCTTTGTCTCCAACTCCATCTTTTCATCCTGCTACTCATTCGAATTCTTCAGACCTGTCTAAGTATTAGAAACTCAGCAAGAGCTTCCTCTGCTCCTAATGCAGGACCCCAGACATGCCGCTTCTATGTGTCAACTGTACCTGTGATTATTCCAGCTCAGTTCTACCCAGTGACCTATCAATCCCTGGCACTGCTTTTAATCTCCTTGGGCTAGAACCACATTTCTGCTGTGCTGCCAGAGTCGACATCACACCCTGGGACAAGAAGTACAATCTGTTTAATATTACCTTCAGGGCATTATCCCTCTTGTTATACATGTCTTTTCCTTTTCTTTCAATATACACTCTAATTTTTCATTACCTTTAAATCCTGAACCAACTGAGAAGCTAGGTAAGAAAATACAGGCTTTCCTTATTTCTATGACAGAGGAAAAAAAAAAAAAAAACAGGAAGAAAAGCAACGTTATTGGATTTCTAGCTAACACAATATAATTATTCATATTCTGATACTCAAGGAAGAACAATGATTTTAGGTAGAATATGATATGGCAAGATGTACTACAAAATGTTATTCTAAAGGCAAAGGTCTCAAAATATCTGACAAAGGAATTAGGTTCCATATCACAACATAGGGTGAAAAACTCAAATTCCTAAAGTTGCTAAGAGGCTAGGGATTACTGGGGCGTGCCTGCATGCTGCTGTCTTTCTGACATAAGAGCAGCTCTGAATTCCAGAATGTGTTCACCACGGGGACCAAGCCACTGCAGACCCCAGGAAAGTGGGCATCAGTGTTTCCGGACATTTCCACATTGGAAGAGTAGTCAGGATTCTGAATTATCACTCGGATTGACCATGTTTCAAATGTTAACAAATAATTCAATTCCAAAAGTCATTTTTAAAAAGGAAAAAAATATAGCTCTTATGGACTGCGTTTAGTCAGCAGGTAAGGTCTGATCATTAAAAGTCAATGATGGCTTCAGATTCAGAACTGGATTTTATGAAAATAAAACCAGTAGGTAGCAGAATGCAAAGTGAAGTTCAGAAGACTATGAATTCCTCAGAAATTCTGTGTTTGATGAATAAATGAATGAATGAATCAGAGATTCCAAGACAGACCAGTCAGGAAGATTGTCCAAATAGTTTGGATGAGACTTGTGTAGGCATAAACTTGGGTAGTGGCAGGAGAAACTGGGGATTTAGACATATTTTGAAGTTTCTGGTTGATGTTTATTACAATTTTGATGAATAATATATCAACGAAGAGAGTTTGCAAATAATATTTGGTCCCATTATGTGATCTCCTAATTGGAAAACTGGAGAAGTAAACTTTTTCTAAAGAGCTTCGGGTTGAAGCTCTTCCATTAGAAGGTCACCGGCTCTATGTCAGTCATCTGCACCAGCTGTAGTGTGTGACATCACTCATGTGATGGGTAAGAATGGACAAAACTAATCTCTAGTGACAGAAAGAACAATTCTTTCCTGTGGGAGGGGACAATGGGCAGGAGGCATGAGAGAATAGCCTCAGGAGTGACGTTTTGGTCCAGGAGGTGGCTACCTGAGCATTCACATGCATGAGGCTCACTGATCAGCACCGGCCCTGTGGATCCAACCCAGCCTTTTATATATGCAATTTATAGCTCCATTAAAGACATGTTTGGGGAAAAGGTCATATGCTTAACTCACTGGTTCTCTTGTCCAGTTGCACATTAGAATCGCCAGGAAAGTCTTTTAGAAACAATTAACATTTTAGTTGACAAATAAAAATCGTATACATTTATCACATACATGACGTTTTGAAATATGTATACATTGTGGAATGGCCAAGTCAGACCAATTAACACATCTATTTCCTCACATATCCTTTGTGTATATATGGTGAGAACACTAAAATATACTACCTTATCATTTTCAAGAATGCAGTACAACCACCATGTTGTACCATTTTCTGAACTTATCCCTCTTATTTAAATCAACTCTTGTATTCTTTGGCTGACATCATCTCAACACTTCCGCCAGATCGCTGGTAACCAGCATTCACTCTTATCTCTGATTTCCATGGAGAGCCTTTAAGAATGTTCTGAAAATTTTTTTTTTTTTTTTTTTTTTTTTTGTACCTAGGTACTTAACCAGTGAGCCACATCCCAGCCCTTTTTTATTTTTTGAGACAGGGTCTCACTAAATTGCTGAGGACCTCACTAAGTTACTGAGGCTGACTTTGAACTTGTGATCCTCCTGCCTCAGCCTCCCTAGCCACTGGGGTTTGGAAATTTTGCTTTAATATGTAGAGAAGGAAAAATACTAGAAATGAACTACATATTTAAATTGAAAAACTTGCCTGTCATCTCTTATCTTTCACTGTTTCCATATGACTTGCCACAGTCTTCCAGCTAAGGACAGATGGCACTACTGCAATTGAAGGTAAGCTTTTCAGATTGCTGTTTGGGGAGAATGTTTATCAGCAGAACCAAGGGGGTGTGTAAAGGGAGGGACTGGGGAAGGGTGCCTTTAGGGTTTGGAGAGAGGAGAATGAGGCTGGGGAGAAGGTACAAATAAGGAGCTCCCTGGACCGCTGTCTTCAGAACAGGAGTCTATGCGGAGCTGCGGCTGGATCTTACCTGAGATCTTATTGTAAGATACGGATCTAGCTGAGTTGGTATTAAAACAGTGTGGGTCACCTGTGACCCTGATCTGCTCGGGTGTAATTTATATGTTTGCGAGTCCCAGTGCAGTCCATTTAGTCAATGGCGGCTTCTGTTTCAATTCCCAGATCTCCCCTCACAGCCTGGCTGCCGGGGGGAGCATTTTTCATTTTATCACATTAAACCAACAGAACACACGTGTTTGCCAGAGCGCCCCATCAAAACCAATTTCCAGCAGAACAAAACAACGAGACACAAGAACACAGACGCTGAATGGGTTTAATTTCCTTGAGAGACCCTGCCCGGCTTTCCTGGCTTCCTGCCACTTTGTCTGTAAGCACACTTCATCTTATTTTTAAGGGCTTGAGTCACCTGAGGAAATGTTTGTTTTCATGGCTAGATTGAAATAATAATTCCTGCCCTGAGGTGACTGCAATTTTCTGTTACATCAAACTCATGGATAGTTTTTCTTGTTAATAACACTACATTAGCAATATGGGAAATCCAAGACTATCTTGGCACCTATTCATTCAGGGGCGTACCCTCAGCTGGGCATATGGGGATGTTCCTAGGGAGGAGGGCCCTCGGAAGAGTCCTATTGTCTTCATGGGATGTGCGCCCTAAGGTGTGTGCTCCTAAAGCAAAGTGACAGCTAAAACTGGGAAATCATCCAGTCTATGGAAGCCCATGAATGTAAGAAATATCTGTACAGAGCCAGAATGAAGTAGTAGATGCTGCCTGCAGATGCCTACTGTCATTCAGCATGTTTTAATTTAATTGGGGACCTTTGGAGTAGTATTTAATACTTCAAAATATAATAAAGTTCCCCCAAAGAATGTTGTCCAGGTAAATAATCGTAAAGTGTTAAAGTCATAGACCTGGTAGATCTCTGGTTATTAGACCTGAAAGAGGAAATGTAGGTTGAGGTTATTTTTATTCAGTTGGGAGAGCAGCACACTGTTTAGGAAATCCTCCTTGAGACTTGTATTATATTGTGATTTCAGAGTACTTCTCTACAAAACCCTTGACAAGGCAATTACTGGATCTATTGTTTTGCTCTGTGACAGAAGCAATTCCGTATTCATTCCTTTTTAGCTCTGAAATACGAGGAGGAGGAAAAGAAGCAGGTGGAGGTAGAAGGGATGAGTTGGGTCTGTTTCTTCATGTTCTGAGAAATGGTACTAGAGAGGACTGGTAGTAGAGCTTCCTGCCCATAATTATGCTCCATAAGTTCCCTGGACTCATAGGAATCGCCAGCAGCAATCCAAGTGACAGATATCTTTTATAATAGATGGCACTTGGGATGTGAAGCTTCACAACTGAGCTCTTCCTGGGTCAAGTGAGAGCTTGCAAATTATTCAGTAATAGGCTATCCATAACAAGGCAAGGCCCCCGGGCAAAATGCAGGAGGCTTCTTCTAACATAAGTGTGAAGTGTGATCCCTAGAAATAGGAATCACTCAGGTGTGCAAGGTCCCCATCACCTTCAGTCCCCCAAGAGCAGTTCTACCTGTCCAACTGTTGGAGACATTTTTCCATTTCTCTCTCCCAGGAGTTTGGGAAATGATCAGCTTCTAACCAAGGCAGGTAGATACTGATCACTTCCTGTTTGGAGTCTCTACCTGGGCCCATCTTCCTCCTCATAGGAGGCCAAAAGAGAAGTAAAATGGTAGTTATGGCAGCCAAGAAACAAGTGGTAAGTGGCTCCTAGAGTCTCGCATAGCTTTATCCTTGGATCTTCTGGAGATGATGGGGTCATGTAATATTGCTTTCAGTCTCAACCTTCTATTGCTTATTATGCAACTTCAGTCTCACTAATCCATCATTTCTTGATGGATGGTCTGGCAGGAAATGATACCTGAGAAACCTTACTGATAGGAGAAGTTAGAGACCTGCAGCAAGTATCTCTAGACTTAGTTGAATTTTCCTTCTAAAATCTCACACAATAAGTCAGTTCTCAACTGAGCATCAAAACCAACGCCATTTCCTGATCCTGCTCAATGATATAAAATCCAATAAAGATCAATTCACTGTTTGCTTTCGTCACAGAAGTCCATGGACAAAGTGAGCAGATTCCTCATCAGCACTGAGACTTTGCTCAAAAGTGCTGGAAGCATTGCCCAGTGCTCACCAGCCCAGAGCCAGGAGGCTCCCAGCACTGCCTGCTCCTCACCGCAGCTCTCCCTGGCAAGGCCTGCCTCGGAATCACTCAGCCCAGCTCCTTCACCTCCACCTGTCCTGCTCCATCTTGCTTTCCTGATGCAACTCTGACAACGTTAACAGTTTCTTTTATTAGTAAAAGTAAAAGCAATAGGTAGAAAAGGCCTTGCATGGTCGAGTGTTTTTCTCTGCTTGCCATCTCCCCTCTCTCTCATGTTTTCTTTTTCTTTTAAGAAATTGACAGTTATCACAACAAACTGTTCCTGAGCCACCACAGACTTTGGGGACTATTTTAGTGTCAAGTGAGAAAAAGAATGCAACTCTGTAATCGAAGTAGTCTTAGGCAGGAATTCAATGTAAAAACAAACCAATCAACCAAAAAGAATTGTTCCTTGTTTGGACTAGGGGCTGGAGGCTCACCCCTCTCTTTCCCTGTCCCACATAAATTTGGCATTCTCAAGCATCTTGGTACAAATCGAGATAGAACACAAAACAAAATGAAAACCCCAAATATAAGACGCGCAATCTGGCCCTGTTTTCTTTTCTTCCTTGACAAATCTCCCATAGCTTATACATATATTTTTTTTTTTCATGTTTCTTTGGTAGCTTTGTGTCTCTGGATAATCATGAATGAATATTTAACTATTTTACTAGCATTTGCAGCCTAGCAAAGGTTGAATTCCATTGAACTGGCAGATTGCTTTTTAATTTTCTGCTTGGATGGGTTGTTTTTTTGTCCTGTAGTTTCCAAAATATTTTATGAGTCTTGATGGAGAGGCTAAAATGCTTGCAAATTTTGCTGATCTCTGCCAAAAGCTGATTAACCCTCCCTCATTCTTCAGAAACCCGTGTACCGGCAGGGTTAGATGGCGTAAGGAACATGATATACAGTCGTTCAAGAGTACTACGCTCACACTAGGGACAAATATACCCATAATGACTCTGTGTAGATTTCATGCTAGTTTCCTGTTTCTATAGTTAAGGGAAATATTTATGGCATTTAGGTATGTGAAGTGCAAGACAGCTTGAATATCACCAGGCCTTGCATGTAGTTGATGATCTGTGAATAATAATTATATGACTTTTGAAATGGGTCACTCTCATGAATACAGGTATTTTCATTACCCCATGTTAATTGTTTTGAATTGCACAGTTATATCACTTCGTATGATAATGACCTGGTACTTGATTATATAGTGTCATCCGTGCAATTGATCAGACCCTCTAAAATAACTCATGCTTTCTATAACTTATACGTTTTTCAGAATAAGTTTAAAACAATTTAAATATTGCAACCCAATTCGATACTATTACCAATTTTTAAAAGAATATTTTAAAATCTATTCCACCTGTGGTCTTTCAAATCTCAGAGGATATTAACCCTATTTTTTTCCCCAGGTAATTAGAACAAAAATCTTGATTTCTCTACTGCAGTGAGAAATCTCTAGATGGTGGTTTCCAATTTCTTGCTCTTTTTTCACTAGGATAGAGACCTGAGAGGCCTGCCCAAAGGAGGAGTGCTGTCCCCACCCAGGGACCATGGCCTTGAACAAGTTGCCTCAGGCAATGGAATGTGTGTTTAACAGATCCGACTCTGTCTGTAATGTCAACCACAATAAAAACCCATGCATATGCCCATGTTCAAGGCACTGGATAAGATGGTCTGCTCTTCCAGATGTTTCTAGCAGCAGACCACCTCTCATCCCTCTCCTACTCTGCCAGAGACCCCAGGGTGGGTCTCCCACCTGATCACTGAGATAGTTTCCCAGCTGGCCTGGGTGTTTCTTTCCCTCCTATCTACTCACCATCTACCTGAGACCAGAAGAACCCTTTTAAAATGTTCATCAAATTATTCAATCCCATGCTCAAATCCCTTAAATGGCTTCCCCTTCATACGGATGGCAGCAAGAATCCTTATAAGGCTCGTCTCGCTGTGCCAGGCTGACACGATCTGCCACCTCCACGCCTGCCCTCTCCCTGGCCTCATCTCCAGCGAATCCCCCCCATGTTCCCGGATCCTGCTGGCCATAGTTAGGGCTGCACTGTTGAACCCCAGACTGGCCTGCCTCAGGCGCTGCATTTACTCTCCTTTGTGCCCAAAACCTCCCTGTCCTAAGGCTTAGTTCCTTGGTTCCCGAGTTCTTTATTCTTCTAGTCAGTGACATCTTCCTGCACCACCCACCCACACAGTTCCAGAACTCCCCCTCCTTTCTTGTGTTCTCCCTGTACCACTTGCAAGCCTACCTAAAGTGTTTCAATCTAGTTATACATTGTCTAACTCTACAAGTCTCATGATAACAGGAATGTTTGTTTCTTCATTTTCTCTTAGTTGCTGAGGCCAATGGCATGGACACAAACTTTGGAAGTGAATGAGTTTGTTGAATGAATGAAGGAGGCATATTTTTAGAAGATAGGTGAATGACGATAACATTTTTATGACTATGTTTTGGGCTTTTCCTGAGAGATAGCTGACCTTTTCCCCTTATTTTCAAAACATTTATAAAATTTTAGCATTTATAAGGGTAGATAGCAATTCTGTGTCAGGTTTATCTCCTAAATACCTTTTATCCCTCCAAATAGAACATATTTTTAAAGTTGATAGGATATAGATGTTGTCATGTACAATTCAGAATCCAATAAAATTTCTTTCCTATCAAAACTTTACTACTGTGTCACTGTAGACATACCTGGCACTAAATATTATTAATTTTGTTCTCAAATCCATGGCTTAAATGATTAAACCCAAGAGGACTGGAGTAACCACTTAAACCCTCAAATATAAATGCCTTCCAATGTGCACAGGAACTACCATTGAGAAAATGCCCATTTCATATTCAGGATTATATTATCGGCTAATTTTCAAGTATACTCATTTGATATAAATATGATGGGTTAGCAGTATTTACAAATAAGGAAATTTCTATAATTATAATATGTTGCTCCTTGTTCACTGGACACCTTCCTCATATGTGGTACTGTTTACAATAGCAGTGTCTCATGAATGCGTGTCTGTGACATTTTCAGTGTGACTGAGGATGTCTCTAGGCACTTTGGTATACAGTAAGATAACACTGTAGGTATGTATGTATGCATGTACGTAGGTACATATGCGTGCATGTACATATGTATGTATGCATGGATTTGTGTTGCTCAGTGCTCCTTCCTACACTTTCACTCGCTCATCCACTCCCTTCCAGCTCCTCCTCCAGTCACCCCATAATGTGAAAAGGAACATGTGCTCCAAGACCTTCCTTTGGACCAAAATACTTAACTCTCAAACACAAATTCCTAACTGCAAAGGAAATTCTAATTATTAATTCCAGTGTCAATGATGGGCCAGTAATTTCTAGTTCTCTCTCTCTCTCTCTCCATCCATATATATAAAGTATACTTGGGATTGAACCCAGGGCCTTCCATATGTTTGGCAAGTGCACTACCACTGGGCTTCATCCCCAACTCATTTTGTTTATTTAATTTTATTTCACTAAATCGCTGAACTTGCAATCCTCCTGCCTTAGCCTCCCGGGTGGGGGGATTACAGGCGTGAGCCACTAATGCCCAGCCCCTAGTTGTTATTTATAAGTATGTAAATTGTGCCAGTCTTTGCTTCTTACTGTAAGTAATTTCAGGAAAAGACTTAGACTGAAAGATACAGATTCCAAAGAATATCGCCTAATTTGGAGTGCAACTCACCGTCCTGTGATAAGTGTGGTTCAAAACCACAACCTATCAACTAGGTAGCAGAATGTTAATTGGGATCAGGATCCATATCTATCTTCTTTTCCCTCATCATTACAGAATGAAGGAGAGGAGAATATATGCAGCCCTCGGATGATTGCACACGGCTGTAGCCCATCGCTCAGCTCAGTGGCATTGGGGAGGAGATGAGGTTCCCTGCGTCCTATTCAACCCTACCCTCCATCGTCCTTCTTGGTGGGCATGATTGCCTTCCACTGTGAACCAGCACTGCACCCCCATCTACACTGAGGGATCACAAAGTCGGGAATGAATGAAAATTTTTTAAAGGACATTTTTCTGCATGCCTGTTAGGGCACCCTACCTAAATATGTGTGTGTGTGGGGGGTGTACATACACATGTGTGTATAGTACCTATGTAGAATTTTAGAATTTACACAAATATTTCCTTTCACGTTGTGTCTCAAAATCTTTATGCCTGGTGTTAAGCTTTATTGTTTATATTTAAATGCCATAGGAGAGAACTTCTTAAATTCTGATCTCCTATTATCATAGAGGCAGTAAATTTGAATCCAAGTCTTCAATGTAAGGCAAAACTGTAAATAGGCAGAAGGTATTGACATTGCAGGTTTGAATGTAGAGAATACTACTGTGAATGTAGTAATTTATATCTTATGGTAAAATTAGGCCAGAAATTGAGCTTTTAATTACTGTGGAGAGTATATGTATGTGTTTTACAGTCTATGAAGCAGCTGTACTGCAACTATCTCAGTTGCCAGGAAAGATTAGATATGTGTAGTTCTGATTTCCCCTTTGATTACTGAGCATACAGTTTAGATCAGCAAAACTCTTCCATCTATTAGTCCTTTTATTCCTGGGCCAGACATGTTTCTACCACACTCCTTGAAAAGTTGCTGGCTATATGCATAGTATATTTGTAAATGGCAAATGCAGAGACTTTCAAAAATAAAATACACTCATAGTGCATCACAGTTATTTCTGTGTCAACCACGCCCAATTCTGTGGTAGGTGTTGCTAACCTCAGAGGTCTGGAAAGTTTCTGATGTCTCTTGAAAGTCTGCAAATTTTAGTCCTCTTAACTATATTACAGATTGATTGTCCCCAGAATAAGAAATTATGCTTGGAAAAAAATCAATTGAAGTTTATTCATGAATACAAATTTCAGTTTTATGTGTGTTGTTTTGTTCTTTTGTTTTCTAACAGGAAGTCTTCCCTCCCCAGATTTTCACCTGCTGGTTTGTTTAGGTACTAAAAATCCTTCAAAGACATCAAGAGAGCCAGTTGATCATCCTTTAACAAAATGTGGATGTTCTTTGCAGGCATCACACATTTATATACACTTAGTCACGGACACATCACAGATAAATTCATATTATCTAAAATGACAGGTGACTCAAGAGTAGAACCTTACATCTTTTCCAACTCTGTTCCAACTCCACGCTAGTGCTGATGTCATTCTTTACTTTCGTTCTCACCAGGGGTATCTACTTAATAGGCAGTTGTTAAAAAAAAAAAAATCATCTGGTGATTTTGTGAAAAACAAGGAGTGAGAGCGTGCTAATCAAATCAGATGGAACAGGTAAACTTGCCCTACATAAGGGCAAGCAGGTGTCTTCCATCCACCTAGCAGCATTCCAGAAGTGGGAACCCCAGATGGGGACAGGAGCAAGGGAAGGACACATGGGAAGGAGAAGACTTGGAAGATGAACTGGATGACATTGTTCTGTTCAAAACTGGCTTTGGAGCAGGAATGGATATGATGAGTCATGGAACACAAATCTAGTTTTATTTTCCAGCAAGGGGCAGTGTTTACAAGACTGTGTAGTTTGCAATAAATTATTGTCCTACTGGGAACAATCATTTTTTTCTTTAAGATTGTAATTCTCCCCTCAGCAATACACACAGACATTTCCAATAATGTGGAATATAAAGTTATTGCACAACCCATAATGTTTACCTTTCTGGTGCTTTTCTTTTGGTTACTTTGTCTTCATCTTTTCTACAACATAGTTACCTTTTTTGGAGACTCTGTTTCTAAATTCTCTTGCTGATATGAAGGCTCTACTTGCCTAGTTCACTTCTAATTCCCTGAACTATTTTCTCTGTTTTGCAGGCAGGAAAAAAAAAAAAAAAAAAAAAATCATCTCACAGGTGGCTGTTTTAATTCCTTTTATTTTCACATATTTTCTATTTGTTTCTCCTTGTGTGCATATGCAGAATCTAGGCTCACATGGCTGTATGTTTTTGCAACCTTAGCATTTTTTAAAAATGTAGTTGATTATGATGACTGTGTGATTGATTTTATGTTGAACCCTCTCCCTGACCTCTTCCCTATACCAGTGGGTGGCAGAGCTGCTGAGGATATTTCTGGGTTGTGCTTGAGAGAAAGGTAAATTTGGATGAATTCAGTTTGGGTTAGTAGGAGGAAGTTAAATGACTTGCAGTTACTTCCATATAGAATTAAACTATTGTCAGCTATTTCCATGTGTGAAGGACTTCCAGAAATGCTCTGATAGAACATTCCAGCAGGAGACTCCATATTGTAGCATAAACTTTTGGGGTCAGATATCCTATGCTGATATTCACATCACACATGACTGTCCTGTATGTCAACATACCCAGCATCAGAAGAATGTGGAAAGGAGAGAAAAAAGAAGGTTGGAGCTGTTCAGTCAGACTCTAGTTTCTAGATAAATCCACTAATCTGTGGAACAACACTGAAAGCAGAGAACTTGCCTCCCATTATTTATTAGTTAAAATAATAGTTCTCTAACATCAGCAACTCCCTTATATTTTTGATGGTAATCATGCAATATAAAACTTATTAAAATTTTTGCATTTTTGCATAGTGTAGAACAAGCATAAATTCTAATCAGCCATGCCAAGTAAAGACTAAATTGTCCTTCCCTTTTCCTCTATTAAGAAAATTCAAATTTGTTCTCATATTAAGGAAACAAAGTATGTTATTTTCATCTCTCCTAGAGGTAAATATTCATTCCACTCCTAATTTTGAGACAATGATTTTGTATTGTTTTCTTAAATTGCATAAAGTCTGTATTATCCTTGTTTAGCCCTTGTTCTCCAAAACTTTGATTTTATGTCCATTTTTTGTTTTCCTGAAAACTCTCAGTACTTTCTCATCATGTTTCCTATAACCTTGTTCAATTGGATTCCAAGTTTTTTCCTTATTTTTCACTTCAGGAACTAGATCATGTTTTTCTAGCTTATTCACACATTTTTCCTCCCCTATGTTCAAGAAGCTTGTGTTATTTAAACATGCTACATATAATCACATTTTTGTTGAACTCTAAGCCAATCTGTTTCCTACAGGCTTTTCAGGGTTACTTGAACGTGGTTATTTGCAAGGTCATACATTTCATCCATGTGTTTTGTAACCACCTAGATGCCCTTTGACCCTCATCTTTCTTTACCTGTACCTCTGTGACACTCTCTAGTGCATTCTGAACTTTCCTCTTGTCCTACACAAGAGAGCCAATCCCTGAACGTGAATTGTGCGTGCCAATTCACAAAGTGCACACGTCACCATTAGTTACCTTTTCCCATATCATTATTTCTGAGTGTTGGGGGCGGGAATCGTGACTGTGGTTGAGCAGCAGAAGTTGTGAACTCTCAGAATACCATCTCATTCCTCAAACATTTTGTATATAGTAACCTCAAGGCATTGAACCCATGCAAAACAATCCTTCTTTTAAGGCAGGCTGACCTACAAAGTAATCATTTTTTCTGCTTCCCAGGCAGGCATAAAACCATCGCAGGTAGGTGACTTTTTAATTTCCTGTTATTGTCATATGTTTTCTATTTGTTTCTCCTTGTGTACATGCAGCAAAACAAACTTTTATATTGAACAAATTTAAAGGTTTTTTAAATAAGAGGGCCTGCATGAGGTGGTCTATGTTGGTCGAAGAGTCCTGTAAAAAATGTACAAGAAAAATCAAAATAATAAACTTTGAACTTTCCATTTAAATTACTTTCCAGTATCATTTCCTTCAGTCTCTGGTTTCAGTATCATCTCTCCTTACATTTTACACCAAAATACCCCTGGTTCTGGCCACTTTAAATAGACACTCATAAAGACACTTCCCTTGGGTTCCTTTCTTGCATCTTTATGTTTTATTTAATTAAGGCTTGTTTCATCTCTTCTGATGTATTATTTAGATTTTAGCTAAGTCCTTTTCTTCCTGTTCTGTGACTACAGTGTGATGATGTCAGTGTTTAGGATAACTGGGCTCAGCCTGTACCTGTAGTTCAACATTTTTTTTTTAAATCTCCACCCTCCTCTTCTATGCTTGATGAGAACGCTCTTATGGAGGGATATGCATACTGTAGACACCCTTGGTGACCCTGTGACCAGTCTTGTTTCCCTTCCCATCCTGTCTATTGAGATATAATAGCCTCATGAGTTTCAAGAACTTTTGTGTTATGCCACATCTTTGCATAGCTTTGAAGAGAAAATAAAATTCTCTCTCTTCCTGATGTGTCTAATACACTGCACAGAATATAATAAAAAATGTGACCATATCTGTCCTTGGGCAGATTTAATCTTATTTTTAGTACGGAGTGTGAGATTATGAGAGCTTGCATAATGATAATCCCTCCACCCTGAACCTCATCATATTTGTCAGGTGCTAGGATGCTGGGAGGCATGTCTCACTTCATTTTATCCTTGTGACAGTCTTAGATAATATCCGAAGACTGCAGAGATGCAAAGGTAAAAGGGGAGATAGAACAACACAGAGACCAATGAAGTGAACCCATCAGCCGTACCTGGCGCCCATGTTTTGACCGATACTCCATCGCCTGTCTGCCCTATTTCTACAAAGATGGGCCCCCTTTCCAGGTAATTTTTTCACGGTACTTCGGTGTTCCAGGATGGATTTATCTAGTAAGTTCCCCACCCTACTTTTTCATCTAGATTTTCTTAAAAAGGGTAAGTGCATGTTTTTAAAGTCTTATTCAACAAGATTCTGGGAAAGGATATTAGTAGAAAGAAGATTATAAACAATTTTCCCCTTTCTATCCATTCACTTTTTACAATTGACTACAATAGCAGATAAAATTTTAAAAGCCATAAAATGTTCAATTCAATTCATAGTGAACTGAATTCCCCAAATGAGGACTCTTTCTTTTGAACAATTCAGGATTCTGGATCAAATTCAAGGTCTTGTGCATGCTAAGCACATGCTCTGTCTTTGAGTTACAACTCCAGCTCTCCTAATGAGAGTTTCAATTAAGAAAAAAAAAATCTGCTCCTGGACAATATTACTTTAAATAATTCTATTTTATTAGTGTTACAAACAGAACTTGAAAAATTCAACTTAAAGTGATTTAATTGCATTTACAATTTATGGCAGATACAGTTCAAATACTCTATCAACAATATTATCTACTTATCTAATATTATTTTTTGTCTTGGTATTAACACCTAGAGAAAGGAATGATTAAAGTTTTTAATCATTTTAATTTCACCATTTTCTACATGGAATACTGATATGGACATTTAAGAGGTGATTCCTTCTTGGAGTAAGTAGAAAACAGTTCTCAAATGTGACATGCAGAAATTAATGTGAAAGCATTACTTTCCAAATTCAGCTTATTTTTGGTCTTTACATGACACCTATAAATACCACCGATGTACCGATAAATTCCAGAGGTGTGACCTTGAGCCTGACATTCACTGGGTTCTCCTGCTTGTTTTCTGTCTGATGCCTGAGAGCTGGCCTGATTTATCTTGATTTACTCTGCTATCCAAGAAAATAGGAAAGTGCCTAGTATATAACAGGCATTCAATAAAAATTTGCTAAATAATTGAATAAACCCTGCATTCTGAGTGCACAACATAGTGGAATTCACATAAGTGATTGCTTAATGAGTATGTAAATTCTAAGATACCTTCTTGGTCCTCCCTGCATTAGTTTCTGTCATCTAGTTAATGTTACTCATTATGTCTTTCTAGATGTGGAGCTGTCAGTAATTGAATATAAGCAAATAGACTCATGGACTCTACAAAGAAGGCTCCCTCAACAATGGCCCACATACACAGTGGGGCAATACCAACTCTGCCACAAACCTGGGGATGAGGGGCTCTATCTTCTCGATTTTGGCACGTACACCCAAATGATGCTCACACAAATGAAACTCGCACAAATGACAAACTCAACCCAAAATCACATTTCTCAGAATGCATTGATGACTTTGCAAAGGAGTTTTTGCCCTAAAAAATGTTGTGTGAACTGGTTTTCATTATAAGATTATATTCACTGTGTGAATTTGCACAAACTTTTTATGTAGCAGTTTGCAAATGTGTATAATAAATCTTGGAACATTTAAATTTTAATAAATCACACTTCTAGAAATTTAACTTAAAGACAGAACACAAAATGCTTGAACAATTCAGTCGATACTGCCGAGAATAGAATTATTTATAATACCAAACAATTGAAATAAGCTGACAATACTGTTAACTAAGCCAACAATATTGTTTAAATAAGTTATTGCACCTCACTAAGACTGTTGCTCAACTACGCAAGCATGACCAGAAGCAAAGAGTGAAAAGCAGCCAACATTTAAGCAATAGATTCTTTTAGATGGTGAAGCTATGGGTCCTTTTATTAATTCCCTTTTTATTCTAGTTTTGTTTGTTTGCTTGTTTTCTATCCTAACAGATCTTTATTTTAAAAAGACTTCACTAAAATGGAAGTATCATGTTTAAGATCTGTTTCCACTTTGGCTTTCTTTTAAGTTAGTTCCTACCATTTATTGAGCATATGCTATATTTCAAGCACCCTATAGTTAGAAAAGTATCATCATATTTTATTCTTACAGCACAACTTTGAAAGATGAAGAAACATTATCTGAGGAGTCAAGTAATAATGCTAAATATGGAATATGTAAATGTCTAAGCTAAGCCTTGGACTCTGTATATTATATAAGAAGTTGAGTTCCACTGGCTTGCACTAACATTGATAATTTTTCCATAATGTCAGAGGTCTGTAACACTCTGTGATGATACCCACTGCTGTCTTTGAAACCCAATAGGCAATCTGTGAATCCAACCTATTTAAACTCATCAGTTCAGTACTATCTTAGTGACTGGGGGGGCATTCTCTCAAAAACGTCTTAGTTATTAAGTGTAATATTTAGTAATGTGGTGCTGACTTAAAGGGCAGAGGATTTTAAGAGAAAGAAAAGCTCATTGTGGGTTAATATAGTTGTGAAGGGTAAATGGAAGAGCTTGGTAATAGGATCCCTGTTCAGCGAGCAAAATGGGGATGAATTTGTTTTGTTTTCTTTTTAATTTTTACAGCTGCATTTTGATTCATTTTACACAGGTGGGGTACAACTTCTCATTTCTACGGCTGTGCACGGTGTAGATTCACACCATTCATATAATCACACATGCACACAGGGTAATGATGTCTGTCTCATTCCACTATTTTTCCCACCCCTACCCCCCCACACAATCCAAAGTTCCTCCATTCTTCTTTCCGCGTCTTTTTAAAATGATGTCCCCTGTTAGCCTGCACAGGTGATTCTAATCCACCCTCTGGATTATTCCAGCCTACATAGATGTAACACAGGCACTGGATATGTGTCACGTGTAGGTAAAACTTCAACCTGAGAACAAGTTGTGTTGATGAGAGAAAGAGGTCGTTTCCAAGAGAACAAACTTGAAGCCATGCTCACTGGTTACAGCCAGGGGCCTGCAGCTGCCCCTCAGCCCCTTCAGGAGTTTCAGCTGCCCTGGACGCCTGGACGCTGCCCAAGGAAGACCCTGAAGGAAGCAGCATCTACCGACAAAGTCACTAAAGTCCTATTCCATTTACCTAATAAGCTCATGCTGCCACAGTCAATCCACAGATAAACTAGAAAGAAGCCGCAAAGAAACCTGTTGACTCTCCTTTATCACCATTTCATTACACGGAGCCAAACGTCCCTCTCTTTTTCTCATTTGATACTTCTATGTAATGCAGAACTGTGTTGAACTGGGTTTGGAAATCCATTTTAAATAGCTTTGCCATTTGTCTTTTCCACCAGTGATTCTCAAAACTAAATGTGGTGTCATGAAAACAAAGTCTCTTTGCTAAATATTTCGTCAAAAATGAGGGTCAAGAACAAACTGCTTCATTACTCTCTTTGAAAATAAGTGTTTGAGAACCAGGAGCTCCAAACTGTCAGTATTAACAGTGCAAAAAAACAGGGACGTGCCCTATCTCCATTTTTGAATAGGAATAAAAATCTTGGTCTCCTTTCTCTTGATCAGCTCTTCCAATTATTATTTTTTTTTCTCAGAATAAAATCCAGGTGCACTAGCCTTATGCCTCTTTCTCTAGAAATAGTGTAGTGCTGAATGTCCACTGTTTCTGAGTTGCTCTGCTTTTCACAGGAAATTTTCACAATGACCAGCAAGCCATCATCTGTAAGGACTCCAGCAAAACAGTTTTAACAGTAGAAAACCCAGGAATCTTTCAAATGCTTATTCAGGAGCCAGGATAGTCTTGGATAGGGTCTTCTCAATTGGCATAACTGGCAATCATACTGTATCAAGGGAATCCTATTTCATGTAATTTTTTCCGGTTTATTTAAAAAGATATCATAACAACATACATTTTGCACCCTGTATTTTGCCAGACCCTTCTAACTCCTAAATAATCCTATTGTTGAAATAACACAAGATGATATATAAGTTCACTAGTGACACCCAAGTTTTCTGCTTCTTTCAGAGGCTTTGGAGTCAGAAAGGAAACTATTTCTAGAGAGGAGTCTGACATGGAAGCATGAGTATTTTATGTTGTGTGATAAAAATTGTAGGGAAAAGAATAGAGGAAAAGGTCAAGTGTAGCTCTGTTCATCTGGCACCAAGGAAAATCTTTTTCAGTTCTGTGACCAGACAGTCAAGTGCTGTGAGTAATGGAGACCCTCCAATATGCTATCATGCAAAGAAGCTCTTATCACACAAGGGCACAGCCACAGAGGAGAATGAGGAATGGCCAGCAGGATGTCTACCTTGAGAATCCTAGGAATGAGGAATGATGATCCCAGGTATTTCTCACCCATTTTTAAACTCTCTAATATGACTTGAGATTAGATAAATAGCAGATATTTTACCAGAGATAAGTAAAAATGATGGGATTACAGATTCGAAGCAACTTTTTAAGTGTTCTGAATTTTCTTTATGGGCCTCACATGGGCCATAGACGCAGTGAGCCTATGTTTTAACCAGGCCTTTGACATATCTTGTGAGAAGAATGGCAAAGAATCTGATGGTGTTTAAATGGTTTTAATAAGTGTGCCCTGGAATATCAATTAATGGTTGACACCAATACTAATTTCAGCTTATTGGGAATATGAGAGGCAGTTTTGTTTGACTTTCTCTGATTAGATTGTTCATCCACAATGCATCAACACCAGGCAGAAAAAGTAGAATTAAGTTTCATGGAAAAAAAAAAATATGAAGTAGTATATTTAGATTAGAAAATTAATTACACAAATATGGTTTCTATTATACTGATGGTTTGATAATACACCAAAAACAAAGAATTGTCAGGTAAAATGGCACATGCCAGTAATCCCAGCACCTCAGGAGGCTGAGGCCGGAGGATCTTGAGTTCAAAGCCAGCCTCAGCAAATTAATAAAAACAATAACAACGAAAGGATTTGGTAATTTAAATGAAAAAGACAAGAATGAGCCAATAGTTGATAGCTGCTAAATAGCTGTTAAAGCTTTTATAAGCTGAGGTTTCGTCCACAGGCATTGCCCGTGTAGGTTGAAAACCATACTAGTACCACTCTGCCTTCTTCATAGTGTGTGTGCACTATTCCATTTAGCCTTGTATACAGGTTTTCAGGCTCTATGTGTTTAGAGTTCCATGTCCAAAGCTACCATGATTAGAAGGCATCATAAAACCTGTATTAAAAAACACATAGTTAAAAGAGGTTGGAGGGCAGAGGTTGTCGCTCAGGGGTAAAGTGCTTGCCCAGCAGGTGTGAGGCACTGGGTTCGATTTTCAGCACCTCATATAAATTTAAAAAATAATAATAATAATAAAGGTCCATCGACAAATTAAAAATATTTTTATAAAAGGGGTTGGAGAGTCTATATCAGGCAAGGTAGGACTGGGAAGTACTGGTGGCAACAACTGCCTTGCTATAAATATTTTTAAAGGTGTCAGTGAGAAGAAAACACACACTTTATGATACAAAAAGGGAAAATTAGATCAAGGGAGGAAAAATTACACAAAGAGTTACACTTGGTCCTAAATGAAGATTTTTTTTTCCTTTTTAGAAAATACAATTACAAAGACAAGCCATTCCCTGCCTCTGGAACGCACAAGCGCGCGCACACACACACACACACACACACACACACACAAGCACAGAGATTTTTTTTAAGAGGGTATATTACCAAAAAATTATTTAAGAGATGAAATTGGCTGGGTGTAGAGGGCAATGCCTGGAATCCCAGCATCTTGGGAGACTGAGGCAGGAGGATCACAAGTTTAAAGTCAGCCTCATTATCTTAGCGAGACCCTGTCTCAAAAAAAAAAAAAAAGTACAAAGGACTGGGAATGTGGCTGAGTGCTTAAGCAGCCCTGGTCTCAATGACCCAGGACTGAAAAAGACAGGGGGAGAGAGAGAGAGAGAGAGAGAGAGGAAAAGTGGATTGAAATTGAAATTCTACTCATCATATATAAATTCTTAGTCATTGACATTTAATTTATATGCTGTGTATTCTATTTAAAATAATAAATTATTTTTCATAAAATTGCTTTATTGACCTTAAATTAGAGTAGAAAGTTTTGAGCTAATTTTCTTTCCCTATTTCTGTTTTCACACTGTAGTTTCTTAGATGCTTCCCTGGCATTTCAAAATTTGACAATCATCTCTTTCTTGGCCTGAAGATTTCTGCATTTATGGGTTGGGGTAGGTCAGTGGTTCAGTACCTGCCTAGCATATGAGACCCTGTGTTTGATTCCTGTATGTACATGTATATTTCCATTAGGCCTGACTGCTCAAAAATGTTATTATCTTAAACATAAAAAAAGTTGCTTTCAATGAACTTTTCTGCTATTTCCTTTGGGGTTTTATAATGTAGTTATCACAAACACCGACTGTGTGTGCCAAATAATGACACCTGCTTTGGTAATGAAATTTAGAGCTCTGACACATTGCAGTTTGCTATTTCTATTTGGAAATCTAAAGCCTGACTTGAGATAACTAAATTTTAATAAAATTTGATAGTTTTGTCTCCAGCATGGCAGACTATTTTATGAACAACAGGTGCTTCAATAATCTCTGTATAGAAATTCATAATCTCAGACAACATTGTTCTATGTCATCTCTCAAGTAAAGAAACACAGACTCATTGGATGTGGCAATTTTATCTACTGCAAGCTTCTCATTAAATTGCCTTTTGCTCTTAAGGAAGAATGACAAACTTTAATGTACGGGGAGAGACGAGCAATTGAAATTCACCAGAAAATACTATGGGAAGAAAAGAAGAGCACAGTTATTTTGCTTTCATTGTGCACTATTAAATAAAATAATGATGGAAAGTACATTGATTAGTTATTGCTTACTAACACCAATGAGAATTGTCATCCTCTGTGTTCTACAATTATCAAGGGTGGCCCCTTTACAGAATTCTTTCGTATGAAAAATGTAATAGTGCCGGGTGCAACAGTAGATGCCTGTAATCCCAATAGCTCAGGAGGCTGAGGCAAGAGGATTGTGAGTTCAAAGCCAGCCTCAGCAACTTAGCAAGGCCCTAAGCAACTCAGCAAGACCATGTCTCAAAATAAAATACAAAAAAGGCCTGGGAATGTGGCTCAGTGGTTAAGCACTACTGGGTTCAATCCCTGGTAAACCCCCCCTTGCCTGCTGCAAAAAGCAAAGATGTAACATAAAGTCTTTGTGTTTTAGAATTTTTTTAATCTAATATTTTCTTAATCAGTCCCGGATTTGGAAGCAGATGATCCAGTTTCAAAGCTTAGATTTGTCACTTCCTATATAACAGGTCCACTTCATCTTTCCAAATCTGGATTTCGAAATTTGGGAAATGGATGATTATAAGGATTAGATGAAGTATTTGTTGAGTCTAAATATGAATAGCACTCCTTAAATGGCTGGTCATTAGGGTGCTGTCTATGGAAATAAAGTAGTGCTGAGGTTCACCAGAGTAAGCCAGTTATTTTTTCATTATCAGATAATGTTTGCCTTATGATGGTTCTTTCCTTTGGTCACTTTCCTCTGGATTTCAAGCAGTATTTAAAAGAGTCAAACTCCTTCTAGAAAGGATACAGGAGGGTAAGTTAGGGAGAAAAAAAAGTGAATCATCCAAAGTTTGGAAATTCCTGGCAGAGCAGATGGGTTGCCTGAGAAATACTTTATGCCGCACTCAAAGTTTATGCCCCAAACAAGAGTCAGCCAACAACATCCTGTAGACTCGACTTAGACCACCACCTGTTTTATAATAGGGTTTTGTGGGAGCACGGCCACATCTGTTCATTTGTGTATTGTACATGTTTGCTTTTGCAGTGCAATCGTAGAGTCCAGCAGTTGACAGAAACGTTATAGCCTGAAAAGCCTCAAATATTCACTATCAGGCCCTTCAAAGGAAGCTTACCAACCTCTGTCACGGACCAGAGCTCGGGGGAGAGCTGGGTTTGCTGTCTGTGCCGCCTCTTCTCCACTCCTCACTCATTCCTGAACTAGGATGAAATGAAGAATCAGAAAAGTCAAGTTTTATAAAGGATGACTAGAGTTCCACATACATTTTGGGAAATGTAAGGAAGAGGGTGAGAATCTTTTGGAGAGTCTTATCTGGTACTTTGGAAGTCACAAAAATCACAGAAGTCCTAGAAGTCAGCAATGTGCACTTTTTGAACTATTTTAGGAGGGCAATAGATTGAAGACCTTTCATAAACAAATCCAGAATAGAATTTCTACTTTATTGCAAATTTTTCGCAATTCCACCACCTGTTCATGGTGGGATGATAACTTTATTCGTTTTGCCATTTGCTGCCACTCTCCACTTCATTGTGAGAGGACACATGGTGCTAGCTGCTCCCCGGGAGGCAAGCTTACAAGGAGCACCTGCCCTGGCACCTAGGAGGTCTCCTGCTGAAGGAAGGAGCTGCAGATCAGAAGTTTCCTTAGAACACCTTGCTGTCCCCACAAAACCTTCACTCTTGCTGCCTCTTTGTGCTAGAGTACACACCAATATCACTGGCCATTGGGAGTGGTCCTCGCTCATTCAGGGGAAATCAGCCAGCCTCTGATGAGGACTTACTATGGTTACCTTCCCATGGCACTGGGTGTCACTCTGTCCTCAGAGGTAGGGGTCCTAGTTTCCAAAGTTGCATTCATAAAATACAAGTTTAAGTATGCTTGTCACCTGGTCAAATACAAAGCACGTATGTCAGGAAGTTGAAAACCCATAGATTTCCCTTGATTTCATCATATTATTGCCAGCTTAATTATTTAATTAATTAGTGTATGCCTTTTTATCTTCATCAGAGGTTTCAAGCTATCATAGAAACTGGCAAGATAAAATATCGTGCTTATGCTTGCTCGTGTGTCCATGCCTAGCTTCTGGCACAGAGTTAGTGTTTATTTGATATGCTGAAAGTCTCTGGAAAAGAGAACCAGAATATTTATTTTCTACTCATAAGTTTTGTATATATTTTACTAGATACAATTTTAAGAGCTTTTTCTTCCAGGAAATTCTTTGAATATCTGCAAAGGTAATGATGCAAAATATTAATAAAGGCACTTACTATAATGTTGATATCTCATGGAACCTCATGATCACTGAATTTATAAACCAAAAGTAAAACGATTATATGTGCATCATTCAAAAGGTACATTTTCAGGAAAAATGTTCAAGTACTCGCAGAAAGATGTTTCAGTAAATAACCTCCCCTGTGTATTTAATTGCTACTGGATTTGATTTCTCATCTTTATTTCTATATTACTCTTACATTTTAATTCCCCTCTGAAAGTGAACATTAGAGAATTTGGGACAGTGGACTCCATGATGGGTTCTCAAAAAGCAGATAACTCTAGAGCCTCCTTCTGTATGTGGTCAAGAGCTGACCGAATACGAAGAATGCCTTAGTGCCGTCTCTTTATGCATGGTTACTGTTACAGTTTTAGTTTAGATTGCCAAATAATGGTACTAAACATTAAAAAGACCAGTTTCAAAATCCATATTTTGAGATGCAGAGCCACAGAGCGGGAGAGCCAACAACCTCACGAAGGCCTCTCTCATCCATCTTCCTCCCCCACCCACTTGCTCTTCAGATGGTTAATGATTTGTCCAGGAGAGCCTATATCGCCTACTGGGATTAAAGGACATGGAAATCTCTCCTTTGTAGAAATGCAAATTGTTCAATCACTCCTTAGCACCTGACATTGAGGGCACATCGCAAACTGGCTTGCATTATAACCTGTCAGATGTCAATAATCCATATTGATTATGTCCAAACAGTGTGTCTGACATTGCACTGGGCACTAGGGACACCACAGTCATTTTCCTGAAAGCCCTTACATTCCTACAGAGATGCAGATAAATGCATCCCAAATTACATGACATGGATTCTATAAACGGATGTAGCAACACAGTCACCACATGTGACACTGGTGAATCAAGAAATACTTAGTAATCATGTGATCAAGAAGACAAATGCACAGAGGCAACAGCATACACATGTCACAAAGCCCCAAACACATGGTCCTGTCTTCTTAGACAGACGACAAATATATGATAGACCAAGATAGTACGTTGCACGTTCTGAAAATGACCCCACCCTCCCTTTCATTCCCCAACTCAGTAAGTAACTATGGACAGGCTGAATCCTCAACAGCAAATTTGTTGCTATTATTCATTCCACTTAAATTCCCTGCATCTAAGCTTTTCTTCCTAATGTATGTGATATATTCTTTTTATGCATCCAATCATGACCAAAGCATTTGAATTTTTAGGCATATAAATAATTGCTTTTAATATTTTCCTCTCAAAAAAATAGTTTTATGCAAAAGTAAGCAGTTTCCCCCAAATTAAGCATCTGCCAAGTTATTTTCTACATGTAGGACACATGGAAGATTTAGGTGATTCAGAATAAAGTCTAACATTTTAATGAATATACTGAAAGTTAATGGTAAGCATAAAAATGAACTGCCTATGGAAAAATTTACTGGATGCATAACTTTTCATTTTAAGTTAAGCTCTGAATTACATAGCCAAAGTTTTTATTGTTTTATTTAAGTTATTCTAATTCTCCTGAGTTTAATTTTGAATTAAAGTCAAAGAGTGGTATAATTATCAAATATCATCTGATTCCTGCAGGTATTCCCATATTTCTTCAAGTCCGCTCTACCCAAAGTTAAAAATGAAAATCTGCAAAGTGATAACATTAAACTCCATGACAAATTGAATATATCTTGAATGATATATAGAATGCTCACTCATCCATTATATCCATTCTCATTTTAAAAATTAAACTTTTACTGAAACACGATAGTGGTTTAAAAATAAAGATGGATAAAACTATTCATCATTTTTTTAGTACAGGGAGGGTACTGCCTTATTCTTTTTTAATGGATATTCACAGGGTGTAAATGTTGTAAAAGAAGGCAATTTGGGGAACAGAAACTTAATAGTAGATCTCAGAATATGCATTGATTACTTGGATTTTAAAGTGTCCTTTGCAACGTTTAAATAAGTCATGGTACATCCATATAATGGTCTATTAGGCAGCTGCTAAATAGCATCCAAATCATTTTGGATTCCTGCGAAATATCCTAAATCAGGCCAGTTCTCTCCATCTGGTCTACTGCTCCCTGCTTTCTGTTGCATTATACTGTCAATTGAAATAACAGCACTCTCTGGAGGGGTCTCTGCTTCCATTCTTGCCCATCGACCAGTCCTTTCTCTACAAAGCTGCCAATGTGATCTTTTAAAATACGGATCAAGTTATATCACTCGACTGCTTATGTCACCCCATGACTTCCAATTCCTTTTAGAATTAAACCCAAACACACCCTTAAGTCCTTCTGTGATCTCTGCTGTGCCCACCTTATCCCATTTCCCAACTGTGCCTCATATAAGCCACATTGGACTTTTACTGACACTAAACTTATTTCCACCTTCCCATCTTCCTAGATTACTTTTCTCTGAGATCAATACCCAGCTAAATGTTATTCAAGTTTCAGCTGAATTGTCACTTCTTCGGAGGCGCCTCCTGACTGTTACATCTCACATTGTCCCTCTTCTCCAAGTCTCTACCCCGTAACAGTTGGCAATTTTAATAACACACATTCCTCTGAAAAGGAAGATAAAGAACCAGGTGCATATGATTTTCACTGCAGGATAATTGTGGGGAAGACTTTCCCTTTCTGGATATTGTTTGAATTTTATTCAGAAAACAAATGCTGTCAGAAAAGTCAAGAAGATTGGCAAGGGAAAATGGATGCAGGCGAAAGAGGAGAGGAGATGAAACCTGCAACACTCATTGGCTATGCCTTCACAATCCATCACAACACATCCCTGAGTGTTTTGGGATTTGGCCAGATAACTTTTTTTTTTTTTTTTTTTTTTTTTTAAGGAATAGTCACAGAATTAAGAAAAAGATGAGATTTAAGAGTTGTAACAACAGGTCCAGACCAGAAGAGGATGAACATACATTTGCCTTCCCAACCCTGTGGGGAACTCATAGCTGTGTATCTACAACGTGAAAATTATATATCCCTGCAAAACACCCATTTCCACCAGGTCCAGGCCCCCTGCTATAAAGCATTCAACAGCTCTGGAACTTCTCACAGGGCACTTCCTTTTATACAACTAAAGCAGAATCTTACATAACACTTTCCACTTAACAAAGACAGACAATTGGAAGCCCTGAAACACCTGGCAATGTCTAGGGCTCTATTCTGGTATGGAAATGTGTGTACCAATACATACAACAGAAGCATAGATAATTTCCCCTTTCTTTCACAAGGGCAGAATCTGGTGCTTTGTGATTTTTCTTCCCCTTCCTCACCTACTTTCCACCTATGATAGCAAGAAGACTCCTGAACCTGGTTTTTACCTTGAGCCAGAACAGGAGCTGCTATGACAAGACTTACCCCATGTTGAGATGACCATGGAAATGGGAGTAGTTAGATATGAACAAGAGCCTCAAGAAAATGGGGTAGGAATAGTGTTATGAGCTACTTCAGCCATCACGGGAATTGTAAGCATATTATATACTTGCATTTGCTTAGCAGTTTAGGCTGTTAAGTACAGCAATTTTGGTTGCAAATTGAGATAGGAATTCATGGTGGTCAGTGGTATTTCAATAAGAAAAATTGTCCAAAAGCAACTGCAGAAATTCACTCTGCATTGCCTGGGTAGTGATTCAGTCAGAATTGATCCTACCCAACACCTCCCTATTTGGAGAGACTCAATTCAAACTTAGTTTCCCACAGGACCCATGTTTCTTAGCTTTAGCTGTAGGCACTACAAATTCCCATGGGGATCAAGAGTCAGTAGGTCCTGGGAGTTCAGAAAATTAACTCTACCAGTCAAGAATATGCTTGTTCCTCAATGTGTTAGTTTGCTTTTAAGATTTCCTTTATGAATAGGGAGAGCAACAGGGGGTGGGTGTCTATTTTGCCAGTCTGCATCTTAGTGGAAAGAAAGGATGAGCAGGGAGTTTGTGCAGATCCCTACTGCTCTTTGGCTAATAAATTCCCCCCAGAGTTTATTCTTTAACTCATGCTGTGCAGTGCTGTAGTACTTGATCAAAATCTAATGCACAACACAACACGATCCATCAGTTAGCTATAATTAGATGGTCTATGTGGCATGTGATAAATTAATCGCATACTTTTAAAAAGTTGCTTAGTACTGAATTTCTAGTACTTTAACTATATGAAAATTTCCCATATTATGAAATTAAAGGAAAAACCACATTTTATAGAATAGGGTAAAATAGAAAAATTTTATAAAATCATGATTTTATCCCTCCTGGCATTCTCTGTCTTCTGTCTTTGTCTTTTACCTTTTCCCTCATCATCTTTATTTCCCTAAATTTTAGTAATGACCTTTAGAATAGTTCTCATGCAGAAAGATAATTTCAGATTTAATCATGACCAATTCCTTCCCTGTGTTATCATTTATTAACCTGCTCAGTAGTTCAATTAAAGAAGTAAGTTTCTAAAATACTTTAAAAGCACAGTCCCATAGACTCTTCTTTCTCTTTTGAGAATAGTTGTAAGGAGTACAATTCACTTCTCTGGTCAGCTGACAGTGTGGAGGGAAGGAAGAAAAAAATACCCGATATTGATCGTGAGTCCTTAAAAGCTACAGATGCTGTGTAGGAACCACTTAGCATGTTAAATTGCAGTGGTTTCAGCTTTGGAAAATATAATGAGGAAAGTGTTGAGAATGCAAGCTACTCTCTTATTTTTCTGTAATGTGCAATAATGAGATAATTTGGGTTGCACTAGGACAAGACTAATCAACTTGAATTCCACCTGATTTAGCAAAGTGGAATCTGGCATCATTTCCTATTCTGTGAAGATTTCACTTATCTTTCTCTTAGTTACAAATAAATAGCTTTACTCTTCACCATATTCACATTGTAGCTTCATTAGTGTCAACACTTACAGGATACATTGTTTTATCATAACTCTTAACATAAAACTCATTTTTGGAATAAGTAAGCAAAATAAGATATATAGGATATGCAGAAAATAGATACTGAAAGCAATTCAGTTTTTGTTAACAGCAAATCTTACAACGACTATTCCGGGGGTAGATAGTATGGACTTTGATGCCAAAACCATTGCTCATTGTTTATTGAAATGCCAATGATTGACCACCTTTCCTTCCTGGGCAACTCTAAATCTATAGAAGAAAAGGACTGCACTTCATTTAACTGCATATCCTCTGTGCCTAGGCAAGTGTTTGGTAGATGGTAGATGGTGAACAAGAGTTTGTGGGAAGCAATTTTTTAAAATAACTCCAGCATATTTTACTCTAAGTGTGATTAGAGAAAAAACAGAATAATGGCAATGATACCTTTTGATCTAAAACCTTGGTTATGAGTACATTTCCATACATTTTGTGATCCTGGTGATTTAGGGATAGAATTATTTAATTATTAAATCATATTATCATTTTGACAATTAGTTTCCTTCTAAATTAGTCAGAGGTCCTTCCTATAATTAATGGAATACTGTGAGAGAATACGTTTATATGATGTCCTCCATTCTAAAAATCAGCTCTTATTCAATACTATAGTGCAATTATGTCTACCTACTATCGCATCAGTTAGACCATGTGGAGAAGAGCTGCAGAGTAGAAAAGGTGTATTTACAACTAAAAATAAAAGCATGCCTGTCTTTCCTTTCCTCTAAATTGTGTTTAATTATGCAACAGACATACAATAGCTAAGATGTCCTCTCGTTCTCCAGCATTGCAGACACAATATCAAGGATGCAGAGTATATTCGCAACACTTTACGCAAAGATTTTGTAGCTGATACACATGCGACATCTGTTAAATTTAATAAGCATATGTGTATTTGATCTAATGTCTTCTGGCAAGAAGGTATCTCTTCATGTTGGCACTTATTTGTTTACTATTGCTTTTAATGATGAAATATTTCATGTTAATAGTAAATATGTAATTGTAGTATTCTTTTATGCTTAAAGAAAATTAAGAACTTGAATAGTCAGTGAAAAAAAAGAGTACTGGAAAATAGAAATTCAAGAAGATCATGAAATTAAATAAACACTGTAATTGACTGTTCTCGTCGAAGCCTTCGTGTCATTAAGAAATGACTCATATTAAGATCTTAAGTGAACCATCGTGATCATAATCCAGATGATCTCACTTTCTAAATGACAACAATAGGAAGCAGAGCCAGCCAGCATTGACACCTGAAGGTCACATTGCTAGCCAGGGGCTCACAGGGGACCTGGGAAAAAACTTGCTTCTTTTCACACTTCCTGATTGGCGGCGTAATGGCCTCTGAAAATTCTCTCCTCCATAAAAGCACGGGAAGACTAAAAAGAAATGTCAGACTCAACATTGTCACCCCTCTGAAGATTGACAGAAGGCCAGCAACACATCAAGGAATGCTGGTTTACGGGGATTGGGTGCGTCTGGAAGGAAGGGAGAGAGCCCTGGTGCATCTCAGCATGCCAAAGTTTTGCCTGTCCTACCTAAGCTCACGGGGGATTGAAAGCTCACCACTTCACAATCATGATAGGCACGCGACAGCCTGGCAGACACTGGAAGGAAAGACAGATTGGAGCTCCTCAAAAGACTCAGCCAGAGAGAACTGTCACCGTTTAACCCCGTAAGTAGTTCCTTCAAATAGCACATGCTCAGGGCTTTAGTTCATCCCTCTGCAGACCCACTGTCCCCAGGGCTTTCTTCGTAACCAACCTGTGGTGATCGACCACTTGATATATCATGTGGCTGGTATGATCCTAGCAGGGACTTAGAATAAGCCGATGAAAACATCTTAAAGGGAAAATTGGGAATGAGATTTCCAGATGAGGCTTCAAAAACTCGGACTTCCTGGGAATATAGAAGGCGACACATATGTTCAGGGTTGTAAAAATACAACCAAAAATATATAAAAGATGCTAATTTCTCATCACGAGTCACCCGAAAGCACTGCAAAAGCAAGAAGTAAAACTGTCAAACTTGTAACGAAATGCATGCAGGAGCTTTTAAAAGCATGTTCCAACACAAACACAAGGTCACTCAGGAATGTATTGGAGGTATTATTTCAAATAATTTAAGAAAAATCTCTGTCCAGTCAGTATCTGAATAATATAACCAAACACAAATTCAGAGTTTGCACACAACAGGAGTACAGATTTAACAGAATTAAACTATGAAAGTCACAAAATGAACAAGTGGCAATAACAATGACATCTCCATTGAGGGAGGGCACTTATCTCTTAGGTAGCCACATCACCTTCTTTAATGTGTCTAGTTTTCAAGAAAAGATGAGACTTTTCCAGAAACAAGAATTACCCATATATAGGAAAAAGTGAGTAGAAATTGCTCTTCAGAAAGCCTAGAAATTGGTCTTCCAAGGCAGACATTAAATCAACTATTATAAATGTGTTCAATTAAAGGACTCATATCTAAAATATGAAAAGGAACATGAGAATTCTGTCCCACCAATGAGGGATATCAGTGGAGATATTTATTGACACTTTTAAAAGAACCAAATGACAATTGCAAAGTAGAAAGGCAGAATAACTGAAATGAAACACTCACTGGAGAGGTTCCAGAGGATGTAAAAGGCAGAAAAGGAATCCACTGACTTTAAACCAGTCAACTCTGCTATGATGTCTAAGGAGCAGAAAGAGGGAGGAAAAAGAAGAAAAATGGAGAGGCTCAGAGACCTCTGGAGCGCTCTGGAGCGTGAGGAGACCGCAGATCCAGAGTTGCAAAAGCATAGAGGGCAGAGGAAGGGTCAAAAGATACTCAGAGACATGATGTGAATTCTTAGAATTTGCCTTTATTTATTTGTTTATCTATTTATTTATGTATTGTGCTGTGGATTAAATGCAGGCAAGAATTCTGAAAGTTCTTCTAAGATCAGGAAAAAGGTCAAGGTGTCCACTCTTACCAATCTTATTCAATATGAGGCTAGAAATTTTAACTCAAGCCATTAGCCATGAGCAAGAAAGAAAGGGCACAGACACAGGAAAGGAAGGAGTCAAATTAACCCTGTTTGCAGAGGCTATGATTCTGTAGACAGAGAAATCTAAAGATTCCACCAAAAGACACAAAGAACTGATAAATGAATGTAGTAAGTTAGGACATTGCAAAGGCAACATGTAAAAACCAGGCACTTTTCTGTACATCAATAATACAGTTGATAAAAAATTATGAGAGCAATCTCGTTCACAATTGCCACTCACAACTAGCCATAAACTTGGCTAAGAAAGTGAAAGAACTGTATGATGAAAATAATGAAACACTGAAGAAAGAAATTGAACACAACTCTAAAAAGTGGAAAGATCTCCAGTATTCATGGATTGGGAGAAGTAGTATTGTTAAAATGGCCAAACTACCTAAAACTATCTACAGACTCATGGCGTCTTCATCAAACATCCAATGACCTTCACAGAACCAAAAAAAAAATCTAAAATTCATAGGGAAGTACAAAAGACCTCAGATAGTACAAGCAATCGTGAGCAAAAAAGAAAACTCTACCTTATCACTGATTATCATGCAGGTCAATAATCCAAGCAATCTCTTTAAAGAGAATTTGGCAGGTGAGATTAAAAATATTATCAAACCATATTCTATCTATAAGAGATATGTATTACATTATAAAATAGGTTAAATTTGAAAGAATGGAAAAATATCAATTAGAATCGAAACAAATAAAAAAGTGATGTGGCTAAATTGATATCATTAAAAATGAAGAATTAGCCAGGTGCAGTGCTACATGTCTGTAATTCCAGTGGCTGGGGAGGCTGAGGCAGGAGGATTGCAAGTTCCAAGCCAGCCTCAGCAAAAGCGAGGCACTAAGATTCTCAGCGAGATCCTGTCTCTAAACAAAATACAAAATAGGACTGGTGATGTGGTTCAGTGGTCGAGTGCCCCTGAATTCAGTCCATGGTACCAGAAAAAAAAAAAAATGCTTTATCATGATAAATGAGTTACCCCATCCAGAAGACATAAATGTATATGTACTTAAATATAGCTCTAAAATAATGAAATGCAGAAAGGAGACAGAAACAATTCAATGATGATGATGAATGTGGAAAATTAAATACTTCTCCTTAATAATGAATGTAATATGCAAATGTGATAGAAAATAAATAATTTATATTGTTATTACAATTTCAACTTTGGGAAGATTTTCAGAACATTATAAGTCAAGTAGATCTAATGTGGAATATTCTGGTCAACGCCATTATAATACACACTTTTCTCGGGTATAAGTGCAACATTCTCCACTAATGACTATAAGTTAGGATTTATCACAGTTGTCAATACATTTGAAATTAATGTAAAAATTTAAAGTATGTTCTCTGACACCAGAGGGATGAAGTTAGAAATCAGAAAAGAGATCATTTGGAAAATTCATAAATATATGAAAATTATACAAGACATTCTTAATTATTTAATGAGTCAAAGAATAAAACAAAGGGGAAATTACAAAATATTTGTGGACAAATACAAATAAAAACACAACATACAAAAACTTAGGGAATGCAGTGCTTAGAGGGAATTTGTAGCTATAACCATCTATATTAAAAATAAAGAAGATCTCAAATCAGTAACCTAATTTTCTATCTCTAGAAACTAGGAAAAGAAGATTAAATTAAATCCAAAGCAAACAGAGGGAAGAAGATAATAAATAAGATATAAGTGAAATAAATAAAAGGAAACCAAAAGTGAACATCAACAAAACCAAAAGTTGGTTCCTTGGAAAGATCAACAAAACTGACAAACCTTTACCTGGTGAGAACTGCATTAGTTCTCCCATGGCTATTGCAACACATTTGTATCTAGAAAGACACAAATTAGCAAAACTGAGCAGCTTAAAAGAAACCAAAACGTATTGTACCAGGATTCTGGAAGCCAACAGCCTCTCATTAAGGGGTAGGTACCACTCTGTTCCCATGAAATGTCCTGATTTGCTTCTTCCAGTCCTGGCAGCTGCAGGCACTGCCTGGCTTGTCCCTGTATAACTTTAGTCCACTTTCATATGGACGTGGTCTTCTCCTCTGGAGTGTCTTCTGTGTGTCTCAAAGGTCCTGCTGCCTTTCTCTTATAAGGACACGTCTGGCATCTAGGACTTACTGAGGTAATCCACAATGACCCCATTTCAAAATCCTTAATTACATGCACAAAGACCCCTTTTCTGAATAGAGTCGCACTCCCAGGTTCTGTAGGTTTGGGGATTTGGCATACATTTTTTGGAAGGAGAGAAGACTCCAGTTTCTAAAATCAAAATTGGAAAAAGGCATCATCTCAGTGTTATTGTATACTGGCAGTAATGTCTCCTAGAAGTAAAACACATTACAAGGGAACAGTGAAAACAACCAATTGACAAGGGAAGTGACCTTGGGAAAATGGAGACCATTCTAGAAAGATACAAATTAGCAAAACTGGTTGACACAAAAAGGGTAAACTTCAATATACCTATAAAAATTAAAGAATGAAGTAGTTATTGAAAAAACTCACATAGCTAAGATATTATTTAAGGTTGAAAAACATACTGCATTCACCTGATAGTCAGGAGGAAGACACAGATATCTACTTTGCCTCCTTCTAATCTATATCATACTGGAGGATCTTTCTAGATGAGAAAATTAAATATCCAAATTAGAAGAGAAATAAAGACATAGATAAAGAACTTAAATAAATACTTAGATAAATACTTAGAAGTAAATTTCATACAGACACATGCACACAGAAACAAGGTGTAAGATTTGTCTTCTGAAAGCTGTAAAGCATGGTTAAAAGAAATTAAAGAAGATCTAAAAAATGGGATGGTATTCCATGCTTAAGGATTAAAATAAAAGTACTCGAAATCTCTATGGATTCAGTACAACCCTCGTTACTATTCTTGTAGAATTGGCAAGCTAATCTAACAATCTTTATAGAATGCAAAGGATGATAGTCTAAATAATCTTGATTTAAAAGATTGGAGATAGGCCTAGGCAACTTAGTGAGACCCTGTCTCAAAATAAAGAAGAGAAAGATCTGGGGATATTGATCAGTGGTAAAGCACCCCTGAGTTCAATCCCCAAAACCTCACTCCCAAAAAGTTAGAAGTATTACATTTTCTAATTTGAAAACACACTACAAAAAATTACAGTAATGAAGGCAGTGTAGGGTAGTACTGGCACTGTAATAGGCTTACAGATTGATAGAACAGAAGCATATGTGCAGAAATAGAATTTTATGTTTATGATACTTGATTTCCAGCACAGATAGAAGACTATTTGTTTTGAACAAATGATGCTTGGAATACTCAATATTTCCATAGAACAGAATTAACTCAAATCCCAACCACATTCCAGATACAAAATTAACTCAAATGTAACAAAAAACTGAATGTAAGTACTAAAACTATAAAGCACATGTAGGAAAACAGGAGTAAATCTTCCAGACATTGAAATAGGTGGTATTTTTTTCTGATATGATTACAAAATCAATAAAAATAAGAAATAAATTGATATATTAGATGCAATCAAAATAATTGTTTTTATGCTTAATGTTGCATAACATATAAAGACATCCCATAGGATGGTAGAAAACAGTCACAAATCACATAACTGATAAAGAATTCTTATGTAGAAACACGTGAGTGCTTATGTACATAATATTATAAGACATATTGTGTACAAAAATATGAACAAACATATACACCTTAGATAAAGAGTATAATTTTAAGATGGAAAATTAATCTGAATAAATCTTTCCCCAGAGAAGCTTGCAAATGGACAAAACTCATGTAAAATGGTGGGTCACTTCATTAGTCTTCAGGGAAATGCAAATCAAAGTCACAATAAAGTTCTGAATAATCAAATTGGAAAACAAAGTGTTGCAATCCAGAACACATAAGGAAGAACAAAAACTTAATAGCAAAAATCAAATAACCCAATTAAAATTGGGGCAGTAGATCCAAATGGATATTTTTGAAAAGAAGATAACAAATGGCCAATGGGTTCATGAAAAACTGTTCAGCATCATTAATGATCAGGGAAATACAAATCCGAACCACAAGGAGATGACACCTCACCTAGTAAAAATGACTCTTACCAAGACAAAAGGTCACAAGTGATGGAGAGAATCTGGAGAAAGGGGAACAATTTTATGGGAATGTAAATTAGTACAGCCATTATGAAAAACAGTATGGAGATTCATCAGAAAACAAAAAATATATGTAGTATATGATTCAGTTAGATAGGAGTAAGAAGTTCCGGTGTGCTATTGCACAGAAGGGTGACTGCAGATAATAGTAATGTACTGTGTATCTTTTTTTTTTCCCCTGTCAAAAATTTTTTGGAGGATTTAATTTATTTTATTTTATTTTATTTATTTATTTTTTAAATTTTTAAATTATTTTTATTTAGCTTTTAATTTTTTACAGACTGCATTTTGATTCATTGTACACAAATGAGGTACATAGTATCATTTCTATGGTTGTACACAATGCAGATTTATACCATTCATGTAATCATACATGTACATAGGGCAATGATGTCTGTCTCATTCCACCATTTTTCATACCCCCCTCCCTCTCATTTCCTTCTACATATTCTACAGTTTATGTAGGATGATATATAAAGGGGGTTATTCTTTCATTGCCCACCCCCACCCCCATTATATATCATCCTCCACTTACCAGGGAAAACATTCAGCCTTTGTTTTTTGGGGTTTAAAAACTGGGAAAAAAGGATTTTGAAAGTTTCCACCATAATGAAATAATAAATATTTGAGAAAATAAATATGTTTAACTTGATTTGAATGTTATGCAATGACTACAAGGTACCCAAGTAATAGGTACAATTTTTATGTCCTTCTGTATCAGTTTAAAATTAAAACAAATAACATTTTTAAAAACTGCAAATACAAATAAAGAAAAACAGTATGAGGTGCTGGAGGCAATACAGAGAAGCTGTAGTACTGACACGTTGCTTGTAGGAATATAAAATAGTCAGCCATTATGGAAATTATTTCTTAAATAGTTAAACATGGAACTGCTATATGACCCAGCGATTCTTCTAGGTACATGCACAAAAGGATTTAAATCCTATGTGCACATGAAAACTTGTACTGGATATTCATGGCAACACTATACATTATAACTTCCAAAGGGAAGCTATTTAAACATTCTCCAACTGATGAATGGATAAACAAAATCAACTGGCATATCCATGCAATGGAGAAATGAAATACAGGTATAACATGGATGAACAGTGAAAGCATTATAAGGAAATGTCAGACCCAAAAGAATGGTATCATATACATCAAAGGGCAGCATTCATACGAAATATCCAGAGTAGCCAAATCTTTGGAGACAAAGGGGATCAGTTTTTGCAAGAGAATTGGATGAACAGGGTCATAAGGAGTGACTGCTAGTAGGCAGGGGTTTGGGAGGTGGGTGATAAAAATTTTCCAAAATTAGATAGTGTTGACCAATAGCACAATTCTATAAATACACATAAAACACCAAATTACGTTCTGTTTAATGGTGAATTTGTGGTAATGAATTATATATCAATGAAGATTTTATTTCAATAAACAGTAACAACCAAACAACACATTTTCCCCTGATTTCTATTCTCTTGAGTTTCTTAGAAAATAGGCCTCTGTTCCTAAAGAACTTTTGGAGGGAGAGCATATGTGTTATTAGTGAGAAGATGATTTGGGTTGGTGGTTATTTAAAATGATGTGGTAAGGGAAAGGGGCATTAGACTTTTAGATGCAATGTGGTTTTAGCAAATATAGAGCGTCGAGTTCTGGCAAGCAGCAAAACTGAGATTTCAAGTTGAAATGCACACAAGCTAGAACAACACATTGTTATTCATGTCAATAGATGAGTAAGAATTGAGAAAGTACAGATAATCTGAGAAAGACCAGATAATCTGACTCTGTCTGCTACAGACAACTGGGTTTCTATGGAAGGGCGTATATGGAGGTCTTTTGTGAAAAACAGAGACTTCTTTTGAATGTAATGTGCACTTCTATAAAATGTGATGCCACATATAATATTTCCTGATTCTATACTTCAGTGGATCATTTTTGGCTGGATTAGCACATTAGTGCTCCTGACAGAAAAATTAATGTCCTAAGACTTCTCAGGAGCCATCCTTTTAGAAATGTGTTCCTGTGCTATTTTCCTTCTCTAAATTGATCTATGAACCATCCAGCAGCACAAAATCAGTTTTCCCTCTCTAGAAAGTATGCAATATGATTCAGAACTCTCCTATCTAAAAGAACTCAGGACCTACAGGAATTTGGGAAATGCTCCTCCTATATATCTTTATTTTATTATTGCTATTTTTATCCACAGTATATATAAATGATGGGGGAAAAGGCTAGGCTAACATGATTAACTTAATTACCAGACATCAAGATGATTAGAAGTGAAAGTTTGTAGAGTCATACTCAGATCAAATTCCAGAAGTTTAGAAAAAAAGGGTTTTTAGAATTTTTGGTAATATAAATTAAATTGGTTTATATGACAGCAAATATTTTCACAAGATGCAGCAAGTCTGATCTCACAGCATCATAATCTCTGGTTATTTCAAGTAAAATGGAGGAATCTTGAGAATGACAACTATATACACCAGAGTAGCTCACTGTGGAGAAAATGCTGATGTTTCCCATAGGAAGTAAATGGAAACCTGCCAGGAAAGTGCCCAAACTCTCCACCACTATCCCTGAGACCCACTCTCTTGGGCTGATGTCCTTGTGATCTAAGTAGACGTATACCACAATGGAGCCTCGGAAATGCTTTCTCATCTTCAATGTTCAGAAAGTCTGAATTCCAGCTGTGCATAAGGCTCTCCATCATGACCTCCAAATGGCAGAACTTACTGCTTTTGAATTTACTTCCATGTTTATCTACATAGACTGTGCCTCACTTACTACCTTCTGCCTAATTCTTTTGACTGTGAGTTCCATGAATCTGTTTCTTTACCCTAACTGCAGTACAGTTTATTGTCTTTAGTGAGGAATCAATAAATATATATTTATTTATTGAATGAAAGGAAGAGCTTGAGAAATTACAAGCCATGAATTCCTCCATATGAATATATTTGACTACACCTCCTCCTTCCATTATGACAACAGAGATAGGAATATTAGAGAGGTAGGAATTTTGATAGAAAGAAGAAAATAGAGGGCAAATAAGCATTATGGAGCATTTGTTGAGGACAGCAGGTTTGAATGGACTTCTAGAGGTTAGATACTAAGAAGCTTGGAATTGGCCAAAGTTGCTGAATTCTCACAAGAAAGGAAAATGTGTTGGCTACTGAAGAAATGAGTATACTAGATAAGCATTGATGAGCAGTAGGTGGCAAATGGTACATTTCAAATATTGTGATTATCCTGTACTCTTGATAAAACATATAAAAACTATGGGTATGTATCAGCATGTTTCCATCTGAAATCTAGTAGAATCCTTTCAGAAATAGGAAATTAAATTAAATTCAGAACTTTTCAATAGTCAAGATTTTTTTTATGGGTGGACACAGGATTAACTAGAATTTAGAAGGAGAGGAGACAAATACTAAGTTTTAGGAGCAGATTAAAGAAATAGGAGAAATGGTAATGGGATTCAGGTATAAGAGCAGAGATGAAGATGTCATTCACTGTGAGCTTCAGCTTTTTTTTTTTTCTGTTATAAAATAAATAAAATCTTCTTCACAGGGTCATTGAGAAGAAAAACAGGAGATTACCTGTGCAATGCACCTGTATACAGTGGTATTCCCCAAAGGCCAATACCTACTGTGCAATGTCAATAGGAAGTTCCTAATGTCCCCTCTTGGAGAACAAGTGGCATTGGCTCAATTATAACTCAAATATTGAGACCTTTTAGCAGGTATTCTCTACTCTGATGATATAACTCTACGGGGTGTGGGAAGTTTAGAAAGACTGCCTGATTTACATTTTTGTTATATGAATGGCTAATATGCTCATTTGGCTGTTATACTCCAAAATCATCTTCTAACAGATGTTCGATCCCATGAAGTGCATGATAAAATCTGTGAAGTCCCTGATACACATGGGCTTAGCCTTTGATCTTGATATGGAAAAAAAAAGAAAGCTTTTGGAGATGAGGTCAATGAAAACCAGGATGGGAATGTCCGTGGACAGCTGGCCAGATCCTGGGAGGACAGAGTTCTTCTTTGAAGAGACATGGGATGTTGGACGTTTTCTTTCTGGTTTGTATAATTAATTTGTGTCATTTTTTCTAATTTTACTTTTCACCTATTTATTTAATTTTGCTTTTATTTTATTTTCAACTGGTCTGTCTTAAAACATTTTCTTGTCCCAAAACAGGACTCAAGTCATTTTAATTCCTACAAGCCCGGCAATATTGAATTCAATTCATTTGTTATTATTTGGTCAATGGAGGACTGTCTCTTAAAAACAAAGCTTTAGACCCAAGGAATTGGTTGAGTAAATGGAAAGCTTCTTATTTTTTCTAATTTTTAATCCTTTAGTATGTACACATGTCCATGTCCACTGTGAACTTTCTAGAAAGTTGTCATAGCATCTCCACTTAAACTAAGAGCCAGGGTTCTGGAGACTTGACTTACTCAAACAGGTACTTAACTCTGCCTTAGGACCTCCTGCAGGTAATCAGTGCTGCCTGATGGAGACATTGGGACACTGAACAGCTGTGGAAAGTCCATTCAACGTGGCGCCCACGTGTCCTTGGCACCCTCATGAAGGTACCTGTGAGTTAAAGTGGAAAGCCAGCAACTGTGGGAGAAAGTCGCAACCTGCCACGAGTGGAGCATCATTTGACCCTCTTCCTCCAAACCTTGAAGTTTTCACGAGTATATCCTTGCTGCTTTTTTTTTTTTTTTTTTTTTTTTTTTTTGGTCCTTTTTGATCTTCTTTTGAAATTCTGGCAAGGTGGGTTTTGAGTTCAATGTGGTCTTTTCCTTTGCACCCGTAAGTTAATCTTTCTTAGTTTCCTAGTATTTATTATGCCTTACACTTTTTCTTCACTACAACACTTTCTGCTCATAAAAGTGTTTTCAGAATGCGAGTTAAAATTCAAATGATTCCATTCCATCTTAAAACACCTACTATGCCTTTATCTCTATGCTATTCCCTTCCTTGGAAACACTCACTATACAAAAATAAACAATGTATATACGGTGATGCATTTACTAAAGCAAAACATGCTGTTCATTGGAGCTGACTGGAGTCTTCCTTACAGTGTGTCTTCCTTACTTTGCGGAAGACATAGTACTGAGAATGAGGAAACAAAAGTGATTTGCCCAAGGACATTATGCAACCAGGAATCAGAAGCAGGGTCTGCATGTGGACAGTTCTTCTGATTTCATCCAGTTCTCTTACACCCGCATCAAAACCTTAATTATAAACAAACACACAAATGCGGACGCATGCCTTACTCAACATGGAAGTGGGAAAATCACAAAGGGTTGTTTTGAAATCATTGTTTCCGCCCTTGGATCCAGGGACAAGTCAAACATAAGAAAATGTCATTGTAACTAGGATCCCAGAGGAGCTGACCCTGCCTAACGGCATCACAGGTTTACCAAAGATTGACAGGCTGGGTCATAATTTTATCAAGAGATGCTCTGTTCCCACGTTGCCCAAAGCATCTCCTTCAATTTAATCACTTGTAATACTCCATGGCTTCTACTAAAATGGATGATAAATTGATTTATCCTTTGGTAGTCAGGAAGCACTAATCTTGTTCAGTCTTTGCTGTGAGTGAGACATATAGTTGGTAAATGCCCACACAAACTCACAGTAGGTTTGGAACAGATTCCTAAATATGCGGATGAATTTCCTTCACTAGATAGTTCATGTGGTTATTTGGGGGTGAAAAATGAAGAATTTGATTAAGTTGTCAGTTCAGTAAAGGTATTTAAAAGCATCGTATGTTTTACAGGGGGCATACTTAGCTGAGATCAAGACACTGCCCTGTAAGGAACACAAGGCCTTTGTGAGTCCCTGCAGGGTTAATTAACACATGCATTTTGGTGAGCTTGTAGGATCCAGGGAGCTTTATGCACATCACAAAGCATGGAGCCTCCTGTGTCCCTTAGGCACATTTCCTATTCAAGTTTCAGCCTGTTCTCTTGATGGTGTGAATGAGTTTATTCCATTTTGTCCTAGATGAGTAAACAGAGGTAGAGGGAAGCAAAAGGGAGTTTTGAAGATGAAAGTCTTTATGTTTCCAGGGAAACTATCATTACTTCTTAGGAATTATTATTTAATATTTCCATATTTCCATATCTTCTATTACTTTACTACATACAAACATTTATCTTTTGCTAATATTACCTAGGTTAGTATTGCCTCATTCTTTATTGAATTGCATGTGTAATTTAGCAAATGACATTAGGCAGACACCTGAAACGACTGGTTTTTCCATGTTATTTTTGGTCCCTTTCCTCGGGAAGAACCTGCTTCGTGTCTTAGCAAGCACTTACCTGGGGCGAGGGTGGCTCAGGATGTGGTAGAAGTTAGGGAATCTCCCACAACGTCTTACCTGTTTCCAGAACTCCCACTTGGTAGAGATTAGGTTGACCGGAGCCCTCTATTCTCTTTACCTTGCCCCAGAAGGCCCAGCGTGATGCTTTCTGTTCCTCAAAGATCCTAATGATCCTCTCTGATCCCCTCATGGGTTCCTTAGTGGAAATACAGTCTTTTTCAAAACCCACAGAGTTTATTTTCAAAATCTTTTAAAGTGATTTAATCAGAGATGTCACAAAAAGGCTCCAAAACACTGCATTTCTTTATAAAGTCAAAACTCTGGAGCTTCTGTTCTATCGTGATATTTCATTTTCTAGATTTAAAAAAATATATGCTAGCCAACAGCAGCCAAAATGAGCCATTTGTCAGGGATAGATTTAACATCAAAGAAAAAAGCCAGGACAGTTTTGACTTCTTGCTGTCACTAAAATCAATTTCGACTGATCCAATTGTACAAACAGAGGATGTAGATGAAGAGAAAATGTCCTGTTTTTAAGACTGATGTCAAATATTATATTAGTCTATTAGTGTGTTTATTCCATGATTTCTTTCTATAGTATGTTGTATATATCCTTTAGGAAAAGGTTTTTACTGTATAATTTTATATCTTTATATTCTTACTAAGTTAGTTTGCTTATATTATGTTACTGAAAGAAATTTCTAAAAATCTTACAAAATATTTATCAATTTTTTGTATTTTTTATCTTAGTTTTGTCAATTTGAAATTACATATTTTAAGGTACATAGAAGTAGAACTGTTATATTATTTTGGCAGACTGAAATTCCTGACATAGTAAATTGTACTTCTTTATTTGTATAAAAAAAGTTTGAACTCAGGCAAAGTTCATGCCAAGGGAAGTGAATTAAAAGTATGTGCATCATTTTACTTACACTTATTTATTTACTTATTTATTTATGTACTGGGGATCAAGCCCAAGGCCTTACACATGCCAGGTAAACGCTACCACTGAACTACATCCCAGCACTTTGCTTTCAAGACAGGGTCTTACTAAGGCACTGAGGCTGGCCTTGAATTTATAATCTTCCTACCTCAGCCTCCTGAGTCACTGGGATTATAGGCATGTGCCCCTGTGCCTGACCCTTTAGCTTCTTTCTTGAGGTTATTATTTAAGCATGTCTTCCTGGATTAGGAACTCATCATCATAAAACGACCTTTCATTACTCCAGTATTCCTTACATCATATAGTATGGTTTGGTTCACTCGGCAATAATTTACAAGTAGTAAATATTCGGAAACCAACTGCTTCAGATAAAACCTGGGCAGGACAAGGCAGACAGGAGCCTATGCACACACACCCTGGTGCTAGGAGCGAGAGCCAGGAACCACAGTGGCACTTTCTTTTTATTTCCTTACAAGGAATCCCACCAAAGCCGTGGGCTTCACACCTGTTTAAGGAAGATGTACAAAGATCTGCACATTCATGCAACAATAAGTAATTCAAAAGGAGGATGAGAAACTATGGCTAAACTCCACACTTCCACATTTTAGCAAAGGGTAAAGTAATTCGTGCTTTCTAGCCTAAATGAAATAGTTTGCAAAAAGACTTATGCATGTGAGGAAGGTTGCAGCATTTGACAAGGGATGTGGTTTGCTGACAACGTGTGGATATCACTGCATCCCTGATACTTTCTTCTGCTTCTTTCCCTTCTCCCTCCATTCTTTCTCTCTCTCTTTTCCTTTCCCTCGCCTCTCCTCCCCTCCCTCTTTCCTTCCTTCCTTCCTTCCTTCCTTCTGCTTGGTCTTAGCAGTCATTTCCAATCAACAGTAGACCATCATGCTGTACAAAGATGAAGACCAGCAAGACCCCTTTTCTAAACTTGGTTTTGAAGTTGGCTCCTCACTCTAATCATCCTGCTTCTAAGGACATTCTGTTTCTTAGCTGCATACGGAAAACCAGAGCTTGACTCTTCAAGCCCAATCTGGGAATCAAGAAGGAAAACAAACAAACAAAAAACAATACAGTTTTGCTCTTTTTCTGGTCGTTAGCACCAGTTTTGCATCCTCATGTCTTTCTGTTCCAGATCCAGTTTCATGCAGTATCGTGTGCACACTTATCTAGAACATGCCACCAGCACATACATAATAAAGCTAGGCAGGCACTTTTTCTGAAAGTGGTGAGAAATCTTGTTTCAAACAGTGGGTTGAGTCTGCTGTACAATTTCTAATTCACGGCACATAAGGTGATACTGTCTTTGCTTCCATTATATCCACAGGTAAGGAGTGTGAGAGCCATCTGTTTCTGAATGTACAGAAGCGTCCCTGAACAGCTCAGGGTTCCTTGGGAGGAGAGGAGTCCTGAGGGACTCTGCTGGCTGTCCGACCTCCTCTCCAGAGCCTCCTCCACTGGCTGCAGGGAAGGAGTCTTTCATGTGCAGCCTGTGGCTAGTCACCATCGGACCCCTGGGGGAATTAATCTCTTGGCACCACAGCTGTGAATTCCCAAACATGCTAATCTCCTGTGAGAAAAAACTGAAATACATTAAGGGGAATGGAACTTGAATTCTGATTTCTCTTTACTTTGGGATCTTTTTGTTTTTCCTTAAAAAGAAGAAAAAAAAAATGCCAATACACTTTACACAGGCGTTGTTAGTATGTCAGAGAAGTCCACAGAACCCAGAGCTCAGGTGGGTGTGAGTTACAAGAAGTCCTCACAAGATTTCACCAAGATAGAATTCCATGCAGCACATGACACTCAAGCCTTCTTGTACACACACTGATTTTTGTGGTACATTGAGAGTTTATTTTCACATAAAAGTCTTCTAATTTCTCCTTTTGGGGGGTTTCTTGCCTTACAGAAATCCTTATGCTTTTGATTACATAATATATCTCTAGAAACAAAATCCTAAGAGAGACAGAGAAAAAAAAAACTTAAAAAGCACATTTATAGATGAATATGTTCAAGTGCACATGCCATCTTTCCCATGGGAATAGTTATATAATTTGCTTAGGTTTGAGACAGCCAAGCCATCATCACAGAATGAGAGACATTTATCTGCTCCACCACTGGTAGGTGCTACGTTCCCATGACCACCACTGAAGCATAATTGCTGGAGTTGAAATTTCTTACTTACAAAAGATACCCAGTTCAGTTAGGTATAAAAAAATCAAATTTCCATAGTTAATTGATAATTTAAAGAGAAGTCTAAAAATAAAAACCTATTCCTTCCTAAGTGATCGATTTTTCATTCAAAGTATTGATATTTTAAGTGCAAATAATTTTATTAGTGTTTTTCTACTGGCGACTAGAGGAATTTACAGATAGTACGACTCAGTGATAAAATTTTAAATTGATTGTTGCACTTAAATGTCTCACTGGTGTATTTTTTTGCATCTGTTCTGCTCAATAAACATTTATTGCTCTTCACTCAAAAGCAGCTGGCAGCTGCCTTGGTCACTAGGTCTGAACCCCATGAACACACTGCCTTATCCCCCTGGGATTCTCTTCCTTAAGGTACATCCTATCGCAGTTTATGCTTTTCTCCTTTCTGCTCCTCTGGAATATAAGCCTAGTGAGGGTAGACAGGTTTGTATGATTTGTTGTGGTATTTTCCCCTAGATCTTAAAAGAATACCAGAAGTAGAATCGTTGTTCAATAAATATTTGTTGAAAGAAAAAAAGAAACTGATTTCTGAAAACCATGCAGTTTTAGAGTTCTGATTCCAGGATAAAGTGAAAATTGTTTGTGCCCACGGTACTTCCCATTAACTGCACGTATTTTTACTTCTGTAAGAGCAGTAAGGAAAAGTTCCAGTTTTCATTATTCAAATTAAAATAGAACGTTTTCTTTTCTTCAAGGTCCTGTTTACCTCTCTACTTGATTTCCTACTTCTTTCTAACACAATCTTTGAATAACATCCAAAGAGAATGAGGTTCCTGAAGCCAAGGGTGAAGAGCTTGGTGCTCAGAGTTACGACTGGGTTGAGCATTGCTGGAGAGCAACACCTAAAACGCACAACAGGGGAGGTGGCCCCCAGGATGCTGGGAGGCGGGAGGTGATTTGGGCGACTTCCATCAAGCCTAGCTCCAGCCCTTTCTGCTGTGCTGGTGTAACAGCCACTCAAATTTAAATCTCCAAGGTTCCCATGTCCCTAGTAAGATTCACCTGGGAAATATTTGTTTCTAAAACACGCTGAGGAACCAGTGGTTGAAGGAGTTTCGTGGGGCGGCAGTACGCATGACTGAAGGAACACAGAGGTAGGAGGACCAAGTGGGCAGTCTGTGTGGGAGCGTGAGCCTTGTAAGTAGCTCTGTGTTACAGTGACTGTGTCCCAGGTAACCCAGCAAAGTCCTGGTTTTATATGATCCTACTCTTTTTGATAAAGATGATTTGTGACTTTGATAAATAGATCTGATGTAATGATGCAAGTGTCCCCTTACAACTTTCTAAGAGGAAATACACACACAAAGCAAGAAGAGGAAAGAATGAAAGGAGAGAGAGGGAGGGAGGGAGACAGGGAGAGAGAGGAAGGAAGGAGGAAGGAAAGGGAAGGGTGAGAGGAAAGAAAAAGAAAAAGAAAGCAGAAAGAAAGACAAGGAGGGGACCGGGAAGAAAGGAAGCTCAGGAGGGAGGTGGGAGGGAAGAACATTCTGCCTCTGATTCCTGCGGGGATGGGGTCAGTGGAGATTCCACCATGGTGAAAGAGCGTGAAGGAGAAAAGGACAGAGTTCTCGTGTGGCTCTATGTGCACAGACAATATGAGGGGAAGAAACCAGGTATGATCAAATGTCCAACACGTAGGGATGAGGACATTCAGAAGAAGAGGAACAGGTGGCCGTGCCTGTTAATCCTAATGACTCCTGAGGCTGAGGCAGGAGGGTCTCAAGTTCAAGGCCAGCCAGGGCAATTTAGGGAGACCCTAAAAAAACAAAAAGTAAAAAGTGCTGGGGGTGTAGCTCAGTGATAATGTGGGTACAGTACCCCTGGGTTCAATCCCCTGATCTGCTGAAGGAGAAAAAAAGAAAAGAAAGGCACTGAGGAGAGGGATAAATTCAGAGAAACGATGTTATTTGGATTTAGTCATTTAGTCTTTGGTCAAAACTTCTGCGTGGTGCTGAAAGATCTCTGAACATTAGCCTCGTGGTTCCATTAATCTTGAACATCCCTGTGGGTCTGTATTTATCTCCTCCATTCCTGCAGGGCTGGCTCCTGGGAAGACCGAGGATTTAGCAGGTGGAACTGGCTCTGTATCTTTCTCCTGTTTCGGCATTACTGCCTTTTTTTAAAGTACCAAGTGCCCATTAATCTCCGACTACTTACTCCTCTCTGCCGCTTCCACTTCCGTACGCTGCTTTGGCATACCCTCCCCACAGGATGGTGGCTGTGTATTTCAAATTTTTAAGAACATGCTCATTGTCAGCCACATTTTCTTCTCTCGCTTTGCTGCCAGGAAAATCGATCACCAAGTTCCTCCTACTCTTTTCACTTTTACCTCTTAAGTGTAACATCTAAACTATTTGTAAAAAAAAAATTATGGCATTAGCATTGAGTTGCAAATCACTTTAGTAACAGACCCTTAGCTGCCTTACTAGTGCATAATTCTATCCATTTTAAAAAAGGAGTTTGACAACAATGCATATTTGCATTGATTTCATTTCTCAGCATTCCTCTTTAATAGGTACTTCAGGATTCCTTTAAATGTTTCTATCAGCCACACTCTTCACTTAGAAGTCAATCCACACAGGGTTGTCAGAATAAACTGGGTATTAGTACAGAATTTCTAATAAAATTAAGTATTGATCATGTTTGGCACCGAAACAACTTAGGATTTGCATTTTAGTCTATCATAATCAGCTTTTGTTACTGTTAATATGGGAGAGACGAATTGATGACTTACCTCGATTAGATTATGATTTTTATTTATTAATATATAATCAAAGAGAATGTGGGTCCTAACAAACCCCATTCTCTAAAGAAAAATGTTATTCTAAATCTAAAAATATCATTTTGGTCATGCCCCCACGCTGAAGATTTGGGAGCCTCTCCACTTTCCTCTGCAGTACAAGGGTGTTACATTCAAGTCACAGTGTGACGTTGCGGCGCAGCTGGAAAAGACTCAGTGTTTTCAGAGAGAAAACACTTGGAACGGAGGTGAGGGGAATACACTGAAGATAAGACTCAGGGAGCCAAGAGCAGATGTGAAGAAATGAGACAGGAGCCGACGGGTTCTCTGAGGCTCCAGGCAAAGCCCCATCTGTCAAGCACCTCTCCTGGCTCTCCCGAAAGAGTGTACCTGGCTCTGCAGACTGTCCTGGCAATTAAATCCGTTCCCAGACCTGTCACATGTACCACCGTAGACTCCCACCACGGGCTTCTGCTGGCACTTGGATATGGGTGTTCTTATCTCCTTGGTAAGCCAGTGGCCTGCTGGTGACCCCTGAGCCCACCCAGGGTTCCTCCTCGTGAGTGAACACTGTGGCAGTCACAGACAGACCCACCCCAAAATACTCAGGCTCTAGAACCTGCAGACGGGGACACAAGCTACCTGTGTCCCAGACGCATTTCAGACAGAGCACTGCCCCAACCTTCCCATGACGATGGCACACCTGAACATCAAGGAAGAGGTTTTGACCTGGTGTGACACTGTCGTGGTGGACTTCTTTGTGTGATTTTTAGGTTTCCTTGTAGTGAATTTAATACTGATACGAAGAAAAGCAAACCCAATCAATAAATGGGCCAAGGAACTGGACAGACACTTTACAGAAGAAGACATACAGGAGATTAATAAATATATGAAGACGTGTTCAACATCTCTAGTAATTAGAGAAATGCAAATTAAAACAACTCTAAGATTTCATCTTACTCCAATTAGAATGACTTTTATCAAGAACACAAACAATAATAGATGTTGGCATGGATGTGGGGAAAAAGGCACACTTTTACATTGCTGCTAGAGTTGCAAATTGGTGTAACCACTCTGGAAAGCAGTGTGGAGAATCCTCAGAAAACTTGGAATGGACCCACCTTTGGACCCAGTTATCCCACTCCTCTGTTTACACCCAAAGGACTTAACATCAGGAAACTACAGTAACACAGTCACATCAATGTTTATAGCAGCTCAGTTCATAACAGCTAGATTGTGGAACCAACCTAGATGCCCTTCAACAGATGGATGGATAAAGAAACTGTGGTATATATACACAATGGAATATTATTCAGCCATGAAGAAGAATAATATTATGGCATTTGCAAATAAATGGATGGAATTGGAAAATATCATGCTAAGTGAAATAAGTCAATCCCAAAAAACCAAAGGTCGAATGTTTTCCATGATAAGTGGCGAATGATATATAGTGGGGATAGGGGATGTGGGGAGTGAGAGAAGAATGGAGGAATTTTGGATTAAGTAGAAGGAAATGAGAGGGATGGGGGTATGAAAAATGGTGGAATGAGACAGACAGCATTCCCCTATGTACATGTATGGTTACACAAGTGGTATGAATCTACATCGTGCACAACCATGGAAATGAAATGATGTACCCCATTTGTGTACAATGAATCAAAATGAAATCTGTAAAAAATTAAAAGATAAATTAGAAGCAAGTAAAGCAAACTATCTTAAATCTGAAATGAGTGTTTTTCATGAAGATCAAAATCTATGTAATTATATGTACATGTGTAGGTTCTCTATTAAATAATTAGAGAAGTTCCGTGGCATTGCCTTTTCTCTCTGTAGAAAACACCTACCTGGCACTCATCATTTCCCAAAGGAGTCAGTACCCCATCATAGCGGGAAAGAGGGAGAAAAAGCATCTAGAGGCCCGATTCCTCGGTCAAACCCCAGCTTGCCGCGGGCCACTAAGTGTTGGACATGGGAAATGCCACCGTGGATGTCACTTTCCTCATCTCTCAGCTGGGATAACACTGGATCTTTTGGAGCTCTGGGAACATTCACGGGACAGAGGAGGCCACCAGGACACCCGGGTGCTCAGTGTGTCTGTCCGCTGCCTCCCTGCAGCCTACCCCTGACTGCTCATCTCACAGAGCAAGGGCCTCACAGAGACGCCTGACAATGGGGCTTGTTTCACATTGTTCATTTTTAAAAACATCACTGACTGTATTTAACAGCACTGCAAAAATAAGAATAATTAGTAATTTGCAGTTATTTTTCATTTTTTGCCATATCTTTACAAGATCATAAAAGCCTGAAATCAACAAAAGAGGATAATTACTACCATTTGTAAGGTCACCTGGCAAAATCAGAGCAAAACTGACTCTCCCTCTCTCATTCATGATAATGCTATTATTATAATGCTATTAATGAGATTTTTTTTTCCTTTAATGATTGTACTCTTACCTACATGATTAATTTCTGAATACTTTATGGCATTTGGACCAAGAATAAAAAAAATAGAGAGCGATTATATGAAAAACATTGTCCTTTTAAAGTAAGAATATGTAAGAGTTGGGGGAACCTGTAATACTCCAACTTAAAGACTGAAGCATTATTTAGAAAGGTCAAGAAGATATGTGCAACAATTAATTTTTATCCACTGAGCATAGCGTTAGGAGTCACTTAGCTTTTAACAAAGCATCTGCCTTCCATGTGTTAAGACAAGTGTGCTTTCAAAGTAAATGCACACTTCTTTTCTCTATTTTTTTTTACTGCTACATTTTCAGAGAATTTTGTTAGTACAATATATTTTTGTTGACTCTTTTTTTTAAATTCTTATCTAAATGATTTAAGAATACATTTGTGAATATACCTTGCCAACAGCATGCAGAGAAGCCTGTGGCTTCCAGAATAAAATGAATCTCTCCACTATTCTGACACTCTGAGAAATGTAAACCAAAAAATTTAAGAAGAAAACTCCACATAAAAAGGGGGTAGATTATAAATGCAATTTTTTATACTTACTTTTAGATAAAATTTTACTTTTAGATAAAATTCAGCATTTTCAATATATTTTGCAACTGAGATTAAAGATGTTACATCCCAAATTTTGGTAGGTTCAACTATAATGTGTCAAATTATGACTCTACTAAATAGTATCACAGTGAATTCTAGCAAAAGGATTCACTTGGTGAGATTTCTAAAGTAATATTCCAGTCAGCTTTGGGTCTCTGTGCCAAAAGACCTGCCAAGAACAACATAGAGGATAAAAAGTTTATATGAGGCTCATGGTTTCAGAGGTTTTAGTCCATAGATGGCTGACTCCATTGCTCTGGGCCTGAGGTGAGGCAGAACATCATGGCGGAAGGTCATGGTGGAGGAAAGCAGCTCATGAAGACATGGTCATGAGGAAAGGGAGAGAGAGAAAGAAGGAAGAAGAAGAAAGAGGAGGAAGAAGAGGAGAAAGAAGAAATGGAGGGGCACTCTGCTCACCAGGGACAAGGTATAAACACCAAAGGCATGCCCCAGTGACCTACTCTTCCAGCCACGCTGACCGGCCTTTAGTTACCACCCAGGTAATACACTAGTGGATTAAGGCACTGATTAAGTTAAGGCTCTCATAACCCAATCTTTTCACCTCTGAACTTTCTTGCGTTGTCTCACACTTGAGCTTTTGGGGGACACCTCACATCTAAACCTTAATAAGTACTCTCTGTGCTGTCATACCAACACTTCATCTAACTATTATTTTCCTTAGCCTGCAGGACTTCTTGCTTGAGTGCCAACCACTCTCCTTTGACGAGGTTGGAAATGCTCGAGTTTTGGAGCTGTACTGCAATAAGCATCAGGAAAAAAGTCTGTCAAACACCCTTCTCATGGGTCAATCCAGCTACCAGGAATTAGTTCATAGAAGAGTTTCATGGCAAAGATATCTTCATGTGGGAATTAGCTATACATTCAATGAGAATAACAAAACAGGCACATTCATTTTAGATCATAATTTTCCAAAACTACAAAACACTAAAAAACAAAATTCAAACTTTAAAAATAAAAACTGTGCTGAAACCAGCTATTTAGTTCTTCTTTTGGCAATATTTATGCCCCTCATTTCTTTAACTATAAAATAGTGCAAAAATAGATATGAATCAATATGCAGTAATGTATGCTATTCATCACTCTGCTCAAATTTTTATAAAATCATCAAATGGCAGATCAAAATTATAGTATTGAAGACACAATAAATGAGAAATTTAGTTTAGATGTTTATGTACACTGAATGTTTTCATTACTAAAAGATGATTTTTATTTCCCAATCATGAGTATATATTATATCATCATATCTATCTCTTAAGTTAAGCTCTTTATCATATATCTGATGTGCAGAAAAATATATGGTGCTTAAATTCACACAAATGTGATTATTTGTGAGTGTGTATGTAACATTTCTTTTACCAGAAACCTCTGCTGATATCAAAACCCAAGGATGCTCAAGATCCATATTAAATTGGTGTCTATTTATATTTAACTTGCTTGCATCCATCCATGTAGTTTAAAACATCTCTAGATTACTTATAACTAATGCAATGTTAATGTTATGAAAATAGTTACACTTTATTATTTAGGGAATAATGGGAAGGAAAAAGTCTATATGTGTTTAGTAGAGATGCAATTATTTTCAATCTGTGGTTTGTGGAATTTGCAAGTGTTAAAACCTACAGATATAGGTGTGGACTGTAAACACATATTCCTCTCTACCCATGACAAGATGCAGCTTAAAAGCATATATATCAAATAAATATATACACATTTATATGCATATATGTAATTCCAAATTTCTTACTTGCAAGATACCATTCAGAAAGTCTCCCTTTTTTAAATTTTAGATTTTTAGAGTGTTATGTCTTTGCATTCTTAGTCTTTGGCTCCTTCCTGTAGACCCTGGAGTCAGCTCATCAGTTTGAATGAACACCTGTCAAGAATTTTTACGGGGGTCTTGAGACTACTGTTTAGGCTGACTCTTAATCTTTTTCATTGTTGTTTTAAGTTATTATCATGTTTTTCTAATTGATGGTTTTACTCATAACAAATGGACCCTCATATGTGGAGATTCTTGGAAGTGTAGATTAGAGGCACTTCCCTCCAGAAGAGATTTGTGTTTGTCTCAGGCAGGCTTCCTGGGGTACTATCCATCTGTAGCACTTTACAATAAATTCTTGGCTGAGAGTTCCCTTCTACTCAAGGTCAAAGTCAAGTACACTAGTACACTTGTGTCTCTCCATAAGATACCACTCCCCCTTCACCTCTTTTGCTTCAATTATGTGTCCCATTGAATCTTGGCTACATGTGAGAGTCTAACCCCAGTCAAAAATGACTAAAGTCATACCACAATATTACAGCAAAGAGCTAAGTCTAATTAATTCCATAGATACCTTGCTCCAAGCAACAGCAAAAATAACTGCCTATTTTTCTACAGTGCTGAAATCTCTTACAGGAATCTGAATAATGGTTGAAGATAACAACCACATTTATTACAATGATGAGAAGGAAGAGGAGGAGAAATGCATTTACTGAGCAATTACTATGCCTTAGAAAGTGTGCTAAGTGCTTTATAGTATTACCATGTTCAATTGTCACAAAAGCACTATGCAGGAGATGGTTTGTTTTATTATCTCTACAATTGAGGGAACTGATGAGAAAAAGTGAGTACCTTGCACAAGTTGCCTAAGTGTTTGATGTGGCAATGAACTTCAGCTCTGTCTTATTATAGAGCCACTGTGCTTTACTGCCTGGGAATTATATAATGGGTATACAGATATAACCAATCATTCCTCTAAATATTAAGAATGTGTAAAAATTAAAGGTATTAGGAATGGCTAACAAGAGCTAAACAGGTATGGGGAGATACAGAAATTAAGCTACATCATATTCATTACTGGACATCCAATACAGTGTCCATTACTGTAGACCATTGCACTACATCATTTCTGACATTTTTGGCCTGAAGAGTTAATAAACAGGTCACAGGAGATGTTTAATACTGACCAAATGTTTCAACTGAGGACATTCTGGAAAGATTTTGGTGCCATCGGATTTCTTAGATCTATCTTCAACACTAGGTTTCAAGAAACTCGTTTCATTAGGACAGCTATGTTCAAAAAATTACTTTCATCAGAAAAATTGTAAAACTAATAAAAATTGTCTAATTGACAGTGAGAGTTTACACTGCACCAACAGAGACCCAGAATGTTTTTAAAAAGGCAATAACCATCCTTCCTAGGAACAGGTGGCCCCAAAAGATTAAGTTCTTTGGAAGTCCAGAGTAAAAAGGAAAAATAAACATCATATATGTATGTATGTGTATATACGTATATATATATACACACATATATTATCTGTGGTTCACTCTGTTTATATATTATATATAAAAATATATAATATGCACTGGTATGTGTATATATGTCCATGTATATATAGACATACCTAGAGACATGTCTATATATATTACATTATATATAAATATATATAATATACACTGGTATGTGTGTGTATGTATATATATGGACATATATATAAAGCCCCAGCCACCTTGTGAGTTCATGGCCATCTTTGGGGTGTCATGGGATTGGTTTCCTAAAATGCAATTGTTTTCTCTCCTTTGGCTCCTCAATGCTTTTCTTCTAACCTCCAAATCTATTTCCATTCTTCTATTGTTTATTTTTTTTTACAAATTCACCCTTTTATCTTCTATATTTCACAAGTATAATTATCTATTTTATATATTATTTTCATAGATTATGCTTTAGATAGCAGGACTTTATTCTGTAAAGTTATTTGCTCTTAGTGGATTAGTTTCACAGTTATTGCTGGCAGGTGACATTTAGACAGACATAATTTTCTTGCCTAAATCCTATCAGAGTATGATTTTTATCCACTTAATTGCATTCCTCTAAAAATTCCTAATTTAAACATTTTTTAAAAAAATTTTATAAATAGTTAAATGTTCACTGTTTATAAGAATTATAAAATTATGTTTGCACAGTTGTTAAACTTCGTTACTTGTGAATTAATTGTTCCTTATGTGCTTAAAACTGAGAAACACAAAGTGCAGAGGAATACTTCTCTTTTTCTTTTTATGCTCTTCAGCATAAAAATAATTTTATTTACCATATATGTTTTTATAATGAAAGAACTGTTTTAAAGTGTTATATATTTATTAATTGTCGAACACAACTTTCGAGAAAGAAATGTCAAAATAAGAATCTGCCTCAATTAAACCTTTCTCCTGATGAGTTTCAGGGATGTGTTTATTGAACAGAACACCTAATAGATAACTCATCTTCTGGTGTGTCTGTTGCCATGGTAATAGTGTGGGGACCTCTCTCCCAGGGAGGGTTTCGTTCTTAAGCACTGGTGACTAACAACCTGCATCCTCCTTTCCCGAGCAAAGGTGAGTGGGTGGGGCTGTTGCCGAGAGCAGATGGCAGCGTGGATTCCAGGTGGTCTCATTGCCACATCCCCGTCGGATCCTGTCCCCTGGTCTTCAGATACAAACTTGTTTAGTCTATAAAATTGCCTACTCGGTTTCCCTATCACCCCTCTCCCCGCAGGAATATTAAATGAGGAAAATAAATAGTACTGTTTTTGAGCAAAGAAAGGGAGAGAATAAATTTACCTTCAATGAATGGCCATTTTGGTTACAGCAATTTCTTAGGTGGGGTACCTCATCGTTAATTAATATGCCCTATAAGTACATTTAGTGAAAATAAAGACAATTTTAGATTTTAGCACATTAAGAGAAAAACCCAAATTGGTCAAATTTCCAAAACTTTGTTCAAATCTTCCTAAATCATCTGTTGACAAGTATGGCTCTCTAATAGTTATTAATTAGCATCTTAATATCTGCCATGAGGGAGTGCCTGTGAGCACAGGGACATGGGGGTCCTGCAGGCTGCTGCAGAACAGAGGGAGGGCTTGGGCTTCAGGGTAGGGGCAGGATCTGGGCACCTGTGTAGCTGAGCACGATGTTAGGTGGTGGATAGTGGAGGCGGCACTTAGATGCTTCATTGTCATAGAGAACTTTTAAGGTATTTAGTTATATTAACCCACCTTCCTGTATGTGGGGCTAATGCCCAGCTCTTGTGACAAATCCCGTTACTAAGAAGAGACCAGATGCAGCCCGGCGGATGTCTGCATCCAGCTCAGGACCTGCCTGGAGCTGAGAGGCATCCACCGCCCTTCTACCTGCTTTGCCCCTGCTTCCCTCTTCCCCCTACTGACTCCATGGTCTTTCTGCTCGCTCTTTAGCTCTCTAGTGAGGGCAAAGATCATGAGATCTGATGAGGGGAGAACGTGTAAAACTGCCTCAGACCAGTTCTTCTTCCATGCTTCTCCAGTCAAGCTCCCAGGAACTCCCAGGTGCTGCAGACGCAGGGTCCAGGCGGCCTGCCCCGCCCTCTTCCCGGGCTCCACCTCCAGGCCTCGCCCACAACCTGAGGCTGCCGGGCTCCTGGAGGGCGGGGCGGGGGCACCCTCTGCACCGCCTGCTCTGCCTCTTCATCCCACTCTGCTCCTGTCCCATTTCATCCTTGCATACACGATCTAACTGGGATCTTATTGCCTCCTCAAAATTTAATCTGTGAGCAACCACCTAATCTCCTACATGATCAATTTATTGTTGTTATTTTAAATTAATATCAGTCCAAAATCTATTAATATTTATTATATAATCTGACAGATATGCATGTGTGTTAATGTGAGTGATTGCTGAGAATGATTACTAGCATCTTTGAATAGAAAATTTAAATTCAATTACTGAATACATTTAGACATGAATATTTAGTTAAATGTATTATTATAGTCAAATAATGATTATATAATTGTAGTTATAATTACATAATATATAATGTATGTTTATATATCATATGTAGTTGTAATTATATAATATAATACATTATTATAGTAAAATAACAAGGGTTAAGATGAATCTTGCACATGGATTATGTGAAACTGACATAATTAATAATACAATGACTGCTTTTATAACAAATCTCTATACCACAGACCCCCCAAATCACTCATCAAGCTTAACATTTTATTTCCAACTTTAAAGTTTACAGAATTGACTCCTCCACTATGGATATAATACAACTATAATTATCCTAATAACATATTCACAAAGCAATTAGAGTTTTCAGTTATTATATGTTTTAACTGGTTTCATTTGCTCTAAAAATCAGTGTTCATAAAGAGCATTCTTGAAATTGAGATCCTGAGTTACAAATTCACTTCCCCAATTTCACCTGACCAGATAATGGTCCAGTTAAAATGAAAACCTGCTTTTCAAACGCTGAGTTGTTGCTAATTGACTTGTAACATGTGTAATTGTGTTGATTAACTGAACCTCTTTTTTGTCTAGGATCATAGTCAATGTATGATATTGCTCCACGAAATAAAATACCTCATTACTCAAGGACTTTGGGAGAGTAAGTAGTTCATGCAGGGCGACAATCCAGTGAAGTACATGCTACAAATTGTTTTAAATAGGGAAACTTTCTAAGAAGGTAACTGTAGCTTTATTCTTTATATTTCTTAAGGTTGTGGAAACCATCGGACAGAGCTGCGTCTGTGAGAGGACACAATTCATAGAGCATTTGGGTCTATCGTTTACATGTGCCTTGCCATCCTGCTCTCTAAGCAATTCACAAAAACATATGAATATTAATTAGAGAGAGTATATCCTAGGTTGTGTTTAGTAGGATATATTCAACTTTTCTTCATTAAAATATAGTGATATTTACTTGTCTTCTAATTTATTAGGTTCCTTATGGTTAGTCTTATGTTAAAATGATCCAGTCAACTTCCTCTTACTCCAGTTACTTCACAAATATTGTCTTCATTCCAGGTAGACTTTCCATTTACACTAGGAGACATTTTCGGAAAAAGAAACATGAAAACAAATATTTCTTAACCTAAAACTTTATACTCAATGCATAACAGAAACTGCTGTCCTACAATGAAAAATTAATGATAATAATGGCAATTAAAAATGAAAAAAAAAAAGAAACAAATCTATTTTCTTTTGAAAAAATAAACACCAGGAGTCAGTCAGGCTTCTTTTATTTTCCAAAGCAGTTATGAATTCTGTAGCATCGTCAGAAGTGTTAAGCTTGGAGAAAAAAGGATGCAATTTTTCTTTTGTTGAAATTTTGGATATGAAATGGAATTGCTAATGAATATGAAGTTGCAGATTCTGCTGATGAATATTGTAATTACTTGGCAATAGACACCAAAAACCTATTCAAAATCCATTCTTGTAACTAAAGAAGAGAAAACACATATTGATACTTCAAGGAAAAAGAGAGAAAAATAATGTTGCAGTTGATATTTTAATTTTATCTGAAACTGGTACAAATATCCAGTTTGTATATTGAGAGTAGAAAGTCTAATTGTAGGTCCTTTACAGGGACAGCTGGTCCACAGCTTCCCAGTTCAACTTCGCTCTATATTCAGAGAACTCCTTAGTCAATTTCAACTCACCTGACATCTCTCTTGAACTGCATTTCAATTCAGAGTGCCTTAAGAATATTTTCAATTTCTCTACCTAAAAAACACAAATTTCTTGAAACCTAAAGTCCTCAGTTTTTCTCAGATATCTACTCTTCAATCTGCTGTCAATCTGTGACAACATCATTAGCTCAAACTCCCTGGCCAGAAATATACGGGATATTTTTGGATATTGGGAGGAGCTAAGAAATGATCCAGTACTGCTAGCTGCTCATTTACTGTCTATCTCAGATACACTCATTCTTTTCCATTTCTCCTGTCACCATTGTGATACCAGTTCCTGTCATTTCCTATTTAGAGTATTACAAGTGCTTCCCACTGATGTCCCATATATCAATCTTGGTCTTCCAAATCTAGACTGCTTACCATTAACTGTCAAGATAATTGTTCCCAAACTTCAATTTAATCATTACACCATCCTGTCCAAAACCACTCAGTGGTGTGTTCTGCCTCTTGCAAACATAGTCTGGTCATAAAGGCTTTGTAGTCTAAATTTATCTCTGTCTCTTCCCCAGTGAAAACAATTTCATTCATTTAAAAAAAGTCTCCTCTCATCTTCAAGTTATGCTGCAATACAGTCTAATGCTGTGCTTTCCTCTTCTAGTAATGGACTGCCTTGTTCCCTCTCTTCCACCAGTTCATATCCCTGTCTCCCTTTAATTTAAAGCCCTGTCTCGGTGAGGAGATGTCTTCTAACCACTCCAGTGTCAAGGCGATACAGTGGAACATGAACCCAACAAACTAAGCACAGCTAGAAAAGGTATCCAATCAAAGAGGACCACATCATCAAATAAATTTATCACACAAAAGTTTAATATTTCAAAGACATTCTTATTTTAAATCATATCTGCACAAAAATATGTTACATACAATGATATATATGTGGATGCATATGTGTGTAAGCATGTATACATGTGAGTATGTATGCATGAGTGTATATGTGTGTATGTTTCAGGTCAAAGAGAACTGCAGAATGTTAGAAGGACACTCAAATATTCTCACTTCCATAATTTTGCAGGTTAGAAATCTGAGATCCAGAAACTGCAACTGATTTCCCCTAGCCTACCTGGGTGGTAAAGGTTTGCCCCCTGTTCTCCCTTTGCTATGCTAACTGTAGATAAGAAGCTACTCTGGATTAGGTGACAAAAACTCCAATATCTTTACAAAATCCAGATGTATCTTTATTATTGTTAGTTGCCTCATTAATAACCCATTATGAATCTTATGCAAAATGCAATTAACAGAAAATTAATTTAGATACTCTTAATTTTAAAAAAATGTCATGCCATCCTAATGGTTGTAAGGAAATCTGTGCTGTTTGCAGGTCAACTGATGATTTACAACTTGTATTAAAACCAGTAATGAACCTTTGGACAAAAACAGCTGGTGACGCAGGAAAGGTAATGGCACAGAGCAGCAGCTTTCTCCAGTGATCAAGTCCAGACTGTGTACCGATATTCAGCACCTTCCCTCCCACGTGGGGACAGCAGATATGAACAGAGGTAGATTGTGGTAAAAATAAGTCAGAATAGGGAATGATCCTGAGACAGTCTAGCCAATCTGCTCAAAAACAGCAAACATGTATTTTGAGGGAAAAATTTAAGGTACACACACACATCCATTTCTATTTAGTATATAGACACAAACATTTTATATACATATATATATATATATATATATATATATATACACATAGATAAACAAGACATATAAAGAATGCACACTAATATAATATATAAACAATGTATGTGCAAACTATATATATATATATAAATGATTTATTTGGAAAAGCAGAATAATAAATGAAGTAATAATACAAATGTATTTTGAAACTAGAATGATACCTACACAGAAGTCCCTAAATATCTTCAAATACGATAGCAAAAATATTGCTTTAACCAACCTAGATGCCCTTCAACAGATGAATGGGTAAAGAAACTGTGGTATATATACACAATGGAATATTATTCATCCATAAAGAAGAATAATATTATGGCATTTGCAAATAAATGGATGGAATTGGAGAATATCGTGCTAAGTGAAATAAGCCAATCTGCAAAAACCAAAGGCCGACTGTTTTCCCTGATAAGTGGAGAATGATATATAATGGGGTGGGGGGTGGGGAGGGAGAGAAGAATGGGGAAACTTTAGATTATGTAGAAGGAAATGAGAGGGAGGGGGTATGAAAAATGGTGGAATGAGACAGACGTCATTACCCTATGTACATGTATGATTACATGAATGGTATGAATCTACATCGTGCACAGCCATGGAAACGAAATTATGTACCCCATTTGTGTACAATGAATCAAAATGCAGTCTGTAAAAAATTAAAGATAAATAAAAAAATCAAACAAAATATTAATTTAATATTCTGAATTTCTAAACACTTCAATTTCATGTTTATCCAAATTGTGATGGAGTCAACCCCACCCAGGCTTCTGCTGCTAGCAAGCTGTGAGGGCGGCACCTGCCAATCACATTCCAGTACACTTGGCCATCCACTTGGTTAGCTAGGTAAGACTCTGACTGACAGGTGACTCTTAAAAAGAAATGCTGATATTTCTTTTACAAACACAAACCTGAAATATTTTCTCTACAAAAGAGTAAAAATCACAATGTAAATATGTTAGTTTTAAGAATGTTAATATTGTAAGACCAAAGCAATAATTATACAAACCTGTGCGACCAGGAGACCAAATCTCCTTGTGGAGAAGTGAACTGAATAGAAAAGGCAAAATTGATGCTTAGAGACACAGTGCATCAGAAAGACAATTAAATGACTCCAGTTTGAATAATTTTAGTTGCAGATAGAACATTAACTAGTGGTTGCCCAAAATAAAAGTACTTTAAAATTAAGGGGAATTAATTGAGAAGAATTTCCTTAATTAATAATTAATCATAATTTCCAAGAAAGAAGATCAGAACATTGTTACCCTGGAAGTCAATAGATTATTTAGATGAGCTTCAGCTCAAATAGCCAATGAAGTATTTGAGGGACAAGCGAAGATAGAAGAGGAGAAGGGTTTTTCTGAAGTTTTTATATTAGAAGGGAAAAATATGAAAAGAAGAAAAAAAAAAGGAAGAAGGGAAGAGAAAGAAACAGACAAAGTTTGAGATGGTGCAAGAAGCCTTGGTCTTCAAGAACCTTCTGCCTAGAAACTGCCTAATGAGACACAACTTTCAGGGGCTGGGTCCCACTGTTCTGCCTCTGGAATTGTTTGTGGGCACCTTGTGCATTAACTGAAAGGGGGAAACCTTTTCTTCCCTGAGGTCTCCCTGCTGTGTCTATAAGCTTGACTTCAGAGATGCTAGATCATTAGCAACACCTGCGATGAGGTTTGTGCTCAGAATCTTTCAATTTTAAATGTCCATAATTCAAGTAAAATACATATTGTGTTCTCTCATTACAAATGCAATTCTTTTGTTTTCTCTCTAAATAACCATAACATTTCTGCAAATAGCACTGAGCACATTTATCATTCGACATCACTTCTCTACTGCCCCATTGCTAATGATGCTAGAGTCCATTCTTTTTCATTTAAAATAAGAGAGCATAAAGTTGTAATATTTAAATAATTATAATAATACAAGGGACTCTAAACTCAAGGGGCAGAGTTACCACCTGTATTTGGTTGTCCAAATCTGATCTACTAAATCTAACCAGACTCACAGTGAGGCTGATTGATGTTTTAAAATATCATCAGTGTGACCCAAAGAACAAAATATCTTCATCATTTTGTAAGAATTATTTTAAATTCCAGAATGATACAAGAAAAAAAATTGAATTTGCTTGTATTGTTTTAAAGTTTGGGTGTACATATCATAGATATTGCCACCGGCTGTTGTGTAGGTATTTTGATTCTTAATAATTGTACTATGCTATATGCAAGTGTTGGGCTATAGCAAAATTTTAGATTAATTATGAGCAAAGTATATGAAACAAAATTGATTAGTACTATTATGCTCACAGGTCCTAGCAGTTATCCAAGTGCAAAGTAAGTGTATTGCTTTAACTTTGAGGCTGCATATTATGTTTGGTTCAGAAATCAGTTATCTACTTAGAAAGTAATTTTCTACTGCAGAAAAGATGTGATTTTTCTTTAAAACATGGAATATAATAGGTGCAATTATTTGGATGCAGGATATACAAAACTTCACTGTAAATGGTGCATAAATGTGGCCTCATTTTGCATTGATTTATGATCCATATATAGCACAGCCCTCCATATTCCCTGCATTAGGTACAAATAGATTGATGTGGAACTCTATAGTCATATCTATCCATTGTGAAATAGAATTACCTAAAACATAGTACAGAACAGTGGCCTATGTAACAGTGCATTTACACAAAGAGCTAATGTAGGAATGTTAAATTGAGCTACATAAAATGTTTATAATATTTCTCCAAACCAGGACACCCATGAGAGCTTTTATTTCCACTACTTTGGGGTCATTTTCTTCTAAAATAGTAAGTCCATTTTGGATTCTTAAGAAGTCTGGGAAACTGACAGAATTCTTTGGAATTTTCTTTATTCAATCAGCAGTGTTGATCCCCTTTTCTCACAATAAGTGGATTTCTGGATTTTAGTTTCTGGCTCTTTGTAACCACAGAATCCCTGTAATTCTCAACTACGGGGAATAGGCAACACTCATATGTAAGAATTAAAAGTCAATTCTCCAGATAATTAGAAGTGTGCCTAAACTAGTGTTTGCAGAAAGAATTTTGTGTTACATATATTTCCATCACATGATAAACTCAAGCAGAGTTTATCCTGGAGATTTCATTTGAGCATTTATTGTTTATGGAATTTAGAAACATAAATTGAGAGAGGACTGTATGCAAGTAGAAATGGCAAAGAAAAGAGAGAGTTTTCACAGCAAATGTCATGGAACTCATCACATATTTGCTATCAGAAGAGATTTTTCAGGTCTGACTCAACCCAGGAGCTATTTCTCCATTGCTGATTCACAGCGGAGACGCTTCAGAGCACAAAGGCAGAAAAGCAGCAATCTTCTAAGACTTAAAAGAACAGCCCACACGGGCTGGCTTAGAACACTGGGAGCTATCTCAAAGGAGAAACCCCCACTTGTCTGACACTCAGAATCAAAGCAGTGACCTCTGGGATGTAGACTATGTGAAGCTCGGAGATGAAGGTCAGGGGCCAGTGTGTAGCCAGACCTCCCTCAGATAATGGTCTCATCAGATTTTCTAAGGAATAGGTTTAAAATTTTTATCAGATCCACTCGGCATTAGGTTTGTAAATTATTTTTAATGTAATTTATGACAACAAACTTTTGGTTAAATTATACACACGTCTTATTCCATTACCAATTGTTCTGTGAATTTTATAACTTATGAATTAATCCATATTGCTACAAACAGAAAACTAGTAATTTTGTCTGATTCTAAAAAGCCAGGGTGGAGTGACTGTTTTACAAAATTGTGCTTTAGCCAGGCTCATCTGCCTAGATGTACTATTTAGTAAAACATTTACTTGGGACACAGATGATGAAATAAAAGGTAGCAAATTAGGTACAGAACAAGAAACACAAGCAAGAAGAAGTAGGGAAAACCACCTAAGGAAAAAAGAATGATATTTGGACAAGACAGAGAAAGGAGGAAGGGATTATATCCTAAGTATTTCTCATGCCTAAGTTATTTCTCTCATCCCCTCATTAATAATATTTAGTTTTTCACTCATCTCTGTATTTTTCCTTGTGAGCTCATCTTTTTATTCCCTTGGAACTTCAGCTGTCTTGGTAATAAAAACAACATGAAAAATAATATAAACAGACTAATTTTATGTATATTAACTTCAAAAATAAAGCAAATAAAATATGGTGTTAATAAAAGAACTGTGTGATTATACCATGAAGAAAAACCAGAGTGATGATAAGTTTGAAAGCAAGTTCAGAGGCTTACCCCTGAGGCAAATAGGAGTGGCTAGACAAGTGTGCCCTGGGGCTTCTAAGGAAACGGTTCCACACTATTTCTCACACTGGTGAGTGAGCTCATCTTTTATACTTTAAACATTGCCTCCAGGTAGGCTCTTTGGGAAGCCCACTGGACATACAGTCAGTGTGCAGGATGTCTAGTGGAGACTGTCTTGGAATCAACCTCTGTGGAAAGAGGGGAAGGGTAGGACCGGTCTGGGGAGAAGGCCAGCTCTGAGGCAGGCTGGCCACTTTCAGCCAGACTCATGAAGAGTTTCAGCTCTGAATCAATGAGAGTTGTCCCAATTAGCTCCTCAGTCATTAGCTGTGAGGCTGCCCCATGAGGACACATTAGGTGCAGCTTATTGGGTCCCCAAGTGTTCGATAGGTCCAAACTGCCTCCCTCCAGCACTTTCTGCTGCTGGGACCACAGGCCATCCTGGAAGCAAGATCTGCATGGCACATAGGACATTGTAACAGTATCTTAGGAAACAAATCTGAAAAATCATCCAACTTACTGATTTATTGCTTTTGAAGAATTTCTTTCGGTTGACATAAAAGAAAACAGTACCCTGCAACCTGTTCTTCCCGAATGTGTTTGAGACCTTTTGGTACCAGAGGCATATGTCAGGTTCAGAGATGGCTCTCACCATGGCTGTGCATTCCCTGATTTTTGCTTTGCCTACTTCAGTCTATAATTTCCATTTTGTGGGACTGTTTAAATTCTCTGGTTTCCTAGCCAGTTCTCCTCACTGACGAAGGCGAAAGCTACCTGGGAATCTGTTATCATTCAGCATTTCACAAATTTTCTCAACCAAAAAGGTTGTTTCTTCTGTGCAATTATTATTAAAAACTACATAGGAGCCAGGCATTGTGCTGCACCTCTGTAACCCCAGCAACTCCAGAGGCTGAGACAGAAGGATCACAAGTTCTAGACCAGCCTCAGTAACTTAAGGAGGTCCTCAGCAATGTAGTAAGACCCTGTCTCAAAATTTTAAGAAATAAATAATAAAAAGAGCTGGGAATATAGCTTAGTGGTGTAGCCAGCCCCCTTGGATCAATCCCCAGTACTGCAAGAACAAAAAGAAAACAAAATACTTAAATATGTGGTTAGCACTTTTGTATGAGACCTAATACAACAGCAGGACTAATATCTCCTGATATTATCAAACCCAGTCCAATCCGACAGTGTCTTGACACACCTGGACACCACGACCTGGGTTATAAGCTGCACCAGCCCCTCCATACTTCTTGTGGCCCAATCATGGCCTTGACCACACTGTGCTCTCATCCGGGTTTTCTTCTTTGTTACATTGAGATAATTTCAATGTACTACTTTCTTTTTTTTAATTTTAAATGTTGAGACCTATTCCTTACCTTGTTCCCATAATTACTTTCTATGCCTTTGATGAAGATTTCTACTTTATCTCTAGTTATCCTTTTTCTTTCAACTGATTATTAGAGAACACAAATGCAACTTCCTTATGAAATCATTTAGTTTACCTCATGAACATTTTCTCCCCAAATAAAAATGTTTGTTTAATCTATCACTATGTATTTTAATCATGTTATTACATTGAACATCATTTCTCCCACGCTGTTCCAAAGTATAATTAATGCTTCAATAATAGGAAGTTCTTATAAATTTATGCTGAATAATTAATAATTTGATCTAGAAAACAAATGTAGAGCTATGTGAACACTGGATCAAAGTTATTAGAATTAATTGTCTCACTTGTGATTCAAATACTTTGTATGTTTGGGATTTATTTAAATACTTATTTCCCAAGGAAACTCAATAATTATAAAACAGGAAATAATTTCTCTTCGAAATATATTCTTATCTATCTTGGCAGAAAATAAAAACACCCCAAAGCTATCTAATCTGAGCTTGCACTTTCTTGAAAATTGTCCAAATTATTTCCTGTAGAGCTTATTGAACAGGCTGTTCCAGGAGATGGATGGGACAAAATGCAGAATGATCAATTGAAATGACAACCACATTCAACTTTATCAGAAATGACCTAAAAACCCATTTACCACAGTCATCTTTTACATCAGCCTGTGTAATAGTGCTTTTAATGAAGGAGACAGGCATAACTTAACTAATTACTCAGAGACACTGAAATCAGTCATGTTAGTGATTCCATCTCATATGCTGCCTGGGTAGTCAGCCTTAGACTTTTAATAGTTTTTCTTAAAGGCAAAATAATTATCAGAAAATTCTAAGTAATAGCAGACCAGATGGCCATAATATATTAAAAAGGTATACCTAAGATTTTATCAAAATTAATACAGTAATTTTCAAACATGATACAGTTCAGAAATTTCTTAAGGCGACCAGAATTGTCAACATTCTTCATCTATGGTCCCTAGGTAATATAAAATTATTTAACAGTCCTCGATCTTCCACTGACATCATTACACTGTCATGTAACTAGTACAGGTTTCAGAGGGACAACTTGAAAGAAATGTGAAGACTTTCTTCAGAAATGACTGAACAATTAAACGTGATCTTATGAATTTTTTTAGAAATATCAACAAAATCATCAAAACCAAAACTGGATGAAGTAGACAAAGAAGAGATCTTTCCTTAGGGTGAAAAGGTAGATTAAAGATACTGGCTTATCTGTAATAGTGAACCTCTTCACTAGCTTTCGTAGACAACACTGAAGAGTCGCCAACACTGAAAACAGCTGCCTGTTGATAAATAGCAGCTCAGCATTGTCCAGCCCAATGGACACCTCTACTTTACCTCTACTTCAACAGAGCTTTGTGCAGGCCAGAGGAAATATTAAGACACCAAGCACAGAATTCTAACTGAGGTGCTGCTGGAATATCTTGGTGCCACTTCCAGTCGTTCACTGGAAAGTTGGAGAGCGCACACCTGGCGGATCCCCTGACCTGGATCACACTTCACTTGTGTGCATTCTACCTGGATGAAAGGGAAGTTTGAGGCGCTCAGTCTCACCTGGTTTCTGGACACATTGTTTCTTTGCTAGTTTGATGGGAGATAAAACAATCTTAGGCATGTGGGAATGGTTTTCCCCAGGTTTTAGCACACAGCCAGCATGCAGAGTCTACTCTGTTATAAATATCCAAAACCAGAGTGCCAGTCCAGTTGAAGTCTCCAACGCAAATGCCTACTTCCAGGCAAGGGCAAGTTGTGAACATGGCCACATAAGTCAATATGTGACCCATCAAAAAGCAATTGAAATAGTTTGTGACTCCCAATAGTTTCTCACTATGCATAATTTATATGTAACAGTAACTTGAGATAACATTTATTTTAAATACCAGGCTTGAGTCTTTTGTCTTAGATGAAGAAAAATATAAAAGACACAACAAAATAAAGCACAGGAATTCTTATTTTCTGGACTATGAAAATATTTTCCTGCATTAACCTATCCTGGAGCATCTGTCTCTAGACCTCTGATATAAAAAAGGTCTGAAGACAGCCTGAAAGTCTCAGCATATCCAATTTTTAAGTGACTCTCCAGAAACTAATGAAACATTTGGGCATCCTGTAAAGGGAATTGATTCTGTCACACATATATGGATGTACAGGAAAAACAGTGCAATTTAAGAGTTTGAAGATATTGAGAAACAGCCCACTTAATACTTCTATGCAAACTTGTCCTAAGACGTGTGTTTGAAAAAACAATGAATTCTTAACATTTTGTGAGCACAGTTGTTTACAAGATTTTTCAACATATGTACTCAGTGTTGTAGGAGGATGGTCATCTTTAAAAAAAAAAAAAGAAAAAAAAAACTTTAGATGAATTACTCAGTATTACAATGCATGATATTTTTAGTATGAAAAATGATGATAAATTAGCAAATACAGGAAGTGGAATTGGAGGAGGAGAAAGAGGAAGAGGAGAAAACAGGAAATGAGTTATGTGTTTACACATTTATTTCTTCAAAACACATCTCTCCCATATCCTCATCTAATGGGTTTTATGGATTACTTTTAATTAGCTAAGTTTTCTAGTTTCCACAGGGGAGATTACTTAACAAATAGAAGGTTTTCTTCTGTTCTCCAATATAATTCATTTTAGGAAAATGCATTCAATATGTTTTAATATGCAGATTTCTTCTGAAATCACTGAAATGATTTCCTTCCAAAATTAACACGCCTTTCACGATTCTGAGAGAGAAAAAGAGGCTACAAATCTGCTTTAAAAATTTCACCAGGGTTTTGTTTGTTGTGTTAAGAGTGGGTGGGGAAGCTGAAGGAGTAGAGTGAAGGCAATGAGCAGAACACGGGGCTCAGAAGGTGCATTAATAAACTTTTTTACTCAATAACCAACACTTCATTTTGAAAATATACTGTGACTGAGTTGAGTATAAGAAAATGAGTGGGATACATTTAAAAATGATAGTGGGACTAAACTGCACATATACCCATAATTCCTTCTTCTCAACTCACTCTCCCCAGAGACCACCAAAACTGCTGTGTTCCACCCAAGCAGTTGATGTCCACCATTTTCTCTATGGGAAAAAGGTAAGTGAATCGATTGTGCTTTATTATTTTTTTTTTACACATCTCCCATTATTTTCCCCTAAATTTTAGCATTTGTTATTAGAATCTAGTATGGATGGCAAACTATTTTTGTCAAAATAAGTTACTATACAGTGTCAAATTTCACAGGCATGCGCACACACACACATTGCCACCTCATGAGTGCCCTGCCGTCTAGCTGTCCTGTCCTACTCACATCTGAGAGCAATGCTCTTGGCATGTGTTTAGCCAGTGCAGCAAAACACATTAGCACTCTGAGTCTGTGGGACAGAAAGAGGCCCTCTACTGAAGGTTAGACTACCTCTGCCTTGAATCTGGAACTAAGGTGGTGTTATGGTTTGGATGTGAGGTGTCCCCCAAAAGCTCACATGTGAGACAATGCAAGAAGGTTCAGAGGAGAAATGATTGGGTTTCAAGAGTCTTAAACTAATCAGTGAATGAATCCCTGATGGGATTAACTGAGTGGTAGCTGAAGGCAGGTGGGGTGTGGCTGGAGGAAGTGGTTAATGGGGGGCATGGCATGGGGTGTATATTTTATGTCTGGAGAGTGGAGTCTCTGCTTCCGGATGATGTGAATTGCTGCCCTCTGTCACACACTTCCACCTTGACTTTCAGTGTTCAGCCTCACCTAGAGCTCTGAGGAATGGAGTTGACCTTCTATGGAAACCGTGAGCCCCCAGTAAACTTTTCCTCCTCTGTAATTGTTCTGGCCAGATCTTTTAGTCACAGCTGAGAAACAGTTGACTAAAACAGGGGACATTAGAGGGGAATGAGGAGGTGAGGAAGAGACAAAAGAACCAGAGGACAGGTAAACAGAGAGAAAGTGGGACAAAACTCACTCTTCATTCCAGCAACACTCAGCAGAACAAATCCCTCGAGGCAACTCAGAATAGATGCATCAGAGACTGAGAAAGACAATAGTTTTACTCTTTCATACTTTTCTCTCTCTTTCTTGTTTTCATTTGTCTCAGTTTTTATTTCCCTTTCGTTTGCACCCGGTGTTTCTCCCCATTTATCTTCTAATACTTTCAACTCTATCCAACATTTCTTCTGCTTTTGCTTCTCCCCTTACTCCCTTGGAGAACTCGGGAGTCCCAGTGAACCTCACCTGGGAGGTGGGGAAGGCGGGTCTATGATGCTTGGCACTTTTTTCTCTCCCATCTGTCTGATTATTTCCCTCTGAAGAAGACTGCAGGAACTTGTTAGCCTGACATTGAGTAAATTATAGAATTTTTAGAAATGTGACTGTAGTTTGATCTATTTAGAAATGGATGACAAGAGAGACACCCAAACTGTTGTTGGAGATCAATGCTGTGATCCAAAATGCTAATAAGTCAACAAATTGTTTCCCACACAAGAGCAAATAGGTTTTTCCCATTGTCGAGAACTTTGTGTGGGCCTCCTATGTCCTTATCTGATATTAATGATAGATTTTGACAACCAAATCTGCATCCTGAAACTGTGCAGTGCATTGGAGCCTGTGTGCTCAGGCTCTGGTAAGAGATTTGCCGAGAACCACGAACAAGCACGCCTCACACAAAGGCAGGGGCAGATTAGCTTAGCAGAGACAAGTCGCAATGGCACCTGAGATGCCCTCAGAAAACCCAGCCAGGTCAGAAGTGAAGACAAGTGTCTGGATAAAGTCAGAAGCTTCCTTTTATCCCAGACGTGGGAGGAAGGAAAGTGGTTGTGTAGGGAAACAGACTCATCTGTTTTCCTTATCAGGACTCTGCATATGAGCCAGAGTTGCTAAATAGACTCATTCTCATTCAGATATTCCCTGAATAAAGGCAAGAAGAAGTGTCAAGGAGCCACCAAGAAGAAAAGAGAACCCATCAATTAAAGCACAGAGCACCACAACACTTTGCAGTCTCAGTAGAGATGAAATGGTTTGTTGCAAACCAGGATGTACTAATGAACTCAGGTAAGGACATCTGGCGCTATTCTTCTTGGGTCTAAACTGCTCTCTGAATGGTATCTGGTACACGGGGGAGCAATTGTGACTCACTCAGGCCTCAGAGAACAACCTCTTACTGTGCTAAATAGAAGTATCTCAATTTAAGAACTCTGAGGAAAAATTTAGAATATTCCAGGTGATATTTGCACTGTATTTAAGAAACAAAAACGTGTGAAGGGGTGGAGAGGTTCCTTAAGGGCTAGGAGGAGACTTTTATCTTTGCATTTTGGTTCATTTTTAGCAGTGACACAGTACATTGGTATGACAACAGTCCAGCCTGCATCGATTTCACTTTCTCCAGAACATTCCTATCAGTGATTATATGCAAGGACTATGAACATGTTAGTGCTCTCTAGTTGTGTGTGCTTAAGTTGTCTATATTCAGTCCTCCTACATTTTGACAGGTACCAAATTCTACTTTGCACATATTCCTCATAAAATATAGTATACAGGGAAAAAGACAAGATTTGTAGTAAAAATCTATCATTAATATCAGATAAATACTGACTCTACCCCTCAGCAAAGTGGAATTCAGACTTCTCAGACTATGTCTATCAAACACCTCTGCCAAACACTTTCTAATTCCTTTAGAGGTTCCTTATGTGTGTGAAAATCACATTTTTAAAAAATGTGGGTTTTGCAAAGCAATAAACAAATGGTATTAAAAATCCTTATCATATTTTCTCACTAATTTCTTTCAAATTTGTGTTTGTTTTCCCAGCTTTATTAAGGTATAATTAAAAAATAAAAACTGTACATGTTTATGAGGTATAATGTAGTATTTTTATATACGCATGCATTGTTAAATGATTAACTCAAGCTAGACAACTTATCCATCGCCTCACAGATTTAACAGTGTGGGTGTGTGTGTAAAAATATTAGGAATCTAATTTCTTAGCAATTTTCAAGTGTATTTTATTAAAATTATTATTAATTATAGCAGATCTGCATGTCTTATTCATCTCACTTAATTGAAACTTTGTGCCCCTCAACTAATTTCTCCTCACTCTCTGTCCCTTACCCAGCCTCCGGAAACCTCCATTCTGCTCTCCAGTTCTATGAGATCCATGGTCTCAGGTTCCACATAAGCATGATATGGTATTGGTCTTTCTGTGCCTGGCTTATTCACTTAACAAAATGAACTCCTGCTCCATCCATATTGCTAAAAATGACAATATTTCCCTACTTTTAAAGATTGAATAATATTCCACTGGATATATTCACCATGATTTCTTCCTTTTTTTTTAATCCACTGATTGATTCTATACCGTGGCTGCTATGAAAAATTCTGAAACAAATGCCGGAGCATAGTGTCTGTCAACATACGGATTTTATTTCCTTTTGATACGTACCCAGAATGCTGGATCATGTGGTAGTTCCTTTTTGTTTTAATTTGGGAGAATCTTCATACTCCTGTCCATAATGACTGAATTCCTTCCCCATCAAGAGTGTGCATAAGTTCCCTTTTCCTCACGTCTTCACCAAAATTTTCACTGATTTCTTGTCAGTACATGTAATATATGGAAGAGTTTTTGTTGAGAAACTAGACTTGAGATTCAGGACAATGCTGAAATTTCATATATCTGCTCTCACAGGTGCCTCCAAATCCTCCTGAGATCTGGCTGGCTTAGGAATTTGCTCTTGTCCCGACATTACCGGTGCCAGGCTGAACCTGCATTTTTGGTTAAACTTCCTCTGCTCATGGTAAGCAAATGCTCTACCATTGAGCTACATCTCCAGCCTAATCCAGTTGCTTTTTGATGGTGAAGTGACATGAGGTCTGAGGGAGTCCTTGGAACTGACCAAATATCTAGGTAGCACATGACTCAGCCAAACTGATACACAAAATTACCCATCACAGGCTTTATACACAATTGTCCCTCAGTATCCATGCAAGATGGGACAAATGTCCTATTTATTTCACTTCTTAAGTTATTTTTAAGGCATGCTTTTTATTAATAATATTTCTTCCATAGGAAGTTTTCTTTAATGAAAACCCCCCATGGATACTAAAATCAAAGGATGCTCAAGTCACAATACTTCCATGTAAGTTTTGTCTGTCCTTTGGCACATTTTAAAATCATGTCTAGGTTGTCTATCATGTCTAATACAATGTAAATATAAAAATAGTTCTTATAGTGTCTTGTTAGTAAATATTGACAAGAAAAATAGGTCTGCATAAGTTGAGATGCAATTTTACATGAATATTTTCGATCAGTGGTTGGTTGGACATGCAGAGCTAACTACATATGTGTATGTGAGTATATATCACGTATGTGTGACATATGAAATCTAAGGTTCAACAAAAATTATTGTACTACATATGCTCTACTGCCTAAATATCTAGTACAAATTACAAAACAAAATTCCAGAAACAAATGCATGTGAAGATGACTGAATCTTTGTTTTTGCTATTGTGCATCCTGGATTAATTTTTTATTTGGTGGGATATTTTAAGTTGTCTTCAAATAAATGTATGACATTTACTTATTGTTGAATGGTGATCACATTTTATATTAATGCTTCTTAAAATAACTTTCACATTAAAATTTAAAAATATTATTTTGATTTATTTATAGCTTTGAAAACTGTAGGTACTACCATAAATCTCAAAACATCCTTGCTGATTAATTTTCTAGTCACTAGTTTTATTCATCCTATGAAGTCCCTTGATGGTGTTACACTGGGCTTCAGCCTCTCAAACAGTCACAACTATCTGTATATACCTCATATGTTCATCACTTCCTGTAAAGATCACAGAAGTGTGGAGAATATGAAATATAATTCAACACTTCTAAAAATACATCTGTGATTGCCGAGTTGTCTTCAAGGCATTTATCTTAAATTACGGTTTGACATTGCATTTAGCAAACCACAAATGATGATTCTAATCCTCCGGGCTTGATTCCATAGTGCTTTCCACATCAAAATATGTAAAACTTTAATCTGAATGAGGTCAGCAAAATACAGACCAAAAAGTCATGCAATGCAGTTTTTAAGAATACATTTAGATAATAGTTAAATTACATTAAATGCTTCATATGAACAAGGCCTAGACAGTTGTCTATGAGACCTGAAAGATGAGATGATTTGTCTTTCCTGCCAATTTCTTTATACTAATTATGATCTGTTTCTTATTTCATTAGAGCAAAATCGTAGCTAGGTTGAAGCAGATATAGAAAGCATGCGTCGTCTCCATTAGGCTGAACACTTAGCAAGACGTTTCTTGGTGAAACCCTAAGATTTAGGTTAAAGTGGCATCACTGGCCTCTTTCAGCTCTGCACCTGGCAGTATCACATCCAGAAAAAGACACGGTGAAGCCTTAAGGAGAACTTAGGAGATTTGGGAGAAGATTACAGAAAGATCAAAACCCAGCAGAACAAGTAATCCAGACCTAAAATGTTCAGATTTGGAGGAATCTAGAGATTTTAGTTCTATTCTCAGAACCAGCAAGCCCCTGGGGGGGATTTGTGAGACTCAGAAAAGCTCGTATAAAGATAAATGCCCCACAAAGAACAAATTTCCCATGTCTGCGTTCTTAGATTTAGAAGAATCTGGGGTTCATCATTCCTCTTTAAGTTCCCCCAAGCAAGTTACCATTAACAGTACCATCTAAATTACAGAGAGATGGGGACTTTCCTAGAGATCTTTTCATGCTCTGAGTGTTGACCATGTTGTTTTTTGAGTTTCCGGGTAGCTTTGTTGAAGATATTAAAATAAATAAATAACATAATTAAGACAACTTTTTGCTAAATCTGGAAATTAATGACTTTTGTGGTCTGGCATTTACAAGCTTCCAAAAAAACGTCACACTTTGTCTGAAACTACCCAGGAATTTCCATTAGAGAGTCAGTAAGAGATTTCATTTATTAGGATATGGAACAAGTATATAAAAAAAAAAAAAAAAAAAAAAAAAAAAAAACCAACAACTTTTTTTTCTATTATTAAGAAAAAAATTCTTCTCCTGTATAAAGATAAGTGATATGTTTTCTTTCACTCAGATCTTATAATATTGTTCCATTGTTTCTGGCCAACAGAGGACAACTTTATGGGCTTAGAAAAAATGGGGCAAATGTCCTATTTATTTTACTTTTTATTTTTAAGGCTACTCTTGCATGTTTTTATTAATAATATTTCTTCCATAGGAAGTTTTCTTTAATGAAAACACAAAGAACAACTGCCCACTGCAATGAATTTGCAATCAATGTTAAAAGCTATTAAAATATGCAACTATCTAATTATTATATTTGTTCTATGCCCAGGATAAAGAATTAACTGGATATATTAAATTACTTTTTCTACTCTAAAATGAGTTTTCATTTCCTAGTCCACATAATGGTTTCTTCCTTTCAACGTTACCCAGTGAATTTTAAAATCATACCAGTTCTGTTAGAGTAAGAGGTTTCAGAACTGAATCAAAACAAGATAGAGATTTCCTGTGTCTCTTTATCCAGGTGTTTGACCTCATCTTACTTTCAACTGCTTGCAAAGGGCAGAGATATCTATTCCAAACCAGTGCTGTGCCCTGACATCTGGTCCTCAAGGAGGAGACTGTGAACAGACATTTTGAAATTGGAAAAGAAAAATATACATGTATTTAGCCTTTGGAAAATAGAATGATATGAGCTATAAAGAGAAAACATACATAATGATGCATTAGTGATAAAAAGACAGAGACAAATTGACTGTGAGGTCAAGAGTCAAATCATTTCAGAAAGATTTTTCCCCTAGTACTCGGAATCTAACTCAGGGCCTTGCTCCTGCTGGGCAAGTGTTCTTCCACTGAGCCACACCCCTGATCCTTTTCTTTAGCTTTATTTAGAGACAAGGGCTAAGTTGCCAAGACTGGCCTTGAGCTTGGGATGCTCCTGTCTCAGCCTCTGAGGATTGCAGGTGTGCACCACCATGCCTGCTTTATAAAGATATTTTAAAGCAGAGTATAGTTGCTTTCTGTTTGCCCACATAAAGATACTCTCTCAATTACCCCTCAGGTGGGGCAGAGAGAGGTAAATAAGAGAATAGACTTCCACTGTACAACTGTATTGGGATTGGCAGGTTGGTTTGGAAGAAAAAACTGGCACTTTGAGGGGAATGACAATTCCTTCATTAATGGCTGACATTTACACACTATTTTATTAGGCTGATTTTATTCCCCAAATTTCTTCAGTCTATGTATCTATCTTATTTGAAGTTGGCACCATATTGAGAGTTCAAGAATTCACTCATTGTAATTGTTTTGTGAGAATAATAACTTCAATGTACCTAAACTAAATCTGTCTTGATTAACCAATATGTATCCTCTTCTTTTTTTTTTTTTATATATTTAGAGGAACCTGGAAATTCCACCAGAAAACTCTTAGAACTCATAAGTGAATTCAGTAAAGTAGCAGGTTACAAGATCAATGCCCATATATCCTCTTCTTTATACTTTCTAAAATTAAGTAAATAGATTCACATTGTTTCAGAGTTTCTTAATACATGGTGAAAATTTTAAAAGATGAGTCACCTAATTGAAAATTTTAGTTCTTTCCTCATTTTTTTTCTTTGTCTCAAGAATCACTGAACTACATGTATTTACTTATAGCTAATTTCAGGTTTAATTGATATACATGTTTAATGTGTACTTTTTGATGTGTTGAATATACACAAACATCTGTGATAACACCACAACCAAGATAACAGACATATCCAACTCCTTCCAAAGTTAAACACCATAGTACTTTATTGATTTATGTATCATGTCTTCAAAAAACCACCATGTGTTTTCTCTGTTTTATGGAATTTTGATCCCTGCTATGCCATCATGACCAGAAGTAGAAGCTTTTCCAAGAGCTTAGAATGTTGTTGTAGATGAGTTTGCAAAACTGGATAAATGGAAACTCTGCAGAATGGCACCTGAGTAAATGTTAAACTGTGCATGACTCTGTCTGGAAAGCTAGGTGTAAAGGAAGAATTTAATGTCAAGCAATAAATGTATGAAGTTATTGAATATCTGATAACAGAGTATGTTTTACATTTCCAATGAGGATCAAATAGGAGGAGCTGATGGAAAGATGAATGGTATCTGTGATGACTGATTTTACATCACTTCCAGCTAAAGCCGCTATGGTTCTAAAAGACATAGCAACTAGTTTAAGGTGAGTGGCATGTGTGAATATACAGGTTTATTTATAGCATCACTTAAACATCTGTGTCCATCTCCTGTCTCTCAGTGATGTCCGTGTCACAGAAGTATCCATGGTAGCAAAGCTCCACCAAGGGCTTCCAGTTCCATTCCAAGATGGAGTAGATCCATTTCTCTCTACTCTTTCATCTGAATACAGCCTCGAACCCTTGAAATTCCAAACAAAAACACATAAGAAAATTCTGAAAATGGAGAGAAGAGGGCAGACTGGCTAGTGACCTTGGGACCCGAGGAACAACATGGCAGTGAATTGCTTAGGTTTTCTCTTTGTTTCATGTATATTGTCACACAGAGAAGCCAGTAACCCAGAAGTATCATCAGGCAAAACAAAAAAGTTTCCACAAAAGCCAACTTCCTCCAGCCAAAGGTCCAGGAAAGGATCCATCCAGGAAGACAAACAATACAAGACAAAAAACTTTAATGCAATAAACTGTACACACGAGCCAGACACGTTGGAGAAAAATCTACTTCCACGCTCATCAGCAAAGGCCAGCTGGAAATCCTAGACATCTACCCTCACCAGACTACCACCAGGCATCCCTCCAACTCCTCCCTGTGCCATGGTGGAGTGAGCCAGGGACAGTGGGTCCTGGACTGCACTAAGGTTACGAGGCAGCCAAGGTGTAGTGGGGAGAAGTCACCTTCACTAAGAAATCACAGGCACTTCTCCCCACCCACAGTGCCAAGGGAGAATGAATGAAGGACCTGGACACTCACCCCAACCTGCAGGTCACCGGCAGTGTGATGTCAGAGGACGCCTGACATAACAGATTCAGCATCTCATACCTTAACACCCAGATAACCAGGATACAATTGAAATCTCTCAGCATACACGAGTGAGGCAAGTACCTTCTTAAATAATACAACTGACAAAGGCCAGCACTGAGAAGACATCAGACTGAAATTATCTGGCAAGGATTATAAAATGCCTCAACAAGAAATTATACACAATCTTGAAACCAAGGAAAGAAGAGAAAATTTCAGCAAAGACCTGCTAGATATAAGGAAGAACCAAATGAAATTTTTGTAATTAAAAATAAAGTAAGCCAAATAAAATACTCAAAGTGTGGACTCAATAGCAGAATGTAGAAGACAGAGGAAAGAATGAGAATCAGAACAAGATAAATATCCCAATATGAAAAACAGAAAATTGACTAAGGGAAAAAAAGAACATAGTCTCAGGAACATGTAAAAGCTCTAACAAAAGATCTAGCACTCACGTCATGAGAGTCCCACAAAAAGAGATGGAGAGAGTGAAGCTAAGGCTGAAGCTAGTCCAAGGAATAATAGCTGGGAGTCTTAAAGGGAGTCAAGGTTTCTATTTCTGGTTGACTGCCAGGCAATCTTAGGCACAGGGATGGTGGTGGAGGGAGTTGTGGCTGCCAAGATATACGGAGTAGAAGATTTTCTGTTGATAGAATAGCTCTGCTTCTTGCCTGCAGTGCTGGATACATGAAATCTGCACATGTAATAAATGTAATCCACATTTGGTACTAATATCAACTACTGTACTACAGTTTTACAAGATATAATCATAGAGGAAGCTAGTCAAAGGGTACCCAGGACTTCTCTGTACTAGCTTTGCAACTTCCTAGGGAACTACACTTATCTTAAAATGGAATTTTAGAAGTATCTACTCTAAGGGTTCTATATTACCTGTGACCCTCACGAGCTTGCAGATTATAGGGGTGAAATTTGAGGTGGACTTCAGTAGACCCAACTGCAGTTGCCACTTTGTTGAATAAGTTGTATCAGCTTGGGAATATATCTTGACTGTTCTGTACTTTAGTTCCCTTACATGTGAACAAAAGGTTGAGTTTGGATTTCTCAGGCATCTCCAGATTTCTGGTTTGATGATATTATCAAAGTAAGCAGTCATTTCTCCAGCATTAAATATGTGCAGGTAGCACTAGGAATTGTTCTTTTTTAATTTTTATTTCTTGGCAGTAGGGATTGAACTCAGGAACACTGGACCATTGAGCCACATCCTCAGTCCTATTTTGTAGTTTATTTAGAGATAGGTTCTCACCGAGTTGCTTAGTGTCGCTTTGATGAGGCTGGCTTTGAACTTGAGATCCTCCTACCTCAGCCTCCCAAGCAGGTGGGATTGTTCTTTACTCAGTAATTACAATTTCAGGAAACTTCATGGCAACTTTATGGATTATATTAAGGATGCAGAAGAGGCTTCATGTCCAGTAAGTTAGGCTTCTACAGGCTCTTTCCATTATCACTTAATTATGAAAGCCAATGCTGTTAATAAAAGGTAACAAATGTATATTCTGGTTTGCTTAGGTATGTATATCATGTCAATTCAAACTCTGAGAATTAGGGAGATAAAGGAAAAGCTGAATATGGAGCTTGAAAGACAGAATTGGTTCTTTGACATGGTTCATTTTCAATCCCCAGAGCAACCAGCCAACTGTACTGATATTCTTTTATCATAAAGAATCCATTAGAGGATGCTTATTAACTCTGAGAGTCTTCTGCTTGGTATTTGAAACTATTAAAATAAACACTTCTGTGATTATTGCAATTTGAAATATTACTTTGTCAAACTGATGAACCTGAATTTATAGCACAGGTGTTAATGAGGCATGAAAACTTTTCAACCTGATTTGCAGTTGCAAGAATCTCATATTTCACATCAGTATAATTTTTTTGTTTACATAATGTCAAGGAAAAGAGTATTATCTTTGTGTGTATTTTATATTGGGTTATGAAACTAATAGAACTTCAGGGGGCCATTTTAAAACAGTAAATTGACTCTAAAATAAATAAAACAGGAGAGAAAAAAATAAAACATTGTCTTTTTGTGGGTCATTCATTATTTGACAAACACCGATACTACTGCTGACTCACAGGCTCAAAAACACACATCCCTTCTTCTGTCAAGTAAGAATAGAGTTAGCTCTTAGGACAATAAAATATCTCCCTTCACTGAAGCTCTGTTCTTGACATGATTGGTCTGTGACACACATTCTCAATTAAGCAATAAAATGTAAGCCCATGGCAGCATTTAAAATCATGTTAGTCCATCCGTTTGTCCCCTAAATGTGAGACTCGGCATCAATGTAACAGAAGCATGGGAATCTAAATATGACTTGACAAACACAGGTGGACCTGTTTTCTCAGACAAATCAGCAAGTACATTTACAAGATAATGCTATTAATTTATCTTGCTTCAAAAGATGACTTTTAAAGCTAAATGAAAAGTAAAATAAAAATTGATCTCCTTATATATTGAAACAATAGTTGGTATAAGTGGCTTCTTTTTGAATGCCTAAAAAAGAAAATAAGTGCCTGAAATGAATATGCTCTATGCATTGGTAAATTTTGTAACCAGTCTCTTCCATATCAGTCTCTTGGGCTTTCCCATGATATCACACCATAAAAACGGCAGGATGCTTCTGGAATAAGAGCGGAATAAGTCCTCCCAGGTGAGAGGACGGCATATTGCAGGTAGATTTCTCTCCAGGCTTCTAAATCAGAACCTATAGGAACTGCTCAAGCGTTTGCATGATAATAAATATTCAGAGTTGAAAATGAATCTGCAGGTGACAAGCATCTCTGAGAGTCACTGTCACCAACTTCTCCCTCACGTGAGAATGCTCAGTGTCCCACAGGTTCACTTTCATTTCTCCCCCTAGAGCCAACTGGCCTTTTTCTTAGCTCAGTGACCACCAAGGCAAAGAATGACAGGGATTTGTACTGAAGAATAGGTGCCCACGGGTGTGAAGCTGACTTCACAGTGCTCTGAAGAAAGAGCGAGTGGGGTTCGTGGTTAGAAAACATTTCCCCCACCACACCCTCAACTCCTGCACCGACAGGAAGAGTTACTAGATTGTAGATTATGCAGAAGGTTTCTCCAGATAATGTGCAGCTGGATGAGACATTAAAATGCATACAGCCGCCATCCTCTGATTTGCTTTAGTAACGACCTCGTGATTGTTACCATGGTTGTTTTCTGTTCTTTTTTATGCTTACTTCATATTGTGTCACACTGCCATGATTATTATGAAAGCAAAACAGCTTTTACTTAAAAAGATGTACATTCCATTCATGTCACCTCATGCTCTCAATCCTGCCCTTGGAAATCTTTCTCAGTTCACAGGCGAGATCAATTAATTTAGCAAGAGAGATTTTCTGATTCCTTGCAGCTCCCAAGTTAATGCAATGCTTATTTTTTTTTACAAGGCATCAATCAGGAAGAAGCAACTCAGTGGCTTCGCCAAGACTGATCCTATTACCTGAGTGATATTCTAAAGAGTGTATCTTCTAAGTTGCCCACAACAAAGTTCCTATTCAAGTTACCAGAATTCTGTATAACAGGAAGAGTCTTATGTGGTCCAACTTCCAGCTAACCCAGTGTTTATAAAATCTCCCACATTCCTGCTCTGAAGCATTACTTAGTACTTGCTTCCACTGCTCAACCAGCGCTCTGCCTCCCTCCTCCAGTTTGCTCTATTACTTCCCATATTTATTTAATACAGATTTTGAAAATGCTGCTAAAATAAACATATAAACCTGGAAAATTGTCTAGATAATGCAAACAACAGCCAGAAAAGAAACTATAAATAAATACACACAAACATGTACATGTACACATACACACTCTTAAGCTGTTTGATTCTCTAGTGGAAATATTTTTCCTTGAACAAATTAGAAAAAAATCTCTCCACGTAATACTTACTCTGCCAGTGATCTGGAAATACTCTTTGGGAATTTCCTTGTTACTGCATATGAAATTGGTTAATCTAGGTTTTATAGGAATAGGGCTATTTTCAATAATTAAAATGATATTGTGTCACATGAAGCAGCAAGTACGAGTACACATGGAAAGGAATTTTGGTCCAGATTGCATGTTTGTTTGTTTGTTTCAGTTCACCAACACATCCAGCAGGTACCGAGCTTGCGGTTATGCAACCCCATGTTATCCCATTACAACTGTAAACAGCAGTCATGAAGAGTGAGTTCACTGCACTTTGGTTCAGGAAAGGGTCAGTTGTGTGCATCCTGTGCTATGTTCCAACCCCAGGGGAAAAAAAAAAAAAAAACTTCAATGGCCCAGGTGTGAAATCGGACCCTTTCTGGAAAATGTACCAAAATTCATTGGGAGGAAATTCCTTGTTCATGTAATGATTTTAGCAGAAAGACCCTGGCACAGGCTCACTTGTAGTAAACACATAAAATCTACGGATTGTGAAACCCAGATCCTTGGAAAATAGCATGTGATGCCAGAATGATCTGAGTGTGGAATGTTGGAAAGGACCCCCGACTCTGTGGAGTGGTGGCCCTCCTGGTTCATCTATTGCAGGAAATGTTTCCACTGCAGAACAAAAGGACCCAGGATACTTCTGGGATTCCCCATACCATCCATCTCAGGCTCACCTGTGTCTTTAAGTAATCAGTAAGCCTTCATTCCAGGTCAGATTCGTATTCATGTGAATATGGTTCATTTTTGCTAAGTTTATGAAGCAGCAATTCCCCACAGAGAGCACCAAATAGCCTCTGAGTCCTTTTCCCAGTTCCTCTGACCTCTTCACCCATAGCACACCTAATGACAGAATCGAACGCCTACATTCATATATATTACAGTAAATTTTAAAACAAGCATTCCAAAGCCATCAGAGGTACTTCAATGCCCTGGAAACAAGAAGATAAATACCAACTGTCCTAAAGTGTAAAGAGAAAAGGATTTAGAGCCCATATTTTATACATAGCCATTTTATCAATTAAAATTGGGGGTAAAATCAATACATTCTTAGGCATGCCAGACTTCAGCAACTTTGCCATATGCAGATATACATGCATACAGTATTTGAAAATTACTCAGAGAAACTACTCTAATGAGAGGATAAATTATTGCAGAAGGAGGAGTAATAAGGCAGGAGACAAGAGGGATGCACAGATGCACTAAGGTACCTGTTGTTTTGGCAGCATTGGATGTACTATCAAGTTAACAAGTCAGGAAAGGTGACTGTCTCTGCATGCTTCACCTTTCCCCAATTTACCATTTACTTTGTTTTTTTCTGAAAATCTTCCAGATAAAGAGATAATAGTGCAAAAAAGAAAGAAAGAAAGAAAGAAAAAAAGAAAGAAAGAAAGAAAGATCCACATGTGATCACAGCTGACTCCTTTGTTGTCTATATCTTAGGGATTGAGACAAGAGAATGGGGAAAGGAAAGACAAGCAGAGGTACTAAGAGAGGTGGACAGCTGGCTGAGAAAGAAGCTCTGTGCCTCCTTCTCAGAAGGAGTCTCTGTATCATGTAAAGAAATTGAAGAGGAATATGAAATAGAAAAGCTAAGATCTTTCTCAATAGACCCCAGGGAGCCGGAGAGATGTCAGAGAGAGATACTTGCTAGATTTAACCTCTGGGCTCATCTTGCACACACCCAGTGGGACGGAAAGCAGAGGATGATCTCCATGCCCACAGGATGGAATCAGATGGACAGAAAGGGCAGTCTAGGTGCATCTGGAACCCAGGACAAAATAGGGTGATGCACCCTTCACAGGATACCTGCCTAGACAGATGACTTGATGACGGAATGGATACTCAGTGACTAGCATTGCAGAGGCCCCTGAAACTTACAACCCAAAGAAAAGCACTTATTTCGCTAAGCCAGAAGAAGAGAGCTTTAGAAAGATGTTAAGTTCAGCTGGGCACAGTGAAGCACACCTGTAATCCCAGTGGCTCAGGAGGCTGAGGCAGGAGCATCACAATTTTGAGGCCAGCCTCAGCAATTTAACCAGGCTCTAAGCAACTGAGCGAGACACTGTCTCAAAATAAAAAGGGCTAGGGATGCAACTCAGTGGTAAAGCACACCTGAGTTCAATTCCCAGTACCAAAATAAATAAATAAATAAATAAATAACTATAGTAAATTGCCTTCTGGATAAAAGTTCTTACACAGATGATTTTTTTTTTTTTAACTGAGACTAGTACATACCCATTCATGGTGAAAATTTCAACCTGAAGTTTTCATACTGAGGTTTAAATAAAGGCCTAATACCTCTGACTACTACCTCTGCTCTCTCCAAATTATTCACTGTATAAGGGAAACACACTTAAAATTCTGGCTTTTATTTTAGCAGTGTAGGACAAGTTGTCAATATAACCTTTTGATTTACATCCAATGGAAACTAGAATAAATTGTGAGAAATTCCAATGTGCAATCAACTGTCATCTTAAGTACTTGGTAATGAAGATGACCCCTCACTTAACTGACATCTCTATCCTAGGTTCCAACATTGAGGTTTACATTGATATGAAATAATAATTATAACAGAATCAGAAGAATGCATCACATATACTACCACAAACTAGACTCTTGGGGATTATGGTTTTAATAAGTTTGGGCAAAATATTAAATGGTATTAAAATGCTTTGGCCCACTTGTTATCATTAAAATTTGAAACAGTGTGAAGTTGTGGAATATTTACATACAGGTATTGTTTTGGTAGAAAACTAGACAACTTTCCCCAGAGAGTATGATAAAAGATTTACACACGCAGACAGTATATCCAGCGTGACTTTAATCTTCACATCTTCTCCCAGGTCAGAGCCATATCTACCCACTTCATTAAATGTCAGGCTACACTGTTATTTCACAGTCATTATCTTAAGAACTTTCATTACATCCTTCGGATTTTAAATTGAATGTCAAATAGAACTTGAGTAAGCTAGAAATACAGATTGAGAAGTTTTTAGAAGAAAAGTTAATGGGTAAGTATCAATACTTATCATACACTTTACCGAATGTTAGATTTCATACATTTTAATTGACCATACCTTAAATGAAGCATACTCTCCTTTATTTAAAATCCGGAAACTTCTTATCACTAAAGTGCATGTTTACAAAACTCAATTCAAAAAGTACAGGAATGTGTGGCAACCCTTGAAACACTCAACGTTAATAACAGCACAGAATGTGAGTGTGGGTTGCTGCAGAAATCCTGGAACGTATACTTAGGACCCGTACGACACCAGGAAAGATTGTTTTAAACAAAACAAAAAGTACAAAACAAGCAAACAAAAAAAATGATCAAAGCACATAGGCAAGCTGGAATCAATGTGACCAGCAAGAGTCAGTCTGCTCCAAGATTCTGCACCAAAAGGGGACCTGCTAAGTCCTTGACTAGTGTATTAGAGGAAAGGTACCATCATTCTGGTGTATGTCTTTGAAACTGAAAAGAAAGTTTTGGGAAAATGAAATGCTTTAAACACAGGACAGAGAGGGGAAGATAGATTCTACTTCTCTAGGCAAAAATGGTCCTAGGCACAATGATGTGTCAGTGGTGAGATGTTCTCGTCATCTGCGGGAGCAGATTCAAAAATAATATAATGAAATCCCAAATTTATAAATTGTTTTAAAAAATGCGGTGGAAAGACAATACGAAAAAACTAGAGGAAAACTTTGTTAGGGTATGGGGATGAGCTGAGGAACAGGAATGATTTGAGAGGAAATTTAAATATGCTTTAAGGAGGGCAGGGGTGTGGCTCAGTGGTAGGGTGCTTGCCCAGCATGTGCACAGCCCTGACTTCCATCTCCAGCACCACTAATAAATAAATAGATAAATAAATAAATAAATAGATAAATAAATAAATAAATAAATAAATAAATGAACTTCACATGTTAGGCTACATCTCTGCCCAAGAGAAAGAATCAAGAGGCCAAATGGATTCCTAGTTTTCCTGTGTTCACTAAAGCCCACTCTGAAGCTTTAGAGAAGCTCCATAGAACATTTAAACTTACTCGTTAAGACAATATCCTTTAAAAAAAAAAAGTTTTTGTAACTTTATTGTAAGTAAGAGAACATGGAAAAGTCCAGAAACGACAACTAAATCAAGTAGAGACTTGGAAAACGATAAAAAATTAATACTACTATTTCAGTGAGAATGACCTATACTGTAAGAAAGGGTGAAGGCTGACAAAATGATTCAATGCAACTCTGCTAAAGAAAATATAAATATGGCCACAACCTTTTAGTTCATTAAAAACAAGCAGTATAAAACTCTGAAGATAATATTTGGACAAATAAGAGCCTGTGCTCACTCCTTTATCCGGGACAGAGTGAACCTGTTAAGTGACTGATCATGAAATTAAAAAGGATCCTAAAACAAATATTGAAACTTACCCATTAACTTTTAAAGCATTTAAAAATCAGGGTTTTACAAACCTATTCCACCAAACATCAGATATAAGGGATGTGAACAGATACTGGGGGGGAGAAAAAGAGTAAAAGTTTTCTATAGTCAAGTAAGATTGGGATGTGAGACAGAAGCAGGTGAAGAATTCCTTTCCTGTATGGCATCAAAGAGCTTTTATATAGAATATGCATCATGTATAATTATATGATCAGTACAGGCTTGATTGTGTTTTGATACAAAGCCCTGAGCTCCCAGCGGCTTAGTACAGAGACTTATGCATCCTTCACACTACAACCTCATCAGGAGATAGCTCTGCTGATCTGTCCCACAAGGACCCCTGGTTGATGGGAACACTGTCATCTTGTGTTTCACTGTCTGCACCAAGGAGCTTCCTCTGTTACCATGGTACCAAAAGAGGGACGAAAACAAAACATGAGATTTTAGAGAATCACTCATGAGTTTCCCATCATCTTAGCCTAAAACTCATTTCAATTCTGCTTACATCTTATTGGCTAAAACTGTTCACAGTCCAGTGCCCAAGGTAACTGGAAAATATAATGAAAGAAATAGAATGTTTGGTAAGCATTAGTATCTTTACCAGAGTATCTAAGAGCAAGTCTTAACTTGCAACATTTGAGACTTACTTTAGTGTAGATTACTTTAGTGTAGAATCATTTTTAGTGGAACAATTTTATAGGATTAAGTGTCAGTGAAACACAATTGTGGAAATACTGATTTAAATCAGTTTTTGTTTAATGAGAACAATTTTTAAGCTATGTGCTTATAATTCAGCCATCAGATTTTGATATAAATACATTGCACAAGGGGAAATGGATGCCAACATTATCCTTAGCCACCATAAAGTTGAAATGTTAGGCAACACAAAATATAATTTTTATTCAAAATGACACTCATTTTATTGTTACTATTTTGTAAATAACCCACTTATACACAGGTGAACTCTGCTTATACATTTATAGGAATATTCTCAGTATTTGGAACCACACCTCCAAAGACATTTTCTTCTTTCCAAAAGTACTATAGTGATAGCATTAAGAATGCTACTCTTTGATATTCCTTGTCAATAGGAAATCTGCTTAGCCCTTTCTCTGTTTTATATTCTTCATTATTCAATATCACTGAACAGCACTGTGTACAGTACATATTCATGGAACTCCTACAACAAGCTACTTATTTATTTATTTATGCTGGAGATTAAATACAAGGGTATGTAACCACTGAGCCACATCCAAGCCCTTTTTATTTTTCATTTTGAAAGTTGCTAAAGGTCTCACTAAGTTGCTGAGGCTGGCTTTGAACTTGTGATCCTCCTGCTTCAGCCTCTAGAGAAGGCAGGATTATAGGCATGTGCCTCTGTGCCCAGCCAACCAGCACTTTAAAATGTCCTAAGAAAGTACTGTTTGGAAATTCCATAAACTATTTTTGTAGTACATCCTTCAAATTCAAAGTTAGATTCCAAAAAATATCTACTAAGTTTTAGAAGTTTGTGTTTTCAGAATAAGAGTACTCTCTGTTTTATATCACCTCCAAACTAGTTGTTTTTAGCTTCTCTTTAAATATTTATCACTTTGCTTTATGTCACCTTTTGGATTTTTATAAATATACTGAAAGATTTTAATTGCTTTAGTTTTCTTTAATCTCTAAATTATTTTGATGAGATGGCTATTTATTTTGCTTTTCAAAATAAAATATTTTTATTCTAAAACTTGGAAAACTCACCAACTCAAATATTCCATAAGATGTAAAATTTTCATGTATACTTGGAGAAAGACTATGAATCTACATTTTCATCATCACTACTTTGACCTATGTAGTCTGAAGTTACTACTGAAAATAATTAATTTACTCTCTAGCTCTTGGCACAGACACATACCAGACATCACCAAGAGTATAAGAGCACAGAGCATATTTAATGTGCAGACATTGTTTGATTATTCAACTAACTCCAGAATGAATTGTCCAAATGTCAATTTGCAAAAAGGGATTACAGACTTTTTCTCACTTCCTTATCTCTCTTTCTCTCTCTCTCTCTCTCTCTCTCTCTCTCTCTCTCTCTCTCTCTCACACACACACACACACACACACACAAATAAAATAAAATCCCATAAAATCTCCAAAGTATTACGCTGATTTAGACACATGGTTCGTCCTGTCCCAAGTCTATTTCTGAGAGAGACACATGACACAAGTTATATGAGATTAATAGTATCTTCTAGTATAAATTCAAAATAACACAAACATTCCCTCAACTGTCACAGTTTATCTGAATAATTCATTTGTATAACAGGGATATATGTTCAATAACTGACATATACTGTACAATTAAACAAGTTTGCATTTCAGATTGAGCCAGTCTGAGTAGAACACTTACTAGGCATGCTGTTTACTAGCTGTATGTGTATCTTGGTTTGAATGAAGCAGTTTAATGCACATGTGTTTATACTGATACTTGTTCCATTTCCTAACTTAACTTTTAAACATGCAGAATTCCACGCCTATATCTTTGTTGTGAAGGAAATGACTGTCCTAAAACATATCTACAAATAAAAGCATTGAATAAAATGTCTTGAGATACATATGTACAAAGAAGTGACTAATATCCACATCATATGCACATTTTATTGAGTCAGAAACTTATGGTAATATGCTATCTGATTCATATCCCAAAACATCTCTAAAATGCAGGTATTAACAACCCACCTTTACATACAAGGAACTGAGGTTAAAAAGTCGTGCTAGAGTTCTCAAAGCCAGCAAGAACTGATGGAGGTGGTCTGAGACATTAAGTCCAACAAATTCCACATCATTTGTTTTTAGATATGACTGTCACATTTTTAGTTCAAAATCACAATAGGTAGAACTAAAATGAAGTCTTCAAATTCTGAGCTTCGGTTCTTTAGTAAGATCTAGAAAGAGCTGGTGCTAGCATATTTCATTTTTTTCCTGCAGAGGTGGAAAGGGAGGGGTTTAAAATAATTTATGAGAAATATTGCTAAAAAATCATTACTGATACAAAGTTTTGGGTTAAAAGATGTCAGTGCACTGTGATGCTAATAACACTACATTTTAAGTTAGTCCATCTTCATTCCACATTTTCTGTAATCTTTTCACAAGCTAGTGCAAAGGCAAGTTAATTAACCCTTTGACTATGAAAATCTTTATGGTATAAAATAGTCTACCTCCCTCATAATAGAAATTCCTCAAAAGGAGAAACTTCATTTTATATATCATTTAATTTTTTTTTTCATCAAACAAAGAGCTTTCAGGGTTCCTGAATTACATGGCAGAGGAAGGAAGTTCACATTCCTCTGAATGACACCTTTTAGACATATAATTGCAGAGTTAAGCATGGTGGTGGCCCTGAGTGCCTGACATATTTAGGATTCAATAAATACTGCTGAAATCCATTCTGAATTGCCAACAGCTTTTCCCCCCAGTAATTGAAAATAAAACAATATATATCGAATATCTACCTTACTGCCAGATAACATACTGATTATTCTTTTTTGATTTCCATTTGTGCCCTCCCTAATATCATTTCGATCCATTGCTGAAATAGCTAAACAGACACCATGTAATTGCGGCAATATTTGTAACAATATGTTCTTTTTTTTAAACATAAGTGGAATTTTATTTAATCAGTTTTTCTCACACCTTTCCTGAAGAATATCCCAGCATTCAAACCCTGTTTTATAAACCAACTTCCTCCACTGACATATATTTGGAGTTACAGAATTAAAATAAGCTACAGGGTAAAGATAATTTTAATTCATGCTTGAAAGTTTCAGATTGCTGTAAAAATTAGCCCATGAATTCCGAGGGAGCTTTGACATTCATGATAATGTAGACTCTGTGGAAGCAACAATAAACTTTAGTCACACTAATAAATAAGAAAACTAATAAGATTGGCTCTTTGAAATTCCGTTGACTACCTTGGCTCTCCCTTTTATGTCACTTTATTGAGTAGAACCAATCCAAAAGTAACCTCACAGTGTAATTCTCTCATGAATACCCCTGCAGATTTAGATTGGAATGGTATCTGGCCATAAAAAAAGCAGTTAAATGCTACAATGAACACCATCCACTAATCCTCGTGTATCATTTGTGAAATTCAGAGTCTGTTTGGCAAAAATAAATGTGCCTTTGGCTTGAAGCCGTCCGTGAAGGTGCTGTCTAAACACCAGGCCAAGCGTCCCCGCTGGAGGCCAGAAGACAGTGGTGGAGACCCTCACTTTTGCAGCAGCAAGCAAACGCAAAAGAGGTTTTCGGAAAATAAAGGGAGGATTTTTAAAAGGCAGAGGCTGTGGTCAAGTTCCCTGCTCAGACCTGTAAGCACGAGCCACTTCTAAGGTGGTCACATTTGTGCACACTGATTGGATGCAGGACGGGGGGACCCAGGCCCTTTGGCACCAGGCGCCTGGCAGAGGCTGGTGGCTCCAGTGCACGCGCTTTCCCTGGTACTCAGAGGACCCCGCAGGGCCCCGGAAGGCGAGGAGCCATCCGTGTAAGACGCAGGTCTTTGTACTGCTGCCCCACATTTCTTTGCCCGACAAAAAAAATAAAATAAAATAAAATAAAAATTAAAAGTATATTTTTGAGTTCTTATGACAGAAAAGGGTAGCACAGATAACACCTTTTTCAAACTCGGTCTTCAACCCTACCCCCAACCCACCCCTGTTCCCAACTGCAGCTTGAATTGCACCTAAGAGGTTGATCTTGGGCTTGCCTCCTCTCCATGCCCCAAGCATCGCGTCGGAATCCCTGAAATGGAGTTTTCAATTAGAACGCGTGGACCTGACCCTGAACAAATTAAGTTAAAAGAGACCACCAGGTAGCTGTTCTGTTTTTAATTATTAATTTGATTTCTTTCTGTGTATACATGGGCCCCAGTGATCACCTGTAGCAAATATGCTAAATTCAATTTAGCAGAGAGCACATGGATATTGGGATCATTAATCACCCCATGTTCTGGGCTGGCCACATACCAGAACAAAAACAATTACTATAGAGGACTGATGTTTTGGTAGTGCAAGTCACTTCTTAGTATAGGAAGAAAGAAAATTCAGCCACTTCAACAAAATTGTTCGGGGGTTGAGCCGGTTTCGGTTTCCATGAGCTCTGGTCTGTGTAGAGAAGGGTGGGGGCCATGGAAGGTACTGGCTTAACAGATGCACCTGCTGCATGTTAGTGCTCCGGCCTCAAGAGTCCACAAAACCAACACGGTCAACCATAGTAGAGAGGTAAGCAAAAATTCAGCTAGCATGTCAGTCTTTCTCTTCACACTTTAGAAAGAAGGAACAAACAATAAAAAATGTATCTGACAGTGCAACTTAAGAACCAAATGGACCCTTCCTGGCCACCACACCAGGTGCCATCATTTTACCAAATGAGGACAGAGAAGACTTAGCTGCTCTATGCACCAAGGTCCTTTCACCAAGACAGACCATGGAATTATTTGAAAAAGATTGACTTTTTATTTTAATCACTAAAGAGCTTCTGATATAATTTTTGTTTCCATAGCTCATACATTTACAGTGGTTTATGAGAATGATTTCAATTTAGAAAAAAATAAAATAGAATGTGGAATGATCAACAAATACAGAATGGATTCATTTATTCTCTTGAACTTGCTGCCACAAGAAAAAGAAAAGCAATGCCGTAACTTTTTTAATATGGAAAAATCGTGAACATGACTCAGGATAATTCATAGCAAGATGTTCTCTGAAAAACTATAAAGGCAAGTCTCTTTGCTCAATAATTACCTAGCAGAAAATGCCATCTGATTTAAATGGTTTTCTTTCTCTCTCACACACACACATATGTTGGAAGTAAGTTTGTTTTGTTTATGATAACTTCTTTCACTTCTTTGTTGTGATTACTTTTTATAAGAGGTCATTTCTTGGGTTTCCTGCTATTAATGACTCTTCAGGAGGACTACCAAGGAAGAAAGGGCTGTTCTGGCCACTTTAGTGATGGTACATTTGTTTTGCCTGTGCATGGGGCCTCAAACACGTTAGCCTAGAGCTAGACATGAACTAGCAATAAGACTTTCTTCCAAATAACAAACATTTCTATAACTTACTAACTAGCTATGTGACCTTTATATACACATTAAACTTTATGATAGCTCAGTTTCCACATTATGAAAATGGAATAGTAATACAACCAAACTCACAGTCCCATTATAAAAATTCACTCCAAGCGTATAGAATTATGACTGACAAATGTCCCCCACTTTACCAATGTTGGTTGCAATCATTACACTTAGAAACATAGACATTTTATCTCATGGAGAATAACTAAAAGTGACTTTATCTACAAAAGAAAGTAGTTCTGAGGCCAGTTACTCCAAAGGGTAGAGCTAAAAATCAGCAAATGGAAAGTTTGGGACCACATACTTAAAAAAGATCAATAGAAATACTCTTTAATAAATAGTTATTGAACTTTGTATACTGAAGATGCTTAAGTGGATGTGTGATTACTTTTTAGCCATATTGGTAGATATTTCTACCTGTATTGCTACCAGAGGAACATAATCAATAATTTTTCTGATTCTTTTGGATTTCATGAAAATGAAAATCTTACTTGGCTCTGCTTCTTACCTGGATGTGGCCTTTCTGTGGCCCAAGTTTTGGTGCTCTGGATTCTGTCCAGTGCACACTTCCTATTTCCTCATGCCAGGTGAGGAACTTTCTCTTAAAATATTGTATCTAAAACTGAAACTAATACTATCGTTTTGCTAATATAAAAAAGGGAAACTTAGTTGTTTGAAATCATCTCCAAAAATAGAAATAATATGTTTTGAAACTTTTTTTTTTTTTTTTTTTTTTTTTTTGCAGTGCTGGGGATCAAACTCAGGGCCTGGTGCTTTCGAGGCAAGCACTCTACCAGCTGAGCTATCTCCCCAGCCCCTTGAAACATTTTTTAATATTCAAAATACCCTAACAGAACACTTACTATTTCCCATATTAAGGATGAACAAATTAAACTGTTAAATTCCTTTTTATTTTTAATTTTTTTGGAATAGAACGATGGTGATTGAATGTTATCATCTCAGGTTCTTGATCATATGATGTTCTGAATGTTTTCATTATTAATAACAAGTAAAATTAATCTTTAGTTTATGCAAGCACATGGTATTTGGAAAATTTTAAACATGCAGTTCTTTGTGTAGAAAAGAACTATTGTAGTAGGAGGATGCAAGTGATTGGCGACCACTCTGTTTTTCTATTAAAAATAGTCAGTTAAATGTTAACTATACTAGGCACAAAAATATTTTAGAGTCATAAGCACTGAGGTGCATGGAGACCATGCTGGTCAGTTGTTCTGAGACCTGGGTAAATAATGCAACATCAATGTGTATCCGTTACGGCTTTCTGACAAGGAGAAGAAGGTCTGCATTTGCTTAGGTATTGATTCATTCATTTTCTGCCCATTTCTATGAAAATGTTGGTACACAATTATCAAATAAAAGGCACATTGTATTATAGGTGGTATGAATTTTAAAACTGGCTTTACCTTAGGAAAGACTTTATTGTTGTCACAAAAGACTAGTCCCAGTCAGGACGGGACCATGGTGGAGTAGAGAAGGTTGCTTTCCAAGCAGCTCCAGGGTGTGAGACTGGGAAATTGGATAAACAACTTCTCAGAAAGATGAGTAAAAAAAGAGGGACTTTATTGGGATTTAATACCAGACTCTGAGAACATTTAGGGTCTCAGAAGCTTGGATATAATTTAAAAAAAAACATTCAATGGTACCAGATCAAATACATTGTTGGAGTGATCCAGTGGGTAAGCTATACTGTATTCTGGAGTGAAATACATGCTGGGTGTCTCCTGGCTGTCCATGGAGAACCAAGGCAGACCTAACCCACTAACCAAACTGTGTTGGGGGGCCTGTGGATATAGGACCTAACCCTGGTGCCCAGACCTTTGTAATGTGAACAAAGGACCACCAGGTGACTCAGAGTATGCCTTAAAAAAAGGAGAAATTCAGGTGCAGAGAGCAGTTATGCAGGGGACTACAAGATACTTAGACCCAAGAAACCCTGGACCTCCTTACCCTTTGAGTCTGACAGTTCACAGGTCCAGCTGGGGTGGGGGTGTGGGTGCACTGTGGGGGAGTCCAGGAGGTAAAAAAAAAAAATGGGATTCACAGTGTGGAGGGGGCTAAGGAGTGGCTCCTCCGACGTGTGAGTGGGACCCAGAAGAGACTCTGGAGGTAAATACCTCCATCTGCAGTTTCCAGCTCTGAAGGTGTGCAGGTTCAAAATCCTCAGACCAATTATCTCCAGCAGCATCAACCCTGGGAACTCCTCCCACCCTACTCTATAGCAACCCCATCCCAAGAGTGGAGCAGACAATACTTTCCAAACTATCCCACCTCATACTGCCCAGAAAGCAAATCAAGAAATTTTGAACTCCAACCAGCAACTTGGGGAACAACACAAAAAGAGGAAGGTCTTGAAAGCCTGCAGCTACTGCTCTTGTGTGCAAAACATATTTCAATAAAAAAGAGGAAAGAAAGACACTTGGGAACAGAAAACCCACATGTATTATCACTGACAATTTGTCACCAACACAACTGAAACAATTGCTTAATTTTCATCAAGAACCTTACTTTTTATTTTTATTTTTAAAATATTTTTAATTTAATTGTTTGATTCAGTGTTAAAAGTTTCATGAACATTTGAATATATACATATTTGTCTAATTTTTCTTATTTCTAACATTTCTTAGAGGAATTTATTTCTCATGGCTGTCTTTTAAGAGTTAGGGTCTTTGATTTGTATATATTTTGGTTTGATTTGTATTGTTTTTCATTTGTCTATCTCTTTTGATTATTTCTTTCACTGATAGTCAAATTGTATTGTTCTTTCACTCTTCACCTTTTTACTTCTGCTTTCTCTCCTTCTCCTCAAAATTGCAACATCTTAACAACTCTTCTGTATTCTTCCTGTTCACCTTTTCAAATAGCAAACACTTTTACAATCTTATTGTTTTTTACTCTTGGCATATGCTTACCAAATCATTTCTTTTTATAGTGCCAATTAACATTGTAGACGTCATACTTGGAACTAAGTATTTATTTTAATGCTATATATTGTTTGCTTTGGTTGTTATTATTTATCTCCCCATAAAATGTGAAGTTCAAGAAATCTTTAGGAAAACACTAAGTTCAAAAGGTGGAAGCTCTGCTGCCTCTGATTCATATTGATAAATGGGTAGACACCCCAAAAATATAAAAAAGCAAGGGAAAAAAACATCCCAAATAAACCCAAATACCTCAATAACAGAATTCCTTGACATAGTAGAGGAAATGTCAGGGAAGGAACTTAGAGAATTCATAGTTAAATTGATATGTGCAGTAAAAGACAATGTAAGGAGCAAAATCAGAGAGAAAATACAGGAAGTGAAATATCACTTCAATAAAGAGGGAGAGATTCTGAAAAAGAACCAAATGGATATTCTAAAATGAAGGAATCAATAAACCAAATTAAAAATTCAAAGAGAGCATCACCAGCAGACCAGACCATTGGAAGATATATTATCTTGATAATAAATTTTACCATGGAGAAAAGATGTTATGTGTCCATGAGCAGAATTTTCATGAAATATGGAATAACATGAAAAGACCAAATTTAAGATTTATCAGGGTAGATGGAGGCTTGGAAATACAAACTAAAGGAATGCACAGTCTTTTTAATGAAATAATGTGGGAACATTTCCCAAACCTTAAGAATGAAATGAAAAATCAAATACAGGAGGCTTACAGGACTCCAAATATACAAAAGTATGACAGACCCACATAAAATCACATTATTATGAAAATGCCAAACATCCAGAATAAGAACAGAACTTTAAAGACTGCTAGAGAAAAATGACTGGTCACATTCAGAGGTAAACCAATCCTTATCTGGGCTGATTTGTTAAACTTGATTCTTAAAGCTGGGAGGTCTTGGAATAATATATACCAAGCTCTGAATGGATGCCAGCCAAGAATACTATACCTAGCAAATGAAGCTTCAGATTTGGAGATGAAGTAAAAATCTTCCATGATAAACAAAAGTTAAAAGAATTCAACATTAGAAAGCTTGAACTACAAAACATACTCAAAAAAATATTTCATGAATAAGAAATGAAAACTAAAATTGCAAACCAGTAGTGAGAGAAACTACACTAGCAGAATAGTCAATCAAAGGAGAAACGAATACATATTAAAACCTAGAAATATATCAAAATGACAGGGAATAAAAATCATATCTCAAAAATAACATTGAATGTAGATGGTCTAAACTCCTCAATTGAAAGACATAGACTGGTATATTGGATTGAAAAACAAGACCCAACAATATTCTGTGTCCATCCACAGATTGAAGGTGAAAGAATGGGAAAAAAACATCATTCACATGGATTTGTAAATTAGCAGAGGTTTCTATCATCATATCAGATAAAGTGGACTTCAAGCCAAAGTGATTCAGAAGAGACCAAGAAAGTCATTCCATATTGCTTAAAGGATTTATACAACAATGAATGTTAATGATTGTAAATACTTATGCCTCAAACAATGGAGCGTCTACTTACATCAAACAAACCCTTCTCAACATCAAGAATAAAAAAAAAAAAAAAAAAAAAAAACCACGATAATACTGTGTGACTTTAACACTTCTCTCATCACTGGATAGATAATTTAGACTTAAAAGACATATAGAGAACATTTCATCCATCAATAATTGAATATACTTTCTTAGTACCACATGATCATTTTCTAAAAGAAACCATATCTTAGGTCACAAAGCAACTCTGAACAAATACAAAAAAAAAAAAAATACTTTGGATTCTATCAGATCATAATGGAATGAAGTTAGAAATCAATGATTAAATTTAAAAAGGAGAAGCTAATCTAACACCTGGAGATTAAATAATATGCTATTAAATCATGAATGTTTAGCAGAAGAAATCAGAGGTTAAATAAATAATCTACTTAGAGGTAGATGAAAATACTGATACAACATATCTAATTCCCTGGAACACTATGAAGGTGGTTCATTAAAAGAATAAAAAGTTATCTAATAAATAATCTAACATTGTGTCTCAAGACCCTAAACATATAAAAACAAATCAACACCAAAGCAGTAGAATACAGGAAGAAATTAAAATAGCAGTAAAATCAATGAAATTGAAAAAAAAGACAATTCAAAAAAATCAATGAAATAAAAAGTTTGTTCTTTGAAAAAATAAAATTGATAAACTCTTAGCTGAATTATCAAATAAAAACATGAAAAAACTCAAATACTAGAATTTGTTATGAAAAGGAGAAATCACCACAGACACTACTGAAATACAGAGGATAATCAGAAGCCATTTTGAAAATTTATACTTCAATGAACTAAAAAATCTTGAAGACATCAATAAATTTCTAGAGACATATCACCTACACAAATTAAACCAGGAGGACATATAAAATTTAAACAAATCAATTTCAAGTAATAAAATTGAAGATGTCATCAAAAAGTCTAACAACAAAGAAAAGCCCAGGACAGGATTGATTGCCAGCCAAGTTCTACCAGATCTTAAAGAACTAACAACAGTGCTCTTCAAATTATTCCATGAAAAAGAAAGGAAGGGAACCCTTCCAAACTCATTTTATGAAGTTAGTATTACTCAAAAAACAGACAAAGACAGATCATGAAAAGATAACTTTGGACCAATATCCCTGATAAACATAGATGCAAAAGTTATTTTAAAATACTGGCAAATTGCATACAAAAATATTAAAATGATAGTAGATCATGATCAAGTGGGGTTCATATCAGGGATGCAAGGTTTGTTTCAATGTACAGAAATCAATAAATGTAATTCACCCATAAGTAGGCTTAAAGACAAGAATCATATGACATCTCCATACATGCATTTTCTGCATCTATTGAGACAAAATACGGCATCCATTCATGTTCAAAATGAGAAAAACTAGGGATAGTAGGAACATACCTCAACATTGTAAAATCCATATATGCTAAGCCCCAAGGCCAACATCATTCTAAATGGAGAAAACCTAAAAACAGTCTCTCTAAAAATTGAAATGAGATAGGAGTGCTCTCTTTAATCACTTCTAGTCAACATAGTCCTTGAATATAGACAGAGCAATTAGGCAAAAGAAAGAAATAAAGAGAAAAAGAAGAGATCAAATTATTCCTATTTGCCAATGACATGATCCTATATTTAAAAGACTCAAAAATCTCCACTAGAAAACTTCTGGAACACAAACAAATTCATCAAAGTAGCAGCATATAAAATTAACATCCATAAACCAATTGCATTCCTATACACCAATGGTAAAGCAGCTGAAAGAGAAATTAGGAAAACTATTCCTTCACAATAGCCTCAGAACAATGAAATATTTGGGAATCAATCAAAAGAAGTGAAAGACCTCTACAATGAAAAACTAAAAGAAAGAAATTAAAGGAAACCTTAGAAGATGGAAAGATTTCCCATGTTTTTGGAGAGGTAAAATTAATATTGTTAAAATGGCCATACTACCAAAAGTGCTATACAGATTTAATGCAACTCCTATAAAAATTCCAATGATGTTATTCATAGAAATAGAAAAAGCAGTCATGTAATTCATTTGGAAAAATAAGAGGCCCAGAATAGCCAAAATAATCCTTAGTGAGAAAAGTGAAGAGGAGACATCACAGTATCAGACCTTAAATTATACTACAGAGCTATAGGCACAAAACCAGCATGATATTGGCACAAAAACAGGCATAAAGATCAATGGAATGGAACAGAAGACACAGAGACAAACCCACATAAATGCAGTTATCTCAAACTAGACAAAGGCGCATATCCTGGAGAAATAGCAGCCTCTTCAACAAGTGGTGCTAAGAAAACTGGAAATCCATGTGCAGTTGAATGAGAGTTAATCCCTATCTCTCAGGCTGCACAGAATTCAACTCAAAGTTGGTTGAAGATCTAGGTATTTGAACTGAAACCCTGCTACTACGAGAAGAAAATGTAGTCCCCACACTATCCAACATGTCACCTTAGGACCATACTTCCTCAGCAAGAATTCTAAAGCACAGGAAGTAAACTTAGAAAATCAGTAAAAGTGATAATATTAAAAGCTTCTTCATAGCAAAGGAAACAATCAAGAGTGTGAAGAGAGAGCCTCAGAATGGGAGAAAATCTTTGCCTTCCTCACCTCTGATAAGGCATTAATTTCAAGATTATACTAAGAACCCAAAAAGCTTAACACCAAATAAACAAATAACCCAATGAATAAAGAAACTAAGCACACTTCTCGAAATAAAAAATATGAACTGTCAACAAATACATGAAAAAATATTCAATATCTCTATCAATTACAGAAATGCAAGTTAAAACTGCATGAGATTTCACATCACTCCAGTCAGAATGGCAATTATCAAGAATACAAGTAACAATAAATGTTGGCAAGGATATAGGGAAAAGGTACCCTCATACATTGCTGGTGGGAATGCAAATTGGTGCAACCACTCTGGAAAGTAGTATGGAGATTCTTCAAAAAATTAGGAATGAAACCACCATTTGACATTATATCACTTCTCCACATGTATCTAAAGAAGTTAAAACCAGCATACTACTATGACACAGTGACATCAACATTTATTGCAGTTCAGGTCACAATAGATAAACTGTGGAACCAACCTAGGTGCCCTTCAACAGATGAATGGATAACAAAATGTGGTATATATACATGTTGGAATATTACTCGGCCATAAAGAAGAAAGACTTTATGACATTGGCTGGTAAATGGATGGATCTAGAGATTATCAGTGTAATCAAATAAGTCAATTCCCAAAATCCTAGGGTCTAAGGTTACCTCTGATATGTGGAGGCTAACACACAACAGGGAAGGAGGGGAAGAATAGAAGTTCAGTAAATTGGATAAAGGGAAATAAAAGGGAAGGAAGGAGAGATAGAAATAGGAAAGACAGTAGAATGAATCTGTCCTAAATTTCCTATGTTCATAAATGAAGACATGACCAGTGAAACTCCACATCATGTACAACCACAAAAATGGGATCCTGATTAGAACAAATTATATTCCATGTATGTATAATATGTCAAAATGTGCTCTACTGTCATGTATAACTAAAAGGAATAAATAAAAAAGAAAAGAAGTCTAGTCCCAGAAGATATATTGCGAACAAAATTACAGAGTTTTTTGTATAATACAGAGACAGCTTCTGTGATTATTTGAACATGTGCAATGTTATCAGGTTCTCTCTCTTTTTTTTTTTTTTTTTAGTCTTTATTAATACACTAAGATATAGGTTGGACTATAAAATATAGAGAAAATGAGATTTACAAGGTCAATTTCATGTTTTGTGACCAAAATCTCTAACTGAAGGTAAAAAACAAAGTCCTTATCCAGGTGAAACAATCATGAATAATTCTTGCCATTTTTGGTAATCCAGTTTCAGGAACCACCAAATGTGGCTGTTGCCCAGTGGTTAAATTTGTAATGTCCTTCTGCTAAGAATATTTTGAATGTTTGGAAAAAATAAAAAGTCTAAAATTTTGTGGTATGTGATATGTTATGCATTTCAAAATTCAACATCCATAAATAGAATGGATTGAAATTCAACCACATTTATTTATTGCCATATTACATATTGTCTGCAATGACAGTGTTAAGTGGTTATATTGGAAATTTTTAGATCCCGAAGGCTTTGAAAATGTGACTGTCACTTATGAAAACTGTTTGCCTCTGATCTGCATGCCACAGAATCTAACCATTTTCACTAAGGGCTATGATACTGCTTATTTTTAAGTAAAAAAAAAAAAAAATATTATTGGAGGTGAAGCTGAGAAAGTATATATTTAAAGATGTGTATATATGTCAACTTTTTTTTTCTTCTTTTTGGTACTGAGAATGGAATCCAGGGCCACTTAACCATTTAGCCATAACCCTGACCCTTTTTAATTTTTATTTATTTATTTATTTATTTATTTTTTTTGAGATGGGGTCTCCCTAATGTGCCCAGGCTGGCCTTGGACTTTTGATCCTCCAGTCTCCTGAGTTGCTGGGATTACAGTTCATGTTCCAACATGCTCGGTTATATGTGAACTTTTAATTATCTTTAAGGGTAACTTTGCTTTCTTTCTGAAAAACAGTGTTAACTTTTCAGATATTTCACACTTGGAAGCATTTAACTAGAATGCTAGTTCGGTTTTGTTTTATTTTAGGAGTGAAATGAGAATCTTTTAGATCAGTATTGGAAAATAAGCAGGTTTATTGTCATTGACAAGTAGAAATTACATATCTTTATGTTGTACAGCATAATGTTTTTATATTGGCATTACGTTGTAGAACGATTAAATCATGCTATTTAAAATATGCATTCCTTCACATACATATCATTTTTGCAAAGAAAACACTGAAGTCTAGTCTCTTATCACTTTTCAAATATATGATACATGGTTATGAAGTGTAGTCTCCAGGATACACAATAGATATTTTGAACTTACTGCTCCTAACTGGAACTTTTGCCTTTTGGATCAGCAGCTCCCCCAATTCTCATCCATTTTATTCTCTATTTCTGGAAGTTTGACTTTTTTAGAGCAGTATTGATATAAGTTACTGATGTACACTTTGTTTTTAAATGGATTTAACTGATTGGTGATCCCATTGTGTAAATAATTTAAAATTTGCTTTGGCATATGTGTGTCTGTATGAAGAGACCTATGAACATAAACACACCCCACACGGCCCTACCTTCACACAGACGCACACACACAACACCCGGGCAGAACTCAGGCTGAAGTGGCAGCACAGTCTGGGTGCCCCTGTGGGGCTGTCTGCCCAGCACCTGCACCTGGTGCATCTTCATCCTCAATATGTGAAAGGTCATGATCATCACAACACAATCCTACCCATGAGGCTCATCTGCAGAGTTCCATGAGTTCGGCATGCATTGCACCCTCAACGGTGTCAGTCAGTAATTATTCTTGTGGTAATTGTGGAATTCCCTCAGCATTAGAAAGGTCTACAGATGCAGGAACACCTTTAGGGACAAAGCTCCTCTTCAGCCTAGGTAGTGGGGCGGTCTCACCATGAGGGTCTCCCTTGGTAAAAGTAACTGTTTATGTCATAAATGATACAGATGGAGAATAAGGGACCACAGTGTCAAAGATGTTTCATTTTTATCATCTCTATCAATGTCAATTGCTCAGATAATGACTGCTAGCCAATTCTTTATTTTTATTGGAAGGAAGTTTTCGTAAGAAGAAAGGAGAAAGGAAACTGGGCATTTTCCATTTTTCTACAAGGATTTTGATTTTCTACTGGTGATTAATAATGGCAGTGGGAAAGTAATACAGACTTTCATTAAAGGATGATGTTTCTTAATCATCAAAATAGCACAATATTAGATTATCAAAAAAGTAGTAGTCAAAAGGCACAAGAAATTCTGAGGACATTCTAATAACCAAAGCTGAACTGGACACAAAAATAATGTGAAACCCATAATTTTACTTTCAAAAATTTAAAAACCAGGCAAAAAACTAACCCTCATACTTTTGGAGAAGAGATACTTTTAGATTTGTTGTATCAGTTTTGTTTTGTTTAAATTTTTTCCAGTGTTGCATTTATGGATGTAATACTTGATCAATATATCACATTTCCCTGGCTGGATTTGATTTTCTGCTACTGATTAATATTAATATGTAAGTTATAAATGTATTGGGTTGTGTGCCCCTGGTAAATATAAAGCTTGACTTGTAAAACGCTTTTCAATGAGTCTGAAATACTTGCAGCAGTTGATTATAGAAAATATTGCAATGGCAGCTTAGGTAGAACTACTGTTTAAATGGTACTTACTGTTTGTGCTGGTTCACACTAGTTGGATTCTTTCACAAACAAGTTTGTGCTGAAACAAGTTAACATAGTGGGCTTAGAACTGTTATCCCTGGAACTGTTACCTCTGCAAGGACAGCACTCAACTGGCATTCGGGAAGGTAAGGGTAAACACTTCCCCATGCTGATATAAAACTCTAAATGATAAGAGGGGCCTACTGTGCTTCCAATGTACAAACTATACTGTATGTATTGCATATCCACTTTGCTTTTGAAAGTCTGAAAATTTAGCATGTGCTAGACAGAAGATGCTCAGTGACCCACGATAAAAACCCTGGACATCTGGTCCCAGTCAGTATTCCCTGACAGACAATTCAATTATTTTGTCATAACTCACTACTGGAGGAATTAAGTGCCTCCTCAAGGAGAAGATTCTGGTAGGAGGAGAAGATTCTTAGAGTCTTGCACCTAGTTTTCTCTGGACTTTGTATTATGCAGCTTTCCCCTTGGCTGATTTTATTTTGTATCCCTTTGCTATAATAAATCACAGCAGTTAGGGTAATGATATGCTGAGTCCTATGATTTCCACTGACTCAAAGGGAACTGGGGCATAGAAAATCTTGGTCTCAAATAATCCAATTCAACTTTGTTGAGAATCCTATGCAGGCAAATCCCATGGAGTATAGTTATTCAGTAATTTTAGATCAACATTGACATTGAATGTCTGTATTTTACTACTATAGATTGAGAATACTCCATGAAATTACCCCCAAGTTCTCCTTGAGCAAAGTAATTATGTTCACTGAAAATTCTGAGCCATTCAGACATATTAGGTCGTTTAGTACTCAAAAGAATTATTTGAGACATGTAGCATCATCTCCATGGCATATACCACATATCGAAGCTCAGAAACATCAAGAAACTTGGGTAAGGTCACAGACTTGATAGCAGTATTATCTGGCTCTCCTTCAAGACTTCTCTGACTTTAATCTGTGTTCTTAGGATGCTGGGCAACTTTTCCTGAGAGTAAAAGGGAGAAGAGTTGCTTTCTCTAATTTTTGCTCCTATTGTTTCTATATGTTTAAGTGCTGCTGAGAAAAATGACTACTTAGTGTACACAAATGTCACTCTTCTAAGACAAGACCTGCTTGCAGACACGGGAGGTCAAGCAAAATGATATGAAAGAGGGTTTCTGCGATACCTCCCATGTGCAGCTTGCTTCCCTTTGGAAAGATGCAAACTGGGTGGTGGCTAGAAACTAGAACTCGAATATTCTGGATTTGTAAGTGAGGTCCTCAAAAGTGGAAAAATTGGGATCACTCACTCATGTCTGCAGCCCTTCTTTCTGGCAAACCCACCCCCTAAAACAGTTGGCATTTTCCACCAGGACTTTTAACTCCACCACATTTCTCCATGGAGATGATTAATAATAAGTCCATATCCATTACTCGCAAAATTCTTGACAATAAAGAATGCACTATTCATTTTTTTCAGAAAAATAAACATGATCAAAGCAGCTAAGAAACAAAGAATCTACTCACAGAGTTTGTAGCATGCACTAAATATTTGAAGGATGCAAAGCTAAAAATATCATTTCATGCATGGCTGTTCTTCCTTCCCAAGAGAAAATAAAGAAATGAATATGTGAAGTATAATAAGGAAAGCTGTACACGAGATGAGAGACTTGAAAGGGAAGGATATAAAATAGTGAGGACAGAAAGTACATATGAAAAGATTTCAACTAACTTATTAAATAACCAACATTAAATATGCTTTTCAGGAAGTCAAAAGTAATTCTAGTATTGCTTTTTTTTCTCTGAGTAAAATACTATTACTAAAGATAGAAAAATACTTGAGTGATTTTCACTTCCATTTCATCCCTTAAGTCTTATAGTATAATAATTAATTGTTAGAAAACAAATAAACCTACTTTTCTGAATGAACATATTAGGACTAGCTTAAAAATAAGTACTTAAAGATATTTTTGTCTTACATGTTTCAAGTCTACTTATTCTTATAAATTGTGCTGCTTTTGAGTATATGGTAGAAGGTATCCCAACTAGAAGTATCCAAGGGGCAAGAACAAGTTGGCTAGCAGGCAACATGCAGGAGGACCTGAGGCGTGCAGGAAAGTCCACACTACATAGGGAACTTCTCAGAGGTGGAGAAGGAAACACAGACATGGAGCCATGCATTCTTACACAAGAAGTAGAAGGTGCATATGTAAGAATGTTCATTGCAACAAATACATAAAATTTCCTTTTCAGGGAACTGATGTGTTGATATCATTTCTGCTAAGAGTGAAGTAGACCTCTATGTGCTAATAGGAGAAAATATTGAAATTCTTAAGTGAAAAAAACCATCATTGCATAAAAACCAAAGTATCAACTTAAATCTGTTTATAAATTTATCTACCCATATGCAGACACACATGCACACATATACATATATACACATGCACATATATCGATATATATACACATGCACTATGTAAATGAGCATATAATGGGAAAATTTAGAAGTGATACAAAAGAAATTGATGATCTAGCTTCATATATAGGAGACTGGGTACTTGAAACATTGAGAAGCTTCATTACCCTTTATTGTGTGCATATATATATAAAATAAATGTTATATATGCATAGTTATGTTTGAAGTCTGTGACTGTAGCATGTGTACTTTTTATGTGCATATTTTTATAAAGAGTGGTTTGACTTAATACACTTAGATGTTATATGAAATTTTCTAAAATTGCTTATCAATTAAAATTTTAAATATTCAGATAGTAAACTACTTAAAATATTTATAAGACTAACATGTATAAGACCATTTAATATGTAAATGATTATTTTCTTAATATTCTACTTTTTATACTATTTACAATTGTCATAATATTCAATTTTAATTTTAATAAATTTTGTTTGCTATGAAAGCTTTGGATATGTACATATTAATATTACTTTACCTAATCATTATAACCAATCAATGGATTTAAATCTAGTTAAGGAAGAACTATGGATTTGGTTTTAAATTTTTCATGCTAGTATTAGGCTTCATTATTTCTCCATACCTGTTTAATAGTACAATTGATAGCCAAATTGTGCTATTGGGATAGCTTATTGTAATTCTTTGTCAATATCATGATGTACATACTTGGGAAAAGAGAAGTATAGTCAATAACAAGATAAATTTCATTTTAAAATCCCATCGCTTTAGAAGGAGACGTAATAAATGAGCGTTCTTGTGGAAGTTCTATAAATTCAAAATTTGTTATCTCATTTTTGCTCTTCTTGTCATGATGCCTTTTCAACTCTATACCTACTATTGCCTTTTCATTTTGAAGTCCATTTCCCCCCCATAAATCCTTCACATAAAGGTAGAAAATCTTTGCATAATGAAAAGTTGATGTGTGTGTGTGTCCTCACAAACAGAAAATGGCTATCAGGGCATTCTGAACATGCCAATATGAAATCTTTCTTCATTTTTCTTACTTCCTTCATCAATCGCCAAAGATATTCAAGTGCCTGCAGATGGTTAGTTGTGCCATTTGACCAAAAATAAAGCAGTGAAATCCAGCGACAGTTCCTGCCTTCCTGCCTTGCCTGTACAAAGCAATGTAATTATTCCAATATTATGAATAAGTTTCATACTTTTTAAGCCGCTGTAATTGGACCAAGCAGTTTTAGAAGTTCCCTATTAATACACACATTCAATGGAAAAAACCAATTGTTGCTCACGAGGACTGTTATAGAGTGGAAAATTATTTGGGGTTGGCAATGAACAACTACGGTCCTATTACTCTGTGATGGTTTCCTGCTTGCTGGTGTACTGTTTTTGCTAGGTGTCTACCTACAACTTAATAAAACTATAAGGAAAATATTTCTCACCTCAATATTGGGATATTAATAATTAGGTTGAGAAAAATTTTCTCACTTCTTAAAAATGCAAATTCACAATTCCATCTTTCTCCAGTGATCTTTGTGGATAGCTAAGGCAAGGGGGAGAAGATATTACACAGCAGAAAGTGAGAGTGTGTGATTAAGCCTTTTTTCTTTCTTTTTTTTTTTTTAATTAAAAGAGCATTTGCAAAACTTTAAACTTGACAGTGAGATGTCACTAGCTGGGCTCTTGACACGTTTTCTGGTTTGTCTGTTTTTGTTTTTGTTTTTTTTCACCACTTCGAAATTAATAGTGAAAGTTAAAATCAGTGAAAGGAGAAAACTACAAAAAATGCCTCAATTTTCTTTTCCTTATTGTGTGCATGTCTCTCAAATGCCTCTGAACTGCAGGGAAGCTAGGAAAAAGGCCCTTGTCAGGGGCTTTTCCCACAACCATTCCTAGAGGCTAGCCCACAGGAAAACACTTGTCAAATAGAAACTTGTGAGAATGTCTGTTTGTGTAATGAGGAATCTTCTTTGGCCCTCTGTGATGCAACATGTATACAGACATTTCCTTAAATCTATCAGAAACGTCACCAGTACCATGCCAACCCTTACATGCCGCCTCCTGATGACACCTGCCATAGTTATCAGGGGCATAAAATACATAGACTTCAGGAATTTTTTTAAAAAATAAAATCAGTGTATAAAACAACCTGTGTACAGGAATGTGATCATTACAATATTTCTGGTCACTATGTTTTGTTCTCTGACAGTAACTAGAATTAAAATGACCAGTCCATGTTTTACCCAAAGCTTGGTCCTTGTGTCTGATGCCAGTTCAATAATGAGGACACGGTTTTGAGAAAAAGGGAAAAGACGGTTTATTTCTTTGCTAGCAAAGGAGAAACGCAGAGGACTCCTGTTCCAAAGGCGGTGATTCTGCCCTTCAGCAGGAACAGGGGGCTTTTAAAGAGGTGATTCAAAGTCTGCATTGCATTCCAGGGGTTCTCTGTTGGAGCTGTAATTCACTTGTTAATTTGGGAGACAGTCATTTCTGACATCTTCTGGTGCCATCCCTAACTCTGGATTACTTCCTTCCTAGGGTGGATGTGTACTGGGGACAGATAACTCTGCCTAGGATAGGGAAGACAGGTAACCCTGTTTCCCTAGGATTAGGGAACAGGAGATATTAGGGAGGAACAGGAAGAGAGGAAGAGAAAGAATCATGTCTATTTTAAAAATAAGTTGCATAGAGGGAAATGAGGGGGGTATAAAAAATGATGGAATAAGACAGACATCATTACCCTATGCACTTGTATGATTACACAAACGGTATGAATCTACATCATGCACTACCATAGAAACGAAAAGATGTACCCCATTTGTGTACAATGAATCAAAATGCAGTCTGTAAAAATAAAAAAAAAATCATTTAAAAATGAAATAAAAATAAAAATAAGTTGCAGTGGCAGAACAGCAAGGGCTGTATTCGAAGCATGAAGTGGACCATTGTTACGCATATACCTTACAGATTAGTTCCCTGGAGAAACTATAGCCAAATACCACAAAGTGGGTGGCTTATACAATCAAAATTAATCATCCTACAGTTCTAGGGATCTGTAAGCACAAAATAAATGCTGGCGGAGTTGCTTTTTCCAGTTATGGGGAAGGAGCACCTTTCCTATGCCTCTCTTCTGCCCTCTGGTATCTTCAAGCATTGTCTGACTTGGAGGTGGCTATCTCCACCACCCTGTGTCTGCGTGCTGTCTTCCCTCTGTACGTGTGCATCTGTGCGTCTAAGATTTCCTTTTATGAGTGCACCAATCACAGTGCTTTATGGCTGGCCCTGATGACTTCATCTCAAGACCATATTCACTGGCACTGGGGCGAGAATCCCATGTTGATGGAGGACACAATTCAACCCCCAGCAATAGCTCATGGAAGGTATTATATTATTTTATATAATATTGGTGTCCTGTGGGTTGCTGGTAAGGGGTAGGTAAAAATATTTTAAAGGAAGATTCTTCCTGTATATAATTCAGAATATTTGAGTACTTAATGAAAAAAAAGTGTATTTTTATCATTTTAAGACCAACTAGCATTAAAAAAAAAAAGTCACAGAAGACTGCATTTTCTGTTTATATAACTCTTTTGAAAATATATAGAAAAATGAAAAACCAACAACTGCTAGTAATTACCTCTGGGGAGGAACACTTAGGTCGTAAAAGATGCGTAGAGATTTCATAATTTATTTATTTTTCTTTCATTTCTATTTAAAAATATTTATGAGTTAATTTTCCAATCTAAAAATGCTTCTAAAGACTTCCTGTGGAATTCTTTAAAGGAGTTTAAGTCAGTGCTGGGATGTGTCCTGCAACTTAAGTCTCGTGCAGAGTGAGGGAGATTTCAGGAGTCAGAGCAACTGGAGGGAATTCCAGTCCCAAGACGGCTCCTGCCCGCATAGCTTCAGCTTGGGACTTTGGGCTCCAGCTTCAAGGCAACACTTATTACCCTGTGGACCAGCCAAGTGGCACACTCTTAAATCCTTTCACAGATGAATACGAGTGTCGAGAAGCTAGATGACAGAAAGGGGGCACCAAACTTCGCTTCTACTGGTCCATGTGCGACTGGTTGGATCTTTGCACTATTTGTCTTTCCAGCTCACTTCCGTGTCTGTGTCCTTCCTGTGTCTCCCTGGAAGGTAAGCACTTGAGCATCATTTCCTCCACTACACCCAGCAGCCTAGTGTGATACCTGGTACCCAGAACTGCTCAGCATCTATGCGTTAAATGAACACACAAATGACAACTACTAGCAAGGATGGTGACGACCAGGATGACCATGTATCTAATAAATAACTGCATGGTATATGCTAGGTATAAATAATCTTATATACTAAAATATCTTTGGGGGATCATTTTAAACTCCAGATCTTCTCATTTAAATCAGTCAAGGATTTTAAATATGTACATTTGATCACAATACCAAAACACACAAATGCTCAAAACAATAGGCACAAAAAAAGATGATTCAAAATGATCATGGATGATGTTGCTAATGACTGTGAAACAAATAAACACCAAAGAAATCCAGAAAATAACAGAAAATGAAAACTCCAATGGTAAGTAAAGAGAGTATGTTTGACTTAAGACAAAGATCTAAAGTCCTCTGCATGTTTAACTTGGGTCTGCTTTAGAATTCCAATTTAAACACAAGTGGTGGTATAAACATGCTGTCTCTGAGAGGCCCTCTTACCAGAGAGGCACTTAGCATGCAAATCTATAACATAAATTTAGTTTACAAATGGCACTGCGCAAAGATTGCTGCTACATCTCATTCTCGAGTCACAATAGATGTGGAAAAGATAACTAGTTAGTGAAATAACTATAATTCAAGTAGAAAACTGACACAAAGTCCCACAAGGTTCGCCATGAAGCTTTCCATTCTGACAGTACAGAGATCTTTACACAGATAGATCTTTTGGTTCAATGACAGTTTTACTAGAATAAAGGATGGACAAGAATTAAAGTGCCTTAGGGTAGTTAAATATGGGCAGACTTAGTTAAGAATTCTTTCTCTTTTGCTGTCCCCTAATTCCTAGCAAATGTCAAACCTACTGCAGCTATGGAAAGGGAGTCTCTTGCATAATATTTAAGGATAGAAACCAAGTTATCTCTCACTTAGAATTTCTAAGATCAGGGGGTAAAATGCCACATAATATTTAAGGAACAATCAATCTTCTCATTTGGAAGGTTTCACAAGTTTTGCCTTATTGTATCATTTTTCAGTGCAGAGATGTTAAGGATTTTAAAGACACGATGAAACTGGATAATTGACTCATCTTTGTCTTCACATCAAAAACAAAAGTGGCAAACTAAATGTGATGAGAACTTAAAGCAGGTGGAAATACACTAGAAGGACAGTTATTTTTGACTGGAGGAACCTCTATATGCATAAGCACATTAGCCACAAAAGGGTTATCTGTGAACCACTGTCTTTGCCTTTGTAAGTCTTGGTGGTTATAAATTCAATGGCTGGAGTGTTTGCTTCGATTAATTTGCTTGCTTCTTTTTGATAATTAGCTACATAGAAAATCCTTAATGAAACTAGAAATTAAATTTGTATATTTGTATATACATCCTTCATATATTTATTCTTAACAATTTATGATGTATACATATTTTAAGATTTTAGTGTCAAGAATACAGTAACATTACAGAATTTTGAAAATGTGGGTCTTGCTGCATTATATGCAATGAGATGAAGGCCGGTTGAAATCCTGTAGTTGAAAGGATAGGAAATTATCATTTTTTAAGCAGTAATAAATAGTATTGCAAATAATATAATGGATAGTTTATCAGTGTTACCTTGTTACTAGCAAGAATTTTTATGTGAGTTTGAAATCCTTTTATTTTATAAACCATCAGAAAATGACTGTTCTTTAAAATAGAATTTGATAAAGGGCCTTGAAATTGTGAAATTACTTGTTGAGGTGAATGTACGGGCATTGTTTCCAACTGAACGGCAATTTATTTTGACTTTCTAACAAATGAGAGCTGTTTAATTTTAGTTTGAGGATCTTCCCTGATTCTACATATACCAATATTATTTATCCTTTTTATTAAAAAATATTAAAAAGAGGACTAAAAATGAGAAACACCATGATATTAGTTGCACAAATATTTTAATGGTTTTCTAGACTTCTAAGATGTAGAGATTTTCCTACAAACCTAAAAAGAAATGTAGCTGAATTAAGAAATGTGGCCATGTGGGCCAAATTCAAAATGTACCTGTAGTCGAAATCAGAATGAGTATCATTAAGGTAATAGTTACAATTTTCAAACAGTTTATTAAACATAGTGCACTTAATTTTTCTTTTGCTAATAAAAGCCAGTAGAGTTTCATTTTATGAGTTCTAATATATTTGAAAGTATAAATTAAAAATATTTAATGTGTACTACCCGATTATTTTGAAATAAAAACATAATGTGTTGGGAATTGATTTCTAATATTGTGGCAAAACACAGCATACTCAAAATCAGTGCATTTAAAGGTGGGAATACCAGAAAAATACAAATAAGAGCTAATTTTGAAATCCGCCACTCTTCCAGCACTGAAATTCTTATTTTGCTCTGGAGCTCACAAGAGCAGCTAGTTTCCTCACGGACCCCGTGCTTTGTTCCTTGGGCACTAAAGCTGTCAGCTGTGATTGGTCCAGTGGAAGGGCCGCTGGAAACCCACATGCTTCACCAGGCACAGGGACTTGCAATGTAAGTCAGACAGCCTTCCGCCCTTTGCTGCCAAAGGGGCTCCTATGTTACTTTTTCCAAGTGTTAATCATTATGGCATCCACTCCAACATTTCCCTGTAATGCCCCTTTCTTTCCATTCTATTCCCCCCGAAGAATCTTATGGTTTGATTTCTTTCAAATTGTGTTCATGTTAAAAAACAAAAACAACAATAACAACAACAACAAAAAACCAGGATGGAAGATCTGGGGGTGTGACTCAGTGATAGAGCACTTGCCTAGGATACCCAAAGCCCCACCACCCCCAAAATAATAAAATAATAATCATAATGATAGCAGATAAAAGCCTACAGTAATTTATTCTAGAAAAGCAGAGAAGGATATTTGCTTCAGCGTATTGCTAATATCAGCAGAATGAAGGTTTTTATAAATGCCCCTGTTTTCTTGGCTTCTCTTTCCAGTTTTCCTGTTCCCAGGTCCGAGGCACACCTTCCCTTCACCTGCAGCTGGAACACCAGGTGATCCTGTCCCAGGCCTGCAAGTCGCATCCCTAACACACACTTCCAGCACAGCCCTTGGGTCACATCCCCAGACAGCCCTCCTCTACCTCCAATTTTTTCCGAAGAGGAGGAGGAGGGAGAGGAGAAGGAAGAGAGGAAGAGGAAGAGAAAGTGAGTAGGAGGCAGAAAGGAGGAAGAAGAAAACGAAGAAATTAAAATGCACTATGATTAGATCACTCAAAGGAGAGGCTGTGAAACTGTAAGCAGACTGAAGATATTTTCCACCTTCACAGCTGATCTAGGGTTTTGTTTATAGTGTTCTTTCCCCATAAATAGAAGATAACCTCTTCCAGCAATGTGTCAAGTCTCCTTATTCGGCTTTTCACTTTATTTTTTCTCAGAGAAACCCAAACTCCTTAAAAAAAAAAAAAAAGGAAAGAAAAGTCCGTTTTGAGACTTTAAAACATGCACAAGAGCACCTCCTAAGTCCAAGTGGAAAGCACAGCTTCCATAAGCGAAAAAGGATGGTCTGGATAGAAGGAAGCAAAACAAAGCACTTGGCAACCTTCAGATACCCTCCCATGAGGCTGGGAAGCCTCTCCTGCCCTTTTCACCATTTTTTCCCTGAAGCTTTCAGGTGTGTTAGGTAAAAAAAAAAAAGCAGGTGATCACAGAGCCCTTATCAATCTATATTCTAGAGAAGTCCCAACCTTTACCATTATAAGGCTACATTTTGCTCCTTTTAAAATTACTTGCAATAATTGCTCATGATTTTTGCTCTAAAACTCAGTTTATGTGATAGTTTGTCAACCAGAAACCCTATACTGTGTCCTATTAAGGAGTCTCCTTTTTCAAAAATTTGGAATCTGAAAATCTGCCTGACTTGATGTGGAACATGTATCCATTTTCATGAGCCAGAGATAAAAGTGGAGCATTCATCCAGGGGTTTAGGTATACTCTCTAACTAAGCCAAAATCCTTCATCTTAAAGCTTTAAGGCTTCACAGTAATGTTTGAGGAGGCACAGACAATTCGCCAGCTTTATAAACTGGCAAGCTCTACTTCTGTGTCAGTTGGCTATAACCAGTGAATTAATTCTAGGCAAGACATCACAGTCGCTTACAGCTCCGCCTCATAGATAAGGCACTACTGCTTTAATATGCAACTGAAAGAAATTGCAGCAGTAACTTTAAACTTCTCCACTACAGATCTTGAGTGCTTGGAGGGAGGAATGCTACATAAATCTCACCAGTGGTGGAAGAACACATGGCAGGGCGGACATGATTCACAGTGGAATGGCGGTTACCTATAGGCTTGGTGGAAATCTCATCTCCACCTTGTTCCGGATTCTCTGACCTGACATCCCTGAATTCAACCAATCAAAGAATTGCTCTTTCTGAGACTCTCTTGCTGGTCTTTAGAACCAGAGTAATAAGAATAAGACAGCATGTACTCAAGCCAAATCTTCCTTTCACCCAAGGTATGTTCCAGACTTCTGTGCACACATGTTCTTTCTGGTTTAGAGATCAGAGATCTGTGCACATGTTTCTGGTTTAGAGATCAGAGATCTGCATTGTAAACTGTGTGAACTCCAAGTGTCCCCACTGACTGGGTCACTGACTGCTGGAACTGAACTATAGGGCCCGGGGGAACGGGACACTTTGTTCTCCTCACACTCAGGCACTTCAAATAACAACTCTGGGGGTATTCGCAATACTTTACAGAATGAACTGTCACTCTAAAGTGATTACGTGGCTACCATACCACCTTCTATATGTCCTTCACAGTCACTGCACAGCCTATATGTGGCCATTTTTATATTAAAGTTTGCAAATCTTGGCATGATGTACCAGGAGCTGCTGTAACTATTTTTATAAAAATAATTTTTCTTTTGTAATGGATAAATCAAAATTGCTCTTATGGTATACAGCATGATGTGTCGATATGTGTATGTGTTGTAGAATGGATAAATCAAACTAAGTAGCATATGCATTACCTCACATGTACATCATTTTTTGTGTGTGGTAAGAATACTTAAAATCTATCAACACTTCAATTTTACAATATATCATTAACTATGGTCACCATAATGTAGAACAGATCTTCTGCACTATAGTCAGCATAATACATAATAGATTTCCATGTTCACTGCAGCATTAATCACAAAAACTGAGATGTGAAATCAACTTAAGTACCTATCAACAAATGAATGGACAAAGAAAATGTAATATATATATATATATATATAATTACATTATGTATATGTACACACACACACACACACACACACACACACACACACACACAATGGTGTACTATTAAACCTTTGAAAAGAAGGAAATCCTGTTATTTGCACCAACATGGATGAAACTGGTAAGCTGGTAAGCATTTTGTTAATTGAACTAAGCCAGGCATTTGCAAGACAAACACCATATGATTTCATTTATGCATGGAGTCTAAGAAAAATCCAACTCAAAGAAGCAGACAATTTGATGGTGGTGGATTGGGAAGATATTGGTCAATATAACACAATTTAAATTAGGTAAAAAATTAATAGCTCCCAGATAATTAATTTAATGTGTCCACTGAAGTTCCAATAATGTTGATTCATAATTAATGATGCTTTATTGTGTTTTTCTAGGGCAGAGGTCAACAGCTGTTTTCTGAAAATAGCAAGACAACAATTATTTGAAACTCTGTGTCCCCAGAAGCTCAGTTATGACTAATCAGTCAGCTTTTTCTGTAGCATGAAAATATCCAGAGGAAATAGTAAGTAAATGGGTGTGGCTATGTTACAATAAAACTTTATTGACAAACATAAAGGTTTCCAGGTATGATTTGTCTAGACTCACAGTGATAATGATAATGATATCAAAATTGTTCTGAATATTTAGATGGATAAGAAATATATGAAAATGACCAGAGCACAAACCAAACAAAAAAGTGAGGTTAGTATGAATGAGCTCTTTACTGCCAACATATAAGGTCCTCAATTGTTGGGCTCCTTCTAGCTACAACATTTTTACAGATGGGTGTTCTAAGCAGCCATCAGAGTCTTTGGGAGGAAATCAGGATACGTGCAAAGTCAGAAGGACCCTGAAAGTCATCTCATTCACACTCCTGACCTCTTTTGACCTGACTAATACCGTGCAATGTTAAATGTCAAATATGTAAAAACTCTGGAGCTGCAATTCTTGGTCCATGTCCATTTCTGCTCCAGTATCTTGACCCAGGTAACTGCCTAGGAGCAGTTTGCCAAAGATAACAACGATGAAGATGAAAATACCCAGGCGACCAGATTGAGCTCACTCAGGGGACTCCCTCTAGCCCTCCTAGGGGTCTTTAGCACCCAGGAATGCCAGAGAACACTGGAGCCATGCAGGCTCAAACCAGAGTTGGGTGGGTGGGAGTGTGTGGGGAGAGGCAGGAGAAAGTGAGTTTGGGAGGCATCTGAAACAGAAGTTGAAACTTGACAGGTCAGGAATTAAACACAGAGCTCAGAGGCCTGCTGCAGTTTCCTCCACACAGACACCCTCAGAGATACGCAGTCAAGCCTCAGGTATCTAAGGTGCCTCCCAGTACTTGGCATAATCCAAAGCAGGAGGACACAGAAAGAATCGTACCTCACCTCAGACATGTCGGCAAGGAAGACTTCTTGATTTTTCAGTGTGAGGTTTCTTATTTCACTGGTATTTCCTTATGTATTGGTCTGAAAGCCTCTCCCCACTGTTTGATAGGGGGATCCTTCATCCACTTTCACCTAGTCTCTGCTGAGCCTTCCGACGTGTTCGCTGAGGGCGCCTGCTCTACAGTTCTTCCTTCTCTTGCTTGTTCTCTTCTACTTTTTTCTCCTTGCTGCTTTCTCTCCTGTCTACCTGTCTCCACTTCCCCAGCTTTGGATTATTGATTTTATTTTATTTTGCTTTCTTTTTTGTGGGCTAGGGTTTGGACCCCGTGGCACTTTGCACTACACCACGTCCCCAACCCTGTTCATTTTTGTGTTTAGAGGGTCTCCCTGGGCTGCCAAGGGGGCCTCTGGCTAGAAATCCTTCTGCCTCAGTTTTCCAAGGAGATGAGGTTGGAGGCATATTCTGCAACACCCAGTTATACTTTATTATTACTTTCTAAAAGTTGGAATCTATCAATTAATTAATGTATTTCTTCTTCCTCTTTTATATATCATCTCCCTGTCTTTTCTCAGTCATTGCCTTTTTTTTTTTTTTTTTTTGTCTCCTTTAATTCCTCATTCCCCATTTTATCTTGTTTGTTTGTCAATGTAGTTCTTTCTGATTTTGTTTTGTTTGTATCTGCGTGGGTTATGTTTCTGTGGTTTTTTGATGTCACTGTTTTCTTCATGGTAATATGTTAACTTGTTAACTGTATTTTTTCTTTTCATCATTTTCTTCTTTCTTTTCTCTATAGTATAACCCTCTCTTTCCCCTCTACTCACTTTTTTGATTTTACCCCAATTCTGTCTCCCTCCCTATTTTTTCTTTCTCTTTCTTTCTTATGTCTCTTCTTCTATCTTTATTAATTTTATTCCCTACATAGTAAATCAATTTTATTTTCCTCAAAACTAATTTTTGGTCTTTTACAAAGTATTATTCTCCCTTTCCCCTTCTGGACATTTGGAGATATGGAGTATTTTTTCAGCAATTCTTTATGTAAAAAAGAATTAGTATATAACAAATAATCAAGATTTCTCTCAAGAAATCACAGTTACAGGTGATCATCATTTCCCTTCAAATTAGTGATAGGGCTTAATCAAAGCACCATGAAAACATTGACTGGTTCCCCTGGCATGAACATATAACTCTGATTTGGAACATAAAGTGAAATGAAAGCAGCTTACTAAAGAGGCCTTCATATGGAAGCAGGATAAAGATCTTTTCTAGCAAATTGACAAATCTTGGAAATGCAAGATGCATGAAAAAAAAAAAAAACAAGAAAACAAGATGCCTCCAGAAGTTTGTAACCTTCCAACAACTAAACTCCCAGGTACTGAAGTGGCTGGAATCCCATAAAAAGAATTTAAAATTTTTGATTGTTAAAATGGTCAGTGAATTAAAAGAAGATCTAAGAAATTAAGGGAGAAAATACAGGATGCAGAAAATCATTTTTAATAGATATAAAGATTCTGAAAAAAAATCAACAGAAATCTTGGAAAGACTCAATAAATCAAAAACCTTAGTTGACAGTCTCTTTGATAGATTAGATAACAGAGAAGATGAACCATAAGAATTTGCATACTCAGACAGCAATACAATAAAAGAAAAAAAGAATCAAGAAACTATAATCATAATATACAAAAGTTCTTGGACAACATTAAGAGATCAAGTCAAAGAATCACTGAAATAAAAGATGGAACGTACACACACTCTAATGACATTGATAATCTTTTCAGTGAAATAATGGAAGAAAATCTTACAAAACTTGGGAACCAGATGGACCTCTAAATAAAGAGGTATTTAGAAAACCAAATAGACAAGATAAAAAAAATAAAAAACAACAAAGAAACTCTCCATGACACATTATAGATAAATGCCAATACACAGAACAAGGAAACGTGCCAGATCACATTTAGAGCTAACTATTTAAAATGACATCTGATTTCTCAATAGAAAATCTAAAACTTGGGAGGTCTAGGAACAATGTGTTTAAATCCCTGAAAGAAAATAAATGCCAACCAAGATTGCCATATCTAGCAAAGCAATTTCTCAGAATTGAAGGAGAAATAAAAAACCTTCTTAGATAAGCATAAACTAAAAGAATTCATTACTACTAAGCCAGCAATATGGAAAATACTTAAAGAAATTCTCTGCACAGAAGAAGTTGAAAACAAACAGCAGAGCTTGAGAAAGAAGTATGAATCTCATTAGAAGAGTAGTTAAGCAAACTAAACATTATATATAAATAAAAATGACAGGAAAAAAGAAGCATCTCTCTATAGTAACACTGAATGTAAATGGTCTAAATTCTCCAATTAAAAGACATAGATTGACACAGTTGATTAAAATACAAGACCCAATTATATGCTCTCTTGGGAGCCTAATCTCACAGGCAAAGAAATCCACATGATAAAAGCGAAAGAATGGAACATGATATTCCATGCGAATGAACCCCTCAGACAGGCAGGAGTAACTATTTACCTGACAAAACAGACTTCAACCCAAATTAATTAGAGATAAAGAAGGTCACTTCATACTGCTACAGGAAATAATCCAACAATAAGATATAATGATTACAAATGTTTATGTTCCAAATATTGGTGTACCAAATTACATTTAAAAACAAAAAGCAAAAAGCAAAGAACAACTTGACTTTAAGATTTAGACCCCAGTGCAATAATACTAGTTAACTTCAATACATCTCTGTCACCAATAGGTAAGTCATCTGGACACAAAATCAGTAAAGACAATTTAGGCCTAAAAAATATTACAAATCAAATAGACCTAACAAACACGTATAGACTATTTCATTCAATCTCAGCTGGTTTCACTTTCTTCTCAGTTGCTAGTGAAACTTTCTCCAAAATAAATCATATTTTAGATCATAAAGCAAACATAAGAAAATTAACATAAATCCTTGCTTCTTTTTCAGATCATAATGAATGAATTTAAAAATAGAAAAACTGCAGAAGCTATGGAAACACATGAATATTAAACTGGATAATAAACCTGTGGATAACAAAAGAAATCACAGAGAAATTTAAAAATTCTTAGGATCAAATGAAAATAGAAATACAATATTCAGAATCTCTAGGAAGCTATGAATGCAGTTCTAAGAGGAAAGTTTCTAGCTAGGAGTGCCTACATAACAAAAAAAATTCAGAATAATCCCAAATAAACAACCTAATGATGTATGGTAATGCCCTAGACAAACAGAAACAAACCAATTCTAAAACCAGTATAAGGAAGAAAATATATAAGGTCATAGCCAAAATTAATTAAATAGTTAATCAAAAGAGAATCAATGTAGCAAAGAGACAGTTTTTTGAAGACATAAACAAAATTGACAAATTCTTAGCCAAAGTAACCAAACAAACCTGAAAGAAGCCCAAATTAATATAATCAAAAAATTAAAAAATTAATATCACTACAGACATCACTGAAATATAGAAGATCATTATAGGCTATTTTGAAAAATCATATTCCAGCAAATGGATAAATGTAGAAGAAATGAAAAACTTTCTAGACATGCACAATCTGCCAAAATTGAGCCAAGATGGTACAGAAAACCCATGGGATTGAAGTGGGGATGAAAAATCAGAGTTGATGGTCATGTTGTCTCTTCTATTCAGAAACTAGAAAGCAAAAATGGGGAACAGGAATTCCATGGAAACAGAAAAAAGATCTAATAAGGTAGAGATTAGGGATTTTAGGGAAGGCAGGAGAGGACAGAAAGGGGGATTCTGGGCAATGAAATTGACCAACTTTTGTTATGTGCATATGTAAATATATCACATCTAATCCCATTACTTTGTATAATTATGTGCCAATTTCAAAAAATAAGAATGAAAGGCCTTTGAGGAGGAAGATGCTGTGATTCATCTTTGAACATAAGCAGGATATTACTGTTAGGAAGGAGAAAAAAAATCAATAAAACTAACATAATTTAATCATGACTCAGTTCTGTGATAAGGCATTTTATATAACATTTATATACTACATAGACATATCTGTTATTTAAAAGATAAGATGTTCAAAAAGTCTAATTAGCTGAATATTTTCTATAACGCTTCCTGAATGGTATCACATTATCCTGTGCTATATTGAGCATGCATTGCCAACTATTAAATATTTAAACTTTATCTTTAAAACAATAGTCATTACTTCATTGTTACCAAAATTCTATTAAAAACCCATGTTTTCTCTGTAAAAATTTTTGATTGTTTTTAGGTAATTTCATGTAACTGATTTTAAGTGATCTTTTATTGTTTTTTTTTTTTTTTTCAATTCATGAAATATAGAACACACAACTATATTTACCTCACAAAACAATTCTTTTAGATATTTAATATTTGTTTTCTGAAGGAAAACACTTTTGGCTCAAAAGTCATATTCCTTTTGAAATGACTTTTTGGAATTCCTTTTGGACAGGAATGATAATTAAATTTAATGAAGCAGAGAAGGTGGGTGAGTCTTTCAAGCAGAAGACAGACTCCAGCCAAAGGCCAAGGAAGAAAGAATCATGGAAATTCAGAGGAAAGAAAATGGTATGCATTGGTGGAATGGGGAAGCGAAAGGTCCAGAATGACCAGCAAAGCAGAGCAAATGAGGCAGGAGAGACCAGCAGCGCTCATCCAGTGGCGTCTTCTGGTTACTCTAAGAACACTGGTCTTTATTCTGAGAGCAATGGATAACTATTAAGAAAGAAATAAAGAAAGAGAGAGAGGAAAAGAAAAAAAATTAGCAGGCTGATTTACATTTCAAAACAATCACTGGGCAGGAGTATGAAATTGGATTGGAAGTGGTCTATGGAGATGGAGTGGTGACCGGTGGCACCCAGATCGATGCATCTGCTACCAGCTTTTCTTCTTGCTCCTGTTTCTTCCATCTAATTCAGTTCATAAGCGCTAGTGAAGCACTAACATCGTGCAAGGTAAAAACCCTCCAGAGAAAGAAAGATCTCTTCAAAGCCTATTTATTTTGAATCTCCTTATTTTCAGGCCACTAAAGCCAAGAGGATGTTTTTGTTTGTTCTATTTAAGCCAAAGATTCAGTCAGAACTACATTCTTGGCACTGCAAAACTGGAAATTCAAGTCTGTCTCAGTGGAAACGGTGCTGAGTTTCCTTCTAGTGCAGTGTTTGAGAAGAATTTGTTTTAAAGTCTGCCTTTTTCCAGGAGTGTAATACAATATTGCTGAATATTAAGTAGATTTCAAACTAGATTTAGAGTCTTTCTGTTCGGGTTCTTTTATGTGAAGATTTTCTTTAATGATATTTTTGTGTGTCATTTTATGTCATTTTAAGAAATATTTATTGTCAAAATATAATTAGGGCTAAAGATAATAGTTCAGTTTATTAATGATCAATTTCTTCCAAAACTAAATGTATTACCTAAAAGATACTCATCATAATTAAACAGTGAAATGACTTTATCTGAAATGGCATGTTTCAAAGTTTTATTACAAATGGACAATAGTCATAAGAACCATCCACCTAATATTATACAACTTCTACAACTTGTAAAAGCTCATATAATTGTAATAAAATAATAGAAAGCTATCCATTTATAAAGGTACTAAAACTGGTTGGACTAAGATATGATTATTTCATCTGAGTGGGAATTTAAATGCTACTGATAATTACTTAAATTGTGTTAAGGATAGTATTTTATGAATTTCATGATTGAGAATGCTAGAAAGTTTATAATCAATTTTTTGAAAAATTCTAGTCATAATATTAATTTATACCATTTTATAAATATAATAAATAAATATTGTAAAAATAAAATCATAATGTGAATTGACTAAACTCTCTGGTCACATGCTTACCAAACATTACAAATGCATATAATGGGAAAATTACAAATTTTGATGCCAATCAATATTCATACTTTCAAGTGCTGGTAATGTTCTTAAGACATACAAACACATGAAAGAGTTCTATTAGCTCACTAATCCATTGCATGGAAGAACAATTAATAAATAAATGATTCCTCAGCAATACTGGACTTCAAATAAAATAAACATAGAAAAACAAAATTTGAAACTACAAACAATAATTATAGGATCTAGAGCAACATTTGGTTAGGTAATTTAAATTCAAGAATTTGAATACATGTATTATTCAAGAATTTAAATTTAAAAACTATTTAAATTAACTATTAACATTTCCAGTATTTTAAATAAAAGATTTTGCATTTTGCTGACAAATTCAACAATTTTCCCTCTTAAATATGTTTTCCTTATTTTTATGTTTACATAGGTCAATGCATATCAAGGAAGCTTTTAGAAGTTCTGCAAGAACAATTCTGAAGCTCCGTGCACACTGCACTTGTAGAGTTCTCAAACTGCATTATGTTGATGTAAGTAATCACTTCTGGGAATAAGTTTATCCTAGTTGTGATTAAGCTACGTCTTATTTTAGAATGATGAAAGGACAGTGGCTAGATCCTACTCTGGAGAGACTGTACTCAATATGCGATTCCTTCACCAAGCAACCGAGAGTCTTTCTGACCCACCTGGTATTGAGAAAAATATGGACTTAACAATTGAAGTTCAAATCCATATTGCCACTTTAGCTCAAATACAGAGAAAACAGATGAAGCACAGGTTAAGAATCTGCATATTGATGGTGCTCTATACAACACAATATCAATAAAACAGTTGGCAATTTGAAGGTTTATTGCAGATATTAACACCATGAAATGAACACATACTCCTCTATTAAGAATGTAAGTGCTATAGCTGCCCAAAGTAAATTATACAAAAGATCATTATATTTGAACATATTTTATGACAGATCTCCAACTTCTAAGGAAAATTCACCCCACATTTCTTTATAATAGTAATACGTATATATTATTCCCTTAGTTGAAAATAAAACACATTTTCATATTTTAGATTTTATGCTTTTTATATTATAGCTGTAAATATGAGAAATACTTTTTCTAAATACCAACTTTATGCTGTGACCAATTACAGTATGAAACTTTTTTTTTTCGCAAAACAGAACTGGGGTTTCTACTTGGCAGTGATGCAATAAACTGTCACTGGGAGACCGTCTTAAAGAAAAAATAGCCTATAAATTACTCTGTGTTTGCTTAAATAGTTTTTCTGCTGATAGAAATCCAAGTAAACAAAAAGGAGAGAACATAGCTCACACCATTTCACATAATGAAAGTGAAACTTAAAAGAAAATGCAAAAAGAAAAAGAGTAAAGCAGATACAATATATTTATAAGGACTAAAGTATCATCCGAATCTCTTAGTAAGAATGTGCACTATAAAGATGCTATCTATTAGAACAGGCTGTTCATATGTCTGAGAATATTGTTCACTACCATGTTAGCCATGCTGTAAGTGTGCCAAGAAACCGGTGGATGGAATACCAAATAAATGCCTAATCACAAAATACTGTGCAAAGAAAAAAAAGAAAAGCATGAGAGACTTCTGCAGTCCAGCTCTTGACCCCCTCCAGTTTTGTTGCTTTCTAATCACTCACTTCTGGTGTTTTGTTTTTTGTTTTTGTTTGTTTGTTTTCTTGCTACCAGCTGTTACTTGTCTCTTCTTCTGGCCATTTCAATTGAAAATGGAGGTGTTGAATTTTAGTCTCTGTGCCCCACTGGAAACAAATACAACCCCCTCTCTTCTATTTTGCAAAGTGATTTCTAGCTGCTAGGTGTGCAGCAGGAGTTACCTGTAGGGAACAACATGAAAGTTAGGTAGACTCCAGAAAGCTACAAAATGGACTTTTTCAAAGCTCTTCTAAGCATATCATGAAATTTAGAGGGTATTGTTTTTTCTTCCTCTATGACCTATTCGTGACTTCTTAAATACTTTCTGGAAGACTTTCTGGTGTATTTGTTTATTTGTAGTTAATAGCAAATAATACCAACTTGTTGAAATCATTACACATTAGAGTTAGTGCTGTTTTACTATTGGTTTAAACAGAATTGTCAGTTTCTTAGAATTTGTTGGTTATCCTTTGTGAGGACAGAACATCTTTCTTTATTAATCTAAGAATATTCACATTGTTTCTACAAAGATACTCAGATTTCTGTGCCTAGAGGTCCCAAAACCTTCAGCTCTTGAAACCCCTTATTTATCCTTAACTCATTTTTTGTGTGTCCTAATAGGGTTTTCTGAGATCACAATCAACAAATTGTTTAAGTGGGCCCTACCCACATGTGAAGTTCACAGTGTTTGTTTATTTTTCCAGTTAGTTATAGCCTAGGCCTTGAAAAAAAATTTGTAACCTCTCACTCTGTGTGTTTTGTGTGTGTCTTTACTAACAATTCTCAGCAGCTGTTCTGCAAAAATGGAAATTAAGTCCTTTGCAAAGACTACACCCCATAGATCTCACTAAATTTTATTTTTTAAGTGGGTGACATCCTCAGATCTCAATATGCTTGCTGACAAGAATTAAGTTGACTTGAATGTGAGGAGTGCATCAAGTTCTTGTCTATTTAATCCACCTGAGTTTTCTTCACTACGCAGAAACAAAGGACCAAAGAATATCTAGTGAAGAAAGTTAATTCAGGGGTCTGTGTTCATTGCCTCCAGACCACCTCTTCCATCATATGTTTTAGAGTCATTTTTCTCTAATCATCTTATTGCACAAATGCAAGTTTTCTGTCTAGAGGCCTCAGCGACTAGCTGAGAGAGTTGTGGCGTAACCTGCTGCAGGCTGAGGAAATTTCTGGTATATTAGGAAGAAATCAATTTTCTATAATATTTAAATTCATAAGAAAAATAATAATTTTTGGCTTCTCTTTTCCCTGACTGGTCCCAAAGTTTTAAAATGTGAAATAGATGCTTTATTAAAGTAACTAGTGTTAATTTTCCATAAAGAAAACTGAATACGTTGTTCTCTGGTAGGACAGATTTCAACATCCAGAGAGCCTAAGACATACCTAACTCTAGCTAGGCTTACTCCAGAGATGAGAGAGAATTCTCACCAGCTATGTATCAAGGCAGTGTTAAGCTTGATAATTTCATATTCAGCAAAAATGCAGTGGAAGAGGCTAGTATATAAAACCAAAGTTTGTAAAATTTAAGTATGTTAAAATAATCTTGACACACTGTCAGATAAGACGTCTTAGCTATTCCAAACTGCTCTGGTTTTTGCTCTTTCTCTAGAGGGCTCATAGTTTTATAAGAGTGGGTGGTTTCAACTGATACACTGGCATGGCTAATGTAGTATGTATTGGTATTATATTACAATGGAGAGGGGTACATATTTCCAGATATTTAGAAAATATCCATTTCATAGTCACTGAAGGTGCTGGAGTACAGATCATCGGCAATAAATAATGTTGCAATTCCACACTTCCATCTTCAATAATGTGAAAATTTCATTTGAACCTGACTTACCCTGTGGCCCTCTTGTGTTAATTGACCTCAATGATTCAGATTCTTATACATTAAAATCACAAATAACCCTTTGAATGACATCTCAGCAGTAGGAATGACAGGCCATCAGCAATATCTTCCTGAATGCAGGTAACTGCAGTGTGTTAAATGCTAAAGATCACTGCTGTCAAGAATAAATGTTGTAAATGTGGTCTCTGGGAAATGTATTTATGTAAATCCGCAAAAGAATCTACTTGCAAGTAACAGAAAAGTCAAGGCCTCCGCCATGACATGCAGAAGTGTGTACACCAATCAAGAGAAGATGGATCCAGAATCAATTTAAAATATTATTAAAGTCAAAAGGTCTAGATTTTTCAGAGAGGATGATTTCACTTTACAGTGAACTCCTTTCTAATAGGAAAATGAAACAAGAGAGCTCAAATAAATATTCAAAGGTCAAGATTATTTGGAAATTTGTTATAAATTGTGAGAAATAATATATGACAGTATTCAAAAAGCTGCATTAAGTACATGTCTAAGAAGTATATCGCTATGATCTTAACTAGGAAGTGGAAAACATTTTATTTATGAATGTATTAAAAGCACAGTTTGCAAATTAAAATATTGTTGTTACTACACCTATTAAGCAAATTAAAACATTCATTCCCACATTTCATACCCATAAATTCCAGTTGCCTAATAGGTGTTCAAACTTCAAATATTTTTCTGGCCAATACTGATCAAGGAGATGAGGTCTATATTTACAGGAGATATGTATTTTTACATTCTCTAAAACCACTGGAACTCCAATACAAAAGGAACAATTTTCAAAACTTAAGAAAATGATTTTGTGATAATAATGCTACTTATAATTCTGCAGCATCGTTATTATTACATTAGCTCCACAAAACATTTTAACTGACTTCATTGTTCACACAGGAAAAAAGGTTCATTTTCTTATAATTGCCTAATCAAGTAAACCCTAATTACAATATGCGTTAGTACCTTTGATAATGTTTTATAATTCTAACCTAGAATTAATGATTCAGTAATACTAATTAAAATTAGAAAATAAAAACCAAACTACATGGTTCATTTAAAAAAACCTTAACACCAGATGTTTGGTTTTGTTTTCTTGCTCCATATCTTATTTTAAAATACGACATAATTAAATTTTAAAATTTTATTAAATGAAACACTGAAAAATTTGAAGTATGCGAGTTAGGAAAATGATTGAAATGTTGCAATTATTTAAATTATACATGTGTACATATATATATATTTCACTGAAAGTGTAACAGATGCTTCTTAAAAATCGGGGGAATTAAAAGAGTACATAGTTATTGTTCAAACTTCATTTTTTTAACCTGTTCTCTTTAAATTGATTTTTTTCCTCCAGCTTCATCTCATGCTGGGAGTTGAAAGTGCTCCCAAATGCCCCCAAGTCACCAGAGTCCTGATGTCAATCAGCTGCAGAACCAGCCTTGCAACATGAATATTGTTATGAGGTATCCCCCAAAATGTGATGTGCGAGATAATGCAAGAAACTTCAGAGATGAAAGAATTCGATGATGTGAGTTGTAGCCTAACGTGGATTCGCTGGCCAGGAAGTGTAGGCAGATAGGGTATGCCTGGATGAGGTAGGTCACTGGGGTCATGCATTTGGGGTATATGTCTTGTCCCTGGTGAGCAAAGCTCTCCGCTTCCTGCTGCCGTGTCTGGAGCTGCTTTCCTCCAGCGTTCCCTTCTACCATGCTATTCTGCCTCACCACGGGCCCAGCGCTATGGAGTGGGCTGTCTATGGACAGAGACTTCTGAAACAGTGAAGAAAGTAAATTTTTCCTCCTTTATGTTGTTCTTGTCCAGTCTTTTGGTCACAGTGACACAAAGCTGACTGAGACACACATGGATACCTCTATGTTGGCAGAACCCCACAGCCCAAATTGTTATGCATCTGCATACCTCCTGGCTTTCCTCTATGGTCCTGCCCCTATATAATCCTAAAGCCGTTGCCTGTTCTGGGAAGTCAGATTTCTAGACCATCCAGAAAGACAGATTTCTAGTATAGTTTGGCCATACCAGGAATAAATTCCTTTCTTGATTCACCATCATCTCTCATTAAGTTAATTAGACTCAAGAGAGGATGGATGACCAGACCTGATTCCCCCAAAGTAAAACCTCTGGCTTGGAACTCCAATAGCAAAAGGAAAAGAGAATATATTTCATAAGTTTTTTTTTTTTTTTTTTTTAATACCATGGATTGCACCCAGGGACACTTTACCACTGAGCAAAAGAAACATCCCCATTTCTTTTTATTTATTTATTTATTTTATTTTGATACAGTCTTGCTAAGTTGCTTAGGTCCTTGCTAAGTTGCTTAGGTCCTCGCTAAGTTGCTGAGACCGACTTTGAACTTGAGATCTTCCCGCCTCAGTTTCTGGAACCGCTGGGCTTACAAACATGCACCACCGAGCCTGGCTCTAGAAATATTTTTTAAAGTCATAACAAAACAGGAATTGTCTAGATGAACATTAGTTTTCCAGAAACCTGAACAAATATCATTTAAGACACACTGTGTGTTCTTTGAAGAAATGACCTATCTGGGGTCAGAACAGGTACTGAAGGAGAGAAGTATATTAATTGAAGATATTAAACATTTACTCTGTGTCAGGAATATTCAGGAATACTAACTTGTCTAAATCTTGCAAGAATACTGTAAGTGATAATATTCCGCAATTCAGAGTCACTCAAATGAAATCTTCTTGGACGTTTTCCTACTGATTTGTACTTGACCCTACCTGAAGCATTCCTTTGTCTTTTGCTTATAGGTGTGACCACATGTCTGTCTGTCTGTCTCTACCCATCTATATCATCTTTTCATTTTGTTTTGTTTTGCTCTACTATGTTCCATTTATCATTATGATGCCATTTAGGATTTTATCAATGTAATTATTTACATCAAATGTACCCTTTGGCTGTCATATTGATATGTAGTGATGCCAGTCTCATCCGAGTTAGAATAATGAGCACAAAAGAAAGGACATCATTTGTTCAGTTCATTTTCTATGGTGATAAGTCCAAATGTTATCTGTAAAATCTCGGGGCCTGTCCTTAGAGATGAGAGGCATTGAAGGGAGGACTGTGAGGCCCTGCCTTCCCCAAGACCTCAGAAGGAAAGCTAGGAGGAGAGACTGTTTGGCATGATTGTGTCTTGAGTGTAAGCCACGTCCCCAGCAATGCCTGCAAATGACCAGGCATATAATAAACAAATAACAAAATGTCTCCTCCCCTCTGCATGTGACGGAGCAGGCACGATCCTGGTGTTGGATTCTGAGATGATCCCTTCTCCACCTCTGCTAGCCTTGGCTTGAGGGTCCCCAGGGGTCATGTATTATAATCTAGGTCCTCAGGGTGGTGGTACTGGGAGAAAGTTGGACCTTTTAGAGGTGAGGCCTAGTGGGATATCATTGGGGGGTGCTCTTGAAAGGGATTAAAGTATTTCTTGTGCAATCCTTTGGTAGTTCCCATAAGAAGGTTGTTATAAAAGGCGGGAGACTTGCCCTCTCTCTTTCCCTGTCTCTGACTTCCTGTGTGGCAAAATGTTGCTTCCTCTCACAAGCCCTCACCGTGATGTGATGCCATTGGCCACTGGGTTTTCACCAGAGGCCAAAACAATGCAGCCACCCAATCTTGAACTTTGAACCTCAAAATAGGGATCTAAAACCTTTTTCACTTCAGAAGTAGCTTGCCTCAGTTATTTCATAATAGTGATGAAGTCTGACTATCACAATCCCTTTTCACCTCTGGGTCTCCCACATTTCTTAACTACGAAAGAGAACTAATAAAAGTACCATAGGCCACTGTGCTGAATAGCTATACTTGTTTTTTAGATAGATAGATAAAGGACTTATAGTTTTTTTCTTTTTCTTTTCTGAGACATAAAGTGGACATCTTTATTACTGATAAGGACATAAAACATAAATATTAAAAAGTAGAAGAAATAACCTATCAGCTTAAAAACTCTTAATTTACCTCCTTCAGTCCCATGTTCACAAAACCTTTCATGAAAGCATACACAGGACAGTTCAAACATTGGAACTCTAAATAGTAAATAAAGAATGTGTATTCTATCAGAGATTTCAGTCTCCAGTAAGGACACCATAATGATAGGTCAAAAGTATGGAAGTTATTCTCAGGCTGTGGATGTGGGAATAAAGGATGGATAAAGATTCTTCTCTATAATCCAACCAATTACTAACAGACATTTAGTCTGAATCTTATCTTCTATGTATCTTTTAAATCTGGTACTATATTATTTAAGAGCTAATGTTTAGTTGCCTGCCTGCCCCCAGTACTCCTTTATTCCAGGACGGTTTCCACGGCCCATCTCTGTTTATTACCTCCAGTTAGGTAGTACAGATGCAATTTCAGATAAGCTGATGTACACTTGTCTAACCTCAGAAGTGCCATCCCAATGCCCTTGGCCGTCCACATGAAGTACTAGCTCTGGTCTTAAATCTCATTTCTCCAGACATAAATTGCCCTGGGTCAGCCAGATTAGCTCTATCAACTCCTTTGAATAAAGCAGCAATAAACAGGCTTTGAAAACATCTGATAAAACAAAGTCCCTGACTGACTCCCTATCAGAATACCTCTTCACAGTAAATTCTGCTTCCTTGTGAACAAATGCTCTCAAAATTAGACTGCCACTGAATGTTCATATATCTCTGCACAAAAAGCAAACACTAAATGCAACTATAGTCAGGTTTATGGCTCTTTCTAATTGCTCTATCTTTAAAAGTTCTATTTATTTGGTAATTTTTAATATATTAGCTACCCAGAAAAAATAATTTTCTATAATGCTAGCCTGTAAAAAAAAAAAAAAAAATTGATCAGACAGCATTGCCTGTCAGTCATGCCAGTGCAGAAATAGTCCAGAGAATGTAGTAAGTGTCAGGAGACAGCAAACGAAGCCCATGAGGCCTCTGCATGGCTTTCAGACTGGAGGACTGAGTGTCCTATGGTAAATTGTGTTAGGGAGGCTCCATTAGAGAATCCCCAAGTAAACAGACACCATGCTGCAGGTCGGCATCAGCAAATTGGGCATGAAATGGTGGGAAGGCCAGCCAGGATTCCTCTCCACTGCATGGTCTTTTTATCTATTTCAAAAACCACACAAAGGAAGACACTAAGCTGTACTCAGCTTGCTTCATCAAAATCTCTAATGCCAAAGACATATCTCCCCAAACCAGTATAAATGCCTCTCCCAGGTGTATTTATTTATTTATTTAGCTTGCTCTAAGTTGGAATGAGATATGCACTATATATCCCTAATGCTTCCTTAGGGTAAAATCTATGAATACATTATTACTATTGTGTATCTAGATGGGAAGGAAACTGAAGAATTTTGCCACTGGAAAAAATGCTTCAGCAGAAAATGTTAAGCCCCTGAATATCGTCTACTCAGTACAGGCACCGTTCCCTGCATACGTGATGGAAACCATCCTGTGCAAACCTTCTCAGAGCTTATGTGCATCATCAGCTAGAGGATTATTGCACAAAGCAAAATTCTGTGCTTTGCTAAGTTGAAACTGTCCTCTGGACGTTGTGAGGCTGACAACACAGTTTTGGTCAGTCCTCTGGGTCCTGGGTTGTCAGCATGTTGGACTCTTTGTTTCCCCTTTTCTTTAGCTCAACTTCAAGTGTTTTGCAAAACTCTGCCCCATTGGAAATGGTTACTCAGCACTTCTTCTTGTGGAAGAGGATTTGTGTGTGTGTGTGTGTGTGTGTGTGTGTGTGTGTGTCTATTTATTTATTTATTTTTTTAGGGGTACTTTCCATTTCTATGGTGGTACACATTAGATTCACAGCATTCGTGTAACCATACATGTCTGAGGACTTTAAGACGATGGGCAATAGGCACTGTGGCAGTCCCCTGAGACCCTCTGGAGGGAGGCAGGCCCAGCCTGATTCCTGCAACCCCCAACACCTCTGGTCCTCCCTTCCTCCGTGGGTAAAGTCTCTCCAACCTCATCTGTTTTTTATGTAGACATTAAGAAATTGCTCAACAATCAAGTGGGAAAAAACAGTTACTGTTTGGGGTTTTATTGGGAAAGAGGAATATTAATTTTTAAGAGTGTCCACCCAGTGGACACTTGGTGTTACACAACGGGACACACAAATTCATAACAATTTCTCAAATATTAGAAGTTTCCATTTTTATCCCCATGTTTTCCACTTAAACCCAGAGCAGCTTTTACCTGCAGGATAAAGGAACGTTTAGAGAATTATTCAAAACTTATTTTGATTCATCTTTTTAGATGCTTTAGATCATTTTAATGTGCTTTCCTGCTATCTTGGTTTCGTTTGATTTGAAAACCATCTCTACTTATACTTCACATTGACATAATAATGATAATTACTATACCAATAATAAATACTAGTAGTGTATTAAGTATTCTCTAATTCTCAGTCATGCCATGAATAAACCCAATTTTTATTAATACCACTCGAAAGTTGAAAAACTGAAGCTCAGAATACACCCTAAACTCTAAGGAAGACTTTAACCCATCTATCAAATTTTAGCTTATTTTAACTTACTTGTGCCCACGTTTAGGCACTATCTCATAACGACATATGTATTCTCAGATTTACTGGTTTTCTTTCTTTCTGTTTGAGATTTAGGGACACATTTTTATCATTCCTTTAATTTATTTTGTATACCTAAATTAATTAAGGCAATTAAAGTGGTAGGAATATCTCTAAAGTGAATTCACAGTCATTTGAGCATTTCACTATCAATTGAAATTAGATTAAATGCATGGTTAATATAAATAACCAAAGTTGGATCTATGGAAAATACCCTAAATCCTTTTAACATTATTGGACTTCACTTTAATAAGTCATATTGGTCCTAAGTGTATATCTCTGCTCTCTCTTACAATCTTATACATTTACTATGAAAATAAATATCGTAACCAAATTGGAAAAAAAAAAAAAATACAGAAGATCAGAGTAGGTGGGAAATGCCGAGATACTTTAAAAAAGATAAATGGCAGTTGAGGGGGTAGGGAAAAGTTAAGGGGAGCTCAGGGCCCATGTGCTCTGGAAGCCCGCCATTCTCCCTGGAGAACCACGTGGACAATTAAAGGTGAGGGAAGCTGTGCAGGTCAGGTACACACCCTAGTTCCCTCTCAACCTACTCCCCCCAGGCTGCTTCATGGATTTACTCATATCTGCTAATTCTAGCACAGTCCCAGCCCAGCTAATGTACATTTTTTAATTTCATAACGGATATGCCCGTAGAGTCCAGCACAGTTGCTTCGTAGAATTCACCACGCTCTGAGTTTGTCTGCTGTGTCCTCACAATCAGGCCTGGGTCTCTCAGCCTTGTTCTGCACTCTGTGCCAACTCATCAGATGGTCCATCAGGACAGTGTGATGCTAAATTTGATGCTCAGTTAAGGTGGCAACTGACTTGCTAATGCCTTGCACTTTTTTAATATATATTTTGTTTTAGTGGTAGATGGGCCCATACCTTTATTTATTTCTATGTGGTACTGAGGATAGAACCCAGCACCTCACACAAGCTAGGCAAGCACTCTACCACTGAGTCACAACCCCAGTCCCTAATGCCTTACACTTTAAAGTTAAAAAGAAAAAATGACTAAACATCAGTAGGCAAGTTTCGGTGACTCTAGCAGGTAGCATGAAAGGCAGAGAATGAAACAGAAACTAAGGCATGCAAATAAAAGATGGTGCAGGTGTCCTGAAGACATAAGGCCTTCAGTCATGCCAAGGAGATTTAAAAGCATTTCATCTGCGAAAACTGAAGAACTGTAATAAAAAAGGAAGGGAGACACAGGACCAAGAAAATGCGCTTAAAGTAAAAAATGACAACATTCCAAAATGAAATTGAAAGCTGAGTTGATAATAAGAAGTAAGGGAAACTTCCAAAAATAAATAAGTAAATAAAAGCAGAAAGAGAGAAAATAGGTGATAAAAGGGAGTATAGAGTAAACCTAGGAATTCTAGTAAGATCAGAGGGATGATGGGGATAATATAGGAAACAAAAATTTAAAAAAATTCAAATTTCATAAAACTGAAGAACATTAGAGTTTCAAAGCAAAATTAACAATTTTGTCTTGCTTCCAAAGTCTAAGGTATTCACATTGCATAGTTCACACACACACACACACACACACACACACACACCCCTAACCTACAGGTTTGCCTAACTGATTCTTGCATATTTCCCATAACTGGCTCCCTAACAGAAATAATTTCGAGACTGCTTTTGCTCATACTGATGACTGAAAATAATTCAGGCCTTTTGTGAAAGTGACAATCGTGTGTGAAAGTTGCTGGTTTTTTTCCACCATCAATAGACCAATTAAACTTGGAAATCTGAAAATTGCACCATTTGGTTTGGTTTGTTTTTGCCCTTTAAAATGTGTGCTATTTACGTTTGACAAGTCAGTTTTTCTGAGGTAAAACTACTTGGCTATGTAACTTTTTTTCCTTTGTAGAGGCTTCAGAATCTTCTTTTGATACCAGATTGAAGGCAGCCACACTAAGATATGTAATCACATAATGTTAAATACCAGGGATCAAGAGAAGATACTGAAAGCTTTCAGACAACTCAGAAGCAAAGGACACACACACACAGCGGTATGCACATAAACAAAATAAAAGGATCAGAAATAAGTTACTAGAAAACTGTACCATAAATGTTTAGCATCCTGATGGAAAATTACTTTTATCCTAGATTTTTTTCTTTTTGACCCAAGGATGGAACCCAGGGGCATTTCACCACTAAGCCACATCCCAAGCCCCTTTTTTGTCTATTATTTAGGGACGGGGTCTCACTAAGTTGCTTAGGGCCTCACTAAGTTGCTGAGGCTGACTTTGAACTGGCAATCCTCCTGCCTCAGCCTTCCCAACCGCTGGGATTACAGGTGTACACCACTGCACCCGACTCTACCATAGACATTTTGATTTGGTTTTGATACTGGGGATTGAACCTGGGGGTGATTTACCTCTGAACTATATCACCAGCCCTTTTTATTTTTCACTTTGAGACAGGGTTTCACTAAATTACTCAAGTCCTTACAAAGTTGCTGAGGCTATCCTCAGACTTGCTATTCTCTGTCCTCAGCCTTGTACCATGCCTGGGCTTCCACTAGAACTTTAATCAGTCAAATTAATTGAGAGTCAATGGAACCCAAAGGCATTATAGAAATAGAAGTCTCATAATTTTTGTCTCTGATGTACTTCTTTTCAGGAAACTAGTGGAGATGCCCCTCCAAAATGAGAAATCCTGACTGGAATGTTGTTGAAGATCTCATTTAAATAAAAGGAACAGGAAGTTCCCGGCCTGACGGAAGTCAGGTGTTCAGTGGGCCCGGGATACCCTGTTTTCAACACACTGGGTAAGTCCTCAGATGTCTTCTCTTCAAGAAATAAGGAAAAACCCAGGAAGAAAACAGATGACCTCATGAATTTAACCATTTGTTCTATCAAAATGATAATTTACTAGGAATAGGTACACGTCTTCCAAGGCCTGCCAATTCATGGGAACCAGAGAAGAAACTAAGGAAAGAGGCAAAGGAAGACAGGAGCAATGAAACCCTTCAGGATGAAGGGAGCCTGGCTCTTCCAAGCTGTTTCCGTGGTTCCTGGGGCAGGAGTCTGCAGACCAGGCCTTGGGGGACAGGAGCTTTATCTGTCTTCTTTTCTGCTGTGGAGAGTCTAGTTCTTGCTACAGCTGTGACTGATGATGCACTTGTGCAGCTAGTAAAATCAGGGACATTCAAAAGCTCAAAAGCCTCACTTTGAGGAAGTGACAGAAAGACATGGGAGCTATTTACTTATCATCTTCTTCAAAGACCAAGGGCTGATAAATTACAGCCCACCAAAAGTTGCCCTCAAATTCTACCTTCATGAAGCAGCAAATGGTGAATGAAGCCTCAACTTGGAACGTTCTCTAGGGGAACAGGGTAGGGGCTACGGTTTCTCTGGTGCCTTTGGCATCTGTGTCTGAGGCTCATTCACCCTTCACTCTTGAGTTCTCAAAGGCAAACAAGGACCTGATCTGGCCTTCTTATTCCCCCAAGCCTGGCCTTGTAGTTCAGACCCTAATGGAAACATCAAGATGTATGAGGAACAGAACACACTGGTTTAAAATGCACACAGCATACTAGGTTACAGAGGCCACGCATCTGATGTCTCAGAAGTATTTTATGGTTCTGCTGGAAATTTTGAAAAAATTCATTCTTTGTGGCTCAACTTTCAACAGTAGCTGTGTAAGCAAAATAACATGAGCACTGAATGTCGTTTTAACTCAAAGCTTCGGTAAACTCCATGACAGCAGAAAAGGGGGGGAAGAATAAATGAATGGTGGGTGTTGGTGAGCAGAAAGTAAATAATATGTAAAATGTATTTATTCAGAAATCAGTAAAATACTTTGTTTTATAAATACAAGGGTTGACTGAAGCAGCAGTCAAGCAGGTGGAACAATTGGGCTGGTGGTAGCACATTTGATTTTTAAGTTACCCGTAGGTGATATGTTGATAAAAATAAACATTCAATAAAAACACATTGTTATCTCATTTACTACCCAGAAAGTGGTTTGTTTTCTTCTCTCTGCCTCTTAGATAGCTGAAAGGCAGTGACAGCTTACCGGAAAACTCATCCAGGGAAGCACAGAGTGAGCTCCTTCAGGAAAATATTTTAGGAAATATGTTTTGAAGCCAAAGGAAAATTATTTTAACTCTTTGTAAGATGAGGAAATGTGCTGCTCTGAAACCCCAAGGGACCAGGAGCCATTGGAACTCCTGCCATTTGGCCCCAGGTGATCAGAGAACAGAAAAACAGAAGCATCTCCAAGCATAAGTGGGTTGCAGAAGAGCAGACCAGATCAAGTTCATCCAGCTTAAACTGCAGAAGAGATAACGAAGCTGGAGCCTGAAATGTTTCTGGTTTTGTATCACATTTTGAAGTCACTGTACTTAATCGTGATGCATGATATGAATGACTTTTCTCATTCATCTCTATTACTTTGGTGGTTTATTTGTTGTCTGTTGATTACTATCGTTATGAGTTTTAAAATCAGGGTTATTTTGGAGGGTAACAGTATTGAAGCACCTGATTTTATACAGTTGGAGATACTGAAATATTATAGAGAACATTAATCCCCCAAGCAAGCCCTCTGGGACTTTTCTAACCCTGGAAAAGCAACAAGACTGTGCTGGTAAATGCATGGAGTTGGAAACTATCATGCTAAGCGAAATAAACCAATCCCAAAAAACCAAGAGCCAGTTTTTTTTCTCTGATATGCAGATGCTAATTCACAATAAGAGGTGGGGGGATAGGGAAGAATAGTTGCTTTATATTAGATAGAGGGGAGTGAAGTGAGGGGAAGGGGTATGGAGGTAGGAAGGATGGTAGAGTGAAACAGACATTATTACCTCATTCACATGTATGACTACATGAGTGATGTGATCCTACAGCTTGTATAACCAGAAAAATGATTTATCAAAATGCATAAATTCATTCTACTGTCATGTATAACTAATTAGAATGAATAAAAAATTAACAAAAAAGAATATATTATTAACATCCACAAAAAGAAACAGGAGTTATAAATAGTTATTATTGGTAGAATTAAGGGATTTTAGAACAGTAAGGAAACCTAGAGATGGAAAATAGAATATGGTGGTTTGATACAATGTAGTTGTATCTTACAAACAGCATGGATGAAAAATTGAGTTCACTATAATAAGTACATACTGAGCAACTTCTCTTTACAGGGTCTGGTCCAGGTGCTGCAGAAAGAAGAACATCATTCACCAAAAGTACTGAAGCCCAACTATGTTTCTGGCTTGTTCCAACACCTGCATTTTCTGTTCCCAATGATTTTTTTTTTTGGGGAGAGGTCTTGCTAAGTTGCTCATGGCCTTGCTAAGTTGCAGAGACTGGCTTTGAACTTGTGATCCTCCTGCTTCAGCCTTCAGAACCACTGGGATTACAGGTGTGCCCCACCTCACCTGGCTTGTTCCCAACCATCCTTAAGGTCAGTCAGCAGTCAGGTAAATAAAGTGTGGTAGATGATGATAGCAGAGTGACTCTTTCCCTGTGAGGCCACTGAAAAGAGATTAAGACAGGGGAAACTTTCAGAGGCAACAATCTTTAGGGGAAAAAAGCACAGTTCCTGCTTTGATACCCAATTCTGTGTCTCGACTGAGGAATTGGTATATATGCTTTTTAGCCATTATGCTTGGCTGTCATCAGTCACACATTGCTTATTAATGACCCAGAAGCAACTATCACTACACAGGACTGTGCAGTGATAACTGATTCAAAAAGACTTATTGGCGTATGTGCAAATTTTCAATAACTGAGTATATTTAACATTCTTGGGGGAAATGAAATTTGAATATACCTCATATAATAAATCATACATTATAATTACAATAATAAGTATGTACTGTCTTGGGTGAATTAGGGCAAGGAGCACCAAAGTTTGAGGTTTTAAACTTGAGTTCTGCATGTTTCATGACATGCTGGATGACTTCAGGGTTCAATTAAACGTGTCAAGTAGGAAGGCTTGTGTTCCATTGAGCTTCCTATTTCAAAAGGCAGGAATAGTTTCTGCACAGGGATAGTTCTAACAGTAGAGTAGATTTATTAATTCTAATTATGCTAAGATGAGAAACACAATTAACTTTGCATATCATATTTTCATCATTCTTTTTCTCTGATAAATTTCCTTGGATATTTTTCTAGAGAATCTGAAAGAACTTCTGTGGTTTCTGTTGTTCTTTCCTCAGCAGGAGATGTCAGATGCTCAGAGCCTTGGCTTTGACCCATCTGTCTGAACCCAGAGTGAGCCAAAGCTCTCTAACAAGACTGGGAGGTCCCTTTCCATTGTGCCTGACAAACATGGGGAAGTTAAGGTTTTTGCATCTATGAAGAAATAAAAATCTCTCAGGAATTGCACTTACTCTGCTCTGCAACACTGTGCCAAGATGAACACATTAAAAAAAGCCACAATGACTCCAGATATGATAACTCTACCCAGAAAGACTACCTCACCTTCACTGTATATGAAATTTAATGTCAAAAGTGAAAAGAAGGTTACTTTTCAAATGGTATACTGCACTTTCATTCATGTTAGGATAAGAATCCATCAAAGACAATCAGAATGATAAAAAGCCAAACAAACAAACAAACAAAATCCCTAAAAACAATGAGGAAATAAAAAAAAAAATTCCATTTTAATTCCTTACTACTAACCAGTGGAAAATTTACAGTAAGTATGAAGTTTGAAATTAGTATTTCTTATGTATGTTGAAAATGTATTTGCATGTTTATTTAAAGGGCACACAAAAGTCACAGCATTTTATGATGTTTTATACATGGCTACATTGTGTCCTGTTCAAATCAAGGTAAACAAGTCTACATCCTCCATTTTTTTTTTAAGTTTTGTCTTTTTTTTATTTATTCATTTTTATTTAGCTTTTAATTTTTTACATTTCTCTATGGCAAAAGTTATTTCTTCCAGCTTTTTTGAAACGTGCAGCACATTGCTCTCACAGTCGCCCCTCTGCACGAAAGAGCAGAACTTGCTAGACCTGGGTAGCTGCGTACACCCAGGGGTCACCTTCTCCATCTTCCTCTCTGCCTCTCTCCCACCCTCTGGTAGCCCCCATTCTACCCCCAACTTCCATGAAACTAGCCTTTTTAGAGTCCACATGAGTGAAGTCAAGACCATTCGTGTCTTCTGTTTCCCTGAACATAGTGACCACCAGGTCCCTTCATGTTGCTGCCCTCAATGGAGAAATGGTATCCCATTATGAATGAATCCCACAAGTTCTTTATCAATCTATCAGCTGATAGACACTCAGGCTGCTTTCCTTGCTCAGCTATTGTGATTTGTGCTTCAATAAACATGGGGGTGAAGATGTCTTTTTGACCTACTATTGTTAGGAATGTAAATTAATGTAGCCCTTAAGAATAACAGCATGATATACCTCAAAACACTTAAAAAAAAAAAAAAAAAAAAACAAACCCTACCAGATGATTCAGCAGTGCTGCTACTGGGCGTACGTTCATCAGTGAATAGACAAGATCAGTACGTTAAAGAGGTATCTGAAACTAAAAATTTGATAGACCAGGCTCCCTTATGTCACACTCTAAAATGAATCTACTTAAAATAATATCCTACAATTTATAAATATGGAGTACTTAAAATATGTAACCGACATTTTTATCTCTCTCTCTTTTTTTTTTCTTTTGGTACTCCGTGTTGAACCCCAGGGCAGTCTATGACTGAGCTGTATCCTGTACCTTTTTAAAATATTTAAAATTTTGTGACAGGATCTCACTAAATTTCTAGGCTGGCCTTGAACTTCCAATCACTTTGCCTGGGATTATAGGCATGTGCCATCATTGTACCCAGCTTGAAATTTCTCTTAATTAAATATATCTAAATGCAGAAAGGTGGTCCACTTTGGCCAGCTAGCTAACTTGTATCAGAAATGGCGTTAGGAGTCAGTTCCATGACTTGCTTGTGAGCCTCTTTCCAGTAGGCTGTGCAGCTTATTTAATGTTATATTGGGATCTGCGACAAAGAGCTAAAGCTAAGTGACTATATAGGTCTAGTTTGCACATTTTTAATAATTGGATTAAAATTGGTTGGATGAACCCATTTTAGCAAGTTGCAGCTACACTAATTAGTCAATCCATATAAGCTATTTAAGTCTTCCTTAAGAGTGGCATGCTTCACGGCATGGTTTTTACATTTCAGAATAAAGCACATCAATCTCTCCTATAATAAGAAACTATTCCCCCTACCCCGTTCTCATTTTCTAGAAGACACAATAACCAATGAGTTAAGTAAAAACTCTGGCTCAGCTAGGTGACTTTAGAGTTACAGAGAGATTGTAAAAAAATAAAACAGATTTCTGGAGAAATTTGTTAGTGAATGGGAAAATTCATGTTTTTACATTTTAAAGACTTTACAAAGTTGTTTTGAATTTTCCACCTTTGTCTTCCCACAAATATTTTAAAATATCTTCCTTCTGACTACTTGGTTATAGGCTACATTTTTCTAAGCTCATCATAATGCATGAGAGCATGGTCAAGAGCATCTCAGTGCAGTTCACTATACTAATGGCAATCACTTACTTTAAGTGCAGGCCAGTACAGCGATTGGATGGCCAATCTCCAGGTTCATTAGATAAATTACCCCATTTAAAGGGTTCTGTGCATTTCCTTATCCAGTGTGGACTCAAAATTCCTAAATGCTGTTTATCTACTTAATTTATCACATTTCTATATGAAGGTACTTGAAAAGTGAATTATGAACTTTGAAGAGTATTTATGTAATTTTATTGGTAGTAAGATTGGTGCAGCCTAATGAACATTGACATGATTTTCCAAAAAGAATTAGAAAATAACTAATTTTCAAGCATACGTCTTTTTCAAAAAAATGTGCAAATGACTAGCCCAGGAAAATATTCATAAGTGGACACTTGCCTCACTGCTTCCCCACCTCAACCCTTCTCCTGATACAGTTATGAATCTTACTTCATCCTTTTGTTTCTCCTCATCGGTGATCACCTCCCTCCTTCTGTGTAACTTTCTGCCTTCACCTTCTCTTTGGTTGCACCTGACTCTACAGTGCAAAGGCCACAGATGGTTGGAGCTCTAGGTGACAACCATCTGTTCCTGAGTGGATCCTCTTAGCCCCTGCTTCCCATTGTTTACCCTCTATCCTATGCATTACTTTGTCATCAGTTTGTTAACAGGTACAACCTGACAGTGCCTTCCTTCAGCTGTCCAGAAAAATCTCTCAAATTTTCATTAAACCTTCCTTGATTCCTCCAACAAAACAACCAGGAGGAATCCAAGCAAATTAATAACATGGAAGTTCCTAGGAAGTTCTCATCATACAGGGGCAAAACTTGATCAGTGAAGGATGGAAGCCATTGGATTCATGCTTCCTTTCCATTTTCCCTGGGATAGCCTGCACATCTTCCTGTAGAATCAACCAAATTGTCTAGCAATGGGAACTATTTTTTCTTTGGGTTACCTTCGCTCTTTGCTTCCTTAGTCCCCTACTTCTGATTTTTTTTAACTGGTACATAAAAACTTAAAAATTACTCTTCTCTGCAACATTAGTGCACATTAGTGGATACTATGTATTGTTTCAATACTTGTATACCTTGCAATATATTTACCTCAGGCTAAACATATTTATTTCTTCAAACTTTTGTCACTCCTTTATGATAAATCATTGCAAAATCCTTTCTTTTAGGTTTCTGAAATGTATGGTACATTTTTGTGATCTGCAAGAGCACACTAGAACTTCTTGCTCCTATCTAACTGTAACTGAGAACCAACTGATCAACCTTCCCCACTCTTCCCCTCCCCTACTCTCCCTGGCCTCTGGTAAATACCAATTCTGCCCTCAATGTTAATGAGACCAACTTTTTCAGACTTCATATGTGAATGAGATCATGCAATATTTGGCTTTCTGTGCCTGGCTTATTTCACTTAACGTAAGTATCTCTAGATCCTTCCATGTTGCCACAAATGGCAGAATTTTGCCCTTTTTTGTAGATGAATTGCATTCGTTGTGTACAGCATGCTTTCTTTACCTACTCATCCTCTGATGGTCACTTCAGTTGTTTCATTTCTTGCTATTGTGAACAATGCTACAATGAACATGGAGCGCAGCTGTCTCTTCAACATGCTGAATCCATCTCCTATGGATGAATACCCAGTAGTGAGATTCCTGGATCATATAGTAGTGCTAGTTTTAGTTAGTTGAGGAATCTCCATCCTGTTTTCCATAAAGACTGTGCTAATTTACATCCCCACCAAGAGCATGCAAGGATTCTCTTTGCTTCACATTCTCACCATTATCTGCTATCATTTGTCTTTTTGTCAATAGCCATTCTTAGCGGGTGAAATGGCATCTCATTGTGGTTTTGACCTGCATTAGTGATGTTGGGTCATTTTCATGTACTGATTGACCACTTATGTCTTCTTTTGAGAAATGTCTATTTGGACCTACTGCCAACTTTTGAATTCAATTATTTGAGGGTTTTATTTTCTACTGGGTTTTTGTAGTTCATTCTGTGTTCTGAACATCAACCCCTTGTCTGATGTGCAGCTTGCACATTTTCTCTTATTCTTTAGGTTGCCTCTCCACTCTTTGGATTGCTTCTGCTCTGTGCAGAAGCTTTTAAGTTTGATATAATCCCATATTTCTATCTTGCTGTAGTTTCATGTTAGAAGTATTGTCCCCCCAAAAACAAATCCTTGTCCATTACAATGTCCTGAGGTGGTACGACTATGTTTTCTCCTAGAAGTTTCATAGTTACAGGTTTTTAATTGATTTTGAGTTGGCTTTTGTAACTGGGAAGAGTCTGATTCTTCTGCATGTGGCAGTACAATTTCCCCAGCACCATTTGCTGAAAAGACTGCCCTTACTCCATTGCATTTTCTTAGCATGTTTGCTGAAAGTTCAATGACTGTAGATGTTGGGTTTACTTCTATGTTCTCCGTTCCATGTGGCTGTTTTTATGCCTGTCCCATGTTGTTTTGAATACTAGAGCTTTGTAGCAGTTTTTTTTAAAAATAATTTTGTTCTAATTAGTTATACATGACAGTAGAATGCACTTTGATAATCATATATACATGGAGAACAATTTATCATTCTTCTGGTTGTACATGATGTAGAATCCCACCGGTCATATAGTTTTACATGGATGTAGGGTAATAATGATTGATTCTACTAATCCTCCTAACCCCATACCACCTCCCTGCCCACATTTCCCCTGTACTTAATCTAAAGTAACTCTATTCTACCCTAGCTCCCCCCTTATTGTGAATTAGCCTCTGCATATCAGAGAAAACATTTGGCCTTTGGTTTTGAGGGATTGGCTTACTTCCCTTGGTAGTGTAATACCCCCTGTTTTGTTCTTTTGCTCAAGGTGGGGTGTTTTTGTTGTCCCATATACATTTTTGAATTATTTTTTCTACTTCTGTGAAGAATATCATTGATATGCCAATAGGGACTACATTGAAGCTGTAAATTGGTTTGGGTAGTATAGACATTTTAATATTGATTCTACAACCTATGAGTAGAGGGTTTCTTTCCACTTTCTCGTGCTCTTTCGATTCTTTTAATCACTTTTTACATAATTTTCATTGTAGCCATCGTCTACCTCTTTGGTTAAATATATTCCCAGGTATTTAATTTATTTATAATGGCTAATATAAATGGGATTATTTTCTTGATTTCTATTTCAGATGATTTGCTGTTGGCATAGAGGAATACAACTGATGTTTATATGTTGTTTTGTATTCCACAATGTGGTTATTTATTTATTAGCTTTATTAGTATATTTTGGTGGAGTTTTGGGGTTTTCTATAAGATGAGGTCATCTGCAAAGAGTGACAATTTGACTTCTTTTCCAGTTTGAATGATCTTTACTTCTTTTTCTTGCCTGATTGCTCTGGCTAGGATTTCTACAACTATGTTGAATAAAAGTGGTGAAAGTAATTGTCTTTGTCTTCTTCCAGGTCTTAGAGGGAAAGCTTTCAGTTTTTCCCCACTTAGTATAACATCAGCTGATGGCTTATTATAAATGGCCTATAATTCATTGAGGTACATTCATCTTCTGTGCATAATTTGTTCAGTGTTTTTTATCATGGTGGGATGTTTAAAATCAGCAAATGTCTTTTCTGCATTTTTCAAAATGACCATATGATTTTTGTCCTTCATTCTGTCCATGTGTTTATCACATTTATTGATTGATTTGCATATTTGACCATTCTTGGCCTCCCTAGAATGAATCCTTCTCAATAATGACAAATAATCCTTTTAATGTGCTGTTGGATTCAGTTTGTTGGTATTTTGTTAAGGATTTTGAGTCTGTGCATTAAGGATATTGGCCTACAGTTTTCATTTTTGTTATTGTTGTGTCTATTTGGTTTTCATATAAGGGTAATGTTGGCCTTATGAAATGTGCTTAAAGATTGCTTTCCTCTCCTATATTTTTGTAATAACTAAAGAGATTGGTACTATTATTTCAATAAGTTGAGCTATTTGTCCTAGACTTTTCTTCATGGGAAAACTTTATATTGCTGATTCAATTGTTGGTCTGTTCAACTTTTCTCTTTCTTCATGATTCAGTCTTGGTAAGGTGTATATGTCTGAAAATGTGTCCAGTCCATTTCTTCTAGGTTTTCAAATATATGTTGACACACAGCTGTTCACAGTAAACCCCAATCATCTATTGTATTTTTGCAGCATCTGTTGTAATGTCTTCATTTTCACCTATGATTTTATTTGAGTTTTTTTTTTTTTAATTTCTTAACTATATAGTTGAGTCACAATATTTCAAAGAAACTTTCAAAGAACAATGTGTTTAATTCATTGGTCTTTTATAGTTTTTAAAGACTCTATTATATTTATTTAACTCTGATCTTAATTATTTATTTCTATTCATTTTACATTTGGTTTGATTTGGTTTTCTAGGTCCTTTATATACTGGGACAGGTGGTTTACTTGAGAGTGCTCCACCCCACCTTTTTGATGTGGGATTGATTGCTGTAGACTCCTTTTAGCACAACATTTTGCTGTATCCATAGATTTTGGTATGTTGTGTCTCCATTTCTGTTTATTTCAAGAAATTTAATTTAATTCCTGATTTCTTCCTTGTGACATTGGTTGTTCAAAACTAAGTTTAATTTCAATGTATTTGTATAATTTCCATACCTTGCTATTGATTTTTAGTTCCATTCCATTGTGGTCAAAAGATACTCAGATAATTTTGATTTTCCAAAATATATTTTGTGGCCTTATAGATTGTCTATCATTGTTCCGTGTGCTGATGAGAAAAATATGTACTCTGTTGCTCTTGTGTGAAATGTTCTATGTATGTCTGTTAGGACCATTTGTCTACGGTACAAATGAACTCTGCTGTTTCTCTGTTTACTTTCTGTCTAGATGATCTATCCATTGCTGAGGACTGGGTGTTAAATTTCCCAAGTAGTATTAAATTGGAGTCAATCTCTTCCTTTAATTCTATTAATATTTGCTTTGTATATTTTTGTGTTCCAACAATGGATGTATAGGAATCAGAAATTGTTATTTTCTCTTTTGACTGAAACTATTTTATCCTTTTATGACTTTCCTCATATCTTATAACTCATTTTATCTGATATAAGAATGGATATTCCTGCTTTCTTTTGGATTCCGTTAACATGGAATATCTTTTTCTAACCTTTCACTGTCCATCTACATGTGTCCTCAGAGATAGTGATTTTCTTATAAACAACATAGAGTTGGATCTTGTTTTCTTACCCATTCAGTCTTTTAATTGGATAATTTATTCCATTTACATTGCAAATAATTATTGGTGGGTAAGGTCTTGGTATAGTTACTACGTAACTTGTTTATTACTTTACAGTAGATTCTCCCTCTTTCTCTTTGTGATTCCTTTAATATTCCTTTGTGATTCATTAATTTATTCTTGAACTATATTTTGCATATTATTTTTTGTTTCTTATATGATTTTGCATTGTGGCTACCAAAAGGTTTACAAAAACACCTGACTATAATAGTTATTTTGAAATAATAGTAATTTAACATGATCATAAAGAACAGAAATAAGCAAACATAAAAACAAGAGAAAATATCCTAAAAAAACCTCTTCAATTGCATTTCATTTCTACCTATGTTTTGAATTTTTGATATCCCACTTTATAACTTTCCATAATACCTATCTTTTTACACATTAATGTAGTTATAACTTTTTATACTTTTACTCTTCCTAATAAGGATAAGAATGGTTATTCACCATGCCTTCAATATTAGAGGCCTTCTGAACATGACTGTATAATGACTCTTTCTAGTGAGTTTTATACCTGTCCATATTTTCTTCTTATTCAATTATATCTCTTTCTTTCAATTTAAAGTTCCTGTAGCATTTCTAGTAGGTCCCGTGGAGATAGTTCTCTCAGCTTGTGTTTGGGAATGCCTTTAACATTCCTCCATGTCTAATGGATAACTTTGCTTGGTACAATATTTTTTGTAGCAGTTTTTTTTTTTTTTTTTTTTTTTTTTCTTGAGTACTGTGAAAGAAAATCTTATGCTGTTTTCTAGTCTGAGAGGTTTCTACTGAGAAGTCTGCTGTCAGGCAAATCGTGATACCCCTATATGGTGTTTCTTTTCTTTACAGTCCTGTGAATCTTTAACTTTTATCTTTGTGAACTTGATCACAAGCTGTCTCAGGGTAGGCAGTGGTTGGATGGGTTAAATTTAACTGGTGATCTTCACCTTCCGATACCTGGTTATTTGTATGATTCTCTGGGTTTGGGAAGTTTTATGTTACATTTTTTTTGAATGATATCTCTACCCTTTTTGCATTCTCAAGTCCTTATTGAAACCCAATAACTGGATATATTTGCTCTTTAATAGTTTCTATTAGCTTTCTTCATTGCTCTTCATTCTTTTACTTTCTCCTCCAACTATTTATTTTCAAATAGTCTGTCTTTAAGCTCACTAATTCCTTCTGCCATTTGATCTATCCTTCTACCAATGCCTTCCATCACAGTCTAAATTCCAAGAAGTACATTTTTTCAGCTCAAGAATTTCTGTTTGAGTTTTTAAAAATTGCTTCCATTTCTTTAAAAAAATTTCTCTTTTAGCCTATTGAAACAGATATGTGCTTTCTTCAATCTGATTTGAATTTTCTTAAAACAGTGTTTTAAGTTCTCTGAGAGTTCTCCCATACTGATAACTGCCAGGTCATTTTCCAACACCTTTCTTTGAGCTTTAGGTGAGGTCATAGACTCCTGAAAGCTCTTGATGCTTCTTGGTATGTGACATCATCTAAATATTAAGGGACTAGTGTTATGGTTTGGATGTATGATGTCCCCCAAAAGCTCACATGAGTCAGTGCAAGAAAGTTCAGAGGAGAAATGATTGGGTTGTAAAAGCCTTAACCCAATGTGAATTAATCATCTGATGAGATTAACTGAGCAGTAACTGAAAGCATGCAGGGTGTGGCTGGAGGGGTCAGGGCATTGGGGGCATGGCTTTGGGGTATATGTTTGTACCTTGTAAGTGGAGTCATTCTCTCTCTCTCTGATTTTCTCTCTCAAGCCAGTTCCCTCTGCCCCACTCTTCTGCCATGATGTTCTGCCTCACCTTGAGCTCTGAGGAATGGAGCCAGCCTTCTATGGACTAAGACCTCTGAAATCATGAGGCCTCAAATAAACTTTTCCTCCTCTACAATTGTTCTGTTTGGGTCTTTTATTCATAGCAGTGAAAAAGTTGACTAAAACAGAAAATGGTACTGAGAGTGGGGTCAATGCTATGACAAACCTGATCATGTGCTTCAGAAGCTTTTTAAGCATTTTGGAATTGATTGGAGGAATTGTGAGATGCTTAGCAGTACCAGCGGCAAATGCTTTACATTATTGTAAGCAAAGTTTAATGGCCAATTCTGGTGGGAGCTCAGAAGACCAGAATGTCAATAGAACCATGGACAGTAAAGACAGGGCTCAACAGGGTTTAGAGGAAAATGAGGACATTATTGGTAACTGAATTAGAGGTCATTTCTGCTATGTTCTGGGTGAGAAGTTGTCTGAATTTTGACAGTGTCCTGAGACTTTCTGAGAAGCTCATTTTAAAATTGAGGGACTTCTTAATCTGGTGGAAGAAATTTCTAGGCAGGATAGCATTCAGGAAGTGGCAGGGGTATTGCTGGCAGCTTTTAGCCAAGTGTATTATGATATTCAGGAGCAGAAAGCAGAGCAGAAAGATTTGAAAAACTTGGACTTGAAATGTCAGAGTAAAACAGGGGCTAAGGAAGTTGCAGTTGTTAAAAACATCACTGCCACTAAAGAAATCCTGAAGACTTTGCCCAAAGACAATAAGAAAGATGGTTTGAGGGCATATCAGGAGCTGGCAAGACCTCACCCTTCTCAGGCTCAAGAGAGTAAAAGTGAACATTTTCTTGAGAAGAGACAAGTGGGGCACCCTTCTTGTACCAGGGGGCCTAGGAAGTTTTTTTTTTTTTTTTTTTTTTTTTTTTTTTTCACATGCTCAGCTACCCAGACATTCAGGGGCTGAAACAGTCAGGATCCCTGGAGCTTGGCTACTGTTTGAGATGGTGGTAGACCATGTCATACTATTTCTGCAGGAATACAGGATGCTGGAGTTAAGGGGTCATGAAGGGTTCCACCAAGATTTCAAAGGAAGGCCTTGGAGGCAAAGCAAAATGCAGCACGGTCAGAGTTCCTGCAGGCACAACCTGAGAAGTCAAAGTGTGGAGAAGTGAGGAGGAAGTCAAAGCTGCAGTGGAGACCTCTGAGATTAAGAAATGCCAGTAATGTGGGACATCATCCTAGGAAAACTGCAGCAATCAACAGGGACAAACTAACAGAAAGGCCAGTTGGGCTGCAAACAACAAGGCCACAGGAGTGGATCTACAGAAGCCCTTTGGAGAAAACATCACAGTGCTGTGTGACTCAGATGCCAGACATGGAACTACAGGACCTGTTTGCCCAGCTGGATTTTGGTCTTGCTTTGGTCCAATCCCTTTTTATATGCCCTTATTCTTGTTACTTTATATATTGACTATTCTTTAAATTTATATATTGGATACTTATAAATTGCTTTAAATTTTACAGAAGCTCACAAATATGAGATTGCCTTGAGTCTCAGAGAAGACCTTAGACTTGAACTTTGAGCATTTCAGAACAGTTGAGACTATGGGGACTCTTGGAAATGGACTAAATATATTTTGCATTGTCAGGTGAGTGTGAGCTTTTGGGGGCCAGTGGTGGAATGTTATGTTCTGAATGTGAGGTATCCACAAAAGCTTACATATGGAACAATACAAGAATGTTCAGAGAAGAAATGATTAGTTTTGAGACCCTTAACCCAATCAGTGAATTAATCACCTGATGGAATTAATTTAACGGTAACTGAAGGCAGGTGGGGTGTGGATGGAGTTGGTGGGGCCTTGGGGGCCTGGATTGAGTGTATATATTTGTATTTGGTGAGTGGAGTCTCTCTCTCTGCCTTTTGATCATCATGTGAGCTGCTTCCCTCACATGATGCTTCCCTATACTTCTTGGGCTGTGAGGTTCTGTCTCACCTGGAGCCCTGGGGAATGGAGCCTGCTATATGTGGATTGAGACCTGTAAAACTGTGAGCCTCCATGTAAACTTTTCCTTCTTTATGTTTGTTCTGGTTGAGTTCTTTTGTCACCACAGCCAAAATGCTGACTGAAACAACTAAGTATTATTCCAGTCTTCCACTTTAAAATATATATATATATATATATATATATATATATATATATATATATTTTAGTTGTCAATGGACCTTTATTTTATGTATTTATATGTGATCCTGAAAGTCAAACCCAGTACCTCTCACATGTTAGGCAAGCCGTCTACCACTGAGCCCCAGCCTCAGCCCCAGCCCTGCTCTAGTCTTCTTAATCAGACTTTTTGTGTGTGGCTTACCAGAAATTCTAAGTATGCTATTTATTTTCACTGAAGTTGTAATCACTTCCACTATTTCAGCCCTTATTGGTGTCGAAGTCCACATTTGTCAGGCATCTGACGCTGGCATTGATTCATTGATTCAGTCCAAGAGGGCAATGCATTCTCAAGCTTGCCCCAAATACATAGTGGTGAATTATATGGAAAGAAACAGAAGAGTATTCAGAAAGAGTAGCCTATCACCACAAGCCTCTCCCCAGGGCCATTCACAGATGCAGCCCATGGTCAAGCCCTGCAGGATTTTTATCTGGCTCTGGGCAAAGATTCCCAGGCTCCTGTCATACCTGTGGCCACCAATGCCACTGAGCTGTATCACATTCTGTTATGTTTTAAATATTTAATGTCCCACTAAAACCCATGTATGAGGCAAAGCAGTAATGCTCAGAGGTGAAATTATTATAATTACGGGAACTGTACTCTCATCAGTGGATTTGATCAACTGATAATTTGAATGGACTACTGGTTGGTAACTCTAGGCAGGTGGGGTAAGGCTGGAGAAAGTAGGTCACTAGGGACATGGCCTGGACTATATCTCTCTGACACCTTCTTCTTTCTCTTCCCCCTTCCTTGATGGATCCTGCCTGTCATGAGCTGATTAGTCTTCCTCCACCTCACCCTTCTCCCATGATGTTGGACCTCATCTCAGGCCCAGAGCAATGGAGTTAACCAATCATTGACTGAACCTCCAAAACCTTGAGCCCAAAATAAACTTTTCTTCCTCCTAAAATGCTCTTGTTGTATATTTTAGTCATAGTAATGAAAAGCTGCCTATCACACACCCTAAGCTCACAGCCCATCTAGACCAACCAAAACACCATAGCTGGAGGAAGGCCCACATTGCTATGGGCTGCCTGTTGCCAAGGTGGAAGTCTGGCCCAGGACCACTACACACAGCCACTTGGGATGCTAACTAGAATAGAGTCTTCACAGGCTGGGGTTGAACAACTCCCCCAGGACTGGAGCTATTCAAGAAAGTCTGTCCATGCAGGACTGGAGATGGGGTCCATTAGGATCTGCCCATTAGGATCTGTTAGGTTTCAATAACCTGGCCCTGAGCACTAGGGAAAAGTTTCATGTTTCTTACTCTGTCCTGCCCCCAGTGCATGGGGTGTGGCACCACCCCATGCTGCACAGGGTTATGTGGTGCTGGAGAAGGCAGCCCATGGTTGTTGGGGCTGATTCTAAGTTGAGTCATACCTGAGTCTCACAGTGGCAAGGACTGGTCAGTGTCAGGGGGACTCTGGGGCTCCCGCCATAGCTGGCTGACTTGTGAGTCTCTCACCAGGGCACAGGTCTCTGCCATGCGCCAGGTCAGTTCTGGAGCCCATCTCTGAGCGTGTGCCTGGAGACAACGGTGCTGCCTAAGGTCATGGAGTCAGTGATACAGACAGTCCCTTGGTCACCAAGGCTGATGCTACCCTGGGTCATGCCCCAGTGTCACAGCCACAGGGGCTGTACCACCTCAGGATGAGGAGGGGTGTGCCTGAGGACCACTGTATGAGTGGAAATGATGCCGCCAAAATCTGGGTCTGTCCTGCCAGGGCCCAAGTCTCTGCCTGGTGCCGGACTTGATCTAGCAGTCCTGTCTGTGGGCTCTGGTCTGTGTACAGGGCTTTTGGTGTCTACAGGGTGCTGGGCCTCACTCTGGGGCCATGGCTGGGGGCCACAGGCAGCAAGGCCTCAGTTCCTCAGGTTCCTGTGTGGGTACTAGCCTGGCAAGAGGGGCCATGGGGTTTCCCAGTCTTGGGTTTCACTGGACAGGCCTGGTACGGGGTTTCAACTGTAAGGACTGGACTTAATTCTCCCTCCCCAAAACCCCCAACAGGAGGCGTTTCTCCTTCTCTCTTCTCTGCTTGGGTTGTGGAAAGGTATCACAGGCAACTCCATCCTGCCTGTCTTCTTCAGTATTCTCTGCATTTTGTTAAACCAACACAGGTGCCACAATCTCTCACCTGCTTTCCTTAGCTCTTGTGAAGTAATTTGGCACCTGAATTGCTGTTCAACTTGGTGTTTCTGGGGAAGCCCAGCTACCATCTTGCTCTGCCTCTGTGCCTGAGATTTCTTCCCCATATGAAAGGAATTATCTTAAGCCCCTACCTTCCACTTTGCTTTCTGAGGTCTAGGTGTTTGACCTTTCATAATGAGCTTGTCCTTACGAAGTTTTCATGTCTAATCTCTATTTATTTGACTAATATTTATATAAACTTATGTACATTATGTATTATTCTAAGCATTATAAAATATTAACTCATCTAATTCCCTATAAAAATCCTGGTGCGTACTATTAGCAACATATTACACGGAAGAACCAGGCACAGAGAGTTTAAATGACTTTCCTAAAGTCACATATGTGGTAATAGGTAGAGCCAGGATTTCAAATTAAGCAATCTCCCCAGGATGCATGGTCTCATCAAATTGAACAAAGAAGCTAATATCCTTTTTATCACTTGCATAATACCATTTATGTAATGTTTCAATAAAATCTATGTTCATCTTAACTATGGGTCGGTTCTCACGTTTGAGAACAAAGCCCATTAGATTTGATATCCTCCACATGGCAATCTCAGGTCAGTGATGAAAATATGGGGCACGAAAACATCCCAAACATGCAAGAGCTCATCAAAACTAAGTAATGACCAAAGCAATATGGCCAGACCCTGGGTCATGTTGGGAGGGAATAGATAAGAGCACAGGTACTGGGGTGCAAGAGGAATTTAAATTTTCTTCTTTGAAGTTAATAACACATATACATATACATATAAATAAAATGTGTGTAATAATGTAAATGAAGACTAGCTTGACACTATTTGTCACCATGATATATGTAGGTAAAGATGTGGGAAATGCAAAGCAATTAGCTGTAAAAAATTTTTGGAAAATATAAGTAGATTATGCTGGAGATTTTTTTGTAGTGGTTAGAGATAAAAACAATTGCTATGATAGCTAACCTTTTAAAAAGTCTTGGTAATTGCCTCAAGAACAAGGAAGAGACAAAACTCAGAGATAATTTTAATAACTATTTTGTATTTTTAGGAAAAACTGCACTCAATGTTTTGAAATTATCACTTAACAAATCTCCATTTTATTTAATTCCTTCCTAGAAATATGATATATAACACTTTTACTAATACTTTGAAATACTCAAATAAAAAGCACTACTAAACAGTAATTAAGTGTACCGCATCGTTACTTTTTATGGCAGCTATAGGCAATTTAAGTGTCGTTTTTGCGGTATACTGGGATATGCTCAGTTAAAAAGCAAAATCATTATAAGACTGATTGGTCTCAACATTTTCTTAGCAGAGATTTAATATTGTCTACTTCTCATTCAAGAAATCAGCATCTCAGAAAGCACAGTAAGTTCAACACATTCAGCTGTTTTAAAGTTACCTGAAAAGGAAAGATGTACTTTCTCATTGTGGGGGAGAGAAAAGAATTGCCGAAAGTCTGTACATGATTTAAAAACAGCTTACATTTATAACTTTGAGCTCTGTAAGTGTTGATTAGGAAACAACTGCTTAGCTAAATTTGAAAGCTACAAAAAAAAAAAAATCCTATTATGAAAGCGTTTCCCTTTTTCAAGGCTGACTCCTCATCGTATTCTCGAAATGTATTAAAAAATCTCAAGATGTGACCCAAATTGTAGTCCTAAGTGCCTATACAAAGAAGGATCAGCAATGATCCTCAGAAGATTTCCTTGTTAAACGGAGTAGAAAGGGCAGCAGGAACTTCTCCAGTAAGGAGGTGAGGTCCAGGGAAAGGTCTATCTCAGGGCCATTTCTTCTCCTAACACAGGCAGAGTGAACATGCACGTCCTTCTCAATCATGCAGCGACTTACGATGAACAGCTTTCCTTTTGGGGAAATTCCTCAGGAGGAAAGAGAAAGGGAATGGGGTGCCATCTCCAATTCAAGAGTCATCCTTGACCTTCAAGTAAATAATTAGTATGTCTTTTTTATAGATCAAGACTTTTAAGCTTTTAATTTGAAAAACTGAGTAAAGGGAGAAAATGTTTACTGAGGTACAGAAGATGGCCGGAGAAGAAGCTGACAGGGGTGGAGAGGTGGGTGACGACTGGCAGGGGAACAGAGGTATCTTTCAGACACAGTTAACCTTAACATTTCTGATTCTTATTCAGCCATCACGTGGGACTGTTGAGCATGCAGCTGCATATATGCCTCAAGAGATCAGGGAGCTGTTGGAGCCAGAGATACACACTTGGAGCTCTTGGCAGTCCAATATGTAGGTCATGTTTAAAGTCATGAGACGAATTTCAAGGAAGGGTAATAGAGATGAAAGGTGCCTGGTCCAAGGTACCAAGTCATGTAGTTGGCAGGAGCAGGATGGGAAAGGACCCTGAGAAAGCCATCCCAGAATGGAAGACAATGAGAAAGTGGATCCAAGCCTAAGATGGGAGTATGATCTGGGAGAAATGCTCCACAGCATTGCATGAAGCCAAGTAAGATGAGAACAAATCTGTTAGATTTGGCAGCTGGTGAAATCAATAAAAGAAGTGTTAAGTTAGGAGTCCATAAGGCAAAAGGAATAGATGTTGGACTCCATGGAGAGACCAGCAGTTTCTCCCGAGAACTTCATTCTACTCTTGATGTGAGTCTTTGCACTGCTTTGACAAAATACCTGAGACTGGCTAAATTGTAAGGAAGAGAAATTTATTTTCTCATAGTTCTGGAGTGAGGAGCACAAGGTCAAGTTACCAGCAGGTTTGATATCTGGTGAAGTACAGGTCTCTGCTTCCAAACTGATGCCTTGAATTCTGCATCCTCTCAAGAGAACATGCAATTTGTCCTGTGGTAAAAAAAAGTCGAAGGGCGAGAGGAGCTGGATACTACCCTTGAGCTATTTTGCAAGGGGTCTCATTCACACCTCCCCAGGGCCCACCTCTTAATGCCTTCATCTTATTAAAACTCTTAAGAATTTTGAGGGCACACATGCATTTGAACTACAGCAATCTATCAAGGTTAGTCATGGCATAAGACATTATAAAAGCTTGTGAATGACTGCCTTTTGAAAATAAAAACTATAGAAAGCAAAGCAATAAATGCAGATGGAATAAGAAACAATAAAAACAAGTCAACACAAATTACTCTCCTAAGAAATTTTGCTAGGAAGGGAGCAAACTAAGGAGGTCAGAAAAAGTTTCTGCTGTCAAGTCCAGGGTTTTCTGTTTTGCTTTGTTTTTAACTATTTCTTTCATGTGTGTTTCTTTGCTTGTTTTGGGCTGAGGGACACTGCATGTGGGATCCTGAAGGGAACCATCATGTCCAGGAAGATGAATGACTAAGAAAAAGAGCAGCAGTCAGGGTTGGATGGAACCTTTGAAGCTGCAAGAGGGCAGGGATTTGGAGCACACGTTCAGCAAGTGAGCTGCTGTCTCCCTTTGTATCCAGAGGTAAGAGGCAAAGATTGTGCATGAGTCCTGGCAGATCTGTAAACTTGGAGTGTGAAGGTGGTGGTGATCATCTCTTACAGTTTATATGGTTTATGCTGAAATGTCACAGAAATCAACTAAGACAGCTGGAGCCCCTCTCCTTGGGAAGAAGTAGCCAGGTTGCCTGTTGACTTAGGGGTAGACACTCATGATATTAGTCAGTCAACCAGATGTTGTGGCTTTCTTCTGCAAAATTTACCTGTTTGAGTAAATGCAAAGAGAAGGTAAAGCTCTGGGTTTGATCCGTGAGTTAGTTTGTTAAAGTGCTACCCATGTGGTCAGAAAACTTACGGGAATTTTTCTGGGAGAAAGGGGAGTTCATAGGAATCTGAACTTACTTAATATTATCCAGCTTTGTTCATTAGGTCACAAGTAAAATGATATCTAATCTCTATCTACATACTCATATAAGTTTAAATGAACTAACTTAAATGGGGGGAATTGCTTATTTCATTGTTTGGCCTGCTTTATGAAAGTAACCAGAGTCCTTCATGAATACATCCCAGAAACTTGAGAACATTTATTAGGAGAAACTAAAACCAGTAATAATAACTGGTTAAAATGTGGAGAGTAGGAATTTGAGGTCCTTAATGCCTTCCAGTCTCTTTATTCTTTATCCAAGGACCACAAGACTGATTCAGCCTGGCCTCCTGTTAGGTGAATGCAATTCACATCCCAGGCAGCAAGAGGAACTCACTAATCCCTTCCCTGATGGGGTTGAGGCTGCAGCCCAGTGTGTGGTGTTGGCTGGAAGGAGATTAGGGCCATTGTGTGGGTGTGTCTGCTCTGATCTCCACAGGTCTCTGCAGATGTAAGAGGTTTAATCTGACTCCAGTCCCCACTCCTACAAGATGAACTGTGAGGAGTGCAGAGAAGGAGCCAAAGGGTTTCTTTTGAAAAGAAGGAAAATCAATAGTCGAAATAATTGTTAAGAAATAGTCTGGTTGTAGTAAAGCAATTTATTAATGTATTATTTTTTTAAGAAAGTCAAACTAGGGAAATTTTATTGTTTTGGATTTTTTTGAGGAACATCAAACAAAATTTGGAAACTAAAATTTTAGTATCTTTTAAAAGTTATTATGAAAAAAATATACACTTGTGGTTCTGTCAGTAGCTGAAATAAGACCTGAAATTATGCTTTGGACATACTGTTTTTCCAGGACCAGGCAGTTTTAAATGAATGTATCAGAATAAATATCCGAAAATAAAGCTTCATAAGAGTTTAAATAAATTCTGGAATTGAATGTTCACATGCCCAATTGTACATTCTGTTCACAGCATGATAATATTGTTGAAAGGACCCTTAAAATAAACCAAAACCATATCAATTAACTCTTAGTCATTGTAACGCACGAAGAGCATTGCTCACAAATAGATTTGAACATATGCTTCTGTTTGATCATTTTTATATGCTTTTGGAAAAGCTAAAACTCATTATTTAATTTTCCACATCCCCCATGACCCTGAGGAAGGCCCCTGAATATTTGCTATTATCGTAAGTATCAATTAGGAAGGTTGGGGACTCAGTCACTCATTTACTCAGCTACATCAAAGGGACCTTTAAGGACAAGCTCTTTCTTTCAATCTTTCCTCACAGTTAAACTGAATTTTTAATGATAATGTGGCCTCTTGTGAATATCTGTCTTGTTATCCCCTTTACTCTGGTAGTATATTTGTGTGGGTATAAAGATAAGTTGATCTGTTAACAGTAAGAAGATACAGCAGATTTAGCGAGAAATCATTGGGTTCTTCCAGGACTATTGAGATTGCTTCTATTTGTGAGTGACTTTCTGGAAAAATCTGTGTGTATTTCACAGATGTTTTAAATTTGGATACTATTTGCCATTTGTGGTTTTAGTCATTTGTAATAAACACCTCTTTTTATTTAATATTTTCAGTCAATGGTATTTTATCATAGTTGCATGAAAGTTTGCAACTCCAACCTGAGTAAAAGCACAGAGAAACCAAGGCAGACTCTGGTTCTGCAACTGTGCTTCCATGACTCATTTGCACCCCAGAGGCATCCTTTCAACTCTCTACCTTGTCCTCAGTTAATACCTTCTTTGTAATATGCCTCTTTAAACCAGAGACATGTGCATGCATATTTTATTTTTAATTAGCTGATTGAAAATATTCAATTTTTGTGAATGAAAGGTGATCATGAACTATTTTTCCTCAAAATGTTGAAAACTTCTCTCCACTTCCTTCCAGTTTCCAAAATGGTGATTCTGAGGGAATCTCAGATCGTGTGTGAAGGACCTTTAATTTCTGGGAACTTTCTCAGGTCTCCCTTTTTCCCCAGCATTATGAAATTTCTCAGTAATATTTTAAATCTGGAGACTTGTGTCTTTCAGTTTGAGAATATTTTTCTCTATTACATTTATAGCAATTTCTTATCCCTATTTTCTCTGCCATCTTGTAAGATTCCCATTCCTTGGATTGAGGATTTCGTAGGTTGATACTCCATGTTTCCTGATTTTTCTTGATGTATTGCATCCTTTTATCATCTTGGTTTACTTCATGGGAGATTGCTTCAGAGGCTTTTTCTAATGTATTTCTAATACTCATGCAAAAGATAATTTGGCTTTCATACATGAGTCATATCCACTCTTGAAGAATGAACTGGTTTTTCAGATTCTTTGTCTTCCCACCTAAATATGTGTATGAGTGTGCATGTAAAGCTCCTTCTTTTTTCTGTTTAAAGACCCCTGCCCCCATTTTATGTCTGAAGGTTTCTCTAAGTGCCCAGTATCCTTAGAAGTCTCTGGTTTAGGGTGAGGCACCAAATGGCTAAATAGAAACTCTGTGGTGCACTAAAATCTTGCCCACTTCATGTTGTATGGTTAGCTATTCTGATTTTTGCAGCTCTCCAAATATCTCTCATGGCTCTTCTCCAGGGTAGATCTATTCACCCTGAGAAGGATCTTGCAACGTTTGCCATTTTTCTGAATTAGAATGAGGTGGCAGTCTGACCATCCAGCGTATTTCCTTCCTTTCATGCCTTCAGTTTTCTCTGTGGGTGGTACCCCTCATTTTTATCATTTGCTCTACGTCCAGAGCTCCCCACTTGATCTCCTCAGATAAGATGTGGTTGGTCTCATAGACGGGAGGAAGGACAGGCGTCTGACTGCTCGTGGTTTGGAGTGAGGACCTGGGGTCTATTGCCTATTATGAAATCTCCACACATCACCACTGCTTTCAAAGTGCCTTGTTCTGGTGTCCCCATCCCTCAATCTTTCCCAAATGATCTTTTGAGCTAATCTTCATGTAGAGAACCCTAAGTCACACTTCCACAACTCCAGTCCTAACCACTTAGACTCCCAGTCTTTTTAGGAGTTCTTCTAAGGGCTAGGGCTGTCTCAGTGAGAGCACTTGCCCACCATGGGTGAGGCTCTGGGTTGAACCCCCAGCACCATGTTGACGACAATAATAGCAGACTCCTTCTGGGTTGATCAAGGATATAGTTTGTTTCCTGCTTCCTAGTCCCTTTTTAATGTAGGTTGATCTTTTGGAAGATTGAGAATGATATTCCCATGCTGAAACTAAGAGTTGCATTTGTTGCTTTCAAACTGTGAATTTCTGTATGAACTTTCATTTGTTCATGCATATGAAGAAAAAGCAGTGTACGTATCCAAATAAATAAAAGAATCCCCAAAGAATTTTAAGATAAAACTGTTCAAGTATTTTGTTTGCTGATTTAGGACTTGTTCTCATTTTGTGTTCATTTAAGTGTTAGGATGTCTGCTATTCTGCAACCATTTATAATGCATTGGAAAGCCATTACAGCATCGACCTAGAAGAAAATTAGGAATCTATGTCCCTTCTTTAACATATCACTGTAAGGAGTTCTCTACTTCTTCTCATTTACTCACAATAAAGATATGGCTAGCACAGGAGTGAGAACTGGAAATGGACTTTAAAGGGGCTTCTCAAGTGAGATGGATTTTAACATCTATTCTTTCCACTTATTCTGTCCCTAATTTGCATCCTCTCCATGGTCCCTGTAAATATAGGTAGGTCATCTTTACAATTATCTTTCTCTTTCTCTGACTTCTGTAATTAGGAGAGTGGCATATTTTAAAATTTTTATGTATGGAAATTTTGTTTCAAAAGGATGTAAAGTTAGTAATGGCATGTACAATTTTGTAAAATATTTAACATATACTAAAAATGAGAAAAACACATGCATGCATATGTTAGAGCTGCATTTTAACTTTGTATTTCATCAAAGTACTAAAAGCATTACTATTAAGAGTCTGCCATGACACTCTTACGTAACATTTTGGTAAGGGTGAAAGCTGGTGCAGATAGGCAGAAAAGGATGGCATGTGCACCAGAGAATGAGTGAAGCCAAATTATAAAACTCTGATGATAATCACAGTATGATGACCCACTCTGAAAAGCCAGAGATTCTTGGAAATTTTTGTTACTTCTTATCAGCAAATCCAGCGTGGATGAGAAATGTAAAATAACAAATAACAATTATTAGATATCATATGCAAATAATTTAGGATTGCAAAATAATTTAGGAAAATCCTATTTATTTTGTAGCTCAACTTTCAAGTTTTAAATTGAATAAGAAATTTGCTATATACATAAAGAAATCTTAAAACTTTATTGAAGTCCGTAGAAAAATATTTCAAAAAAATTGGCATTTGTGTACTTTGGGTAAAATTTAATATCATAGGGATTGTAACTATCACCAAATTATTATAAAATGTATGCATTCTCCATACAAATATTACAGAATTCTGTAATTTGTGGGTTTTATTTATTTATTGGTTTGGAACCAGGCAAACTGACTTAAAATTAACATGGAAAACATAACAAAAAATCAAACAGAGCAGGGCCTTGTGGTGATATGCCTGTTAATTACAGCTACTTGGAAGGCTGAATCTAGAGGACCAAGAGTTCAAGTCCATCCTGAACAACTCATCAAGACCATCTCAAAAAATAAAAGTAAAAGAAGATTAATAAATAATGATTACTTCTACCAAACATTTAACCTACCTCTACAATAAATTTAGTGCTGGTGTCTGAATAGACAGATAATACAAAATATAAATTCCAAAAGATGATGAAATTCATAGATATTTATTTACTTAATAAATAAATAATGACACTTAAGGTTAAGGTAAAATATGTTTATCATAAATAGACTTTACACAACTGGATAACAATATTGATAAAAAATAGAGGGGCAAGATAAGCAAAGTTTAAGCTTCATATATCCTCCTATTTCAGAATTAATCTCAGCTTCAGCAAAGATTTAGATATGGCAATAAATAAATATAAATGAAAGTTTTTGTTTAGGTGAAACTTTTCTAAGTTATTGCCCCAAATTTAAATCCTAAAAAAGACAATATTAACAAAAAGAATAAATATTTGCAATTTGTGGATGTCAAAGTACTATCAATAAAGTTAAACAGTAATGTTGTAAAAATATTACAGGTTGCAAAAACCTTATTTTCTTAATAAGAAAAGAATTTCAAAATCCATTTAAAAAATCATTAGCCAATAAGGAATATGAGTGAAGAATGGATTATAGATACAGAAATGCAAGCAGCTTTTAAATCTATGCTCCATTACATACACTTAAAAGTAACTATTAATTGAAAATATAACTTCCATTTTGAGCATTCAGATAGATAAAATGTTTTAAAATTATTGTGGTGAGAAAATGTAGCAACAAGAACTTTGATATATTTTAGACAAAACAAATTCCTCTTACTTATTGGAGATCTGTATCAGTATCATCTGCCCACAAAAAGAATGTGCATACCATCTATCTCAAATGTGTTAGGACATCGCCCATAGATACAGTTGCAAACCTTTGAGTTTTATTTCTAGAAACCGTAACGATTACATAATATATTAGATAATGCCTGTCCATCACAAAGAAAATGACTTAATAGTATCATTTGATCCATGCAATGATTTCTCTGGAAGAGAAGACTTGATTTTTTGTTCAGAGGTAGGAAAGAGATTTCTCACTGTCCTCCTATGGCTGTTTGATGTTTAACTGAGTGCATATGCTAGCTTAAGACACAGGTACATCTGCACATACACACACATTAAAAATAATGTCAGTTAAGGAAAACAATAAAATAGTAAATTTAGAACTGGGAAGTAAAACACAGTCAAGGGTGAGGTTAATTCAGAAAAAGGAATGAAAATTTATTCCATGAAGTCTGTATAGTTTCAAGTACTGGAACCCAAATATGCCTTTCATTTGACAATGAGGCGATGTCATTTATACAAATCAGTGATAACAAGAGTTTTCCTGAAATTTTCTAAAGGGAGCACATTTGTTTGTAATACTGAGCTCTTTTCCCTGAAGTAGATGCTGTATGATATAGTAAAAGCTTTCCTTACATTAGAAAGATACACAGTTACAGAAAACTTTTTTTACACAATACAATATTCTTTATCTTTCCAAAGTTATTTCAAAAGAAAATTAAAAAATAGAGACAAATAAGCCTGATGAATTTCAGGTTTTATTAATGTATAATTTAATCCAATAATACAACTTAGGTTGTCTGGCAGTTCAGAAGAACAGCACCTCCTTCAGGTAAGCATCTTTGGGCATGATTTTCTCCACTGAAGAGTTGGGCAGCAGTGAATTTGATATCATACTCCCTGACGGCAGAATCTGGCAATTCTTGTTCCACATAAATGCAAAGCTGCACACATCAGCAATACTGGGGATGGGAGAATGGCCTGTTTATGAAAACTGAAGAGCCGAAGACGTTGATTTCAGTGAAAGGCTGTGCTGTGTGAGGTTCAAACCTTCTAACGCTCTCCAACATCAATGGACGTTCTAATTTTGATTGAAGCAGCAACTCTGAGTGTGAGGGAGGCTCTTGGCATGCACGCATCCTTGAGTTATGTGAGGTTAGGGCTGCCTATGTGCTAATGGGGAAGTGGAGCCTTGGGGGTGCAGAAGCAAGCATTATACCTAACGTGGAAATGGACCTCAGCACACGGCAGGAGAGGATTCAGAGAGATGGCGGCTCCAGCTCTTAGCTGGGAAGAGAAGTTCAAAAGTGAGAGTAGAGAGCTTCAGCCAGGGAGTCCTCACTCTGCTTCCTGAGAGAGGCCTGTATCAGGCCCATGTTTCCATTATAGAGCATCATGATGTGATTACAAATTCATGTTATTCCATCATGTACTTGTATTGAAACAGTCATCTATTTATTCAAATATATTATACATAAAATTTTGTTAATACTAAAAGAGGAAGAGGTAATAAAATGTCTATTTTGCGGGGATACTGGGGCTTGAACTCAGGGGCACTTGAACACTGAATCACATCCCCAGCCCTTTTTTTGTATTTTATTTTGAGACAGGGTCTCAATTGCCTAGTGCCTTGCTTTTGCTGAGGCTGGCTTTGAACTCGTGATCCTCCTGCCTCAGCCTCCCCAGGAAACTGGAATTACAGGTGTGCACCACTGTGCCCAGCTAAATGTCTATAATTTAAAATTTTAAATGAACTTCTATATCAGAGGGGGAAAATATATACTGAATTATATATAGAATACTCTGGAAGGAATATATTAGTTATAAAAATTAACATAATAAAATTAAATTAAAATCTCCAAAGAACTTGGTAAAATGTTATGCTTATACTGATAAGAATAGTTTTAGTGTGCACAGGTATATTTGATTTATCCCCATTACTAGATTACAAACTTCCTCCTAGTTAATAACCTCTTTTCTTATCTCTCTATCCCCCATAATACATAGTTCTATCTATGGTAAGTATCTTGAAAATCCTTTTAAACTCTTACTAAGGAAATGTTTTCATATATATATGTAAGTATACCAAAGGCTTACATATGTTTGTCGTTTTCTCTGAATCATATAGGCACAGAATTAAATGCATAACTGAGTTGACTCTGCCACTTACAAGTTAAATGAATAGGTTATTTAACATAAAATAAGCTTAATAACTAATTATTGTATGGCATTTTATGAGAATTAAATTAAATAATTTATATAAAGCATGTGGCACATACTGCTTTCCATAAACGTGAGCATCCATGAGTGCTAGTCATCATTGATTAATTAGCTTGGCTAATTATGCACTCCACTCAAAAACATTGGCAGAGATGGGAATATTTCATTTGTTTCTCTGGATCTCATACAATGCTATAATTTAACTGATAGTTCTCAAAGCAGCTATTTTTATATACTACATTTTTTTAAAATTAACATGGTCTTTCATGAGAAGATACAATTGAGAAAACTATGTCAGATTTCCTTTTATGATTTGACCTGACAAAATGTCCACATCTGTCCAAAAATGAAGTAGGAAGTTTCTGATGGATTTTATGTTATTCTCCAGGAGTAGATCTAAGCAGCAAGACCCCAGTTTCCTGCCATGTACAACTTCTTTCTCAGAAAAAGGATGTGTCTTGGCTCCAAATTGCTTTTCACAATTCTTACATTCAGTGCATGACTGAAATGAAGATCAACTCAGACTCCAGTCTCTTTGCAGATAAATAAATGATGGCCACCATCTCTGAGGCAGGTGTAGCTCATGGCGAATGGACAAACTGAATACATAAACACACATGAAAGGCCAGTTTTGAGCACACTTCCTCAATCTCTTTGGTCTTCTCTGATCCATCACCTGATGTCAAAAATTCCTTTTGTGAAGGTGTTTCCTTTGAAATTTTATTGGTATTTGTAAGTTTGTTTCTTATTATTTAAAGAATTATGCAATACAAGTTTCCTTTCTTGTGAATTAAAAACAATTGATTTATCACGTCTGGATATATGGAGTTTTATAACATAATTATTAAAGTTCTTAAAATTTTAATAGCTTATGCTTGATCACAAAAAATATTTCCAGTAGTACATTGAAAAATAGGAATGAATTTGTTATTCTGGCATTTACTCTAATGTTGTGGATACGGAATGTCTCTCAAAAGCTCCTGTGTTGGAAAGTTGGCCCCCCAGGCAGCAATGTGCAGAGTTGGGACTCTGGGGTATTGATTGAATCATGAGAGCTGATGAATTAGTAATTAAGACTACTAAGACAAGATGAAAATTCCAGGCAGGTAGGGCATGGTTGGAGGAAGTAGGTCACCAGGGGCATCTATCTTGTCACCGACTCCTGCTCTCTCTGCTGTTTGGCTGCCCTGAGCTGAGAAGCTTTCCTCCTCCACTCCCTTACGGCATGATGTTCTTCCTCACCTCAGGACCAAAGCACTTGATCCAGGTGACCATGGACTGAACCCAGGAGCCCACATAAACTTTCCTTTCTCTAAGTTGCTCTTGTCATGCATTTTTGTCACAGTGACAAAATTTTTACCCACTTATTCAGAAAATTACAGGAAGTATTATGGGTGAAAATTGCACTAAAGAAAAAATGATCAATTCTAAAAACTTTCTGTGTCCTAGAAATATGTTGTTATTATGTATAGGAAAATGATGTCTAACAGAATACATATTGTCACGTTTTTAAATATGTAAAGGACCACCAGTATGCACACATCTATAAATCTATATCCACACTCCTTCTACATCTGTCTGTCTGTCTAACATCTATCTATTGTCTTTCTCCTCTGGGTCAAACCGAGACAATTCCAGGATTGAAGAAAACTGAAGTAAAAGTAAGGACATGTCGGTTATTATAGATGCCACTGATGTCAATACTCCTGTTAAACTGTAGCATTGATATAAGTCATAAGAATTCCTCTGTTGAATATAATTAGGAATTGCCACTTGGTTACTCAATTCAAAAAAAGGCACAAAAAGATGTTTAATAGATAATAAGGAATGATGGTTGATTTGTTCCCTGGCTTATGTTTATTCTTAGCCCAACTTCAAATAATTATTTTGCAAATGGTCTCTAACATCTATTTCTAATGAAAGCAGCATATTTGATTTAATGATAGCTTATTAAGTTAATAGAAATTTCTTCATGTCTAATGTGAGATATGAAAAAGATCATCTCAAAATCTAATATGAATTATAATTGATAATATGATTGGTTTAAACATCAAAATGTAACTGATTCATGTTACATACTATAGTTCATATTTTCATCTCTGTAGATAAAGTTCCAAGATCTTGAGCAACATAAAGCATCTATCTGATGAAATCACAAATCTAAATAAGTTGTTGAAAAACAATGAGATAAAATCATATGTGTGTGTACTTTGAAAGTTTTGATAAAGAAATATTCATTTCAATACGTGCACATGAAAATTAAAGATGCATGTATTTTCCCTGTATGTTTTTTGTAGATAAAAAATGTAATAATTGTCATTGCTTTAGTCTGTTTCTTGCTCATTGTTTACTTGGTCATATCATCCCAGCATGAATGTTAAGAAATGAATGAGAAAATGAAAAGGAATAAGTGAAACCAACAAAACTTGTAGTATCACAGTGACCAGCGTTTTGAGAGACAGACACTTGATCCCGTGGGGAACTTCTGAGGATCCTTAGGGAGATGTACAGTCAGTAGGATCTGAGCTCTGGTGCTGTCTGGTTGCACCTGTACTAGGTTATTTGGACTCTAGGTGAAATTGACTAAAATGACATATGAAGGCTGAAGTAAAAAAAACAGTGTTCATATATAGTGGCGCATTTTATGTGATTGGAAAAAACAAAAAAATATTCAGAATTCCATATTTTCAGGATGATACAAAACATAATAGAATGAATGGAAGGCATATAGTTTCCTTATAATACGGAGATAGACTTTTTTCCCTTGGGATTTTATGGTAACAGCTTATAAATTTGACAAGCATTTATTGAAATTACATTAGAAATCTTTATTACATTGAGAAGAAACATTGAAAATTACACAAACAGCATTTGAAAAATCGCCACTATCTTAAATGATATTTATTAATACTTTTAAGCTTCCCCCAAATTGCAAACTATCTCTGACAAGAGTTTATACCCAGACCATGTAAGGAACAACAAAAGCACAGCAGCGAAAGGACAAATAACCTGATGAGGAATCAGGAATAGATCTGAATAGACACGTCTTAAAAGGAGACACAAACACAATGTGAAGAAAGACTTGACACTAGTACTCCTCGGGGAAATGCAAATCAAAACCACAATGAGATGTCTTACCGTTCTGGTGAGATGAAAATTTAAAAAAAAAAAAAAAAAAAAGATAAGAAAGTGAGGATGTGGAGAAAAGGGACCCCTTATCATGGAAGACGGTATAGGGTTCCTCAAAAAAGGAAAAATAAAGCCACCATACAATCCCCAATGCCCCAGCTGGGCACATTTACTGAGAAGAAATGACATCATTACACATACCTCTATGTTCCTTCATTGCAGCACTAATCCCGATAGCCAAGAAATAGCAACGCTCTAAATGTCCATCAACTGATGAATGGATGAAGAAAATGTGGCCTGGGGCATGAATACACAATGGAATATTACTCAGCCACAAACAAAGGATGAAGACCTGTCATTAGTGACAACATAGGCAAAACGAGATCATTTTGTTAAGTGAAATAAGTCAGGCATGGGAGAAAGTCTCAGATCACCTCACACATGTGGAATCTAACACACTTCTGTGATCTCACAGAAGCTGAGAGTGGAATGGTGCTTACCAGAGGCTGGGGGAAAGGGAGGGGCAGGGCCGGAGAGGTTGGTCAAACAGCAGGACCTTCCGGGGTGCATTGCACAGTAGGGTGACCATAGATAACAGTGGTGTACTGTAGCTTTCAAACAGCCAGAAAAAGTGTTTGGGAAGTGTTCATCATAAAAAACAAAGGGAAACAAATTCCTTATCCAAAGGTTTCTGGGGTGTATGTGGTTTCAGAAAAGCTTAACAACAGTCACTGCATTTTTTTTCTTTTATAGTCAGACTGACTAACCATCTCAGCATCCTGATTAAAAATAAATCAGGCACTTGGAAAATTCTTTTTAAATACTGATTGTTTGTACTTGGAATTCTTACTAGAAAAATCTACCGTAGTCATACAAAGACTTCGTTGATTTATTTTCTCTCTGGAAAAACAAGTATATCTGATTCTCATGACTTTAGTCATTATTTTTTCTTCTCCTGCTTATCGCTAAATTTTCAGTGAATAGTGGTTGTAATCAATGATCACTTATTTTAACATAAAAAGCCTCATGCCCCTAACACAATTGAGAAGAAATTGAGAAAACAGATATAGTGAAAAGAACACTGGACCAGAAGTTAAAGCTTTGTGTTCTACCCCAAGACCTGGCGGCAGTGGGGTGTGTATGTGGCCAGGCTGGTTTGGCTCTCTGGGCCTCGCCACTTACTTGCTTGTTAATAACTAAATAAATTTCCAGATCTATATTCAGGCTTTGACACTGGGCAAATTACTTTCAAATTTCAGCTCCAGCAATCAGCAGATTTGTGAATTGGGGCAAGTCACTCAATTCCTCTGAGTCTGAGTTCCATTGGCTGTTAATTAAAAATACTGACTCAGAAATGTTTAAGACATAATTAAAACAGCATAGGAAAAACATTCAGCACAAAGTGTGGTTCACTATAAACAGCACTAACATTTTCTCATTATTTGTGCTTTTCCAGAAGGCAGAGCAGAAACCTGCAGGTCAAAGCTCTGTTCTACCTTGCAGGTCCCTTCTCTTCTCCATGATAAGCAATGAAAGGCCCTCCCCCACCAACATCTGAACCTCTCCTTTGTCCTCAGAGTCCTCTTACTTTGTCCCTCCAGGAGGTCTACATATTGACTCTTCTTATGATGGCTTTCTTCTCCACATCCCTAATGGCTGACTCCCTTTCCTGCCATTAGCATCAACCTGCCTTGTTTCCCTGAGTGTTCTCCCTTGACCCACCATTCCTGCCCCCAACTGGGCTGCACACAAAATTCTAAAGAACTGTCTACTTATTCTGTCTTTGCTTTCTTTCTCATTCTCCTGTCCCCATCTGCTGGTTTTCCGTGCCACTACTTTGTGAAAACTTCTCTTTTCAGGATCATGAACATTTCCCCTAATGCAGTCTGGCATAGATTTCCATGTGCTTTTATTTCCCTCTTGCCCTGGGACACTCCCTTAGCTTAGTTCTATGTCACCTCTTCTCCCTGAGTTTCTCCTTATCTCTGGTTCACTGATTTTTCAGTCTCCATGATTGAAGTCATTCAGAGCTCAGTCCTGGGTGTCCCTAGAAAGTTTTATTCACATGAATTTCAGTTTTGTTTTATGATACTTATGCACAACTTTGAAAAGATGACACTTATAGATAAGTAAAAGACAGATAGATGAATAGATTGATAGATCAATGGATTGGTCTTACAATGTGGCTGTTCCCCGAATCCGGTTATTGTCTGTTTTGGACCCCGGATTGCTTTCCTCGTAGCACTTACTACAATTTAATAATTACATGTATGGCTTTGTTTTTGTTCTTCTCTGTTATACAATTCAAAAGGAGACTTGTCTTTCTCTTTATTGTGCAGTCCCTCAAACCTCATAGGCTATCAAAACTCTATAATAATGAGCAAATGAAGGTAAAGGAAAGTAGTTTTTACCTCAATGTAAAGTAAAAATTTGGAATAGTTATGTTCATCAAAAAAGTACCTTATAAAAGCAATGAGGTCTTGCACATGCAGCAAATGGAATCAGAGAAAAAGTCAAGACATGCTAGAAGAGAACTTTCTGGAATCTAAGGAAGGTCAATATCTACAGGTTGAAAAAAACCTCCCACTGTGCCAGGAAAACACAGCAATATGATTACACATGAAGTCACAGAACAATGTATTAAAACATGGTTAAGATGGTAAATTTCATGTTATGTATATTGTATTTTGCTACAACCAAAGCTACTACTAGGACAAATTTTTAAACAGAAATAAAACTCAACTCTTTGCCCCAAATCCAAAACAGATTAAGAAAAGACAGAGAGAATATTCAAACCGCACAAAAAATCATGGGCAAAAGATGCTGGGCTGAAAGTCTTTTGCATCTCTATGTATTTATTTATGTATTTTTTAATGAGTGAAGAAAGAATAAATTCTGTTGGTGAAATGTTCGTGTAGCAGCACAAATAGTCCATGCTTCCAAAAATGATAGACAATCCCAAAAATCCAACCCCCAGTTTCTCTCTTGTGCACTCACAATTCTAAATATGCAATGCTATCTAACATTCTGTTCCCTGTCATCATATTTATTTCTTGCCTTCTAAGCATTAATTGCAGGATTTTATATCTTCTAATTGTCTAATCATGGCTATTATGTCTTTTCTTTCTCTGATCCCAGTAGTCACCATGCCCAACCCTGCTCTGCTTCCAAGACCAGACAAGACTGGACATGCCCCGCGTACGTACAGCTGTAGACTTGTCTTTCCTTGCTGATGCCTTTGCTTGCTAATCAGATGGAGTCTAATTTCCCATTTAAGAATGGATCCTGTCCTACAGAGAAGCATCAGGAGTAATCTACTCTGTGCCAGAGAGCAACAGAACCATTTGAGGAAAATTCAGTCTTCCATACCAGCGGGATGCCATTTAGCAATTTACCTCCTCTGGGGCATTAATTGGTACCCCAGAGCACTGGAAGAGTTAATTTACCTCATACAGTGAGCACTTGAATCCTAGAGAAGGGTAGTTAGTTTAGCTCAAAACAAAGCAGGATTAAGAGAAATCGAAAGTAGCTTAAATCATGTGCTATAACACATATTCAAGTGAGAAAGAGAGGGAAGAGTTGTAGTTAAGATGTCAGATTTTCTCCCACAGGAATTTCAGGAGCTTGTAGTTCTTAAGCTCAGTGCCTTTTCCTCCTGCTCAAAAACCAGGACTCCTGATGCAAAATATTGAGGTGTTTGCAGTTGAGAGAGGACATGGAAAAGCTGTTGAAGATCGGTGTTATAATTTCCAAAGAATGCTCATTCTGTGCAATTGGACTAAAGCAAAGGAAATGAGAATAATTAATGCACCTGTGAGATGTCTGGTGTCCTGAATTGCCTTGGCATCATGTGTGACTGTGAACTGATGAATCACTTCTTCACTTCAGGGACCTGGGGATCAAGTTCTTCTGTGAATTTGAGAGGTTTCATTTGCTATTGACCAATTTCCTTGAAAGTAAAAAATCGCCTTGAGAATCTCTCTCATGTAACATGCTATTATCCCAGGAGAAAACATCCGTGGCTTTCCAACTTTTTTGAACAGCAAGAAGGCGGTGGAGCGGTTCCAACTGAATTAGAACTCGGGGGTCTAAGACCTCACTTGATCCCTGGCCAGTCACCCTAGAGCAGCCTGAAGGGTACCTTCCAGAGCTAATAGGTCTTTGGGCCATGTTATTAGTGAAGTTTTATGTAGACCAATAAAAAACAAATTGCTTTCCAAATTCAACAAAATGTTTCACACTCTTCCCCAAACCCACATAGCTCTTGAATTTACCACAAGCAGTTTTTCATTATTATTATCATCATCATTATTATTATTATTATTATTATTATTATTATTAGTGTGTGTGTGTGTGTGTGTGTGTGTGAGAGAGAGAGAGAGAGAGAGAGAGAGAGAGAGAGAGAGAGAGAGACATCCCTTTATATTCCTCTGTGGCATTTTTACCCAGCAGCAGCCGAGGCTCAATAAATATGAATGAGTGAATGAATTAAAATCAGAGGCTCCTTCTCTGTGGTCAAATGCAGAACTGATATTATGAAATGGTTATTATTCCTTGCACTGAAAATTGATCTTTCCTTGCTGCAACCGGAAGGAAGAAAATGTATTGGCTCATGGAGAGGTAGTGGGGGGAGTGTTTCTGTCAAAGGAGACCGAGACCGCAAAGGCTTAACACTGGGAAGAAAGCAGAGAAGCCAGGCATGTGAAAGTAGGGCAGAATGGCTGGAGCTGAGACTGGGTCAGAGGAAGAAAGGGGGACACAGAAACTACAGAAGCTAATGGACTTCCAGGATCAGGGTGACTTTTATTCAATGTGAAGCCTTTGCACTTTACCCTAAGGTCATTTGGAATCTGCATGCAGGGAGAAGACTTTTCACATCTGGAAATCAAAGGGATCAGTCAAGTCACAGTATTTTCCTCTGGATTAAAGGAATATTGAGATCACTGAATTCATTTTAGATATCACAACTCCATCACAGCTGCAAACTTCATACACTCACATGTATACACATGCATGCATGCATATGAATTCATAGATACCAGCTCTTAAAAATCCTTTGGGATACTTTTAGCAGAATTGAAGTTCATAAGATGTGCTATTGTAACAAGGTTCATATTTACCTGTTGTTTAGAAAATCCTATGAAAATATCAAAATATCTTAACAAAGGAAACACTGAACTCTTCATAGAAATATTATGGCTGTCTGCAAAGCTACCCAAAAAACAAAAAGCCCTGTCATGGTTCCAACTTCTATTGAGTGGCAGCTGGATGAGTCAGGAAATTCTCCCACTGGACAAGGGCTTTGAAGTCACAAGGGACAGTACGGAGTTTGTTCACTGGAATGTTCTTTTGAGTGCAACAAAGTCAGGAGTTAGAACACAGCATTGAGAAGTTGGACCGTACAGATCATGGAAGCCAGCCGTGTTCTATCCCCAGAGGCGATGACTGAGATCTCAGGGATGAAGTAGCCTGCCCACAGTCCTCTCAACTGCTCCTGGTTATGGAAGGACACATTTTGGAGGGCTTCAGCCTGTTCCCACCACTGCCCAGCCTTGCTGCAAACACAACTTACATGCTACTTGGTGGCATTTCTGTGCCTTCTGCTGAATTACAGTGGCATCGTGCCCAACCTCACAGATTCACTTCCGAAAATCCCTTTTCTCTCTAAATTACAGGGTCAGTCTTCTGATTTAAGTATTCTTCATGTGCTCTAATCAAAATAAATGGGACGGCAGCTTCCTTCTACCATAAACTAGCCTTTTTAATAGAAACCAGCCACAACAAAGACAGCGGTTGCTCCCCAAACTAGATGTAGTGACTCACAGCCTTCGTGGGCATCTGAGCTGAGGAGATTCACAAAGCATCTGATTTTCCTCACCTGTGGCGACACTGACCCAGAACTGCCCGCTCCAGGACCCTCCTCCCGAGAGCAAGCCACTGGCTCCATTTCACTCTTCCGCAGAGTCTATTGTTTATCCTAAGATCCTTCAGGTTCACTTCATTTTAAACTTGGCATCATTCCCTTAGTTTTTTAAAATTAATTATCAACAAAAGACCACTCTTTTAAAACTTGTTAACTTTCTAGAATTATGAATTCCCATCGACCCTTTTTAGCTATTATCAAACTCTCTACACATATTAATACTATCTTTTCTCAGCATTCATAATGCAGCCGTACCAATTTCTCTTCATCTTTCAGTAGACTCCACAGATCTGTGACCCTTCAATATTACTCCTTTCCCAAACTGAGTCTCAGTGTCTGATCCTGAGTCAAACCGAGTTCTGAAGAACTCGGGTCTGCTTACATTGACAACATGCGATGATCTCCCTCACTGCAGGCTGGGAACTGTTGATTTTGCAGGAGTTGCTGTTTGAGGAAAACAGGGGACATCTGGAAGAACTGTGTTCTCTGCAGTAGTTGTGACCTTAAGAGAAGACCTGGAGAAGTCACACACTGTGGGTTCCAGGCTTGCCACACATAGAATCTTGAAGGAATATTGAAATTCCAATTTTAAAATGTTTGAAGGAAGTGTGTGAGTGTGTGTGTGCACATGCATGCAGAAGAGGCTTGCTGACATCTAGTGAAGCTGAAACCCCTATCAGTCAATGTCCTATAGGAAAGGATGGTTCCACACCCACGTTCAGTCTCTACAGAGAATTTCCAACTGCTCGGTTAGGATGAATGGAATGAAATAACAAAACTAAAATTGGCACATGCATCCATTTTGCATAACTTTGTATCTCAATAAGGATGATTTAATCGTTTTCCCCATTCAATTAGAGGTCAAATATCTTCTTGATGTTGTCAAACACTTAAGGATCAGGCAATAAGTCATTCAGCTCCTCAAGCCTTCTTTCTAGCTCCATGCTTATAACCATTTCCAGAGGGCATAAAATATTTCATGTCTTTTCTATCACTTCCCTCAGCTGGGCCTCACAGTCATCCTCTCCTTCACCTCCTTCTGCGTATCCTGAATGTTTCTGAGAGAGAATATTCCTGTAGTTACAACTAGGAAAACCAGGTAATACTTCCCATTTGCTGAGGGCTGAGGCTCAGTGTTTCTGTGGAAACCTTGAGGCTATGAGTTAGGAAGCAGGGGGAACATGAAACAGAGGTACCACCAGGGCTCTGTCAGGGGGAGGCTAAAGGCTGGTGACCAGCATCTCACAGGAGACTTCACTGGAAATGCAGATTGTTAGCATCATAAACTTGGAGGCTTACCAGCCCAGAATGTCCTGCTGCATATCTTCAGATCATCAATTCTAGAATTGAGTCCATGCCTAATGACTAGGGAGAGGGCTGCCTGAGGTTCAGAACTCTGTGATGTGCACGCGTGTGTGACCAGGCACTTTATGTGTATACTAATTACATGTTTCTGTCATTCGTATTTTTGGCTAGAAAGCATTGTGTTTCTTGTTTCAAATATGCAGGTAAGGATTTCAGTCTTTGATTTTGCTGCATAAGGTATGTGTACATTGCTTGTCGCCATGGTGTGCAAAGATGAGATCTACACTTAAAAAATGCAAAGTGAGCAAGGACTTCAATGAGAAAAAAAAGCCGAAAAAGTGCCCCTTTGAGGAGCAGATATTTCTCTTGGTGTTACTCTTACATCAAGTCTTTCACTCAGAGTTCAAAACTGCTCAAAGAAGAAAAGAGGAAAAAAAGTAAAACGCAAAGGTGTTTGCAAATGTAATGTGACTATGAAAGTTTATGGAATTACAGAATCTACTTTCATTTAAGTGGGGATTAAATAGGGAGCAGGAGGCGTCTGCATTCTTTTCTTATGGAATCTCTGAGCGTCATCTGCATGAATTGTACAGATTGTGAGAGAGATTTTTTTTTTATTGCAATGCAGAGACAAAAGAGCTCATCACCAAAGAACATTTTGTGTGGTGTCCAACACCTATAAGGCACTTGATTAACTGATTTTAAATAATGCAGAGGTGCCACCACGGGAATCTTTGTGGACTTGGATGAAATAATGCCTGGAAGGTTGCTTCTGCATTATTGGAGCCCCATGCTGTTAAATAACATCTACTTCAGATATCTGGCACTATCAGCACTGCCCCCCCCGTTGGCCAGCTAATTAGACATAAGTCTATTAAACAAAAAATAATTTTTGTGGTCTTGCTATGGCTTAAATCAAGCTTCTGCATATTTAAATTATCATCTTGTTTAAGTTTACAACATAAAATGCATTCCAATTTTTTTCTTTACGAGCAAAGAAGAATTAAGGAACAGATGAAGAAAAGCAAATAGTTCATAAGGTTAATTTGCTTTGATGTATATAGAATCCGAACAATGGAAGAAAAATGTTTAAAACTACAAGCACATTTTACTTTGCTTATTTTTAGAAATTATGCATATTCCCTGAGATTCACTCTGTACTGTACACTTGAATATGCGAAAAAACTGACACATGTAACCAACTGTGTAGACACACGTCTACTGCCAAGTAGGACAAGCCCGTGGCGAGAGTAAATCCTGTTCTATATTCTAAATACAGATCTATGTTATTGGTGTGCCTCATATTTTCCTTTTTACCCCATTGAAATCATGCTGTGTTTTATTTTTCCAGAACATGCCCCAAGGTACAGCTCGATTTCTTTTCCCTCCTTAATGATTTGTAATTGAATCAAAGACACCAGGTCCACTATTCAATATAAGAGTATCATCTGATCCTTTAAGAATAAGAAAATTGGAACTGAACAAACCTGCCTTTATTTACAATGATAAAAATTAAACTGCCTTATACTTTTGTTATTTTCAAAGTCGAGTTTCATTTATATCTTTTAAACCCCTGTGAAGTAGAACAAACTGGGGATAGTAGACCTATTTATTGAACATAGAGCTCACAGTAGTTAAGTGGCTTTGTCCAAGGTCACATAGGTAATTAGCAAACACTAGACAAAAGGAGGATTTTCTTACTACTAGTATCTGTTATGGGCCAGGCTGTATGGGCAATGACCAAACAGATTCCATTTTATCCTGAGACTCCATGTCATGTAGGAAATGCTTCTCCTAGGAACACACTGCTTCTATACCCACCTCCATGTTTGACAACACAAAATGGCAATTCTTACATAAGGTAAAATTGCTCTTTTTGGTTCCTGTTTTTCTTGGACACTGTTCCCTGTCAGAGAACGATTGTCTAGATGTTAGTAACCACTCTTTAACTTGTACCCAACTAAGGCAGGTTTGACTCACTTCCCCTTCTGCTTATGATTTTAGATCTCATGATGTTTGTTTGTAGTTTTGAATCACAGCAACAGCCACTTATGATTAATGTACCGACATGCTTTACTTATGGTATAAAAACCCCTGCAACCCTACACTTAAGGCTGTTCTCCCTGTAGCCTTTTTGGGCTTTGTGTGAGACAATCAGCCAGCCAGCTACTAAAGATTCTCAGATTTGGACTTCTCAGTGGTGAGTGATTGGTTCTTAAATTGCACCCCACAACAGTGCCCATCTTTCCCTGTGCAGGAGCACAGTAGGCCCTCTGTATCTACAGGTTCTGCATCCATGGATCCAAACTGCAGAGCAAAAATATTAGGAGAAAATTAGATCTGCACTGAACATGTACTGACTCTCCTGCCACATGCCCTGAACAGTACCGCCTAACAGCTGTGTACACAACATTTAATGGAGTTCAGTGTTACACATAATCTAAAGGACATGTGAAGTTTACAAGAGGATGTTCATAGGTTATATGCAAACATCTTGCTTTTATACGTAAGGTATTTGAGCATTTTCAGGTTTTGGGGTGCTGGGGGGTCCTGAACACAATCCCTTGTGGTTTTCAGGAAACTAGAGCTATTTAAATGTGCAGCAGTGTCTTATTAGGGTTCAGGGTTATTGCATGGAGTGTAAATCTACTTCAATCAGCACTAAGATTTAACTGAAAATGGTAAATTCTTCACAAATGTTCTGTCCTAGTCTAGAATCCTAGCAGTAGGGACGTGGAGGGTGCTTGGTGGAGCCCAAACACCTGTCTTTCCCTCTTCACACAAACACTCTTTATTTCTTCTATCTATTTCTGTCTCTCTCAGCAGAATGATTAGAAGCTAGGGTTTTGAAGTCAGGCAGACATGGATACCTGGATGCATATTCTGGTTCAACAACTACTGTGTGCATTGGTTAGTTACTGAACTTTTAGACCCAATCTCAATTTCCTCAATTGAAATAAGCAGTGTATATAACAAAGTTAACACAAATTAACTAATATTAATTAATTAATATTAATTTATGACTAGCAACATTTTTTAAACACATGTAGTTGGTACAAATTTTAATTGTAAATCAGTTTAAATAAACTTCCATTTTTTATATTTTCTCAGAGATACCAACAATTATAAGTGTAACTCATAGAAGAGTCTATAATCATTATTATTTTAAAAGGTCATAATAGTCACTGAAGATTGCAAACTCCAGTGCAGCCCAGCTGTGATCATGTGTGTGAGTATATGCCCTACTTTTGAGATACAAGTTGCCAAGTAGCTTGTCTGCTATGTTAAGTTTTATTTAAAGCAGTTTCAAAGTAGTTCAGTGGGTTTTAACACTCAAGACTCAGATACCCACTAATGATCTCTATGAAAGGCAATGTCATACAGACAGTAAGGAGACTAGTCTTGACTTTCTGGGCAAACATAAATTTGGGCATCACCAGCTCTGGATGACTTTTAAGAACATAAACTGTATTTACTCCACAATCTGTGGAAAAAGAAGTATAAGTCTTGAGATAAATGGTATATCTATGATTTGAGGGTAAGGACCCAGGGAAAAGACCAAGAAGAAATGATCCATATTGTAAAAGGGAAATCAAGACACAATGTGCAAAAGGTGTTTCAAGGGTGAAAAAACGATCAATCATGTCAAGTACTACTGATGAGTCAAAAAAGCAGAATACTTAACCTTGCACTCAAGGAAGAGACATTGATACCTGCCGCACTGACAAGAACAATTGAAAAAAAAAATATCATCCGTGCACATTAATTACACAGAATAGTGGGTTTCATTGTGACATATTGGTACATGCATATAACATAATTTGATCAATTTCACTCCACTCCCCAAACGAACAGTTTTTTTGGATGTGTAAACTTAAATGGAATGAATTTAAAAAGAGACAGAAGGAATTAAAACCATAAATATCAATGGGTTTGGGGAAAATTTTTGTTGTAAAATTTGCAGAGAAAAAAGATGCTATCTTCAGTAAGAAAGGAATCAAGGGAGTTTGATTGTTGAGGTTGTTGTTATTTTTGAAGATTACTTAAAACATATTTGTATGCAGATGGAATTCTCAAGGCAGAGAATTTGAGCACTCTAGAGACTTGCAGGAGATATATTATTATATATACATGAGAGAAGAAAGGATCTGGTACATTAGCTAAGCACAGTGATGTTCTTCAATAGTAATCAGCAAAAAAGTCGAATTATAAAGACAAAAATGCAAATAAATGGGCAATATGATAATTTGTTGAAGCTCTCTACTGATTGCTTCTAGGATAGAGGGTACAAGGATATCAATTCAACATAAGGTTTGCAGCAAGAAGTTTCAATGAAAGAAACAATACTAGATTAGTATGAAGTTCAGTTCCTTCTAATGGAATGTGCACATATGCACCTATAAAAAGCTTAAAGAGAAAACAATATTTGACAGTAAAAAGAAACTTTTAAGAAGGTAAGAAAGATCCATTTGATTACATATAAGGTAGTGATTAGGCAATAATCAATGACATTTTGAAAAGGTTTGAAATTTGACTTATTAAAATGAATTTCATTTTGAAAGTGACGGATAAAAATTAAATTTAAATTAAATTACTGATCCCACAGAAAATCAAATTTAAAGAAGATTTCTGGGATGAACTTGTCATACAATATAAGCATTCATTGATTAGACATTCAAATCAATCTTCTGAAGATTTGTGGGGGAGTAATTGTGTTTCAGGGCAGCATTAATAAACATGTTGAAATATGTAATTCAAGTAAGATTCTAAAAAAATAAGCTGTAAAGTCTATTAAATTACAGTATTTTTCATGTTTAAAATTATGATAATTGAAATTATAAGGTTATATAGATTTCTTTCTCAATAATCATTGTTTATAATAAATCTCTCAAAGATGAGGATAGTTTTATGACCATTTTATTGATTTTATACACTCACTGCAACATCAAAGAAATAAACTATGTACTAATTATGAAACAGTTTTGAGGGAAGACAAATTTATTATTGAGTTTGATTATATATCTTAGATATCATATCTGGTTTTATTGTCCTTTAGTATAATTTGAAAAAAATCTAATCTTAAGGAATGGAGACTTTACATGCTTAAGATAATTAAAGAAATATGACACAGATTAAAAATATAATTATTCAGAAAATTATTTCAATTATATTTTAAACTATTACAGCATTACTGGAATGTGTAAGTAATATCTGAGACTATTTTGAAAGGAATACTTTTTAAATTATTTTAAATGTTTGGTTACACTTTTCTTTGCAATTCCAGCTATGTTTATAAGAAAAATTAAAACTCTAATATGTGTTTCAATTGAAAAACTGTGGTACTGTTATATAATGAGAACTGCACAAAATGTGAATATAGAAAAATAAAAAGACAATACTGCTAATGCATTGTAAAGAAAGAAGAGCTAATCCAAAATATGGATTCTGAAATTCTACATTTAACCTCCAACCTGATCATCTCCTAAGACCATGACCTTGAAGATAGGTCTAACTTTTGGAAGCCTGACTTTTCTCTATAATGGCTATGTTTTGTCACCAACAGACAAATATTTAGCAAACTGTTTTAATTCCCCCAAATAAATTAACCTAGGTTAAAGCCTGAAAAAGTGACACAAACTTTCCTATAGCTTTCACAGGGAGATGAAGAAGAGAGAGAGTGATTGACATTATATACCCCAGAGCAAAAAATGTGATAATGCCATTTTAGACAGTAGAGTCTCTTCTTCTTGATGCTACCATAGAAAAGTTCAGAAAAACTTAGAAAATGCTTTTGGTCATGACAGTATAATATGGAATCTATTCAATTTTTAAGATGCTAAAAGTTAAAATGTTAAGTAGAAATCAAGTATTCATGTCACAATAAAAGATTAAATGAACAGTCAGAATTTGAGGTAAACATTTTTTCAGAGAATCAAAGGGATTTAGTAAAAGAGTTTAATGAGACAGACCAACTTCCTAAAACATTAATGAGAATTTCCTTCTTACATTGCTAGCATTCTAAGGATAAACAGGCATCATTGAATTAATGTCTTCAATGCAAGTTGAATATGAAGTGTTTGTGCTGTCTTGAATTTCTTAAAAATTTAATATTCTTTTAAAAAAGCAAATGTAAACACTCAATGAAACAACACTTCAATGAGTGCAAATGACTATGTTGGTAACCTTTCACTCTTTCCTTAAAATAAACATTGTCAATTTTTTATTCATATTGTGTGTGTGTGTTTGTGAGTCAATTCTTAAATCAAATTCTACTTTTCAAATAAATTTAATTTAATATTTCATTTGTTTTGATCCTGGGTCTTCCTTTCACATATTTGAAAAAATTTATGCATGTGTTAACTTTGCAATTAGTTTTTCTTTTTCTTCATTTTGTCAAATGCATATCAGAAAAAAAAAAAAAAAGCAAGCACTAATGGGAGATACTACTTAGGGAAAAAGGTTGTTAAGTTAGTCCTTGTGCGGTAGAGAGAATTCTCTGACGTTATCCATGTTTACCACCCTTGGTTCTCACACTTTGGTGGGGTCCTGTTGCCCAACCACCTCTACCTTGGTTACCAGTAGAAACTGGGACTACAATCAAGAGAACAGACTTTGGAAAAGGGGATGGAATTTGTTAGACAGAATTTGGAAACTTCATCAACTAACTCTAAATAAATCAAAGGGGAGATTATCTTTGATGAGCCTGATCTTATTAGATGAATCCTTTAAATACAGGTCCAGGTCCTATGGCAATAAATGCATTCTGATTTTAAACTCTTCTGTATTTAAACTTTCTCTATTAAAACAATAATTAAAGTCAGGAGAATGGGTTCAAAATTATTTGAACAATTGGATGGATATATAGATATTGATATTAATTTCATTTGTTTATATTTTATACTTGGAAATTTCATTATATGTAAGTGATATATATGTGTGAGTGTGTGTGTGTGTATGTTCAGGAAAAAAGAAAATTTTAAAAGTCTTATCTTGATTAACACCTATATTAACACCCATTTTGTTAGGTGCTAACAAGACAAGATGCAAAAAATTAATCTATTAATATTCCTCCTGATAATAGGTGAAAAGCAGATAATTTCAATATATCAAAAATGATTCTAAATGAAAACAAACACAAAATTTAAGTACTGTGTAACTTTAATATATGCCATGACACTGAAAAGCCTAAGAAAAAATGAGTGTGTTGTCAGTTTTTATCACTGTGACAAATATCTGAGATGAATCTGCTTAAAGGAAGAAGAAGTTCATATTGGTTCACGGTTTCAGAAGTTTCAGTTCATGGCTGCTTGGTCCCATGGCTTTGAGCCGATAGTGGAGCAAGACATCATGATAGGAGTGAATGGCAGGGGAGTCCTGGTCGCCTCCTTGGGGCTGGGAAGTGAAGAGTGCAAGAGGAGGGGCCAGGTCCTGCTATCCCCTTTGCAGACATGCCCCAATGACCCAACCTCCTTTAGCTGGGCCCACCTTCTACTGGCTCCAACACCTCCCAATAAAATCACAGGTTCCCCACCCAGCCATTAGCATATGGGTCTTTGGGGAATATTGAAGATCCAAACCATAACAATGAATGTCACATTCCAGGGAAAGTTTTCAGGAGACTTCTGAATCAGAGAATTGCAAATTAGTTTACATTTCAGAGAATACTTAAGTGTTTGTTGAAGGAATATTTAGAATCCTAGATGGTTTTAATTTTAAGTAAGATTTTGTGTGGAAATTTTATTCAACTCAGTCTTTCTATTGCTCTATATCTATTGAGTCACTGTGAGAAAAAAGGAACTTGTATTTTGATAATCATTTTATGATCTTAGCCACCACAATTCCTCTCTTCAGGGTTTACTGGACTAACTCCAAAGAACCACAGATTTTTGTTCATTCCCATAAAATTAGAGATAAGCATATCCCATCTGGTGATAAGTGCTTTGGGTATAGATTTATTAGTATCTCTGAAGTTCAAGTTTAAGTCATTTTCTCCTGTGGGCAAGATAATAGTCTACCATGAAACAAAGAAGAAAAACCAATGCTGTCTTGGAAATTTAACAGAGAAAAATAACTTAGGGTCACCATTTTGAAGAGTTCTGATTACCGACCCAGCAGAGACATTTCAGGGTGTCACCAGTAAATGGGAGCCAAGAGATAAGAAAGATTCAAAGCTTGGCCCAGTGGTCTCGATGCCCTTTTGATTTTAGGAATCTGTGACTCTAGATTCTGGTTCAACCACATCTTTCCTAGCAGGGAGCAAAGGACCTGCAGTGAGTCTGACTTAGACTGGCAGTACCTCCCGGTGCTGTTGGCTCTTTCCTTGCACTATCTCTGTCCTGCATGTAAGTCCTGTTTCATTTCTAGCTTCCACGTCTTCTCATTGTCCTCATCTATCCCATTTTTTAAAATATAGCTTTCAAAACAACTGAAGTAAGCAAGTCAAGTGACCAAGGTGGGGTTTTTCCACAGATTCCCAACCACACTATGGCATCTTTCCATTGCAGCATGACAAAGTATTCTAACAGATGACTTCAGGCCAACTGCAGGAATGTTAGACTCTCCTTTCACTGTACTAGTTATGTTTCTTGGTACTAAGGCATATTTTTCATCTATTTCTTTCCTCCTTGCCTGAAAGAGTCTCCAAAAAATCAAAACCTAGGAAGGAGGAAAAAGAACCCTTTGTTTTTGGCGAGCACTCAATAAACATGCACTATGTATTATTCACAGTGTGTGTGAGCTCATCAGCTGGGTGAGGCTCACTTTCAGGTGAGGTGAGACTGACCAGCTTGTCTGATTTATCCATTCTTGCCTCCTCCTCCTCTTCTTCTGTCATTCCACTAGGAAAGTGTTCATTTCTCCTCTAATGTAGTGTCTAAAGCAAAACATCATTTTTGTTTGGTTTATCTTTTGTTCACAGAACAATTAGCAGGTATTTGGTGAAACTCCTTTGGTATAAACTGTGATGCTCAAAATTGCTTACTGGAACAAAGTAGAGTAGGAAAAGCAAGTAACTGGTTCCAAGAGTACACAATGGCCTTGTCAGTGACACACCAGGGCGATGGGCATTTTGGACTTCTCAGGTTGTTTGTGGGTATAATATCAGCCAGTGGATGAAGGATGTGTCTCTCTTCTTAACTCCTCAGTTTGCACTACACAAATAGTGTGAAAGGTGTGTTTGCTTGGCCTTTGCTCATTGTGGTATGACAGGGAAGACATGTCAACATCCCTGTGATTTTCGTGGACTTACCAAGTGCCTTTGGCCAAACTTCTATGATTAAACCAAGGGACTCTCACAAGACCTTAAAATCAATCTTTTTACTGGTCCCTTCACCTTGCTTCTCCAATTATATGAAGTACAGGAGGAAACAAAAAAGGCATAGCTATTAAAAAATGGAACATGAAAATAAATGTTGTCATGCATATGGCATCAAAAATCAGCAAGTGCCACTATTGGAACGTGGTATGTTGATGGCCATTCATCATTTCCGTATCTTACTATCTGGTCCATACCAAGCCCACAATGCCCAGGCCTTGCTCCAGCCAGCCAGTTAGGAGGAAGGCTTGCCTGCCTTTCTTAACAATCTGCACCTGAAGAACCAAGGCTTGGATAAACTCGAAATCCATTTCAATTAGTAGTGTTAAAGCATAAAAATGGAGAAGCAGCTGTTCACTGACCTTGTGTCATAATGCTTCATGCAGATTACTCTCCAGACTCTTCTAGTATTTCTTTTTCAAGTTAATTAATGCCAGAGTTTCACATTTCTAATTACAGATATTATTTTTACTCAGATTTCTAGAAACTCTCTTGTGTTATCTCTAAATGCTGTTAAGGTGTGTAGCAGTTGAAATCAGGGGCTTAACCCCCCTGGTGGAGGGTCATATTCTCTGGTCCAAAAAAGAGCATGGTATAATGAACTCGTACCAGCTTTGCATAAGGTTTGTTGAAAATATCAGTTTAAGATACAATGGAAGAACTAGTTCCATTTCAAAACTTTTTCTTAAATAAGCTCTCCTTTTCAAAACTATCTCATAGAATATCAAATATTTGTCATAGTAAGGAAAATTTACACTGAGGAAGGTAATATTATAGAATTTGCATGCCAGCAAAGACAATTTGGAGCCCAAATTGTGGGCTTTATCTCTGGCTATGCCCAGGTGGAGACTTCAGCCTGAAAACTTCCCTTCAGTCGTGATTATATTGAGGGATGATTGCAAAGGAAACAGTTTTAAGAATTTGAAAGTTGAATAGCAGAAAAACTCCTCTTTAAAATTTTCACAAGAGCATAATCTTCAGCCTCTTCCTTCTAATATTTTAAAACACTTTTAGTTTTTCTCTTTTCTTTTCTTTTTGATTAAGGAAAGAAAGGAGTACATCTACAAAAATAATGTTTTGAAAACTACAGAATATATAAAATCTACAGAAAAATATAATAGAGAAAATGTTTATTTTGCCCACTATTTCGATAGAATCACTTGTACAACTTATTCATAAAACTTGTAAATTATTTCTTCTTTAAATTTGTCACTTTAAGAGTTTTACAGAACTTCTAACAAGTATTTTAAAGTATTTAGCCCCATTTACCAGTTAGCGATATGAAGAGTAACTATCATTTGTCTGAATCATGGTTTTTACTTGCTTCTGTACTATCAAAATTAGCCATTAGTCCTAGAATATCAAATTTCCTTTGCATATTGGTAATTTAAAATTTTGAAATTGTCTTTCAGGCAATTTATGAAAATATTTTCACTTCAGATTATCTGTTACTTTTTTCTTTTAACAGCACATTTTAAGAAATTTCAAATAAAGTGCTTCGAATTGACAGCAAATTCCTTTTATCTCTCCCTCAAATTTGATTTTCATTGGTAATTATTTAATATATTTTAAACTTTTTAGACTTGAAATTAATTTTAAATGATACCTTAAACACATAAAAGTGTGCATATTAGTGGCATACCATGTAATATTTTGATACATGTATGCATTGTGCAATGTTTAAATCAAGTTAAACATTATCTTTTAAAAGAATTTGAAAAGTCACTTTACAGAGTTTGCATGAGCAACTTTAATCGAAGAGAGCAGTTAGGTCCCACTGAACATCGCTTCAGCAAAGACTGAAGGTATCAAGGATGAGCCAAACGTGCTGTGCATTTAAGGTTTTAGATTGGATGGAGTCAATCTGTAATATGCTGAGCATTGCTCTTTCTAAAATAAATGGGGAAACAAGTATGAAATTAAAGCATTCATATATTCATAGTCTGGACAGAGTTTGGAATATTCTCAGTCTGTTCCTTCCAAATAAGCAAAGAATAACATATTTACCACAACTTTAATCTACTTATTCTCAGGAAAACCTTTACACAATGTATTATTCATCTTTCAGTCACCAGTAGAGAAAATAATAATTTGTAACAGAACACAATTAGCAAGAAAGACATGTAATTTGTAGTAAGGAAAAAGACAACAGGAAAGTTTTTCTCCTAACAGCATAAAATAGAATTTGAATCAATGGAAAGACTTTCTGTGTTTCTAGATCCTATCTTGGGAAAATGCCAATCCAATCATTCATGCTTCTAATGTAACTTCATGCTTTGTAGGGTGGAGGGCTACTTGGCATGGGATTTGACACAGTACTTCATAAGTCAAATTTCAAAAATTAACAAGAAAAAAGAGACAAATGACTATTTAAAATGACTGATATGAAGAAATCATATCTTACCCTAAAATGATGCTATAGACATAAAATGCGTAAAATGTTGCAGCATTAGCACAAGAAGCAAAGACAGATAAACAGAACAAAAGAGCTGCAAACCAGAACTTAGAATTCTACTTAGCACAGTATTACTCAAATCTGAGATGTTATTTATTTGGTAGATTCTTCTCATTTTATACAATATTAAGAGGAAAAACATCTAGCCTATTAAATTATAGACTCTCTAATATCTAGAATTTGTGTGTAATCTCAAAAGAATTTTCCCTTCATTAAGTGATACATTGACATGTGCTTATAATAAAATAAATGAGCCAAATAATTCACAGTCCATAATTTCATCATGTTTGAAGTTGTCTCTTCTAAAGCAATTTAGGTTTAGTGTTCTTGATGTCTGTGCTTTTCAAACCCATTATGTCCCCTGGGCTACAGAGAGCATTGCTTATGAGGTGTTTTTGAAGAGAAGACTTTGATGTTGGCCCTGAAATCTGACTTTGCGGTTATGTAGGGCTAGCCATTATTTGATTACAAGCCTGTAGCATATTGGTAAGTGTGAGATTTAATACCTTCTTCAAATACTATAACCATTCAGCTCCTAAGAGTGAAAAGGGTACTCCACTCCTGTCTCTGGGGAAGGAAGTTCCATAGGGTCACATGTTCTGAATATTTTACTGCTGGGCTCTGGAGGTCTGCCCATGATCAGGAGATGGCAAGCAGAGTACAACTGTACCTGAGCGACCAAGAGTTTTAAATTCTATTGTTTGAAAACAACCCAGTAAAGGAAAAATATTCCTTAGAATCAATAAAATTCAGTGTCTTACAGATATTGAAAATAATTGCTGAAAATATAGGGCATTCAAAAACATACTGAAATAGCTCTTTGAAAAGAAAATTAATCCCCATTTTAGGAAATGAATAATAATGCCTTCCCTAAAATATGCTCTGAGAATCAAAATGCAATCAGGCATGTACAGAAAATTTCAAACTATAAATCATTATGTAGTATGAAGTACCTTAAAATGGACATTGGCTGGGCAATTTAGCAAGAATTTTTTTTTTTAATTTTGTTTTTATAGGTTCTTTTGTTTTTCAAAATTAACAGTAGAATTAAACTCTAAAGCTTTTCTTCAAGCAATTTTTATACCATTTTAAAAAGTAAATTGATTGTTAAAATACTTAACAATCAATTGTTTATTGTGATTAAGTTAAAATACTTAACAAACAATTGTTAATTGTTTTCTAGCAATACAAGCATTTTGTTTTCAGTGATAAAACTGTTTTACTTGGATATCAAAATTACTATTGCTTAAAATTGCCTCAACTAATTTTCTTACATTCGACATGCTAATACATTGCATGCATTGGTATTTCACTTGTGATGATACATATATGTATGTATAATATAAATATACATATAAACTAACCAAAATTATTCCAAGTGTTCATAGAAGGCACTTAGGATCTTCACTCATCCTTTCAACTTTAATAAAAATAATAAAATAATTTGATTAAAATTGTTAGATTGAAGACTTATAGTTTCCGCATAATCTGTCAACTTTCTTATAAAATTTCTTACATAACAAATTTTACATTCCAAATATTGCTCAAGTCACTGTCACTTCATTAATAACTGATAACTTGATCACTTTATATCAAGCTTAGAATAATGTGGACAAAATAAGACAATTAAATGTAAATAATAATTGGAGCTGTGTTTAATATTTAAGCAAAAGGATGGTAAGTTAATTTCAATCACTTTTGAACATTACTAACTAAACTCAGCTGTCCCAACCCCAGGAAAGGCCAAAGGCAAGATACTGTGATTTACAACTGTTCGTGATGATTAAAGGAAGTTCAATAAGTAATCTTGAAAGATATTTTCTTCTTGGTGCACTAAACTCTAGGCAGATTTTCTGGGAAAATACCAATCAGTCTCTTCAAGTGCCTTTTGCAAAAATGAAATAATCTTTTATTATCACTTTTATATTATTATCAATAAAACATTAAGGCACAGAATTAAATCTTATTTTAGCAAAGATTTGCCTACCCAAAATTCATAAAACGTGATTCAGCGACAGCTCTGAAACCAATCTATAAGGTTAATATCTGTCAGTGGAAAAAAAGTGTATTAATAGACCCAATTCTGCTTCCTTGGGGCACGATCATGAAAATTTCATCTCTAAAATTTGGTAACTATAGATTGGTTTTGGTATGGTTCCTGGTTTGGCAAATAAAAATATAGATTGTCCTTTTAACATTAAATTTCAGATAAATAACAATTATTTTTATTTTAGTTTAATATTAATTGGACCATTATTTGGTACATACTTATACCAAAAATATTTTTATTATTCTTCTGAAATTTAAATTAAACTGAGTATCCTGTATCTTATCTGCTCACCTGAGTTTTGGTATTCTCAAATTCTTAAATTGTTATTTCAAGGATAAGGTAATTATGTAATTATTCTGGAAAAAAAAAAAAAAACCCTTTGCCTCAACTGGTTTTCATGTGCAGAAAGCAGATATGTGACAAAGTTGAAAAGTTTCAGACATGCTACAAAAGCCAAATTTGCTTAACAAAAACCAAAACCAACAAACAAACTGCCTTACCCCCACCCCCACAAAACAGATCTAGTTTCCCTAGTTATGATTACCTTTTGCTACAACTCTATGTATATTTTTCAAGGATTTAGAGACCGTTTATGAAAAGGGTTTGTTTGGCTTTGCTGTTGTTGTTTTGCTTCTTTAGACTGACAAAAAGAACCAATCCACCAAAAAGGCAAATCACACTGAATCTGGTTCTCACTGGGGCTCCAATAAGGGTCTGGCCCTATGGCTCTGGCTCTGGTTATATCCCCTTTTATACATTCATAATTTCCATACAGTCCTCAGATATCTGCCAATACCTCCAGGTATGTCTACTTCAGGTTACACCCCCAAACTATGCAAATAGAAAAGACAACTTATATAACCAAAAGATCCTAGCTCACATGTTTCCAAAGATGTCATTGATAGGACATGAAAGCACAATATGCAAACACACAGTACTCATGTAACATTATCAAAGGTTCTCTAAAACAAAGATTCTTCACATCCACTAAGGGAATGAGTATTATGGAAATTATCTTAGGATTATTTGAGAATACTAAAATCATCACAGGATGTAGCACCATGAAATAGCTATATGTACCATAGATAGAACCTCAAAGCCTACCTAAGTACAATTTTTGATTTTGTTAATTTGAAAGAGAATTTTCAGATATCTCAAAAGCAGGGTTAGAGAGCATCATACATATGATATAAAATATCATGTAATACATTAATGTGTGCCTGTATGTATGAGCATGTGTATATATATATGTTTGCACACAACATTATGCCAGATTCTATGGCTACAAATATATTGATATTCTTTCCTATGGACTATATTCTTGAAGATGGGGGAGACTGATAATCAAGGAATGAGAGAGGCCAAGTGAGAAGTTGTGTGCACTCTGGGAACAGAGAATAAAACAGTCATCTCCACCTAAGGAGGGAGAAAGGGTTTCCTAGGTACACATAGCCCAGCGCCATCCTGAGGCATGGGGAGGTGGGAGCTCCAGGTGGAGTGGAGGAACAGGAGGCTGCTCAGTGAGCACCAGAGATTCCTCCTAATCATTTTCAGAAGTGGACTGGAAATAATCACCTACTGATAACTTTTAGACTCCATACTACCTTTATTTTCTATGCTGATAAATATCAAAGCCATGGCTCTTTGAGGAGGACCAATATTATCTTCAGACATGCTCAGGTTTCCATTGCAGTAACATTCACACATGCAGAATAGTCTTTGTTAACTATATATTCCTGGATCCAGTGATTTTTCTCATTTTGTACCAAGTAGATTAATAGGACATGCCAGAATCATAGAACCATAGTTGAGCACTTTGGGCTGCTATCTATTGCAGTCACTTCTGCTGTCCTAGAAATCAATCTCTCTCTCTCTCTCTCTCTCTCTCTCTCTCTCTCCTCTTCCCCCCACCTCTGTGTCTCCTCTCTCCCTTTCCTTCTCTCTCTCTTCCTCCCTCCATCATTTCTCTCTCACATGTCAACAAAATGGTAAGAAGATTTGAAGAGCATACCTCTCCTTTGATAGAAAACAAAAGGTTTTGGGGTTATAGGTTACCAGTAAAAGTCTCACCATTTTGCAAAAGCCATGGACCGTCTTAATTTCTGCTTCCAAATATCAAATACTTTGACCTTTGTAGTTTCATCATTTTAAGCCTATTTATGTACAAGGTACTAGTGTGCATATGTGCACGTTCACACATTGCATAAAAATTCTTCTTTTAAATATTGTAAGTAGATTAATAAATAAAATAATAATCTTGTGCTTTCCAAGAGGGAGTAATTAAAGATACGTTCTACTTTAATTAGTGTTCCACTTACTCATTGAGAGTTAGTCCTCCTTAAAACTAACAGTATTCTCACTTTCATGTATCCCATTTGTTTACAATTAAAAAAAAATTTAGAAAAAAGCTCTGAAAGTAACTTTTGTGTATTAGAACATGTTAAACAATCCAAATGAGAAGCACTATGAAATCAATATAACCCAAATTTTTATATATCCCATATATAAGTAAATAATCCGTTTGTGTAAGTAATAACATTTTATACTTTATTTTTAATTTTTAAAATTTCAAAATAATTTTACATTCACAGTTGTAGAGACAGTGACAGACATCCTGTGTGCCTTTCACCCAGTTTTCCAAGCAATTTCATTTTATATGACCGCATTGCACTCCCTAAGCCAGGAAGTTGACATTGGAAGAGTGTGTGTGTATGATTCTCTGCATCTTGTCATATGGGGAGTCTCTAGCCACCAGCAAGCGCAAGCTAGACCAGGAACAAGGATTTCCATGTGCCTCATATAGACATGTCCTTCCACCACAAGCCATGACAATCACTGATATGCTTCCAATTGCTGATTGTCACTCCAAGGTCACAGAGCAGAACCATGCAGGGTGTGACCTTTGAGACTGACTTTTTTCACTCGATATCATGTCCATGAGAACCATTCAAGTTGCTGTCTTTTCCAGGAGCTTGTTTCTTTGTTCTCTATTGTTTTATTTCTTGCTAGGTAGCATTCCATAACATAGGAACACCACAATCTATTTAGCCTGTTGAGGGGTATATTGGTTGTTTTCAGTTTGAGATTATTAAAAATAAAACTGTTATGGACAACCATATACATACTTCTGTGCAGACATAAGTTTTGATTGTTCTGGATGATTTTTTTTTTTTGGTTTTGATAAAATTCAACTGGTTGATGTATTTTATTATGGCTCATGCTTTTGGACTCATATCTAAGAATACTTCACCAAACTCTGGAGCCTGAAAATGTTCTCTTATGGTATTTTCTAAAAATTTATAATCTACTTGTGTTAAGTTTATATATAGAAAGTTCTGGGTGAAAAGAGAAATTCATGTTTCAAACAGAGTACTTCCATGAAAGCATTTCTGGCAAATTATCTTCAGTTCTCAGGTCAAAGAAACATAAAACTCCAAGTTCGATGCATTTGTTTTAATTGTCTCATTATCGATGAATGTTCTGTGGTAAGATATTTTATATTTCTAATTATATACTTCTTGTCTCAAGAAATAGACCACCAACAAAACCACACCACTTGAGCACTTAGTCTTGGGCTGCCTGCCCTTGGAGGAAGAAACACTGGTTACATGTGGATGTGGAGGTTCTCTACGGTCCACCTGGGGGAGCAGTCAGGATGAAGTGACACGGCCAGGCTGGGACACTGGAAACTTTAAAGAGTAAAGAAGGGCAAGAGAGATAAGTATTTTGTTTCTCTACAAGGATGACTGAAATAGTCAAAAGCAGAGTTACAAAACGAACTCTTCAATAACTCTGTAGCCAGGACACCCTTCCAAAGCCCTGTATAGGGAAAATCCAACGCTGGGCAGCTCCTCTGGTGGTGGAGACAGGAGAGGGAGGCTACTCTGCTACTGTCTGGTTTGGAGTGTCAACTCAATAGCAAAGATCCCAAGGGGAAATTTTCCCACTCATTTAGAATCTCGATAATTATATTTTAAACTACATTTACTGAGGCATAATTTACATAAATAAGATGCATCTATTTCCAGTATACAGATGGATGGGTTCTGGAAACTGTATATGCCCTCATAACCAACATTACAATGAAGACGTTGACTATAGTACATTTTTGTCGTAACTCAAACTCTCAAAATTGGGATTTCAATGTGAATTTCAGAACAGAGCAGGCCAGCATAGTCAGTGGGCAACTTCAGATGATTCAACAAGTTTCCCAGCACCTGCCCCTTCCCAGTCCTTTTGATTGGTGTTAGGAAAGCAAAGATGAAAGTCTAATAACCCTTGACCTTACTGTTTAATAGGAGCTCACATATCATGGGCAAAGACATAGAGAGACACTGATTCTATCTACTACAAGTTATGCATGAGGAGAAAGTTTGGGTGTCATCAGTAAGGATTTGAACCTGTGTAACTTTTGGATGTAAGGGATGCTGGCCTAGCGGGAGCAAGGACATTAGTTTACCATGTGCAGAGAAGCAATGAGGATAACACTGATCATGGGTAGGACATGAGAATATCCACCAGCACACAGCCATGTCCGTCTGCTATGCCAGAATCTGCTAGCAGGAAGTGAAATATCCCCCCCACTGCAGTGATCTCTTGCCTGATTCTGGAAGCAATGACAGTACCAAGAAACTTAAGGATCTCTTGGATAAGGCAAAGTCGCACACATACAATACACAAACGGCACATGCACAATTCACAGTATTTTATTTTTCAAATGACCAAGTGGTTACATGTGCTCCGAGAGAGGAGGAGGGGAGACAGTCATGGACAGGCTTAGTTCTACAGAAATCTCACAAATCATTCTTGAGCACTGGAGCCTGATCAAAAGTTTCAATAAGCCTGAAGCTTCTCTATGCTTCCTACCCACCTTCATTTTGTTAGACTCTGGATTTTAAACAAATTGGCTTCCTCTGTGGCAGCAGAGACGGGCTACCTATTCATCAAACCCACGTTGACTTCTTCCCAGGCACGATTTCCATTCCATTCCCTGAGTTCCTGAGCAGTGAGGCATTGTGGCTATGTGATTTAGTCTGAAGTGCATCTTTTCTAGGATGGACCCATGTAAACTCCCCAGGTCTGATTCTTCACCTGGTACAGTCCTAATCAAGATAGCCATATTGATCACAGAAACCACTGTAGAGGAAGGCATAGACATCGGGAAAAGATACCAAGATCCCTAATTTATTGTTTGAAAAAGATTACCAACCAGGAATACATTTTAAGTGACCAAGAATAATTCTCTACCATGTTTGTGCCAAGACATGTTAATTTTTTAACAGCAATTGCCACAAATAACAGATCTCCTAATTGATATTAATAATTTGATTACGGAGAGAGGACTTGAACTTAAAAATTGATTTTTAGTTCCTTTAAGGTGTACTAAAAAAAAATAGTAAGAAATCACATATATGGCATATTCTTAGAAGTTCTATTTAATTAGTATACTTTTTTTTAAAGTATGAGGAATGTGTTTTTACTCTGATATCCAGTGTGCTTGACCAAAGTTGACTTCTGTGAGTACTGTATCTTTACCCATAATTTAGGTCAATAAAATTCTTTGAAAATGCAAAACACAGCCAGCACCTGATCTTCCATCAACTCTGGGAGGGTAGCTGCATCTGCTCCACTATAAAGAAGTTTCAGGTTGGCATAAACTATTCTTTTCCATGAATAGATTCACCTCTATTCCTAGTCCCTCTAGAGAATTCCAATACATTTCTCAGTGACCCCTCCTGGTATATTTGGGCATGCATAACAAATGACACTTCCTAGGTTAGGAATATGTTTCAAAATTAATAAGAAAAGAATCTTGTGTCCAAAAAAGTACAACTGAATAATTATTTTCATGCTTAATGATAGTTATTGTTTATTTCACCATGAAACATGTTAGTATAATTAATTCTCAAGTGATCATTGTTAACAAATAATGAAAGCCTATATTCACATTTCACTTTGACTCTTCCTCAGATGTTACTTTCTGTTTGGAAATTTCTCTCAGATCTCTTGATAATTCACACTTGGAGATAATTGAATATGTGACATTTTGAAGGGTAGCTGCTGATTTCTGATGGAGTAGATAAATAAGAAGTTATTAAATAAAATGAACAGTTGGTTCAAAGTCACTGCAACAAAGGGCATACATTTTCAGGGTCATTACTCCTCACAAAATATTTAAGACATCATAATTAATTTAAATTTTCCTTTAGGCAATCGATTTCCTGATGTTTCCAATTTTGTTTTGCAGCAGAGAGCAACAGTGTGAATACATAAGAGTTTATTGCAGTTTTCCTCTAGTTACAATTTTTAGCAAATATTTCTAAAATATAGAAATCCCAGAATGAAAATATGCATCTGATTATAAGATTAACATTTTGAATCACTTAGGCAGTCAGTAAACAAACACCACTACAAGTTTTAGAAATTTAATTACCATATTTACCAGTGAGATATGTGAGCATGTGTGTGTGCATTTGGGTTCATATATATACATACATATGCATATATGTATATATATGTATGTGTGTATATATATATTTATATATACATATGGCTAGCAAAACTGAGAAGTAAAAAATACTTTTAGTCTTTTCTATGAAAATATTTTTTATTTTTTTTGTTTCTTATTTTCAGTAGTAGGGATTGAATCAAGCTATGCTTTGCCAATAAGGTACATCTCAAACTGGTTTTTTGTTTGTTTGTTTGTTTGTTTTGAGACAGGATCTTGCTAAACTGCTGAAATTGGTGTGAAATCGTGATCTTCTTGCCTCAGCCTCCCAAGTTGCTAGGGTTCCAGGTGTGCACCAAGCCTCCTTGTGTAAAAGTGTTTTTTTTTTTTTTCTTTTTTTTTTTAATGATAATCTGTTTTTTTCAAATTCTTTGAAAAATGCTTAACTTTTTGAATAAATACAAAACCATGGTGCATATGCTCAATATATTACTGTTATCAGTGTGACAGATTAAAAATGATTGCTAACCTTTGCTACCTTTCCATTGACAGGTAGGGTCCAGTTCCTGTTCTTTGAAACACTTCCAGAACAGAAAGCAGTAGGTGATGATGGCTAAGCTTTTCTGTGGGCCACATGGGACACTGGCTCCAGACAAATCAGCAACCAAAGAGGTCTGACTGACCAGAGCCCACCATCCATAGGAAACCCAGGCGATGTGGAGGGGCCCTGTAGCCTGAAATGCCCCTTGGATAGACAAGGAGGCCAGTGACCACTGAGATGCCAGATCTGCACCTGAGAAATGGATCCTCCATCCCTCACTCCCCTCTGATCTTCAAAGGCCTTTTCTGCTTACTCTGAACTTGAGTCTGTATATTGAATAACAGAAGCAACCAGAAACCACCCTACTGGAGAAATGGAATATACTTTTTAAAAACCAGAATCATTTCTAGAATACCTGGTTATTGAGAAAACCCCTGATCCTTTCTCATATCTTGTAGTCAGTTTCTTATATTTTAGATCTTGGAATTATCTAAATGTGGCACTACTCTTCTCTAGAAATTGGCAGCGAAATTACTTGGGCTAATTGAACTGAAACGATGAAAACCCAGTACTATCCTAAACATATACTATAGAGTTGAAATTTATTAATTGATGGATTAAATATTGAAGCTAGATTTAACATTTTCTTCCACTTTTGCTACTAATACCTTGACCCTTGACTGACCCATGCCACTATTTCTTTTTCTTTCTTTTTTTTTTTTTTTTTTCTTCTCCCTCAACAACCAAGTGTACTGCAGAGTCTTTAGTCTTGCTATTGTCCTTGAATGGAAAGTTCAGAAACTAGGTATGTGGGTAGTTTCTCTCTTGATTAAGGAATCACTTCTTTGACAATTCTACATAGCTTTCCCCATCTCCCCATTATTCTCTGTTCTTGTATCATACTGTATTTTTCTTCATAGCATTTATTGGCATTTGACATATTCTTGTAATTTTTTATACAGTCAAGAAAGGTACCTTCAAGAAAGATACACCACTTTGCAAAGTTTCCAGAATCTCCAACAGTCCTTGGCATGTTACTGGTGAAAGTAACTATGGAATCAACAAATGAAAAGTTCTATTTGATGTATAGTATTGAGGTTTGATGGGAAATGCATTTGCAAAAAAGTGCACAGCTAAATTATGGAAGATGTAAAAGTCAAAGGAAAACTTACACCTTGGTGCAATAGGAAATGGAGGATTGTTACAGAATGCTGAAGTGGAGACATAATTAGGGATATTTGATTTCACAGTTGTATGTACAGCAGATTCAGGCAGAACCTGGGGTCAGAGAAGGAGGTCACCTAGAAAGTAGTGTCGTGATAAGAATGTGTTAAAATGAAAAGTTGCCTGGTAACAATAGAACTGGCATAAACTATCATAGAATTTGGCTCATAATGAGCGTAGAGGAACTGAAATAATCAAAATCAAAATCAAACCTACAGTTTTTAAGTGAGAGAGACTCACAATATTACTGATAAAGACAGACACTTGGGGACATGAAATCAAATTAGAGCATGCAAGTATTTATTTATTCCTTTTTTTTTTTTTTTTTTTACACCAGGGATTGATTGAACGCAGGGGGCTTAGCCACTGAGCAACATCCCCAGCCCTTTTATTTATTTATTTATTTTATTTTGAGACAGGCTCTCATTAAGTTACTTAAGGCCTCACTAAGTTACTGATGCTGACTGTGAACTTGCTATCCTCTGCCTCGGCCTTCCAAGCTGCTGAATTATAGGTGTGCATATGTACTGGGCTCCCCAATTTAAAAAATGACTAAGACATACATTCAAGCTGAAGGAAATACCAGGCAGAGATCTGTAGGTGCAGTAACCTTGTATACGGCAGCAGACCAGGGCAAAAGCAAAAAGGGAAAACACAAAAAGAAAGGCTTGTCATGCCCAATTTCAGACACATAATGTCTTTTTGGGAACATGATGGGTCGAACGAGGATCTTTTTCAAGATGCTATAATGCCAATTCCGTCAGTGTGAAAACATCTTCCTTCTATAGATGAAAAGCAAATCAAATCACCATATGGTGTCACCTGAAACCCCTGAGGATGGCTGTTATCAAAGTCAAAAGATTACAAATGAGGATGTGACGAGGAGGGAATCCTGGCACATGCTATGGAATGTGAATTGGTTCATTCAGTATAGAAAACAGTTTTAACATTTCCTCACAAAATTAAACATAAAATTACCATATGACCTAGCAATCCCATTTTTGAGTTAAAGGAAATAAATTTATGATCTCCAAGTGATACTTTCATTCCCAAGTTCACGTAGCATGTATTCATAAAAACTAAGAGAGAAACATAATCAATGTGCCCATCAACTAATGAATGGGTAAAGAAAATGTGGTTTATACACTATGAGATATTCTTCACCGCCAAAAGAAGGTCGATTTGCCATTTGCAATAGCATAGATGAACCTAGAGAACATATTGGTGAGTGAAATATGCAAGTCATAGAAAAGCAAATATTACATGATATGCCCAAGATGTGGAATCTAAAAATAAGTTGAACTCATATGTGATAGACACTGAAATGGTGATTATGAGAAATTGAAAGTTGAGGGGAAAGTGGGGACAGTGGTCTGGGGGTATAACTGTCACTTATAAGATGAATAATCTGAAGACCGCATGTATGATAGGAACTGTGGTTAACAGCAATATGCAAAATTATGCTCTTGAAATTTGCTGAGAGTGCCTCTAAAGTATTCTGACCACAAAAAAAAAACAAATTTATGGATATATTAATTAACTTGCAGTAATATTTTCATTATCTGGAATCAACTTATCACTTGGTATACTTGAATCCATTTTTTTCAATCATATCTGGATAAAACAGACAAGAAAAGAAAAGAAAGCATTTGATAAGTTGTAGATAGAGTTTAGACTAAGAACAGTTCTTCAGAACTGCACACACCTGTGGTTGCTGCAGGATAGAGTGAATTCTCCTTATTTTATTGGTAACACACCATTGTGAGCTTCCTTCTGCTAACATCAAGTTCTCCAACTCTCTTTCCAACATCCTTTCTAATATCCTGCGTATCAGTGCAGTAGTCTTTAATCTTGGGTCCTGCCCAATTTATTTCATGAGATAAAGCTCTTAATCTTCTCACTTAAGCCAGGGCACACTTAATATTCTTTCTGCTTCCATATCAAAAGTTCACTTTAGTTAAGAGGCCATTAATTCATTCCTTTTTATTACAAAAGCCACCGAGGATTAAGCTAGTTTAAAATTATGCAACCATAAAAACTGACCTTCAAAATGCATTGAGCATTTATAGTCTCCTCGTTTGTTGATAAGCAATGAAAATATGAATGGACTTCTTGCTAGATAACTGTAAGTCAGACATGGGGCTTTCATAAAAAATTAATTTGATTTGACGTATCTCAGAAGTTACATTGTTTCATAGTTGTGAAATTATACAGAAGAGATAGAAGAAAAATTGTATTTATCAAAGTTTCATTGTTTTTGTGCAACTAGATACACAATTGCTTTGAATTCTTAAGTGGTGCCTTCTGCCATCTCCCTGATGTGAAAAATTTTCAAAATTAGTGTTTAGCTAACATAGTCACTCCTTGTGCACAAAAGGGTTTATAGCTTATTGTTGATGTTACCCTCTATTATTGGACTAGCTTGGATTGCCCTTAAGTGGAAATTTTATGTAGACTGGACTCAAAGGAATGGAACCAAGGAGTCCTATAAATATCAAATGCATTCATTTCTTCCAAATACCCTTGAAGAATTAAGTTTATGGAATAGTGCAATATCTCCCTTGATCCCTTCATCCCAGTGAGATTTTGCTATCTTTATTATTACTCTGCCAAATTTTTGTATTCACATAATGGCATCACAGATGGGCATATTGTGCACAGAATCGTCCCATTTCTATCCCCTTTGCTTGGGGAAAGTGACACAGTACACTACCTGTATGCATAGGTTAGACAAGATTTTATTTTATGTGCTTGACATCTAAACAAGAATATGATCAATGGCGTGTGACTTCCCTCCCGTAAGAAAGCGGGACAGCCGACAGGCATCAGGTGCCTACAGACGGAGACTTACTTTTTACATTCTGGTAACACACTTTGTATCAAGCTGATTCAATCATGAAGTGGATAATAAAATAGTTCGTAACTTGGCTGCAAGCAGTGCTGTTTAGGCTGTTATAAGTTAAACATTTAAAAAAAAAATCATCACTCTTCTGGTCCATGGGGCCTTTACTATTTGTAACAAGGATTTGATTCCCATAGGCACCTGCTCTGCAAGCTTTATAGCTCCTTGTGGCTATGATGTGTCACCAACATATACAAAACTGTAAATGGGATAATAAATGCTGAAATCCCTCCATTTATACACAAAGGATAATACCAACAGGCACATGACAGCTTTGTCCAACACGTATTGAAGGCTGTTTGAATTAATTTGCCATCAGCAGGTGACGCCTACTGTCACTCAACTGATTCCTTGCGACTCTGATGAGACACCGAGATAGGAGCACTCAGGGAGTCTCTGTGCAGGACTGGCTACAGAACTTTGAAACAGATTGCATTAATTCTTTTTGAGGACTTAAGGGAAATTCACAGAAATATTAGTTTATTGATTCTCTGAATCCTATGTGTGCAAATGTGTCAAAAACTACTGCACATTTCCTTCCATTGGTGTCTTTTTAAACACGTTGAACTCTTCATTATCTGGTAGGCACATGTACATGTGCCAGGGTGAGTGTGTGTGCACATGACCTTTCATAAAACAGGCTTTTGAGAACAGAAAAGTGAGACTACTTGTACAATCTGTCACATCCGAGCATGGCCGTGAGCGTTCAATTATATAATTGTAGACCATCATTAATTTAGGTCTTAAAACCATTTAGCCAGAATATAACCTCCAGAGGTTAATCAACATCCATATAAAAAAATAATGTCATGATTTTTCAAGTCTTAGCTTCTCTTTGGAAGATGATAAAGTCATCTCCATTTGTGGCTTGAAGCATACCAAGGTAACACCTTAATAAATATGTCTAACATATTCATATGGAGTAGTTTTGACTTTGAAGTTAGTTATTATTACCTGAACTATGTTCATATGATGTGTACTGCTTGACCCAATATACAAATATGAGAGACTTTTATTAAAAATGTGTCAGACAGAGAAAATGAGGTGGAAAGACGGCAGAAGGAAATAAGGAAGGCCCACTGTGTGCTGGTCCTACCTTGTTCACCTCCATACTTATGTGTCCTTTGTTTGGGGGGCTGGAAGGTGTCTCCCTCCCTCTTCTCACTCTCTCAACTCTCTCAATAAAGAGAGCCATAAAAATAATTATAAACCAAAAATAAGAGAGGCAATATTCAGTAATATTGATAGGGTAGGTTTGACATTCTAGCTGTTCTTTGGCAGGAATATAAGTGTAAGGCTAGCATATTTAATATATTGGCTTTAGATTTATAGAGACGAGCATTTTGACCTTTTGGTTATTTTTAATATTGTATGTTTTAGGACACTTATTTTTAAATTTATTTAAAGCAACTGGATTTTTTAATTTTCAAATTATGTTTAGTGTTTTTCAAATGCATTAAAAGTATTTTGCCATTTTTATTATTTTGTTTTAATTAACACTAGTCTAGAGATGTTACTTCCTCTTTTGTTATGTTGAATTGCACGTTAGTTCCCAGTTGTTTTCCATGTTTGTTCATTTTTTTTTGGAGCAAACAAATATATTTATACCATTCCAAATAGTTTGGTGTCTCTATCTACTGAAATGAACTTGGTGAAATTAACTTGGTGAAAGACAAAAGGAAAGAACCATTTGAAAAGTTCATTGTATCTTAAGAGAAGGGAAATATATATTTTAGAAAAAGGCAAAGCAGTTATAAATAGGAGAGTAAATGATTCAGTTGTAATCAAGGAGTCCAGGCGGGAGATGCTAGGAATATCATTCAGGAAGGAGCCAGAAGGAACCTTCCATCTAAGTATTCCTGCTGTGTCTGTAGAATAAAACACTGGGACTTCTAATTTCAGCTGAAGCAGGAGACCTTAGAGGACCTTTTTCTGAATGTGGGCAGGAGTCACAGAACAAAACGATTAGTGATGTGTATTTCTGTTCATGTACCCTCACGGTTTGGCCTGTGGGGATACACACTGGTTATAACATCCCTTTATTACAAACTCTACTCAGGTTTCAGACTATCAGAAACATCAAGTTAAGCTCTGTTCTCCTTTTATAGGTATTTTAAATTCAAGGAATACCTAAAGTGGCAAAGCACAAGTCGCTCTTCGTCTTCTGAGAATTAATTTGCCAATGCACACACCTTATTAGGAGAATTACTTTAGGCAAAATGGTAACACAATGAATTCCTGAGCCAGAGGGAGGCTGAGGAGGAGACTGGGAATGACTTTGCCTCAAAGCAAAGCTAAACTTCATAACTTCATAATTCACTTAGGGTCAAGGAAAAATACCAGGTCAGGAAGTGATGCCTTCATTATAAAGTGAGGAATTCTGTATTTGTAAGATTCTAGTTGTCTTCCATAGCTTTCAGTTTCATGAATGGGTACAAGATTCCTTTGGGCTTATCTTTAACAAACATCTACTTTAACATCTTCTGAGGAATATGCTTGGCTTTCTGTTTCTTTTTGAGGGAGCAACATCTTCCCTTGGGGATGATGCCATTTATGAATCTACCATGAATCCATACTGTGGATGATATTTTGAGCCTATTTATAGATATACTATTAATGGATCCATTTGTGCTATTTATAGATATAAGGATGCTTAGCAGGAAAGCACTCTGCTTTTTTTGTTTGTTTGTTTGTTTTGGTTTCGTCATTTTATGCACATATAGCAAGGGATATTCTTCCACGATGTCATGGTCACTGCCAAAATCAGTACCACAGCCTCTTTTTTGGTCAGCATTATACTCTGAGTCTTTTGATCTCAAGGATAAAGATACTACAGAACACCAAGAGACAGAGCTCAAAAGATTTTACTCCCCTTTTCTCCCTATGGATTACTCTCACAATTACTAGGTAGGACTTTGACAAAGAACCTTTCAATGAACCGCAATTAGTGAAAAGAAAAAGGCTTTCTTAACAATACATTCAGACATACATGGTTTCATGCAACTGGACTCAGCATACTTTCATAATAGGCTATTCTGATGTTTATCCTATTATTTTCCCAAAGAAGGAAGAGCCCTTTCAAGGTCCCTCTTAGGACTGTAGGTCACACATAGGAGATTTTTTTTGAAGTTCTCCCAGACATGCAGAATATATGTATGATTAGATGACCTATCAGAGTCCTTCATCTCTGAATCCCCAAAGACCCTGACAATGCTGTATTTTTTGCCACATTAGAGAGATCAGAACAATTATTTCACAAGAAAACAGTGGAGTTCACTCATTTCCATTTTTTTCCCCAATGCTCATTAACTCCTATCTCCCAGTATAACAGAAGTTAAGTTCATGTCTCCTGATTTCTAGTTCACACTCCTGATGGACATTACCTGATAAACTATCCACTGAAACGAGATTTTCCATTCCACCAACTTCTGGTCACAGTGTGGTTAGCACCCTCTCATCATTACCAGTCTTTGCATCTCGCCCTGTTTCCCCCCTCCCTCCCTTGTGCTCTCACCTGTTTATTCAACAAGTACAAAGTGCAGCTCTGCTGAGTGCCAGTTATGGTCAAGGCCACGAGGAGCCAAAGGAAGGGCACGCTGTCAATCTTACTCAGAGAAAAATGAAGAAGTCCTTGAAAATAAAAGAGGATCCAGAGATATCCCACATTCACATTTGGTGAATTTCATTTGGATACTACACCCACGGATAAGCTTATTCCAGGATACAAGTGACAGTGCTCTTGTTTGGGAGAAAAACCTTTCCTCAACATTTGGATCACTGATATTTCCAATGGAAATACTATGTTTCTGAAAGTCATAAAATGTCCCTACACTTCATGCACATAGGCCAGCTAAGTTCCTACCAACGCTCACAGGTCAGAGTTAGCTATTGGAGGTCTGCTGAATCGTGGAAAGGAAAATCATTTACTGTGAAGGGAGTCAAGCGGGTTATCTGACAGTACAAATGTTGACCTGGCCACCTCAATTGCCCAAATCCACAGCTGGGTGCTGCCACAGGACACTGTTGGGTGACAAAAAAGAAACAATCCCGTGACCCAAACACAAGAATATTTTAAGTAGCTATCAATGATAAGTCTTCAAATGTGCGAAATTTGGATGCCACTGGCCTTGTAGCCATTAATGCTGACTTTAAGCAAATTAAGAATTGGAGGTGGCACGTTTCCTCTTTCCTGCAGATCACACTCTCTTGGTTGCATGGCGTTCCCCATATTTTCATGTGTCCCTATCATCATGAAGTCTCAGAGGTCTGTTAAATTTGCTAAAACAATAAAATTACTTTCTCCAGACATTTTTGCATATTAAAATGGCATTTCTGAAAAGTGAATCTTTTAGATTACAAAAAGAAGGGTTATAAAGGAGAATTTTATATGTTGAATAAAACTGGTGAGTAAAAAATCGAACCCACCGTATTAGTCAGCTTTTCAGTACTATAACTAAATACCTGAGAAAGTATACTTAGGAACAGAAAGATGTTTAGTTTGTTCACAGTTTTGAGGGTTTATTATCTAAGATTGGGTGGCCCCATTTGTTGGACTTCTGGTGAGTGAAGCAGATGGTGGCATATCATGACCACGTATAGGAGCAAGCAGTCACAACATCAGAGCATGAGTAGAGCCAGGCTTGCTCTTTCTGTAACAACCCTGTCTTGAGAACTCCCAAAGTGGTCACGTGAAAAATATCTCAAGTCCCAACAACCTAAGGATCTCCCACCATGCCTGTCCTTCCCCGCCAACACATACACACACAAACACAAGTTCAGTCACCTCCCAACAGCACCACCCTGGAGACCAAGACTTGAATCACAAAGGACCCCTGGGGGCACTGATGCTACGCCTGTACCCCAGCACCCAGGCCCCCCACTCTGTTAAACATTCTGGATATTTTTTAGCCTTGTTTTATTACCAGAGGTGGAAAATACTTTCTTCTTGATGTTCTAAGCATGCACATCTTGGTGGATACATGTATGTGTGAGCTATGTGTGGAAGAGGATCTCTCTTAAGGACGCTGGGATAAAGATGGAGGAAGATGGTTCTGGGATACCAACCTTGTCATGGAGAAGCACTGGAGTGAGACACTCAAGTTCAGTGCTTCCAGAGCAAGGTTGCACGGTCCCAGTTCTACCACATTTAGACCTGTGACTGGGCAAGTTTACCTTTTGTGCCCCAGAGTCCTCAAATACATATATGTACATAATAGAAAGTATGGCATGTAGATTTATATGTAAAAAGATTACACATATATATTCATATATAAATAGCAACATATATATGTCTATGTATTTCTATCTGTGAATTTTATGATTGGGTGGCCCCATTTATTAGTAGATACACCATCATAACCATTTCCTCCACATTTTCTCTCTTCAAACAAGACAAGATTTTTTCTTTTCCGAATACCTGCAGTTTGCATATGATGTTTATTCCCTAAACAGAGAACAATTATAATCAGGATAGAAGGCGTTAAAATAACCTAAAAGCTCATCCCGAATATTGAGTAACATCTCTGTGTTCCTTTCATAGATAAAAGGTGCAGCATGTGTGTGGTGATTTTTGGAATCTTGTATTACAGTTTTAATTTCTGATGGGTGCGTGTCCCACATTATTTGCCAGCATGGCATATTGTCAGTGAGGTTGCAGGGCAGTGTCACTGGCACGGAAATGACATTATCTATAAGGTCCAGACTGCTTTGTGATGAAAACTCATGGCTTCGACATTTTAAAAGATTTCTCAAGACTTTAACATGTTTGTTTTAATATGAAAAATGCAATTAACATAGGACTAAACATGTACATCAAGGATATGTATTGCTACCAGTTTCATAATGTGGTAATAACCATTTTATAAGACCATGATAAAAATGTTAAATTCTTCTTTTATGGAGAAAACACCTCAAAAGGCAACATTATGTTCTTTAAATGGGTCCACTTTGGGCTCTTTGAGGAAAGAAAGGTGACGTGTGCATTCTCCTGGCTGGAACTTCTGGAAAGTCTGTCAGCCAGTGTGAGTTCACCAGGAACTGCCTGGCACTGTTTTGGTCCAACACAGAAGAATCAGTTCAGTTAAGAATCAGTTATAAACTTGTTGTGGAAAAATGAGAAATTTAGAGTCCTCCATGGAAACTGAATAGCTTAATTTTATTTCTGGCAGTTTGGGAAGAAATCTGTACTTTCCAGATCATGTGATAAGTGCCTGTTTACTAGAATAAAGTGCAATTCTGGAAAGAGCTCTCCAAATGGATTTCCAGAAAAGAGAAAGAAAATAAAGGAAGAAAGAAATTATCCCAGGCACAACCACAACACATAGGGCTTGCTTTCTTTTTAGGTTTGGCATTGCAGTCAAAATGTACAGATTCTCAGAAAGACCTGACCAAATACATAAAGAAATAAATAAACAAGGCACCCTGTTGGACGTATACTACTTTAGAACATATGGCAGAGCTTGGTCTATATGATTGCCTTGTTCTTCATGTTCTTTGAACAATTATACATTTTGTTACTGGTTCTTAGAGTCAGTTGTCACTTTCCGGATTTGAACATCTTACATTTCTATAGTAACTTATATTTAAAGGAAAGTCAGACATTAAGAAAATCCAAGATTCAAATTAATATGATATGTGTCTAGGAAAATGCAGATAGGTATCCATCTTCCCACCGGATGGGGCAGTGAGGTGACCACTCACAATGATAAGAGTAAATGACAGAACTGTCTACTTTAGAGACGCTGGTTTGAATGGCTTGGAAGCACATGTGGAATGAACCAAGGGATGCGCCCTGGAGCAAGGCCATGTGCCCCTGGATTTGGTGACCTACATCCATGGCCCCTTCTTGGGTGAGCCAAGAAAAGCAGCATCAGTCTTTCTTTGTTAAAATGGGGTTAAATTTCTTGGGGAGAGGTGTGGGGAAATGGGGGTATCATTCAGTGGTTGGAACAGTTTTTTTGAAGAACATTTTCCTGAACACCTTTCTAATTCCTGTCATAGAGAAAGCTCTTCCAAATACACAGCCTTCTGCTATGCAAGGAGCTTCCCATCTCACTGACATATCAGGTCCGGTCCCCCAGCAGAGTCCAGCAACTTCCCACAGCCAAACACGGTCATGTAAAGGTGATCTCCAATTACGGGTGGATTTCTGAGAGAATTTCTTTTTAGTCTTTATAATCTGATCACTGTCCATCCTTTGGTGCTCCTTATTCCCACACTACATTTTGGGTTGAGTCTTCTATCTAAATACCAATATTACACCTCTGTGTCTCTGCCTGACTCATCAGAAACCCAGACACAGTGGAGTGTCAATTAAAGCCCGGGGTGCAGCTTGGCTTCACAGCTCTGAGGAGACAATCTGACCTCGATTCAGTGATTCAAACTCTTTCCCCTCCAGCAAGTTCCCCAACTGTCAAGACCTGGGCTTTATTATCTCTTTTACTGGAAAAGTAAAATAATAATAATAATAATAATATGCAGTAATGAAGTATATGAGAAAGGGGGCTTTCAAGATGCATCATTATTATAAATAACTACAGATTACTCGATAAACACAATTTATATGGAAGGCAAATGGTCTCTTTCACTTAAAATGAAACAAAAAGATTAAAAGGCATTGTCTGAAATTAAACCATGAGGCAAATGATCATATATCTTCTGACCGTAGTTTTCTTGATTCATTCGGGAGAACTAAGGGAAATAAAGAGTTACGTCTTAATTTAGAGACTGTTTATTATTTCAAATGGGCAGCAAGATCTCAAATTACAAGTACTTTTTTTGTTGTTTTTCTGTTTATAAAAAAGAGAAAACAGATGAATTTCTGTCTGGCCCATTTCAATCTATTTCCTTTTGTAGCTAGAATTATTACATTCTAAGGCAATTCTAAGTCATGAGATGCTGTAGCTGTAATAGGAAATTAAATATAGCAATTAACCTAAGGCTACTCATAATTGATAGCATAAAGCAGCATTTGTAGATTGCAGCATTGCTAATTAAAAAACAAATGTATAAACAAAGTGTAAATAAACATAAGTCAAAAATGCCCAACCCATTAAAGCTCTACTGCAAACACATGTGCTGGTTATTCTGGGATTAAGTCCAAATCCCCTCATCAGCAAACCCTCATCTGTAACCACAGGTCTCTAACCCTTCTAATCACCTCATCTTACATTACATGTCTTTTGTAGTCAATTAGTATCAGAACTTTCAGGAATCTGCCTGAGGATGCTGGGATAAGAACATAATTATATCCTGGCTTCTTTTGACTTATCCCAATAGGCTGGACTCAAACTTGCAATCCTCCTGCCTCAGCCTCCAGAGTACCTGGGATTACAGGTGTGTGCCACCATACCTCTCTAATCTCAAATCTTAACATGGCTAACAAGGTGGTTTTTAAAGCACTGACAACTAATTTGTTGCTCACTGTCTCTTTCAGATAAACTCCAGATAGTCTGGGTCATGGAATAATGAGACTCTAGCCTTTCATTGAATATCCTTCTAAGAACTTACAAGGTAAAATATCAACCACTTCTGACCAATTCACTGGTGTAGCAATTAACATATAAGTTGAATGTCTTTCTTTTTACTTCCCAGGTTGGTAGATGCTATTTAACAGATGCATATGTTGTCATTTGTATGTTCTTCTTCCTTTCTTATTAAATCTAATAATGTTTAAGCAAATGGTGTTGCTTGGCCATAAGAGGCCATCACTGAAATCGATGATTTGGTCATTCCTCACAATGGACAATTTAATGAAGCTTATTTTCTGTTTTAGTCATTTGCTGTGTAGAAAAGAACTGGTCACTTGCTAGTTGAACTAGACTGAACAAACCTAGACCTGAGTATTCAAACTTGGGTTTGTGTCAAGAGAAATTTGCTTTTGCCTCTATTTGTCCAACTAAAAGGAACATGTCTTTGAAGGGGAAAAAAAAGTTTATTCTTAAGTTTAAAATCACATTTATTGGAGTACAAACATTGCATCGATTTTTTTAAATCAGTGTGACAGTTTGACTGTGTGTCCTGTTTGACCCTGTTGAGTGGTGTTTCCTTAGAACTAAAATTTAAAAACACATTTCTGCCAGAGTGATTTTATAGATTATTATGCAATCTTGCAATAGTCACTAGAAGCAGCTGGTAAATGCCAAGCATCTTGAATTTCTGAATTGCATATGAAGCGGTTTGCATTGCTGTCGGCAAAACGGAAATTTATAATACCTAATTCCAATCAGCTTTCATGTAAATTCACAGTGCACAATGGATGAATTGACAGGTGGATGGATGGATGGATGGATGGATGGATGGATGGATGGACAGATGAACGGACATACCGTTAATGTAGCTGCTGTGCTGTGAACTGCCTCCTTTATTGTAATATATAAAAGTAATCATAATAGCCATGATGCAATGGGAGACTAGACGGAGACGTTAATAGTGCAACATGGATCTCAGTGCTGTCTCAAATACCAAGCTATCAGTGGACACAGGATGCTTTAAAAGCATCCACACACCTAAAGAAGCTTGAAAAGGGACAGGGTGAAGAGTGTGCAATTCCAGTGAGACTGAACTACCAATTTTCACCTGTAACTCTTCAAAGAAGAGGAAAAATGTATTTTATCCCAAAACAGTGCAGGTGCATTTACTCCTTGGCTTTAAAAAAATCAGGTAATCAGAAATAGTTCAATTCATAAAAAACACTGGTATAATATATTCAATCTCAGCCTAATACAATATTAGAATACTATCAACATAAAAAATAGTTTCTGTGTAGTAGGCAACAATAATAGGTAATTTCATTTTAATTAAATGTCAGTAGGAAAATTCTATCCATATTTATCTTGTTAACTATTCAGGCCATGTACAAAGAGAACTCAAACAGCTGCTTGAACGTGGTATGTTCATTCAGAGATATTGTACATGCTGGCATTCTGATTAGTGTTTACTCATTTTCACATTAAAAATACCAAGCTTAATTTCTGACACACTGTGTAGCACTATCAATATTGTGTAAGATAATTATACAGAAAAGGACTTTGCACAGTCACCACACAATGACATATTTGCACTAGCACTCTGCCATAGTTTACGTTGCAAGAGCAACAAAGAAAATTCCTTTGAACTTAGTTCAAACCGTTAAAGTAGATTTGCCTTCTATTACCAGAAGGCTGATTTAAAATCAATGTGATGGTCACAAAGCCCATGAAATAGATTTGGGATCAAGTTGCTGCAGTCAGGGCCAGTGGCCTGTAAGAAGCTTTAATAGAAATTAGAAAAATACTCCTCTTGTGCTCCTTCAGGAGTGGACGTCTGTTGCTTTCAGCTCACACATATTCCCTGAACCAGGCTCCTTTCTTCAGGGAACCATCTACACAAACATGTGTGGCAGGTGCCAGGGCACTGTCCAAACAAATCACATGGACTGCAGGCCCTGAAAGTCTCCTACCATGGCTCCCTCCAAAGTTAAAACGGGAAATGCATCCACCGTCTCAATGATGGGTGGAGAAATATCTTAAAATTACCTCTATCAAAACAACACCCTTGGTCATTTCCAGTAATGTTTCTTCTCCCTATCGACTTCTCCAACCTATAGCTACTGTTCAAAACGAAGCCCAGTAAATGCTACGGGAAAAAAGATTGCCTGATGCTTGCTGTGAAGGAGTGAGGTCTCAGTGATGCAAGAGGAGTAAGTTCTAGAGTTCTGCTCTGGAGTACGGCACCTGTGGCTAGCGTTGCTGTATTCTACCTTTAAAATTGTAACAGGGTGTATCTTGTGTTGCATTCTTATCATAATAAAAAGAAAACATTAAAAAAGTTGAGGGTTTTGTATCTACTTTATAATGTTTTTTAATTGAGGGAATGTATATGCTTTGAGACTAGCAAATTGTTCATAAATCTTCGGGGCAGGTGAGAGGTATGTGAGGGTTTATTATATTATCTTCTCAATTTTTGTTTACATCTGCCATAAAAAGATTTATTTTTATTTTCTTATTTTTACAAACTGCATTTTGATTCATTGTACACAAATGGGGTACATCATTTTGTTTCTATGGTTGTGCATGATGTAGATTCACACCATTCGTGCTATCATACGTGTACACAGGGTAATGATGTCTGTCACTTTTACATTGCTGGTGGAGTTGCAAATTGGTACAACCACTCTGGAAAGTAGTGTGGAGAATCCTCAGAAAACTTGGAATGGACCCACCTTTTAACCCAGTTATCCCACTCCTTGGTTTATACCCAAAGAACTTAATATTAGCAAACTACAGTAACACAGCCACATCAATGTTTATAGCAGCTCAATTCACAATAGCTAGATTGTAGAACCAAACTACATGCCCTTCAACAGATGAATGAATAATGAAACTAAGGTATATATACACAATGGAATATTATTCAGTCGTAAAAAAGAGTAATATTATGGTATTTGCAGATAAATGAATGGAATTGGAGAATATCATGCTAAGTGAAATAAGCCAATCCCAAAACACCGAAGGTCGAATGTTTTCCCTGATAAGTGGATGATATATAATGGGGATGGGGGGTTGGGGGTGAGAGAAGGATGGTGGAATGAGACAGACATAAAAAGATTTTAATGTTATTCTTAAGTTTCATCTTCTATACTCTCCTTTTCTGACTCCTGTCCCTCTTGATCCATTCGGCCCCCCACCGTGCATCCCACAATGCCCTCAGGCAAGCACACAGGGACTCAGCTACTCTCATTTGTGAACACCCAGTGCTATGAATTTAGTGCCTGCGACTTCAAATACAACAACTCTCTTACCCGATTATACCTTTAGCTGCTAAAACTCCTGAGGGCAAATCAGCCAAGAACAGCGCCTGCCATGCAGCAGAAAGGTGGTGACTATTGAATTAATGCATTGTGGAGGTCCTCTCTGCCTGGATGGGAGCATTTCACCTGTTGGAGTGAGAAATGTGTCTCCAGAGATAAATTTCTGAAACAGAAATAGAGTGCCCAGCTGTGATGGCAAAGGAATCACAATAAAATATCAATAGTAAGACGAAGGTGATGGAGATGTCCAAAGTCGGCCTCAGGGCTGTTGCTGTGTGATTTGGCCCACACAGTGCTCTCAGCTCCTCCTCTGGGACCAGGAAGCTGCATGTCCTACTGCTTGAGAGTTCCGCTTCTGGTGCCTGACGACCTGCAAGTCCCTGCTCCAGTCCCTGAGAGCCCCATGCAAGTGCAAAGAACGGAGCTTCTTGCTGCCTTATCTTCATAAATTTTAGAGGATTAAAAACTCCTTGTGAAAGTTGAATGAGTTAATATAAGTAAGGTACCGAATGCTGTGCCCGGAATATAACAAATAATAGATGTGAGTTGTTAACAATTTTGCCTGATAGATTTCAAGATTTTAAGTGAATAAGCAAATGAACGAACATATATATAAACCTTTTAAACAAATTTAATTGACAATTTTGTCAATAAATATTGCTTTCCCAATTTCATGGAAACAGGATTGGAGCCTATACAACTGTTTTAAAATGATTCATGGGTAGCTGCACAGGGGCTTGCATCTGTAATCCCAGTGACGAGAAGGCCAATGTGGGAGGATGTCAAGTTCAAGACCAGCAAGTTCAAGACCCTGTCTCAAAATTAAAACAAACACAGAGCTGCCTTGGGTTCAATCCCCAGTACCACACACACAAAAATTATCCACAGAAAACAAAAAGCAAACATGTTATCTGGAACTACCAAAAAAAAAAAAAAAAGTTTTATGTGTGTGTGTGTGTGTGTGTGTGTTTTATTTTAAAATGTAAGTCCTTCTGTCACATAGCAAAAATCTCTTTGCTATTCCTTAGACTCTTAGTTTTTCAGAAGACACTTGGGCTGTCATTTCATGAGTGTGCCTTTCGCCATGCTCCATAAATTCCAGTTACCACGATAACCACTTTCCAAGCCACTCGGGGCAATATTCTTCTATCCTTGTGGAAAATGGTCTCCCATTAGTTTCTCAAAACAAGTGAAAGAGAGCAATCGCTCTGCAGACCCCGAGTGTTTGCCCAAAGTGGAAATTGCTGGAAATGAAGACAGGAAGGGACTGGAAGCTTAATTGGAACCACTCCTCTTTCTTAATTGACAAGGACTGACCAGTGTCAGCGCCCCCGCATAGCAACACACCAATTTTCTTGACTAATTCATGCTCCGCGTGCACACAATCTGTACCCTTCTGCCTTCATGCTTGTTCTTTCTTGGAAGTTCTTGGCACCTTAAAAATATTTTCAATGGATAAAGAAATTCTGGTATATATACACAATGGAATACTATTCAGCCATGAAGAAGAATAATATTATGGCATTTGCAAATAACTGGATGGAATTGGAAAGTATCATGCTAAGTGAAATAAGCCAATCCCAAAAAACCAAAGGCCAAATGTTTTCCCTGATAAGTGGAGAATAATATATAATGGGGGTGAGGGTGGGGAGTGAGAGAAGAAGGGGTAATTTTAGATTATGTAGAAGGAAATGAGAGGGAGGGGGTTATGAAAAATGGTGGATTGAGACAGACATAATTACCCTATGCACGTGTATGGTTACACGAATGGTATGAATCTATATCGTGTACAACCATAGAAACAAAATGGTGTACCCCATTTGTGTACAATGAATCAAAATGCAGTCTGTAAAAAACTAAAAGATAAATAAAAAAAAGTTTGTGTATTTATTTTGACACAACTTTGGACATTGCAAACAGTTGTTCAAAATGAACCATGTAGAACGTTTGAAAGAGAAAGAAGACAAATAATTGGGAAAAGTATGGCAGAAATCTTTTGTATTTCCAATTTAATCCTGAGTTAATTTTACAGTCTCTCGCATTAAGCTGCATAGAATATAATAGGTTTTGAAAATGTCATTAAAACTTGTCATAACTCCCCCTCAATTGTACTACTATGTGTAATATCTTCTTTGGTTTTGTTGGCCTAGATTTTTGGGTTTTCCACTCTCTTACAGAATGTCCACACTGAAGTACAGGCCTTTAAGTTTTACACAGAATGAAAGTAGATTTTGTTCTTAAATAGCATGTCTGCAAAATTCAAGTTAAAGTAATCATCTGTCATGTTGAATAATAAACTCTTAGCACTTTAATACAAGCATGCAAGTTTCTGCTGATCAAGTTCCAATGATTTTTTTAAAGACATTCTAAAAGCCGTATTACAATATATTTCCCTTTTTGTCTTAACTGTCAGGGAACTCAGAGCTAATATCGGTGTACAATTATGACACACACGTTGTTGAATTCCTGTGACATGCATTTCTACTGTCTTTCAATAAAATCTACTTTGGTTTATTTCTTGATATTTTATGAAACTGTGTGGAACTTAACAAGTTTTTAAACTCTGTCTTGCAATCAAAGAGTATGAGGTTTAAGTAAATAAATTTGTTGTTTTTTTAAATAAAATGTCAAACTATATGACAAATCTAGAAAAGCTCTGGTTGTTTTTCCTCTTAAAATCAAGCAGCCAAGCCATTCCTAATATTAAAAGGGTAACAATTTCATACAATATGGCACCCTCGAATCTGGATAGTTTTCGTAAGCTGTTCTTAAACTTTAATGTAGTGGAACCCTCAAAATTATGTCTATTTAGTTTAATGTTCTCTCTCTTAATGCTTCAAGCATAGGCCCTATCATTCATGCAAAAATATAATTTCCCATTGGTTAATCTCGCAAAACCGCTTTAATTTCCATAACATAAAAAGTGTGTAATATTTATTAGATAATCCTTAGTTCCTTCCAAAGTCAATGAAGGGCACTTGATTTAACTTTATGGATGAACCTTAGACTTTTCTATTCTTCTTTTAGCTATACTATAGCTATCTTGTTTTATTAATTCTCTAAATTCTTCTATATTCTTTGTTCTTGTCTAATAACTTTATGTAAAAGTTTATTTCACCCAAAATTACCCATGTCTTCTCCTCCTCATGCTATAACTGCAGAGCCTTCTCTTCTTCTCACCATCTCTTTGAACTTCAGTCCGTCTTGCATAACAAAATTGATTAAACTTTTCAAAACCACCAGCTTATATTACTTCCATATTTCAAAATGTGCAATGGTTCCTTCTAACCCGTCACATTGAGTTAAAATTCCTCTGAAGTTCAAGTTCTGTCATATCCTGGACGCGTTCTTCACACCTGACCTTGTTTCGTGCCATCGCAACCTTACCCGGACCTCAATGGTCATCTGGTAGCTTCCTGCACCACGTGTGCCTTATGGTAACTCCTACATCCATGCATGTTTTTCCTCATATCTAGATCAAGGTTTTACTTCTCTCTCCTACACAAAAGTTTTGCACTCAGTAAAGGCTAGATGAAGTTGTTTCCCTTCCACATTTGTGGACTATATTGTGCTCCAAATTCCTCTTGTTTTTCAAGACATTATAGTATATTATTTAACAGGAATCTTGACAGTACTACCATGTAATTTTTCACAAAGAACTTTGCTAAACAGACTGTATGTGATATTTATTTAAACACATTATAATTTTGAAGTAGAACCTATTATCATCTATATTCCACAGGAACTGCAAGGTCAAGAAATCCACCTGAGCCCAGCTGGAGTTGATGGCATGAAACCTCAGGTCAGGCAGACTCTCGGGGCCCTGTGGTCCCTTCTCAGGGTAACCAACTCATCCCTCTCCTTCAAGAGATGGCCTTGCACTGCCCTTACTTTCTCCATCTGCACTGTTGAAACAGACTTGTTTGAGAGCAGACCTGTCCAACTGACCATGCTTCATGTTCAACATGCATTCAGAAACATGTTAGAACCACACACTGTGCTTCCAACATCTGGGTCCCTGTCTAGAGAAATACATTGAAGAGAGGGAAAAATGAAACAAAGTGAAAGTCTAAAAAGCTTGATCACCCCACACCTGGACAGAAATCTGTGTGATCTTTTGGCTCCCGCCCCACAGAAATTCGGGCAGAATTGTCAAAGACCCCACAGCCACTCCCCATTCTACAGACGACAGGTGTCGCATCCTCCCCAACTTTCCCTGAATTTTTGGAGCTCTATTTTTTGATAATGTCTTATTTCCTAAACTAAGCTGGTGTTCAAACTCCTTGTGTGCTTGAGTCTGTCAGCACTGTAAAAATTCCTCTTGCCCCAAGCACTCAGGAACAGTGCAGACGGTGTTTTAGGATTTGTGCAGAGACACAGGATAATGACTCAATAACAGCAAGGCACACACATTCAACTGGCCGATAGTGACGCTGCACCAAGTCCCAGACTCTGTCTTTCCCGTCCCTGTCCCCACTCATGTGGCTCTTCCCCATCTCCTGTTTTCAGCTTCAAACCCAAATTTCCTTTCCTTACTCATGGAAGGCGCAACCCTTGCTTTGTTTCCTGGCCATTGCCATCTCCTCTTTCATATCAAGTGTCCAGAGGGTGACCCAGGTATTTCTCCAAAAAGTGCATCTGTTTGTGGGAGAAGTTAATGCAGTAAAGTTTTCCTCATTTGCATGTACCAGACACACACATTTATGTGAATGTGTTGGGTTGTGAATCTGGACACCTGGAGCCAGACACAGCCTTCAGTCTGCTCCAGCAGAGGGAACGTGCTCATAGAGATAGGCTTACGAGTGTAGAACTGCACATAATTCACACGTTAGAACAACCTAGAATCTGTCAATAACGACCACTAAGAATTTCGAAGAGAAAGCATTTAAAAACCGTAACTCTCTTATGCTTATTAGCTAAATGCAATCCATGAAATATCTACAGGCGGTTTTTTGTTCTGTCCTGTACATATTGTTTCCTTTTTCCAGCAGTTTTTCTAGATTTGTCCGTACTTCTACACCTTTATTCTTTCCTGTGCTTCTCAGTTTCTGTATGGCCTACACCTTTCTCCTCTTAATTTTATTTCCTAGGCCTTCATATTTCTATTTTGTTCAACCCCCGTTTTTCTACCTTTACTTTTTTCTGACTCTAGTCTCCCAAAATGACTATAAAATGGAATTAAAATATATAGCCAGCTTGATAAGATCAATGAAACTTAATATCCTTGATAATAACCTGGAAAAATAGAAGATACATTTTCTTTGTAAAATAACACACATGCACACACACACACACAGTTCAGAATATAAATAGAAGACACACACTTATCAGCAAATGACTCTCAGTGGGAAATGTTTTTCTCTATATATTATTTTATGAATGTTGAGAAATGTTATAGTGAGCATATGATATACAGGACAATTCATTAAAGGAAAAATTTTGAATGAACATTCCAGGACTTAAATTATTTTTACTTCTTGACTTTTATTATACTAAAAAAAGGTAATATAAAAATATTATTTCTACTGTTTCTATTACGATTAAAATAATATTTGGGAGATACATCTAGACAGAACTAAATGGTGTGTCCACTTTAATATTTATCCAAAAGAACCCCGGTATTTTAATTTTTTTTGTGTGGTGCTGGGGATTGAAACTAGGGCTTTATGCATGCAAGGCAAGCACTCTACCAGCTGAGCTATATCCCCAGAAAAAAAACAGTATTTTGCTGAACTGCTTTCTAGACATAATTAAGCTTTTTAATGTTCTGAAAAATTGAACTTAAAACTATATCTAAAACTTTTACACATATATATGTATTATTCACAACTTCAACTGTGTACTTTTGATCTCATTGGGATTATGGTATTTTAGATTTGAGTGACAGAATGACAAACAGGTCTTTATTTGAAGTTTTATAATCTATACTAAAATGGAACCAAATTAATTTGTATTGTTTGTTTTGTTAATGGAACTAAGTATCAGAGCAAAGACATAATGTGTGGGATGGTGGGGAGTAAGCAGGTGATATCCACTCTTCCCTGCCTCCAGTCACCTTTCCCTACCCCACAGTTTTGTCCCATAAAAACTCTAAACCTTATCCTTAGGGATAAGGACAGATTTGAAACTTGGGGTTCCCATCTTCAAAAATTTGACCACATCATGAAAGGAAGCTCTTTTCCCTTTGAAAAACTCATTTCAGTAATTGGCATACTGTGAGGTGTAAAATGTGCCTTGTTCAGTAATGTTTTCATTTTGACAATAGCTAAGTATTTGTGGATAAAATTCTTTTAAATCTCTTTAACATATAATTTGATCAATTCAGGGCTAAAAGTGATAAATAAAAAGCATATAATCTCTCAACACAAATTTCTCTTAGTTAATCTTTCACAAACAAAAACCACTATTCTAACAACAGTCCAAAATTGTACTTAAAATTAATATGCCACAACTCTATATGACTGAGAACATTCCAGAATTACCTCAAAAAACTTGGAGGAATATAGAAAGTATTAGATGATAAGTACTTCAACCTCAAGTGAAGTAAATTCTGTAAGTGTCAGTCTTTGCTATTGGATGGTAATCCAAAAAGGAAAGTGTCTAAAGATAAACTCATTAGTAAAACTATCGTGATCTCATAGAACTTGAACCAATGGCATTAAAAATGAATATTCTAGTGATACAGGGAATGCATTGTAAGGAGATCATGTATACCGGATGTTGACAAGAGTATCGCCATACATCTTTGTGTTAGTTAAAACTGATGACCACACAGGGTGATGCAGATGGACCAACTGGCACGGCCTATTAAGTGACCCTTGGCTCTGAAGGGGTGTTCCTCTGTTAGTAGCTTCTTCTGCTCCAGGCCCCATTTCCCAGAGGCAGAGTACAGATCCCTTTCATCTCATTAATCCTTTGCACAGTCTGGGGCAAAGTACAAGTTATTCGAATTTCTTGATTCAGGGTATATTGTGAGACTTTCCATTGTTAAGGATGCTTTAGATGAATGGTGAATGTTTAATTCAATTTTGCTTAAGGCATGAAATTTACAAAGCCATTAACCCACATTTTAAAAGAATGTCTCCACTTTCTGATGTTGTTGAATTGTCAGTCAGCTCTAATCACTAGCCAGAGGAAAAGCCTGGTCCAGAAAGCTTGGGAGGGAGGCCAAGTTCTTACTGGGTTGGATTTTTTCCCTCTCTTCAAAGATGTGGTAGAAGTCTTTCCAGAAACTCAATCAGTGACCACTCCTAGAACAAGTTTGTAATTGCCACATGTGAAACTTTTGGAAGATTCTTGTTAATTTATAGTAGAGACATGGGGAACTCTATTTAAAAAAGAAGAGCCTTCACATTTTGAAAGCTCACCGTGTTGATATTTTTTGCCTTTTAAATACTTTTGAAGTCATTTTTTCTCTTCCATATTTGAAATATATCAGCAATATTTTTTATTAGAGAAAGAGAGGAATGAGAAAAGAAACAGCAGACTCTAAACCAAATAAAATGAAACATAAAGGAATAAATGAAACAAAATAAAATACTAGCATCAAAAGCCACATACTTTTATTTGTCAAAATTCTATAGATTATGAATGGGAGATGGAGGGATGGATTTGGAGTTATGTTTCTTCCTTAAGGAAAATCCATAGCCCCAAATCAGTACTAGTGTATTTAGTTTGTAAATAATGACAGACAAATTAGGATTACATATCATTTCCAGAAGCAATACCTACATATGAGGAGGTATTTCATTAGGCATTTTATATTTACTGACATTTTCATGATACTAGCCTGTTCTGTACTTAAATCAATTAACAATCAGTGATATCTAGGTAAAATTTTAATCATGTAGCACATTTTCTTCTCCATGTTAGCAAAAGAGATGAAAGATGATTCAGTCAGGTCTAAAACTGAGCAATTTCCAAAAGAAGAAAGGTGGATGTTGACAGAATTTTCACTGGATATAGTCTCATAAGCCTCAAGTTTTTCTTCTGTGAATTCCTATGTTTGTGGTAGTATGAATTTTAAAATGCATGATTGTGCTGATCACATATATATATGTGTATATATATATATCAATTATTTTCATTGTTTCAATGGAACCCAGTTTTATCAACTTTTAAAATTTATAAATATTTGATTACTTTTAAAATGGGAAAATAGTTTTATACATTCTTTCTGCCTGTACTCACCACAGGCAGACATGTATGCCAAGTACTTAGCAAATAGTCCCTTCTCAGCTGTTTGTTGAGCATGGTTCAGTAAACTTTTTCTATAAAGAGTGAGTAACAAGTATTTTAAGCTTTGTAGGTCACATATTCCTCTATGGCAGCCATTCAACTCTCTAAAAATAGGGTTGATAACACATAAACAAATGGGCATTGTTTTTTTCCAACAAAATTTTATGCACACTGAAACCTGAACTTCATACGGTTTTCATGTAGATGAAATATGAAGACAGAACTCAGAACTTTTATTTTCTCTACAATTTCAACATGTAAGAACCATTTTTAGCTCAACGATGAACAAAAACAGCTCCCAGTTACATGAGGGCTGTAATTTGCCCGCCCTTGATTCATAGTGTTAACAGAGGGAATAATATCTTATATGATTTCTACTTTTCATGACAAAATATTCCCCTATCCTCTGAAGGTTCACAGACCTGTTTCAAAGAAAAATATTAAGGAATTATTGTCAAGTTTTTATTTCACAAAACCACATTCATACTTTGTCATCTTAGTATACTTAGCTCCAAATTGATGTAACCGATTCTATGAAATGGAGAAAAGCAGAATAAAATGGAACATTTTGCAGTCGGCAAGGAAACACTATTGTAATTCCAGCTGCCTCCCTTTGAAAAGCATATATGGTAGTGTAAGAAAAACAGTTTCAAAGCTAAGTCTACCAACGTGCACCAACAAAACCAACGCCAGGTATGTTGCTGTGCTGTGGTAATATTCCTGGCGCTGATTCTGCAGTGAAGATTTGCAGGTATACTGGGGGCAACATAAGGATGCTGATAGTTTTAATTTAAATGTGCAATTAAACTTAGATCATCAGTCTAAACTTCTTATATAATAAATGAAGAACTTGAGGCTCAGATGGGATCGAAGCCGCCCAGGAGCTCACACATTGTTTCATACCCAGTTTTTCTCTGATTCCAAAATACTTGTTCTCCCTGCAACTGACTCCAAGGGTAGAGATACTTGTGTATTTTCGCAGAAGGAAGTAGGCAACTGAGCATCTTAGCCTTTAGTTCACAAGTAATTAGTGACACTTTAATTGAAATTCAAAGTGTTTTCACTGCATTAATAAATAAGCAACACCAATGTAGAAACAGCTTTGCTATGCTTGAAAATTGTGAATCAGCAGATAAGGGTTTCACAAAGTGGGTTTAATCAGTGGTAGTGGCCTGTAGAAGTAGTTCTGAGTTCTGTCCTCAAGGAAGTATCCTTTGACTAGAATTAGGAAAGCAGTTCCAGCACTTAGAGTTCAACGGGATTCATGTTCAAGTTGGAGAGCTGAACTAGGTGGCATCTGAGGGCCCTGCAGTGATACTTCACTACGGACACCCTAAGGACACCCAGCTACTACTTCACACTCAGATTCTCCCCCTAAATACACCAATGAGGTTACACATATAGTCACTTGTTATTATAATTTAAATGTGTTAAGATTTCCTTTGAACAGAGGAAAACATAAAATTTTGTTTTTTCTTATTTTATTCTGTCATCAACCTTCCCAGTTCAATGGAACTAAAGCACCCATTTGTTAAAATAATGAACACACACACACACACACAAAAACAAAAATAGATAAAAGGAGTAGCAGCTCCATGTTCCATTGAAAAATACCAAATAAATATCAGAAATATTGAAATAGTGAAATTTACAATCCCCTTTTCAGGATATTCGACACTCAAAGATTTGGAACTAAGATTTATCTCACCTTCCCACGATTCTGCTGTGGAATACAAAATGAGAAAATTACCTACCCTGAATATTTTTAAGTAGAAGAGATTGGTGGTGTGAAATTTTCCTTTGCCTAGTGAAAAAAAGTACACAGATAGAAATGAAGGCCAGTTGTGAATATGATTCTCAATAAAATCAGCCCCTGTGCAGGAAGCAGGCTGAGTTTGAGTTGTGCTTGGTGTTTCCACCACACTGGTGAATAATGAGCCTCGGTGAAGACACTCCTCTTTATTCCTTTCTATAATTTGTACCAACTTAAAGAGGAAAAAACTAATCAAGACAGAAAACATATTGAGGACAAGGAAAATTGAGGATGGTCAGCATTTTTCTCGACTATTCAATTCCTATACATGGATAAAATCATTTGCCTACATGTGACTCTCTGCATCCTACATTTTGAATATCTTTTTTTGACTAAATTAATATTTCATACCACTGATTAATGCTGTACAAACACAAAAATATCTGTCTTATTTTGTTCATTGGAGTTTGCTCATTTTGAAGAGGGAAGAATTATTCACCAAGGTTAATGAAATGATCAGCCTTTTCTTCTAATGCTACCTCAATTGTTTTTTGTCTGCAGGATGGTGACACTCAGGACACAAGATGTATTCATTTAACTTTACGATTTGCTTTTACACTGTAGGCAGATTAGAAGGGTAATTAAATATTTCACAGTATTACAAAGTACATTATCAGAATTTCTTGAGTCAATCATTTTTAAAATATAGCATTTTGATCTTTCTGGATGTTTTGTAGCTTCAGTTAGTCAGTCAGTAAGTAATATCATTTATAATATTCATCTACTTTTTCAAATACAAAATCTAAAATCAGTTAAAATAATTAATTTTTATATATTCCAAGATTTATGGGTACAGAAATATTATAGGCAAGAAAATATGACCTCTTTATGAGTGGATTAAATATATAGGAATAAATTTTCTATAATATGAACCAAAATCTAATATATGTTTAAATATTTGGAGAATCTATTTTTTGTGCCTCTACTTAAGGAGAAGCATTTATCATGGTTTGTTCCCCCAGAATTCCTATGTTAATGCAGGAGTGTGTGGGGGTAAAATGGTTGGGTCTGAGAGCTGTAACCAGATCAATCCATCCTAGTTTGAATGGAGTAACGGGTTGGTAACTATAGGCAGTTGGGCTTGGCCGGAGGAGGTGGGTGTGCCCTGGAAGGGTGCATCTTCCCGTGGGTCCCCTCCCCTTCCTCTCTCAACCTCCTGGCTCCCCTGGGTAGAGCTACACACTCCACAATGCCCTTCCGCCATGATGTGCTGCCTCACCTTGGGCCCAGAGCCCAATGGACTCAGCTGACCCTGATCTAAGCCTTCAAAACCATGAGAAAAAATAAACGTTTCCTCCTCTAAGTTATTCTGGTCAGGTATTATGTTCACAGTGACGAAAAGCTAACATATACTTTTAAAAAATGTATGCATGTCTGATTCCAGGTAAGATAACATTGACTTCTGTACACATAATTAGAATTCTAAGATTCGAACCTGGGTTGTTTTTTGTCCTTTCTACATTCACCACTCCATTTATCAAAGCAACGAAATTCTGGTGAACTTAGAATTAGCTGCTTAGGACTCCTGTCATGTCAACTCCATATCACCAAATGAGCAAACATGGCATCTTCTCATGGAGACCCCATATGACTTGTGCAGTTAGGGGGACACCGTGGGAAGTCTCAGCCTCAAACAAAGATGAGCACCTGCTGAAAGCACACCCTGCAGCATTCGGTGCTACCTGAGATCAACAAGGAAGTAGAATGCAGGAAAAATGAGCTCCTATCTGTGCAAACAGGGGTTGTAGAATGAAACCAAAGCATTTTGAGGACCCTGGGAGAGGCTGATTCCCCAGAACCCTGTTAAGTTCAGTCACTTATCTGCCTCTGGGCACCTGCCCACATCCAGTCCAAATTTGCTAAGTATGCCTTCTCAGCTAATTCCATGTCCCAGTGGGGACACCTACTTTGAAGAGATATTTCCCAATGTAGAACACTAAATTGATCTTATGCCACACAAATTGATCTCACATGAATTTCACAAGCATGAGCCAGACACCCCACCCCCTCTCTTAAAAGTGCAAATTTTGTTAGTTTTTAAAAAAGAAAAATAAAAAAAAGTGAAGACAGTCATTCTTTAGAAAAAAAAAAGTGGCAACAACAGAAATGTTCCCTTCTGTCTCATTTGTGTTTTTTTTTCTACATTTACACAACATTTGATTTGCTTTTGTGAGACTCTTAGCCATAATTGATGTTACTATTGGCATTTTTCTGTTTGCTTCAGATGTATGTTCTAATCACCCAATTTTAATTTTTTTTTCTTTTTAGTTGTACAGAACAGTAGAGTCTATGTTGACATTTTTATACAATCATGGAGTATATCTTATCCTCATTAGCTTCCCAGCCTTGTGGATGCACACCCTGGTGGGATTCACTGTGGTACATTCATGTATGTACATAGGAAAGTTATGTCAGATTCATTCCACTGTCTTTTCTATTCCCATCCCCTTCTCTTCCCTTCATTCCCCTTTGTTTTAGTCAGTTTTTCTTCTTCTGTGACTAAGTGATCTCACCAGAACAATTGTGGAGGAGGAAAGGTTTATCTGAGGGCTCACGGTTTCAGAGGTCTTAGTCCGTAGAAGGCCGGCTCCATTCCTCAGGGCTTGAGGTGAGGCAGAACATCATGGTGGAAGAGTGTGGCAGGAACCAGCTCACATGGTGATCAGAACGCAGAGACTCCACTCTCAAGATACAAAATATATACTCCATAGCCACACCCCCACCCAATTAACCACTTTCTCCATTCACACCCCACCTGCCTCCAGTTACCACTCAGTTAATCCCATCAGAGATTAAATCACTGGTTGGGTTAAGACTCTTAAAACCTGATCATTATTCCTCTGAACCTTCTTGCATTGTCTCACACTTTTGGGAGACACCTCGCATCCAAACCATAATGATCGTTGTCTAATCCACTGAACTATTCTTCCCAGCCCCTTGTGGTGTGTTAGTATCTGCTTATCTTAGAGAACAAAGTCGTCTGTCCTGTTTTTCCTCTGATGATTATGCTTAGGCTTAAAGATAGGCACTAGGTAGAGACTGCAGGACACTCAGCATGCCCAGTGCGGGAGATGGGCAGTAGCATATCCTGTAGTCATTGCTCTGTTTCTGTAACGTCAGATAGGGTGCAGCAAGGCAGGATTTGGGCCTCTATACCAGGAACAATAGAAAGTCATTCAAAAGTTGTTAACTGGGAATGACACAATCACATTGTTATTTTGAAAAGATCACCATGACTGAGTTTGAAGAATGGTAACAGTTGAAAGAAGCAAAATTCTTAATGATCTGGGAAATTACTTGGGAAGATAGCAATAAATAAATAAATATATAAATAAATAAATACATATATACAAAGGGGGTAGAATGGTTGGTTCCTGCAGAGATCACTATTGCAAAGTGCAATACTATTATAGAGCTAACATGGAGCAATCACTATTGCAAAGACTTAGCATGAACATGTCACCTTTAACTTGATGGATTTACCACTACCCAGCTTCACAGACTCCAAAACAAGTTGAAGGACACAATTCTTATGATGGACATTTTATGCAAAGTCAATGAAATTTCAAAATTAAATAAGTTATCATCATTTCTACTTTACAGATGAAGAAACACAGGTAAAGATAAAGTAGATAGTTTTCCCAGTTGACAAAGTTAGGAATAAGATGTGGTTCATGGTTGTTCCTTCTAATTCCAAAGCTCATGCTCAGTCTACTTCAGCACCCAGAGTTTTTATTAAGTGCAATTGCTCATGAGCTAGTTTCCTTATAAACCAAGTACTTTGGAAACCCTACCTTCAGGGGAAAAAAAGCAAAACATCCTCAGCCACTGGGGGAGATTAATTTCCAACGGGCTTATTTTGGAGTTCCAGGAGAAAAAACCCTAAAAGAAAAGCTAGGTTTTTTTCTCACTGAATCACTTTATCTACAAATACTTGACTTCGTAATAAAAACTTTAATTGTTTTTTCTATAGTGTGCAAACTTTACAATTTTCACTAATAAAGAAGATCGATGTTCGTCAAATTCATTATGCCTGATTCAGTTGTTTCTGTATAATAAGTATCGATTGGCTCATTTTCCATGTTAAAGGATACAAGGTGAAATGTGCATGCACGTATGATATTCAAAGTTAATTAGTTAAGGATTTATATCACACCTGTCTTCAAAGCTCATTTGAGATCATTGTTTTAATCCTGTTTTGTTTAAGAAGATAAAATTTTCAATTTGCTAATTACACTTCCCTTTGTAAGCAGTAATCTATACTACTTATGATGGCGAATAACTTCCACGTAAATTTCCAAGAAATGTCTGCAGCACTTGACTTGCAGTGGGAAAAGCTGAAGAGAATCTGACCATGAGGAAAAAGGGTTGGGTGAGCCATCACTGGGAAACCAAGTGTGAAGTACTTGCTAAGACTGCACAGCAGTAAGCCAGCACCCCACAAGTGGCTTCCTTGGCACCTGTCAGTGGGAGGGGAGTAGAAATAGGAGGGAGTCGTTTGCTAGTCCAGATGGCACAGATGAGTACCTGCTCTGAAGATGAGCAGCATCATTACTCGCCTGCCTGTTCAGTGATAAATGGAGCAGTCAAACCCCATCGGGACCCCTCCACTGGATGACTTGAACATTCTTTAAGGAGGTTAATCTCCCTGAAAGACTGGTGAATTTACTGTCGATACAATATTGACATTTCAATTACTTTTAAAACGTAAAAATCGAGAACATCAGATAATACAAGGACTTTGTTTTGGCATCTTGGCTTTCGATTAACCAAATCTGGTTTTAGCTTGTTGGAAGTTTGTTTCAGAGTGAAACTGGAAACTGAAGAATAACAGAAGTTGTAATCAGAAGATCTGGAAGCAGGTTATGCCTGTGCATTTTATTATTCATCCTGTATGTTCATTCATAAAATGGGGAAATACCATTGACCTCATCAGGCTTTTAAGTTAATATTCAATATAAGTGAAAAGATGTTGATAAATTATAAAAGGTATATAAATGCTTTGGGTTTATTATGGTAACCAGGGGAAATCACTTGAATAGTATTTTACCTGCATCACCCACTTAGAGTTAGATTTTTGTCACTGAAAAAATCAACTGAGATAAATCAACTTTAAAGGAGGAAAAGTTTACTTTGACTCTTGATCTCAGTGGTTGCCCTCCGTGGTTAGTCAACTCCATTTTGAGGGGCTTGGGCAAGGCAGGATATCATGACTGGCAGTTAGCTCCTAGTGGAGAAAAGCAGCTCACTGCACAGCACCAGGAAGCAAAGAGGAAAGGGCACAGTCCCAACATCTGTTTCAATGGCAAGCTCCCAGGTTCCTGGGCCCTGGTTGAAAAGGTTCCACCACCTCCAGATAGCACCACAGGCTAGTGATCAAATCTGTGCATTATGTGCTTTTGGGAAACATTTAAGATCCAAACCATTAACAGTCATCTTCAAATACTTTGCACCATGCAACCCTATAAATAAAATCATTCTGAGTTTGCATCTCTTCAAAATGTGTGCCTTAAAAATTAAAGTGTCTACAGGAACAGCTATTACCACGTGGCTACCAATAATGCACATACAAAGTCAGGCTTATTATTAACAATAACAGATTTATACACATTTCAAATTGCTATCCACCTACTTTTTCTTAATCTCCTGGCCAATTTCTTTTCAGATCTGATTAAATCATCATTGATTTTTGTCTCACAATGTAGCCAAAAAAGAGTTTGTTTTGGAACTCTGCCATTTTCTTGCTGTGTCTACACTTTCGGCGTAACATTTATTCTAAAATTTATTTAGAAGAATGTTCTTCAGCCCTTTTTCATTTCCATAGCATTAATAGATAAATGCGTTATCAGCCCACCTCTCTTCTTCCCAGGAAATTGTGGCACCCTGTGCAAAATATGCCCGTGTGTATGTGGATGAAATATAGACACCAATGTCTGTCCATATATTAAGTCAGAGTGAAGCTCAATTTATTTCAAAGATTTTAGATAAAAATAAACAAAAATAGAAGATCTAAATTTGTCTTTCCATCCTTGGTATTCCTCACCCTGATAGCACCCTGATGTTGGGGGTCATTTTCTAATCTACATCTAAGGATTGCTAATAAAATAAACACGTGCATCCTGATTTCTTTAAAATTGTAGACCCACATTTTTTTTCACATGATTATTTTTATCTCATTCATGAATGAAGATGAACCTAAAAGACTTTTCCAATGTCCTGATCTTTTTATTACTTAAAACTTTCAAAGATATATGTGATGCTTATTTCACAATAAAGTCAAATTATGAAAAATGACTTTGAACTTAGGAAGTGTTAGTTTAAGTGACATACATTTTAAATACCAGCAGAGTTAGATATTTGTGTTAGTATATATTTAAAAGAATGCAAAAATCGAATCTCACGTCGTATGTGACATCTGCCCAGGTGATCAGCGTTTACCCATAACCTTGTAGGCACTCCTAAGTGTCTCCTAATAACCAATGGTACTAAGAACACAGCATTCCAGGAATAATTTGAGAATTTGATATACAGTTTCAGAATCATGTGTTATTTGAAAAATAAAGCTTTAATATTAAAATTGACCTTTGGAACATGCACCAAGTTTAACCATGTAACACAGCACGGGAAAGTTCTAACATTCAGCAATGTAGGTAGGGTTTGGACATTTTTAAGGAATTTCAATACTTACAACATGCTGAACTATTGTTAGGTCATATTTTGTTTTAAAAATATGACCACAACATCCATTATTCCCAAATAACATACACAGTTCACTTCAGAACTGTATCTATCTTTAACGGCAAGACAAAGATTCCTTTGATATAAAATTCCAGATGTCTCAGGAACTCATTCCTAAATAGTCCCTTATCAACTGGTCTTCTGAGAACAGACTCATGAATGGTTCTCTAAATCATAAACTCAATTTTTGAAATTCCATTAATATCAATAAATAAGTATAAATGTACCTCACTGAATCCTTTTCCTGGGTCCTGTGAGTTTGGGGTTGGATTTTACTTCACTGTTTTGAAAGGCATTCGAAGTGTGGGCAAGGCAGGTAGGTTCCACTTGTATTTGATCATTTCACAACACAAAGGGAGACGGACAAGGTCACAGACACAGGTGCATAGGCAGCATCTGCAGCATCAGAGATCTAACCATGCTTTGGGGCTCTCAGACATTTCTCCTTCCCCTCTGGTGGTCGCCACTTTGTGGTCAAGGGGTACAAAGGACAAGTCAGAGGTTAAAGATCAAGGATAGGAAAGGACCATTCGAATGTCAGAAGCACTTTGATGACTCTATACAAATTAGCTTTTATCCACAGATCTACCAGTTATCAAGCAAAAGTACTGATCAACCAAGTCAGCATGATGCAAGTACTCACATCCAGTAATGCTCTTCTTTATTCCAGCTCCTTTGCTTTTAGATTAAGATGTTTAGGTCTCTTACAGAGAGGGGGGAAAAGCCTACAGGTGCCTTGGGACGCACACCTTCCTCCACAACACAATGGAAGGCCCCTTCCTTATTTATGTTCCAGCTGCTGTATTAAGAAGTTTTATGCATATTATTTCATTTTACCCTCACTACAATCCTGAGATATATGTTCCCCTTTACAGGTAAGGAAACCTAAAGGAATTAGTTAATTCAACTGCAATCACATAGTCAGTAAATGAAAGCTCACACTGAGATACAAATCAGAGTCCTTCTATTTCAATATACTTTTGTTAAATGTTGAATTAAACAAAATTGATTTCAGTAATGCCAACAAAGTACCATCTTTTCCTCATCTGTTTGCTGATGCCTGAAATCCTACCAGAAAAGATTTATTCTTTAGTAGGAACCTGCTCAACCTTTATTAAAATGGAAATACTTTGGGCTATAGGATCATATTAAGCAATATCAATTTTTTCCACCTCACACTGAGGTGGAAAATCTCTGTTGGTTAGAATACTCTTAGGTTAAGAGAAAATTAAAACTGAGCTGACATAGAAAAATACATAGTATTTTGGCTCACACAACCTGAAATTCCAGGCACAGGGCTGTGCAGGCATGATCCCTGTTCAACTAGACTTCTTCTTTCTGTAGACAGTCTCTTTCCATTGGTAGCCTCCTCCCCCTGAATGTATGCATGGCCAAGATTTTTAGGAAAGTGGGAGGCACTTTGGGAAATTTCAAAGACCTCAGCCAATTTTGCATGGTCTCTCATTGTCAGAGCATTTCTGAGTCAGTCCCTTTGTCCAATCACCCGCGGATTAGCACAGAGATCTCCCTCCTTGAAGGGAGCTTGAGGCAGAGAATAGAACTGTATCCATAGGATTAGGTCAGAGTCAGAAGTTGGTAAAGCTGAGTGGGTCTCCAAACACCCTAGGAGCTTAGAAAATGGCTATGCTTGGACCATGTCCCAAACAAAGGAGACCTGAATTCAGGGGCAGTAGAGTGGGGCAGTGCATAAAAGGGGCAGCTGACAACATTTGTACAAACTCTCCCCAAATGATGTTAATGTGCATTGGAATTTACAATCACTCTGACTGAGACTCTGGGATGAAGGGCAACCTAATACCTAATCCCTGCGGCTACAACATATGGTGAGAGAGGACAAGTGCATTGAGGGGAAATAGAATGTTATGGTTTGGACATGCAGTGTCCCCCAAAAGTTCACGTGTAAGACAATGCAAGAAGGTTTGGAGGAGAATTTACTGGGTTATGAGAGCCTTAACCCAACTAATCCCTTGACAGGATTAATTGTGTGGTGACCAAAGGCGGGTAGGGTGTGGCTGGAGGAAGTGGGTCCCTAGGGGAGTGACTTTGGGGTTTAATTTTGCATATGGTGAGTGGAGTCTCTCTCTCTCTCTGCTCCTGGTCATGTCCTAGGCCACTTTCCTGCACCTCACTCCTCTGCCATGAATTTCTGTCTCACCTCAAGGAGCCCCAAGGAATGGAGCCAGCTGTCTATGGCTTGAGACCTCTGAAACTATAAACCACCAAATAAACTTTTCCTTCTTAAAATTGTCCTTCTCCGTTTTTTTAGTCACAGCAGTGCAAAAGTTGGTTACAACACAGCATCTTTACACTTGACCTTAGGATCAAAGAGCAAGGGCTGATGACAGGAAGAAAATAAGGTGGAGTATTGATCTTTAGGAAAAAAAAAAAAAAAAGGTAGGCCTAAGGGACAGGACGGAAGAAGTTGAGGAGGAAAATAAAGTTCGCATTGCTTACTTCACTTAAAGTTCGCTCTTAATACGACTAAAGACAGAAATTACAGCATCCATTTATGTGAAGTATTCTTTGAAGCTACGTTCCCATCTACTGTCTTTCATGTATTCCACATGTCAGCTGCAGTTGGGAATTCCAGGACTTCCTAAATTTTTTGACTAAAGGTAATTGTTTTTACAGCAAAAATTAGATACAAATGAATTAATACAGTTCAAGTTTAATCATTATAAAATTTTTTATTTTTTAAATTTGATTTGCAAAAAAATTCAGTACTTTTTGAGTAATTGAATCATATTAACATGAACATTACCAAACATATAGATGTGTCTAATGAAAATAACTTTCACGTATAAAAATAAGACAGGGAATTAGCTTTGCAGAATATTAAATATATTTCAATGACACAATATTTGATAGTATGGTGTATATAAGAATGAACAGAATAGGGTGTAAAATGAAATAATTAAGAAATGAACATTATCAAAGTAGTCTACATAAAGGCAGACAAAAAAAAAAAAAGGGAAAACAGAAAGTGCTTCAAAAACATGGTTTTTAATTGTTTGGTGTTTTTTTTTTTTTTTTAAATGTGGGTAAATACCTAAAATAACAGAAAAATATTTAATTTAAAAACTAAAATTCTTCTTTACTAATCCTCCAGAGATCCTCTCTGGTTTGCATTTCTCCAGATATTTTTATTACTGTAAATGAATAAATAAATAAATTTCACAAAGGCTGGGGATGTAGCTCAGTGGTAGAGTGCCCTGGGTTCAATCCCCAGTACCAAAAAAAAAAAAAAAAAAAAAGGAAAGATACACACATACATGCACTTTTCCTTTCTCTTGTCATGTGATGCCCTGAGCTGCCCTTGGACAAGAGGGCCATCACCATGAGCCAAAATAAACTTATTTTTTAAATAAAGTAGTCTGCCTCAGATATTTTGTCATAGCAATAAAAAATGGATTAATACCCTGGACACCAGCAAGTAATATTAAATACTTCAATTTCTTATATTCATTTCACTCCACATTCTCAATTTATTGAATTTCTGCATTACCACAAAGCGAGGTTAATCAATCACTATTTTCTTTTTTTGCTCATACTGTCAGGCAAAGTGATTTCTTCAAAACACATAAAATTACAAATTGATGTATGCAGGATGGTGCTTTTCTCACCACCTCATCATGTCAAGTAAAGCACCCAGGGATCAGCAAAGAGTAGGCACCTATTAAACACATGGCTGAAGAGATTAAGCAGAAATCCGTTTCTGTTTTTTAATCAGAGGGAGTGGGGCAGGACATATCTATGTTATTAGATCATTTAAACATTTTTTTTTCTTAAATTATTCTCCTTTGATTTCTCATCCAATGAGGCATCTTTACAGTGATGATAAATAAAGGGTGTTTGTTGAAAGTTTACAGGAAAAGAATAGGGAGTTCTGTCTTCCTATGTTTTTAGACATCCAGCATTCCGAATGTAAAGTTTGTCAGAAAAAATTGGAAGTGCAATAAAATGTATCGGCCACAGGTAGAAGCAACAGTTAGTAGAACATACATGTGAGTATAGTTATAGATCTTCATACAAATACAGATGCACACAATATGCCTTGGCTTGCTGACTTCCAAACAATCTCATGAGGCTCCTGGGCCTGTGGTTGTTTGCCCAGGGGAAGCATAGCTGCATAAGTAGCATCAGGAGTTGCTGATGATGGGCTCCAAGGCCCCTCGTGGAGACAGGCCTTCTACCCTGCTTTTCTTGTGCACCTCCCTCGTGAGTTCATCACCTGATGCTCCTAGCTAGCAAGATGATATTCACTAGTCCACTTTTCCTTGATAACCACTGGATACCACAGACTGGATAATTTTATCTGGAAAAAAGATTTATTTTGGCTCAGAGTTCTATGAACCCAAGGTCAAAGAGCTGCATCTGGTGATGGCCTTGTTGTTAGCAGCATACTGACCCATGCAGGACATCACATGGAAAGAGACAGGGAGCCTGTGGTGTGTGTGTGTGTGTGTGCGTGTGCATGTGTGTAAGTGAACTCACTCCCCTCTCTTCTTCTAAAGCTCTCAGAATCCAATCCTGAGGGCTCCGCCCTAAAGACTTTATCTAATTCTAATCACTTCTGGGGGCCACAGTTCTGAACACTAATCAGATTAAATTTCCACCCTTTAAATTCCTCACAAGGGGGATTACATTCCATCACATAAATCTTTGGGACACACTCAAGCTGATCCAAACTAGAGCAACAAAATGATTCTGTCTCTCAGCTTTAGACACTTTTTTCTTTCTTCTTTTATGGTTTTGTGGTTATGCTACCTTTTCTTATTAGCCAGGTAAAACATACCTGTGTCAATTTCAACATGTGCCAGAGATAGTTTAGTAATTTCATCCAGGAATCCCTGAAATTTCAAGCTGGATCATCTTTGGTATCTTTGGTGTCTCCTTGGAACTCTATATTTGTTTTGTGCTATAGCACTCATCACTTTTTCCGCAATTATCCATTTCTTTGCAAAATGTTGTAGGAATAGGGAATAAGAAATCCCCTGTAAGAATAAAGAAATGTAAATCTTGGACATGCCTGGATTCTTGAAGGATAAACAGGGAGAGGAGTTTCTTCCACAGCAGCAGGATTATCAAGGGCAGGAATCTGCACATCTTTCCCCAGAACTTAACCACAGAGAAGAAAAAGCCCCCCTCCATGATCCAATTCTGTTTTTCTTGTACCACTGACTTCATCAGTTTTCCCTCCAGACTGTGTTTACTTCTCTTCTGAAAAACTTTTTGCTTATGCAGTTGCTGCTTCTTTATAACATCAGCAAACCATTCACTTCATGGTTTTACTCCATCAAATTACTCCTCACTGGGCATTTGTATTAGTTTCCTGCACTCCATAACAAATTGCCACAAACTCAGTGGCTTAAAACAATAGAAATGTCTTTTCTCACAGCTCTGAAGCCCAAAGTCCAGAATCAAGGCATTGGCAGGACCACCCTGCCTTTGAAGGCTCTAGGGGAGGGTCCTTCCTCCCTTCCTTCTTTCCTTCCTTCCCTCCCTTCCTCTTTCCCTCCCTCAGCTTGGGTTGCATCACCTCAATATCTGCCTCAACCCTACTGGAGTCTCTCCTGTATATCTTTGATGCTTCTGTGTCTTAGAAGAACATGTACCCTTGATTTAAGGACCCACCCAGTTAATCCAGGATGACCTCATCTCTGAATCTTTCATTTAATTATTTCTACAAAAACTTTTTTCCCCCAATAATGTCATATTCAAAAGGTCTGGGTAGATATCTTTTGGGGGTGGGTCATCATTTAAAACACTAAGGCACTTTAAAAATCACTTTATACTTAATTTCCATAGTATTTTTGTTCAAATATCAAAGTACAGGAAACTGATTAGTCATCATCCAACTCTCTGTTCAAGATCAGGTCACAAGATGCTGCTGGTTCTTGAGTCACATCATCTCCACCCAGTTCATTCAGATATGGTTGTTGTGTGCATGTTGGACATGCCAAATGAAACCACTATTGTGTATCAGTTTTATGCAGGAATAAAAGAATGGCCAAAGCACAGGATCACATGGAAACAATGTGGCTGCTGACTCTGAGCTCTTCGGTTGGCAGAATTATTTCCTTAGAAAGAGCTAGGGTTTGGGCAGCCTGAAATAAAAGTTGGTGGTCCACCTAGTCCACCAGAATGCAGGGGCTTTCTCATAAATAGAGACAGTCTTCTTATGCTTGTGATTCTAGTGAATAGAATAGTACCTTGTACGTGTTACATGTTCAATATAAGATAGTCAAACTGAAATATTAGAAATTCATTCATGTATGGATTCAGTGAATAGTGTTGCTACACAGTTAGATGCTGTGGTTAAGAAAATGGAAACTTGAGTCAGGGGAGGTGGCTCATGCTTGCAATCCCAGCAGCTTGGGAGGCTGAGGCAGGAGGATTGTGAGTTCAAAGTCAGTCACAGCAATAAGAGGTGCTAAGCAATTCAGTGGGACCCTGTCTCTAAATAAAATACAAAAAAAGCCTGGGGATGTGGCTCAGTGTTTGAGTGCCCCTGTGTTCAATCCCCCAAACCCACCCACCAAAAAATGATAGTGAACATTGAAACAATATTATGCCCTCATGGAGTTTTTATACTTAAAGAGGAGGAATATATCAATATATTATACACATATACACACACAGTCAATTTTAATTATGATTAGTTCTATGAAAATTATCTATTCTCTATCACCTTAAGCACAGATTCTTTGTTTAGCAAATAAATTTCTGATTCTAATTCAGTTTCTTATGTAGTGTTTCTAAAAGGAAGAAATAGATTCCCTGGTAGGTACTGGTCCACGTGACAGTCCTAGTAATCACTGCAAATTGTTAACATTGATTCCATGTACCTTTTAGTCTTCGAGGGTATGTCTTATCTTTGCTTTCATATCCACTGGGGCCACTGACACTTCCTCAAGAGAATTTTTTGATATTGGGGACTGTCATTTGCATTGCAGAATATTTAGCAGCATCCATGTCTTGGACCTATCAGGTGCCCGTAGCACATACCCCATCCTTAGTACAAACACAAATGCCTGCAGATATTGCCAAATGTCTCCTGGAAAGCAAATTGCTTCCAGTTGAGAACCTTTGCCTTAAGCGTAATTCATGCAGTCTGAGTTACTCAATTGGGTAAGACTGGGAAATGCAAAACCCCCAGTGCTACAAGCCATATAAGCATGTCACCCAGGCTAGCTGTGCACCCAGATCTCATTCTTTTGGTTGCAAATGGATGGGTGTCCTTAAGTAGGAGGATAAAAGGGCTCATGGCAACCAACACGTAGCATCTTATGTGGTTCACTTCCTTGATCCATGGCCAATTGGCGAGAATAGGAACATTGGAGTTGAACAACACTGTGTACCAAAGAAATTCGGCTCTTATTTTGCCCATATAAAACCCTTCTTAAAACTACAGACATTTTTTGCACTTATCTAGAAGAAAGGAGTTTAAAACATAGCATCCTTTAGGCATTTTCCTTTAGAAGTCACAATGCCAGTGTGTGTCTGTGTGCACACATGTGTGGGTTTACTTTGGCTTTCAGATTCAGCTCAAATACAGACTGAAGGGAACTTCTCACAAAACTCATCTTCTTCCATGTTTGTGTCAGTCTATATTAACTCTCTTCTGTTTTCAGTATTTTAATTTATGTATTGATTTTTCCTTCTGAATTCACAAATAATAAATACCATTAAAAATAAAGTACTCAGAATCAGAAGATCAGCTTGAATCCTCCTTCAATTAGTGTGTGGCTTGTATATCATGTTAAGTCATTATTTTTACCATCATTTCTGAAAAAATCTACAGTCAAAGGATAAAAATAAGCCTTCATAAATGGTTAGTGTCCTGCATTTTTGAGATAATAACTGTGAATGTGACAAATGGGCGATGTGAACAATTATGTCTATTTAATATTGAATGAGAGAATTTTACATTAAGTGGACACCTGTACCCAGTGTTTGACCCAATGCATGGGATGTGTAACCCCATATTCAGGCTTTATAAATGTGCTATATAAAAACACAAGATCATGAATGACTGGGACTTAAAATTGCAAAAAATACGCCTCAGTAAATGTCAAAGGCCTAATCATCACCATTTGCAGAGAGAAAGTATCCCAGGCAAAGTTCATGCTTCAAGAACACTTGATAAATGGCATCAAGGTTAACGCGCACTGTTTTCATTGGGAGGCTTACTGATTAAAAGGGCTAAAATTATACAGAAAACTAGCCCACTGAGCTTGAAACCTAGGTGGACCTTTGTGGGGGTGCTTTTCCTTCAGGTGAACACACACCTGACCGCCGAGGGTTCCTGGGTATTTACTAGGAAATGTGTCAGGATTGCACCTGCACACACATTTCTCCCTCATTAAATTCTTCCTCATCCATGGAAAGCTGGCTGCTTCTTGGCCTGCCCCTCCTGGGTGGCTTGAAGAACTTTAATGGTGTGGAATCACATAATAACCAGGCATTCCCTGGTCTAGTGAACAAACTGCACACACTGAACAAATAGGGGCAAATGTTCCTCCGAAGGGCTGATGAGGACATTTGCAGTTTAATTTAAAGCTGCCCCAGCGCGGTTATGCCGCCTCATCTGGCCTCTTTATGTTTGTGTTACCATAAACTCAGATGAATGCCTTCCTCTTGTTCTGGGCTCTGGCTTCCAAGTCACAGGAGAATGCAGACCCTTCCCTGATGTTCCTCTGAACACTCAGCTTCAGAGTCACTGGCCTCTGTAGTAATTATCAATACCCATTCCTTACACCATTTGCAAAGCAGCCAGGGGAGGCTATCTTGAAAGTTACGTGGCTGTGACTGTCCTGCTCCTGGCTGATGTGGCCAGCCTCATACATGACTTGAAATAGCTTGATCTTGTTGCTTCATGTGCTGTATGTCAGAAGCATCATTGGACTACTCTAATTTTTTTTTTAAAAATTAACAGCATTATCTGGCATTAGTTGAGCTGACTCTGTATGCCAGGTGCTAATGTTAACTAAGCACGTCACATACATTACCATCGAACAACTCTTCTGAGATAGGTACTGTATATGGCATGTCAATGTCTTATGTACAGGGATTGAAATACAATTTTTCTGATTTTATTGCAAATGATAGTAGTTTCCTATGTCAGAATAGTATCATTTTTACAGCATTAACATGTGTCTCATTCTTACTTTAATCTGTGAGAATCAAAGACAATTCACAAAGGGAACTAACAGTTTTTATTTAGACAGTTCAAATGGAAGCATCTTATCTAAAATCTAGGTCCCCTGACCTTGAAGTGGGTGATCTTTCACCCATTCTCTTATAAACAGTCAAGAAATTTATTGATCCAAAATATATGTAAGGATAATCCAAGCATGAGTTCAAAAGAGCCTATGAGAGTGAAGGCTTTGTCTAGCTACTATCTCTTCCTGTACTGAGGTATGTTTTAGACCAGCGGTCCACAAGTCCATCCCGCCATCTGCTTTTGTAAATAAAGTCCCAGGGGAACATAACCTCCCATTTGTTTAGGCCTTGCTTATGGGTGACTTTGTACTGCAACTGTAATGGCCGTGTTGAGAGTCATCACAGAGTCTGCATGACTTACAGAGTCTGGAATTCTCATTACCTGGCTCTGCCAGCTCCTCCCTGCAGCTCCCCAGCTCCTGTTCTAGATATAAACACATTCTCCCATCTGGTGTTTGGTTTATTTATGATTTTGAACAGACTTTTTAAAATTATTAGGTATTTTCAGAATAGGTGTCAAGTCTCCTAATCCAAGGAATGAACTCTGAAGGGATTTATATTTTGCATGTGAAGCATTCATTATTAAACATAGCCCAAAGAGCAGGCTGTGACTTTGCCACTGTCAAGTCTCCCAGGCCTCTGCAGGGCTCTGCTGGCCAGGCCATGGTAGCTAACTGCCTCTCAGGCAGGGTCACAGCGCTCCTCCACCTGCCTCAGGACTGTCGTGCTTCGCGGCGACCTCCTCCATCACTCCCACCCCGCCTCTTCTCTGTTTTTAGCCTATTTGTTCCAAGATTTTTAGAGTTTGAGTCTCCCCTAACATAAGTAAGATTCCTCAGGTCCTATCTCCCATGGGTTCTGGCTGCCATTTCCTCCCCTCTCTTATCTGGCATCGATAAATGAGCATCTAAGGATGTTTACAGCTTTATTTCCTCAGTCCATTGCCTCTGTCTTTTTCTCTACATGGATGTCCACACATGCACATTGGCATACAAACACACAGAAAGGCACGCGTTAGCTGAAATGCTCACAGTGGAATCTCCGGGCGAAGGTGTGCAACATTTTGTACCTTCCAGAGAATCTCTGCTGACACTCCCACCCACAGTGAACAAGGGGGTTCGACTACCAGCTTCTTGTAGCAATGGCAGGCAATCGTTTTGTAAGAACTTGGCCAAGTGAGTGAAGGAGAATATTAGTGCTGCAACTTTAGGTTACTTTGGTTTTCTTTGGTTTGTCCATAGGGAACATCTGGGAGGTGCGGAGATCAGTGTGGCCTGACCGCCGGCCTCTTGCCACGTTTTCCCCGAGTAACCCTGTTTGCTTTTCCCTGCAGTTTCCCAGGATCCTACAGGAAAATGAGACCATTGGAGTGGCGTGTGGAGGTTGAACACAGAACCTGCTGCCGTAGAAGGGTCTAGTGCATGGGCGAAAGCCACTTTTGTCCTGACCACTGTCGAAGCCCCTCTTTGTGACACACGTCCTGGGGAGTCACTGCTTTTTGCTGCTGCACTTGACCCCTCTTCTGTGAGTAGGTCCCCAGTGAATCGTGCTCTGTGCCACCCTGGATCTGTCTTCCACTCTCCTGGACTAATGGCAGCTTGCAGGTCATTCTTCTACACCACATTTCCTGAAGACTGTTGAGGATAGAGATGCAATATCCAATAAAAATCTCTTGAATACTTTCAATGTAAACCATTTCTTATATAAATCATATTTTAAATAATTATAAACTTTTTTGGTCTTACCCATTTTGTAAAAATGATTTTTCTGACATGAAGAGGAATATGAATCTGAATAAATGTGATAATATAAGTTAGAAAATATCAAGAAATAAATGTCAAAGAGTGAAAATTTGAACACTAAATATTAAAGTTCTAGTAGCAAACTTTTGAAATTATAAATGATAATATGTATACTTAATTTTATTGCTCTCCCTGTCGAAGAAAAGCAAAAACTAAAGTAAAATAGAACAATTTTAACATAACAGTTGGGAAGTATGTTTCCATCTTGTCTAATCAAATTCTACCTCAGTGTTTGATTGAATAAAAACCCTATCTTTCATAAGAAAAAACAGATAGCTTATTAAAATATATTTTGATCATTTCACATACTTTATTAGGGATTAGAAGCAGAAGAGTTAATTCAGTTTAGATAAAAACTAAAATATGACAGAAAGTGGTAAAATTCTGTAAATTATCTTGCTAATTAGATAGTCTAATATTAGATGCATCAAACAATAATTGGTGTTTGTGCCTGACAAACGTGAAACCCTATAGGGGTCATTTGTCACTGTTGAAATGTAACTAGAGCCTAAAACATAAAAAGAAAACACAGAAATGTGATACTCTCAGGATGGAGTTTCCATGATAAATTTGGTCACAATGAATAAATGTGGCTTAAAGAAATCTTGCAAATGGAAGGTGTTAGATTCCCTTTGTGTACCCATGATCTCTACTAAACTAACTAAAAAGCACATCACAAGGTAACACATTCTGAGAAAGAAATAATAAGCAAGGGCCACTAATGAATGATCGTGAAGACCATAATATAATGCTTTTATTTGATCCCAAATTAACTTACCCACATTGATGGTTTACATATTCATCTTCTCCATTAAACTGCAGTCCTATAACTCTAAGTATTTATTTACCTAGGTCAGAGTCTTGAACACGTTTGGTGTTCCAAAATCTTGGTTGAATGATTTAATCTTTCTTTTTGTATAGCCGACTCTTCATGATTTTTAAGCTAGCAAAATCAAATTTGCATTGTGCACGAAAACAATGTGCTTTCCTTTTTGATAATTAAATGAAGTGTTATAATGTAGCTAGAACATTATTAATCTGATTCTGATCTGATGTGCTTTTTCTACAGGACCATTTTGCAATGTAGATCATGGGAGTTATATAATCTTTGGTCCTGAAATTCTGCATAAACGAATATATTCTAATGATATAATAAAGACTTTTGCAGAAACAGATTCAAAAGTAACATATTTTGGAAATGTGAACAGTCATTTAAAAATTATCTTCTTTTATTCTAATATATCACAGTCAACAATACCAGTGTTATTGATTATCACTAAGGCAATTGAACAAAACACAATGGGCTCATCAAAACAACTATGAAATTGAAGAGATTCTAGGCAGAAAAAGCTTAAGACGATTGACAAAAGCAAACCAAATTCATCCATTTCTGGACCCCAGAACCTTATTTAGGGGCACGGGTATCCAATCACCCCTTCCTTTGTCTTACCCAGTGCACTGTTGTTCATTGAGATATGTGTTGGCACTGTGCCAAGTGCTTGGGGTCAATAATTATTGATGTGTGAATATGGAGGATCTTGCCTGTTCTAAAAATGTCTTATTTTATGCTTAGGCAATGGGGAAGGAGCACGGTGTGGTTAGGTTCCTAATTTAAAGAAATACCATAGTGATAACACATAACATGTAGTGAGACGTGGCAGAATAGAGCAGGAAAGCCCAGTTTGAGGGCTCTTGAAATGGTCCCACTCAGAGTGTGGGAAGCCTGGAATAAGGTAGGAGCCACACATGCTGAAAGAGAAGATGGGGAGGAAGACAGAAGAGATGGCATGTTTTAAGTCTCCCGTTTTCTCCAATAGCAGCAGCATAAAAACAGAACTGTGACATTTGAAAGCGGTGAATGTAAGCAGAGCTGAACTTCCCCGGAGCAGATCTGTAGAGATGAGGTAGCCCTTGCATGATGGCTAGGCCAACTGCCTCTCATCCATCACATACAGACCTAACTGTCCATGCCACACATACAAGCAGCAAATGACCACTCTCTGAAGAAAAAGTGCGAACTTCGCAAAGGTGCATAGAGTTAGGTCAATCATTAAATCAACGAGGTTTAAGATTGTTTAAATGATTGCTTAAATATGTATACCATTGTTATTTGAACTGTGATTTTCTTTTCCTTGACACTTAATTCTAATACAAAAAACTCATCAGTAAAATGCAAGATCAATGTACTATGTCTTTCTTTAATGAGGGTTATGCAAAATTATTTGGAATCACTTCCCCAAAGGAAAATTACCAATTGCTAGGAATAAAATTTCAACCACCTTGGTAAACTTTCCTGCCAAGCATTAGCTAGCTTAATAAATACCTGGTACCTTTGCTATCTTACATAAGATCTTCCTTACCCTCTCTGTAGGATAGGATCGCTTCCAAATTTTCCCTTCCCAAGCTCTGTTTTTGTCCCCTAATTGTCCTCTGCTGCTGGAAACCATCTCTATTAAAGAATAAAGGATTTGATCACTAAGTACATATGATGCTTTCAAATCAAGCTTGTACTTTCCCATTGCCTTGGAGAATTTCAAGGCCATTCTTGCCAGTGTTATTTCAGCTGCATGTCACCCTCAAAACACAGGTGGCTGTTCAACTATTTTCTTCTTGTGAATCTTTTGCCCAATCAATCAAATAAGACAGTTCATGTAAATAATGCATGTACTTGCAGATAATATAGTGCAATATTAATTTGTCTTTTGTTCTCTCTTGAAAGAATATGAGCTATATTTTCCCTAATTCTATTCCAAGAAAGGCGCTAAATGAGCTGTCATCTCCTTGAGCTTCCTTTGTCCAAGTGTCCTTGACTGTAGTCTAGACAGACTACCTCTACTCAGGAGCTATTTTGGAGGTGGAGATGCAGAAGTAGATGAGAAGCGAACCTTCAAAGGGGTTATAAAGCAGAAGGGAGTCACACTTCCCCAAGTCAGGGCTACTCTCAGGTTTTGTTGTTTGTTAGTTTATATGTAATAACTGTGCCTGATGCAGGTTTATTTAACTTATTGTGGCATCTCCAGCTGGTTACTTGACTGATTATTGGATGACCACAAAAGATAGTCATTAAGTTGTGTGATTTTTGAGAAGTTCTGCCTGGAGTATCAGGGTTCCAATAGATGGCAGAGAACCAGGATCAGCAACATTCCCTTTGAGCACGAAGAGCAAAGGCGGCTATGGTAAACAGACTGAGTCGGACTGTGCCTGTTTTCTGGGCACCATATGAGCTTCTTGGATATTTATTCAACACTTGGCAGAGTTCCCCAGACTTGGACTTGACTGAGTTTGACATTTCTTGCTGTGTGTTTAGGTAGCACTCTGAAGACTTTAGAATATGAACACAAATACGAACAAAGAAAGAAAGCAGCGAGCGCTTTTCACTGAAGTATCATGAAGTAAATGTATAAATACCACAACGGTTTAAATTCTAACATCTTATTTCAGCCAAATACAATGTATGTCAATTAGAGACAAAGATACATTTATTTCTCGTATTTTTAGAGACGGCCAAAGTTCAAGATCAAGGTGCCAGTGACTTCCGAGTTTTGTGAGGACTTCCAGGGTCATAGATGGTGCCTCTTCCCCAAGTCCACACATTCTGGAGAAGACAAGTGACTGTCCATAAGGGGAGTATTTCCATGACCTAATCGCTTCTCAAGGACTTCCACCTCCTAAGACTGTCATGTGGGGATCAGGATTTCAACATTTGAATTTCTGGAGACGCAAACATTCAGACTATTGTGATAGTATTTGATATTTTTTTCTATAATATCTAGGCTTTAAAGTTCTCAATCAGTACTGTTAGCTGTCCTAATCGACCTGGAGAAGAATATGTAAATACGTAAAAATTCACAGACAGATGTAACTAGCCTCCGATTGGTTACCTTTCTCTCAACCATTTGCATAATTTAAAGCATGTTTCAAAGCTTTATGGCATTACCTGATTTTCAAATATTTGCCATGAACCATGATGGCTAGCAGTTTTAATATCCATTTGGTGAGTAATTAGGAGGTTTACATTAAGCTGCACCAGGCATTGCCCTCCAAGAACATCCTCACTGGACACGAACTTTGTCCCTTCCTTCCTGGTCTTCTGAACCTCCTCTCTATGTCACCCTCCCCAACTCTATTTTATAGAAAGCTATTTCTATTTGTGCAGGCTTCTCTAATTTTGTTTTAAACACCTAAATGCCTGATATTTTACATCACGTTCAAGTTTGTGAAAATCTATTGTATTGAAAATATCTTTGCACTCAACTAGAAAAAAAAAAAATCTAGTAATGCAGCCTCCTTAGAAGAGTGCTTCTGGATGTGCTGGACTAGACATGTGGGGGGAACAAGAATAAATAGACATTTTTTTCTCTCCTGTCAAGACATCTTTCTTATCACGTGTGCAGTTTGTATATTTTCACATAAGCTCAATCAGCTTCTCCTTAGCGCTTTCCTTTCTATTGTCTTGTTTTCTCTGCTTAGTGGTCTTTTTTACTGCCTCACATTCTGTTGCAGGAAGCAATTTAAAATCTTTTTTCTCTTTAACATTACAACTCACTTATGAATAGAGCTTATAACAAAAACAATTTTCAAAGAGATAGAGAACATCAGTCTCTCCGCGAGTTAAATTTCATTCCAGAAATGAAAAATCAAGTTATAGTCCCAAGCTATACCTTATCTGCTGTACTTGTTAAGGTTTGCAGATGAAAGCAACAGGAACTAACTCTGGAGGATTTGGACTGGAAAGGAATTTCCTAAGAACTAATTGTGTTAGCTCATAGAACTTGCTAGATGTTTTCAAACACTAGCTCAGGAAACCAGAAGAGGCTAGACAGCCAGAATCAAAATAAAAACTCATCTGCACAGAGTGTCTAGTGCACTGGAGGCTGCAGCAGACACTGGCTTTGTCTCGGGACCCCACCGTGAACTTCCGGTACAGAAGGGAAGTTCTCTGCTTGCTTCCTTGGTCCTGGATTGATACTACTGATTGACTGAGCTGAATCCAGGAGCTGCAGCTTCTGCCCTTGTTTTCCCCCTCAGTAAATGAAGACAACATGCACGCAACCTGCAGGGATAGCATATTTGTATTTTGGGGTTTTTATGGCCTTCCAAACTACCAAAACTGATGGGTAAGCATTCTCGAAGCACAGAGGAGAGGTTCATCTCCCCTTGAAGAAACAAAACAAAACAACAAAAATCAAAATGCTGAAAATACTGAACATCCCACCAAAGCAATCCAGTAACATGGGATCTTCAAGTTGGATTTCATTAAATTGTATTTAGTTCATTATTTTACATTTGAAAATATACCCAAATGATGGTCTATTTTAAAAAATTCAAAAACACAGTTTGATAAATTCCAATTTTTTATGGGTTTATCACCTTGTTTCAAACCAATTTGCAGTTTTTAATTCCACTTTTATAAAATCTTGGGCCGTAATGATATAAGTTATGTATTAGCATATGCATTTATGTGCATGGTATGTTTATTACATATATGCTTATAATTGACATATATTATGTGTATGGCCATATACATTTATATTAACACTCGTATCTTAAGAAGAACTTGGCTTTGAACACTTGGTCATGCCATGTTCACTTTTACCACAGTCATTATGACTGTATAACCTTTGGTCGCCTAGTATGCTATGTGACCCCTGAAGAATGTGGCTACTCAGTTGCACTCAGGCTTGAACTTCTCATGACACCATGACCAGAATAGCATTTCCACTAGCTGAGGCATCTGGCTGACATGTATTTGAAAATGGCCATCATGTTAGGAAGCCCTGTCCGCCTGGGATGGAGCATCCTGTCGGTAAGCTCCGTCTTTGTGAATGGCCCTCACCACTCTCCTCTCTAGCTTCCACAGACTTTGTCTTTTCTGTACCTAATGTGTTGTCCCTAACTGACCCCTCTGGAATCTCTCTTGATTTTTCTCTCTGCTTCTTCACCTTGCTTGCATTTCTGCCCTATGTTATTTGAGGCTCCCCTCCCCGAGGATCAGGTAACCCCTGGGCCATTTTTGCTTCCTGTGTCTGTAACTTCAGGGTCCAAATGGGATTGCTGCCACCCTCAGTTTTGCCAAGCCGTCTGATGGAGTCTGTTGAAGACAGCTGTGGAAGCATATTCAGTTGCTGGACAGACCTTCTTTCTGTGGGGCAATAATAGTAATTATTCTCTTTTTGACTCACAGGCAATTGTTCCTAAAAGTATCTTTTAAAGTTTGGGTTGTTTTCTTTACATTGTAACTACCCACAGTGAAACCACTTTCTCACTCAACTGATTCTCAATTCTGACCCTGCAGAGGAGAGAGATGTATTATGGAGACCCCATTGTACTGTTAAGGACACAGTCTTTAAGTCAAAAACATTAGATGAAGAGTCCTCCTGTGACTGCAGGCAAGTAATTCATCTCTGCACTTTCTCTATCAGTAATTCGTTAATTTCACTAAATCCACACAGTTATTGCAATTACTTTTCAGGTAATTTATTTGACTTTCATTTATTTGCCTATCTTTCAATGTGGATAAACTTTGAGACTTGTCTGTTTATATTCTCTTGTCTGTTTATATTTTCTCTTCAAAGTCTGTCTTTAACTCAAATTTGCTTCACAAATATTATTTTATAAATGACTGTCAGTCCCAAACTGTATCCCTGGCCTCGTTCTTGATTTTCTCATTTAAGTTAGAAAAGCGGAGCCTTATTCTGCTCTGTCTACCACCCTCAGGAAACACCAGAAGCGAATCTCTATGTGAATAGTTAACCAGGCAGGCCCTTCCATATTGCAATCGCAGTGTTCCCTTTGGACATGCAAGGTCTGACCTGCCTGTGAGGTTGGAAGATGCTGAGCTGCTCCAATTAAATAAACATTCCCTCCCCACCAAAAAGCCAAGACTACATGTTTCTATTATTTTTCTTTCATCTTTTCCCTCCTGAGAGGTTAGGATTGAAGGAGAAAGAAATGAAATGAAAATTAGTTTAAGAGTCAGGAGAGAAAGGAAGGTTTACAGGTCAGAAGAGAGAAAGAAGGATCTTAAAGAGGATGCCTAGAAATATTATTTAATTTTGAGTTGTTTACATGGTACTACTCGTTTCCTTTTCTTCCCCAGACTGCTTTTGCTTTGTAGTAGTGGCATTTTGTGAAAGTCTAGGAAAAGAGCCAGCTTTGACAGGCAGTCGAAGTGGGACACACAGGGGAAGCCTGTGAACAGGAGGATCGGGAAAACCTGGCTCAGCAGGACAAAGGTCCGTGGGAGGATGGATGGCCCAGGGAGGACCCTGGGTGTTTTTGAAAACCTGGGAGATTTCAGGGACTTTTTCAACAGAGTGGGATGAAGATTTAAGCAACTGTTACTGAGGTCTTATGATCAGAGCATTAAGGTGACTCCTACATATACTCCCAACTACTGAGTGCATATTTCAAGCATATGCTCTGCTCTTACCTCATACTAAGTTTTCTGAAATGTTGAGTTACATTTCTTAATACCCAGAGTAGATGCCTATTATCATTATTTTGTTTAGTTAGGTTTTTTTATGAGGTGCTGGGGATCAAACCCAATGCCTCATGCGTGCTAGGCAAGCCCTCTACCACTGAGCCACCACCCCAGCCCTATCATTATTAATATTAGAGACGTGGAGATTTATTCGGGAAAGCACAGTGCACACCTTCAGGGAGAATGTGGGTCATCTGCAGAGACAGAAGCAGCTCTTCTTCTTACGCATGTACTGAAACAATGACGTCATATTTAACCCCAACTCTCCTTCCTGTTCATGCTATCTGTTACACAGCTGCTAGGCATTATGAGGTTATTTGAAGGTAACTACCATCAGGAATTCTGTTTGCTTTTCAGCAAATTTTTCATAAAAATAATTGCTGATGAAATGTTTCCTCACCTGCTTGTTTGTTCTTATCATAGCACTTTAATGTCATAAGATTGGAAATTACATGTACATTTGAAAAGAAAATATATCTTTTCTCTTGTTTCTTGAAAAGCACACAAAGCTAACACTTTGCTCAGGTGTATTTCCTACAGGCTTCTGGAGGTAGAATCTCACCCATAGCATTGCTGGCACAAGTCATTTTTCAAAAATGGCAGGTGAGAGAAGACGGCAAAGAAATGTTGCAATGAACAGTGGAGAAGTGAGTGTTTCACAGCGGTCTGGTGAGAGGATCAGCTGATGTCCTGAGAGTCTCCACAGTAACTCCTCTAAAATGATGCATGCAGGAGCCAGGCGTCCTTCTTGTGGATTAGAAGCTGTTTCATTGGGCACTCTATTAATAATGATGGGTGGGCAAGAAAAGTCACTGGTTAAGATCACATGCTAAAGGGGATAAAATGGAATAGCCGAGGGGCAACGAGATGAGAGGACCACTGGAAAAATCTCATCCTCCTGAGTCCTCCACTTTCCAGAAGCATTATAAGGTAGAACCGTAAGCACTATTGACAGTTTTCTAGCAATTGAATCAATAGAATATTTTAACATTCTTGAAATCTCTCACTGGTGCTTATCATAGATCTGTCCAATTGTATTATTATTATTTATTTAACCATGGAATCAAGGGTTCAAATTGCCTTTTAACCATAAAATCCCATTCAAAACCTTCTAGGGAAGATATGTCCACTACTATGAAATTCATTTTCAAACTGAGACAGAATACTTATTTTATTTGCTGGGGAGCAGATTCAGCCTTATTCAGGTTAGGCTTGAGCTGAATGTGATTTTGAGTTATGGACTAAATTTCTGTTTTCCAAAACATTTCAACTAGCTTGAAGTTGGGACAATACACAGGTTAGAAGAACTTGAGGTTCTGTGAGGTGAGAAAGAAACAGCAAGGTTGAGAAGATGTTGTGCCTAGAGTGGTTTTGTGGCTGGCTTAGGGCAGGAAGTTTTGGTGCTGCATACACAGTTCATGGGGAAAGTTAAGTGTGAACTTGCAGTTTGTGGTGGAAATGCTCCCTTTCATTTTTTTCATAAAACCTTAGCAAATTCTACACTGTTTATTACAATTTCACTCACTTATGGGGCAAGATAGGAAGTTGAGAGATAGGGGGACTTGGACCGCAGCAACAGAGTCAAGGGGGATGCTTAAAATGGGGTTACACACAAAACTTGGAGAAATATTTCACATAACGTCATGACTCTGAGCAACAAAACCAGGCTGTCAGTGATGCATCTGCTATGAATTTCAGTAACTATTGTGAAATAAGGAAGACATATGTCCTATTCGTATTTTTCATCACATACCTGTGATAGTGGTAATGACCTCATAATTTGTACAAAAAGGTGATCTGAGATTATACTATTAGGAAAATATCAGAAAGGAGTCTCATCTATAAACAAAGTACTAGGTTCCTGATGATTGATTGCATTTACATTTGATCAGGGACTATGTTACTATGGGACTAGATTTTAAGAAAAAACAGGTTAGACTGTTTATGTGCCTCAAAATATTATGATCATTGAAATATGGTAATGAGATTTATATTTGGTTGAAGACCATATGGGTATGCAATCTTTCTTCATAAAGAGAAACTATCTACATTTAAGATAAGGAAATCTCAAAATACCAACTCTTTCTTCTAGTTGTGTTGTTTTTACCTTCAACGTTGCACATTCGGTATGTATAAATACTGGGGAAAGTGAATACATTGTAAGATATACACTGTTCTATTTTCTAATTTGATTGTACTCTACTTACATAACTGAGTAAAACAGTCAATTTGCTTTAAATATTTTACTTCTGTATTTTGGATAGTGTATTATAGGGTTTAGAATCCAAGAATGTATGTGGACTACATTTATTAAGGAGCTAATTTTTTAATACATACCCTTTTCTGTTTGGTTATATTAACTTCTCAATAAATGTAATAAATCAGTGTAAAAATATCTGGATAATCAAAGCAGCTTAATTGCACAGAAAAAAAGTGGAACTATTGCACTATTGAGGAATTTGCTAGTTTTTATTGTTGAGAATCAATAAAGTTGAGAGCACAGATAGTGCTTCTCAAAGTGTGTTTCCTACCACAGGCCGAATGTTTCTCTGATAGGCGGAAGCTAACAATAAGGGGAGGGTGGAATAGGGAAGGATAGAGTTACTTTAATATTAGGTAGAGGGGAGTGAAGAGAGGGGAGTGGGTATGGGAGTAGCAAGGATAGAAGAGTGAAACAGACATTATTACCTCATGTACATGTTTGGCTGCATGACCCCTGTGATCCTGCATATGTACAATCAGAAAAATGAAAAATTATACTCCATTTATGTATGATTTATCAAAATGTATGAATTCATTCTACTGTCATGTACAACTACTTAGAACGAATAAAATTTAAAAAAACCTTTTTTTTTAAAGTGTGGTTTCTGGACCAGGACATTCCACCATCTAAACACTTGTTAGAGATCTGTGTGTAGCTATGACCTTCATTGATACTGATGGCTATGGAAACTTCAAACCTCTGGCCTAGGCTGAAGAATCGGGACCTACGTCTGTAGGCACCCTCCATTGTCTTGCCCTTCTTGCTGCCAGAACAGAAAAGCACCCAATGGCACAGCGGGTCAAATGTTCCCCTCCAGAACTTAATCTAAAGACCTGAATGCTGCACATCTGTGAATATGTGTCAGATTTTGAGGCTGCTGATTCAGGTACACCCAGGTATAACTACCACAGACGTTCCAGGGCCCTCTGCTTTATTGGCAGGGGTGAGGGAATAGAGGAAATACACAGAGATGAGAAAAAAGAGACAGAGACAGACCACATAGCCATTCTGGTTCTATATCTTTCATGTTCTTGGCTCTGGTCCAGTAATTTCTGGCTTTACTCTTTATTCTTGGATTTCCGGTTACCTCCACCACATACTTTTTGTAAACCTCTCAGTCTTTATCTCCATGAACCTTCATAGGCTTATCTCTTTTGAAACAATACAATCTTTATAAGAAATTCCTGCATCTTAGCAGCTAGTGTTTAAATAATAGGAAAGAAGAGTGATCCACTGTTGATTGGGGTTGAGTGCACTGGTGACTGCAGACCCAAAACAAATCAAACTGAACCCTCCAAATTTCAGCTTGCTGCTTATTTCCTATTTGCTTTTACACATTTTATTTAAAACTTTGGATCTTTGAAGAAAATACCTCCATTGCAGTGCTGTGGTAAGGCATGGGATTTTGCTGTGAAAGTTTCTTATTTCTCTTCTTAAGAGGTTTTCTTACATTATTTTCTATCTTACATTTTCCTTCATTGACATTTTATTGATAATGAACACATAGCAACTTTGATGATGGCTGTGTTTGAATTACTTTTCTAAAAAGTCTTATTTTGTGAAGTGTTTTGTCTTGTATATTTTATACTCTTCATTTTCTTTGATATCTTGATTAGAAATATTTTTTCATAGAGTCAAAATATAACCTGCCTTTAGGTATGTTTGACTTACCAATAGCAGCAAATAAAACATAATTTTAAAAGCTCTTTATTTTTCTAGGAATTGCCTGGAATTGACATTTTATAGAGTTAAGAATTTATGATTAAAATAAAATGCTCAGATGGCACTACGTTGTCTACCATGTTCAAGTCAACGTGTTCAGTCAGTGAGACCAACAATGTAACCCTTGTCTCCCACTCGTAGTGACACGGGAACTTAGCCTCACAGGCAGTTTTCAGGATTCGGGATTGGAAAGGAGAGCTCCTCTGCGGAAGTTCGAGAATGAAAAGCCAGGAAGGCCTGTGGCCCCAGCCGGCTTCTAGCGGGGCTCCCCCCAGCCTAGTGCATGCGCAGATTCCTTCCTTGAATATTTCATGGCGCCTCTGTGCGGGACCATGGTCAACAAAGTGATCTAGCTTTCCTCTTTTAAGGCACAGCTGCTGCTTTTAGTAATGGCCTTTCTTTCGTAACAAGATTTATTCCCAGTCAAAACTAAAGAAGAAAAGGGACCAAAATAGCAATTCCCCAGGGGCGGGCTCATCTTTCTTGTTTTAATTGTTCTTCTCCATCCAGCGCATGCTTTTTCTCTGGTGAATCCAGGGCCTTGTCTTCATGGTGGACGATGCCAAGGCTCACATTTGGAATGTGGCTCACACTTCTGGGCCACCTACGTCATTCCCCCTGTCTCCTAGGGGGTGTCCACACTAGGTCAGAGTGCAGCTTTGCCCTGCTTCCTCAAAACACAGCCAGCACTGCAAACTAGCCTTCCTCATTTTCTAGGCTGGTATTCACGGGACCTGCTTTTAGGCTTTCTTATAAATGCCCCTGATGCTTCCCTAAGTCTCTGCATGTCATTTCATTAATTTGTCATTGACAATATCTTATCCTAGATCAGGTCCTGGTTAACATACTTTCTAAGGTGAGCAAAGGAAACTTCAGTCTCAGCTTTCTAGTCACCTAAGGTCTCCTATGTCAAGTCTGCCTCTCTTGCTCCTCATTGCTGATTGCCCTCCTATGGTATACTAATTGACAATCCTGAACTTCAGAAGGAAAACTTTGAATTTATTGAGTCCTTACTAAACACCAGTAAGGTGGTCGACCACTTCATTTGTTTAGAGGACAATTTGCAGATGAATGCAAGCAGGGTCAGGGAGAGCTAGCCACTGACCCTGGCTAGGTAGTTAAGGCTACCTCCACAAAATTCCTTGCCCCCTAGCTGTTTCGACTGTACAACGCTGGCTCCCTGGGAGCCGCCATGTTCTCTCATGCCACTGTGTGACACTGTATCCACCTGGTTAAGAGCTGATTTATTCTACTAGTCGCAGCACCACAACACGCTGCCCCTTCTAACCCACACACATACTTCAGTATCATTTTTCCAACTTTCTGCTTGAAATGTCCACTTGGATATTATGCAGTCTTTTGAAATCTGGTGTGTATATAATTTTTTAAGTGTTTCCAGTTTCTTTCTTTTAGCAAAACCAGTTGTCAGTATAGCTGTCTCTATTTCTTTTAATGATACCACCACCTTTGTGGTTACCCGGCAGATGGTCTGCTCATAGATTTCCTGTATTGGGTGATTGTACCAGGAGTTGTTGGAACTCAAAAGTTCTTATTACCCCTCTCTCTCTTTTCTGCTGCCTGGATTCATCTGATCTGGACCCTGCATTCTGTTGCTGCACTGAATTAAGCTCCAGACAAGGAGCACACTGTATTGGCATAGACCTCCGTGGCTACACTCATCTTTATCTAAAATGCCTTGAACATCTATCTTTAGCCAATAAGGTGTTGTTTATCTGGACCCATCTGAGAAGACATCACCTTTGGATTGCTGCCAAATTTATATCATGTCCTACTTTTATTCTTTATCACCTTTACTATGTGTAGAATTTGTCTGAATGGGGCAGGGTCAACATCTGAAAAGAATGACTATTCTAAGCACTTTTAATTAAAATCCTTTTTTATTGAAATAGTCATAAAACTCTTATTAGGTAGTTAAGGCTAATCTCCATTGACAAACTGAAAAATCAAGGATGAATTTTTAATACCACACTACTAATAGATAACACGGTCAACGCAGTAGGGGGTACAATAGGGGGTACAGTAGCAAGCGTAGAGGTAACTTTCAATTCTTTCTTAAAATTTTAAGATTTTATTTGTTCCAATTAGTAGAAGGCACATGACAGTAGAATGTATTTATACGTTTTGATGATCATACATAGAGTATAATCTCTCATTTTCTGATTATACATATTGCATAATCAATTATTGACTTCTAAATATCACTTTTCTATAAAAAGAACCAAAGTTCCCTTGGAGAAGTGACTAGTTCTATGGTTGGGTATTGAAAATAAAAGAGAAACCGGAAGGGTTTTATAATTCCAGAAAGTAAGAAAGAGTTAAAATAAAATGTGGTCATGTGTCAAAAGAGCCCAGGACCCAACCTAAAACACCCCTGTTGCACAAACCTGGAGCAAGTTGAGAGAATAAAAATAATGATAGTATGGTTTATTATCCAAAAAATAAAACAAGTATTCGGAGTCTATATTGACATAAATACATGACTTGGTTAATTAATCAATGGAATAAAAGTGATAAATATTACTTAATAAAGCATTCAAAATAATAAATGAAGGAAGAAAGAACAAAACTGAAACTCATCAACAGAACATCTCACTAACCTCTGTAAACAAGGTCCACAGCTAAATGTTAAAGTTTGTGGGCAGAACTTGAAGGATGAGTATGCAGGATAATTGCACAGGCTCAATGCCCTACCCCAAAGTATTTATTAATTTCTTCCATGGTTTCAATATACATCTACAAATTCCCTAAATCTCCTCCCCGAGAAGGTGAGCATGATTCCCCTTCCCTGGACAAAGTGACTGCCTTCCAATAGGTTGAACACAGAAAGGAAAACAGCAACTGTGTGAACCTGGATCCTGGCAGATGTCCCCTTAACCAAGTGATCAGTTAAAGTCACTGAAAAAATTCATGACGATATCATATAAATCTTGGTGTGATGCAAAAAATCCACAGACCCAGGCTAATCACAAAATATCAGACAGAGGCAAATTGCAGAATATGAGACGAAAGAACTCTTCAAAAAAAAAAAACAAAAAAAAAAAACCCACAACAAATTGTTACAAATTGGGGGAGACGAAGGAGACCTGATTACTAAATGAAATGTGAATCCTGGAACAAATAAAGGACATTAATGGAAAACCAGTAAAATCTGAATGAAGTCATCTGTTTAGTTAACAGCATTACTTCCATAGCTTGGAACATATACCATGTTGTGTCCAGTGTTAACACGGGGAACCTGGAGGGAGGTATGTAGGAATTCTGTAATGCCTCTGCAAATCTTAAAGCATTTCAAAATAAAAAAGTTGATAAAAAAGTATCCCTTCTCTATTACAGAGAGGAATTCATTTCTGAAAGTCTAGTTCCATGGTCTTAGCTGATAGAGAGCTTGTCAGACTCAACACCTTTAGTCAAACTTGCAGTTTTTTTTTTCCTTTTTTTTGTTTTTCATTTATACTTAAATATTAGTTTGGGAGAGAGCACCACTATTAAGAGGTGACTGTGCAATTAAGATCAAAATATTGGAAGAACTTTTTAAAGCTTATATGTTGATTGCAAATAATTCAGTGTCTTCCCAAACTTTGTGGTAAAAGAACAGTTCGGATTCCCCGAATTCCTCATATTGCAGAACTATTTTGAAAATACGCAGACAACTATCACTTTGCTTCTCAGATTTCTTGCTAATTCAGACACAGAATTTCAGATACACTGCTTAGGTCTGCTGATATCTGATTCTTGTTTGATTATGTGATACTGTCCCCCTAAAATGCAGTAGCTAATATAGCAGTATGTGAAATTACAGATTTTTTTCTTTGAAATAAGGCCAGCTATTTCACAAGCAAAGTAATCTCAAATATTCCTTTGTTTAATATAATCAAATTTCTCTTTGTGCATTCTAAAGCCTGATTTTCACCCCAAATATTTTAGAAAGAGTGTATTGCATACAATAGAAGTGCCAATCTCCTGAGACAAAAGCAACGACAACTTTAGAGGTTAAAGGCTTTTGAGCTTAGATGCTTGGTTTTTATTTTTACCATTTATTTGGAAAAGGTATAGTGCATTTGAATTATTTCAATGCCCCTAGAAATAATGGTATGCATGTACTATGTTTCAAATACATTTTGTGCTTTCATTTTTTAAATATTTGCATAAAGCTATTTTTTACTTTTAATTTCTGTAATTAGCATATCAATGTCAGCCATTCTGTCTAATCATGTCAGATAATTATGCCCAATAGATCCAACATTTTTTAAAGGTAAAAATTAAAAATATGCAGTAATGCCTCAATATGACTTTCGGGATTTCCATACAAGTCCCTTGAGAACATTTTAGAATACACAATGAAATCTACAATGAGACACGTTAAAATGTCTTTCCCTGGGGGAGGTGGAAGATGTGGGTGTGCTCAGGAGAGGTCAGAACACCCAAAGATGACTCTGGGTCAGAGATGAGTGACGGAGCATCACAGACAGAGCGGGTGGGGATGCAGGAGAACTAAATTCAGCCTACAGAATGCCCTCCCAGAGCAGGTGGCCAAAGGAGTGATCTAGAAAAGGAACAGAATTTATCAGGTTGGGGAAGAAGTAAGTGTGGTTATAAATGTCTTGCCACGAGCACAAATCCATGTGTGCAGGCTTCTGGAGGTGTGTAATAGTATAGGACAAAGAGGAAATGGCAAGCAGCCCTGTGTGTTTGTCCCGCAGTGTATCAGTGTATGGGCCCTAGAGGAGATGGCAAGGCACCGAGACACAGAAGATTGGGAGAGAATCATGAAAACACAGTGTCACGCAGGTTTTAGAGTATTACAACAGTTAAATCCATTTTTATCTTCTCTTTAGTTTGTTGTCCACATAAGGCTCCAAGAACAGAGTGTGATATTTATGGGGCAAATGGAACGTGGTAGGAGTATTTCCCACTGCTGGTACCCTTGTTGCTCTCCTTACATTCATTTCCATATAGAATAAGACTCAGCGGACACATTTCAAGCCAGAAATTAAAGTGATTGAATTTGCAGTTCAAATAGGTATGTTTTTATTGCATTTACTCTTTGTCATCGACTTGTGATTTTTTTTTTTTTTTTTTTTTGCCTTTCTTTACAGGAGCATAGATCTACAGACCTCATAAAACTTAATCAGCCCAATTCACACTTGAGAAAGACTGGGTATTTAGGAGAAAATGTTCTGTTTGCTCTGCTGGTCTCCACCAGCATCAGCTCTCCGAGACTGCTCAGCATCTTCCCCTCTAGCCCCGAGGTATGCTCAGTTTTCAGGTCACCTCTTCTCTGTGGTCTCCATTTCCTCCTCATTTTGCCCTCCTCTCTCTTCTGTCACCACAGCTATCTTCCAAACACAGAATAAGAAGTGTTTGTCAGCAAGTAGTCAAGTTAAAGACTGTTGCTCGTCAGTGGTGGCTCCACGAAAGAAGGAAAGGGTGCCTTTCCAGAGGGCAACGGCCCTATCCTTCAGTAAAGTCCTCATTGGAAAGTCACCAAATTCACAGCTGGGTAGTGAGTGGTTCAGTGCTGGTAATTTGGACACATTACATCTGAGGCACTAGATTAGGGCTCCACCCTATTTGCTTCTTCCTCCATTAGGAAACCAACCACAACCACATGAGGTTTCTTGTTCACTCATTGGGAGGTAAAGCATCTGGTCCCCATTGACTTGTGCTTGGTCATGTGATGTGCTTCAGCAAGTGGGTACGAGTGGCCCTAACATTTGCTAAGAGGAAGCAGACGCTTGAAAAGTGACGGCTTGCTTTGGCTCAGCCCCTCTGTCTCTCCTGTTACGTTTTCAGCTATGATAACTGTAGGACCCGGAAAGCGGCTGCCTCTTCTCTCTGGTTCTTGAAATCAGAAGCCAAGTGAAACTGAGACCAGCCATGGCGAACCCACTCTTCCATCCTGGGAGCAAGAAACCGCTGTTCTTGTTAGCCTCTGTGATTTATGGTTGTCACTATTATAAGACAACAGCCCCTGTACTCCTCCAGCAGGCTTCAAACCTCTTCTATCATTCTGGATGGTCTACTGAACTTTCCAATGATTCCAGAATATTTACTTGCTCCATAGAGTTAAACTCACGTGAAAATGTGTGATGCCCCATCTAAAGCTCCGAGTCACCTGCTGGATTTGAATGACTCTTTCGAAACTATGATGGAATATTAAGTTTGAGAAATGTGATTCTTATAGGCTAAATGTACTAGCTTCTTCATCCTCAGATTGGTACTGTCCTCCATCCCTCTTTTGAAAGTAGAATCAGAAAATTAACATCAATGTTTATTTTATGTTGGAAGCTCCCCAAAAGTTAAAGTTTGACAACATTTTTATTATATACAATGATTTGAAATATCCATCTTCAAAATTCCTATTTTATAATTCTTAATTCTTAACTATTTTATTATGAAATCCTATGAGAAAAGAGATACATTAAAACTTTCAGGTAGCCGGGGCCATGGCACATGCCTGTAATCCCAGCGGCTTGGGAGGCTGAGGCAGGAGGATTGTGAGATCAAGTCCAGCCTCAGCAAAAGTGATGTGCTAAGCAATGCAGTGAGACCACCCTGTCTCAAATAAAACACAAAATAGGTCTGGGGATGTGGCTCAGTGCTTGAGTGCTCCTGAGTTCAATCCCCAGTACTACCCTCCCCTGAAAGAAAAGAAATTTTCAGGTAAAACCATATCTGTACACCATATCTGCTTTCAGTTTATAATTATACATATGTGTATTAGGCCAGGGCAAAAGAAAAAAATCCTTTAAATTTGCTTGCAGTTTACAAATATAAAATAGAATTCATCTATTTTATTTCTCCCTACAGAAAAGATAAGCATGTTCAATGTTACGTGATTCTGTAAAAATAGAACAGTTTTTAAAATGCAAATAAGATGATATTATTAAATTTGATGTCTGTCATTCATTCACCATAATAAAGTGGTAATTTGTGTAAAATTGGGATAAAAGTTACTTATGTAACAAAATCAAACATTTCAAAGGTAAACGCTCCAAGTCAGGGTGATTTGACTATACGTTTAGGGTTGAAATATCTTTAAAACTTGTATGTATTTATATAATGTGTAAGATTATGTTTCATAGCATTTTATGTTTCTATGTTCTGTGTAACTGCGTTGTTTTAAAATCCAGATATAATGTTCTGTATAACATTCCGGTTTATAGTATAATCTTATTTTATATTTATGTGTAAGAATGACGATTAGCCCAGAATGTCTTGGTGGAAAGATTGTCACTAATGCAAACAATAAGCTAAAGGATTCTTACTGTAAGAAAAATAATGGCTATTTTGTCACCTTGAATTCAATGAACTATGGTCCTAAAATGTTGTTGAATGACACTATGCATAGTAAGTTTACATCTTTTTACATAGTTGTGAGGCTTATAAAAATAAAAAATGCTATCCCCTGAATCTATAATTAACACAATGTATCTTCATTTAAAATATTTAAGTGTTTGAGATACAATTAGCTTTAAGCCACCAGTGGCATAGCAACCCTTACAGACCCTCACTCATACTCTGTGGCCCTGCTTTCCAGAGAGAGCCTGATGGGCTGGAAGCTGGCTATGAAATCACTCATCTGAAAATCCCAGGGAGGCCAGGAGCACAGTGATGTGATAAATAGAAGCCACAGCCCCCTGTACACAGAGCCATGGACAGGAGGAAGGGTTGTAGGGACTGTAGAGTGGCAACAGAAAGAGTTAAAAGAGGCTTTGGGAAAACAGAGGGGAGGCCAGGAGAGTTGAGGAAGGGGATCAGGGACAGAAAGGGGAAGGCTGGGGAATGTAATTGATCACATTAGGTCATGTGCATGTACAAGGATATCATAATGAGTCCTGCTATTTTGTATAAACATAATGTGCCAATAAAATTTTTTTTAGAAAAGCAGATAGGTGGTCTAGAGAGGCTTGACATAAAGTTGGCCTTGTTCTCTGTCCACAAGAACTTTAGATTGAAGTGAGTAAATACAGTCATTCCTCAGGGGAAAAGTTTATTTGGGGCTCACTGTTTCAGTTGTCTCTGACCATAGGTGACCAAGTGCATTCTTTGGAGATCAAAGTGAGACAGAACACCATGGTGGCAGGGTGTAGTGAAGAGAAGTAGCTGGGAACATGGCACCAGGCAGCAGAGAGAGGGACTCCTCTTAACAAAAACAAAATATATATCCCAAAGGCACCACCCCTAGGGACCCATCTCCTCCAGCCACACCCCACTTGCCTACAGTTACCAGCCAGTTAATTCTGATTAGGGGATTAATGAACTGATTAGGTTTAGTGTCTTATAACTCAATCATTTCATCTCTTAACTTTCTTATATTATCTCACACATGAGCTTTTGGGGAATAACATATCTAAACCATAACACCAAGGATGTGGGTCCTGCAGACCTGGAGGAGGCCCATTGTACTGCCTTACTACAAGCTCTGTTCTGTGTTTAACAGGAAACGGGTATTAAGAACACAAAGGAAGGCACATGGTATTGTTGCTTTGTAAGCCACCATGGTTAAATATGAGTGATTTCATGTAGTTCAACTCTGCTTTTAGAAGTTCTGTGTACTTTGACTCACCTAACTCATACAACAAGCCTCAGTCAACGGTGTTATTACTTTCTTTTTCTCCCTTTTCTCTTTTTATGGTGCTGGCAATGAACCCAGGTCTTCAGCGTGGTAGGCAAATGCTCTACTGCAGAGCTGTACCCTCACCCATTCTAACAGCCACTGACATTTTCCATCCAAATGTTACCTATAATTTGTAATCCAAGCTGTAACCCTGATGATGAGATTTTAAGTTCAGTTTGGAGTAATTTGGTTTCTGCACCTAACAGGTTTCATTATGCAGCTGGTGTTTTAGCAGGACTACAATATTTCATAACTTTAAAAGAATAATGTAGCCAGTGGTTTGAAAATGAAATGTAAGTCGTTCTAAATAACCAAGAGAAAGCTTTGCACCGAGGAGCGCCCTAGCTTGCCCATCTTCAACTCCTGCAGCATTTGAAATTAAAATTCCTATTTTTCCTTTAAGAAAGATCTATCAATCCTTTTAATAAAAAATAAATAGAATCTAAATCTTTCTTGACATTTCTAATCTAATGAAAGGATGAGGAAATAAAATGCTGTTTCTTGTCATTTTCCCCCAAAAGGCTTTGAAATAAACTTGTTCAGTGATGACAGCATAAAAGTGAAAAGTGTGTAATGAAAACACCACTCTGACAGGTTTTCAAATACCTGTGTGGAAATAAGAAAGCAGCCTGTTCCAGGTGCGGCCTGGATGGCCCCACACCAAAATTAAAAGTAAAGCCCGTGAAGCAGGATGGGACGTCCAAGAGCTGTGTCAGGATCGGCGGACCCACAGGCCTGTGTTCAACACCAAGGCAGGTGCCACCAGGGCTAGGTGACAGTGAGACCAAGAGCCCTGTCCTTCCAGTGACTAGGAGATACTTGACAGAAGGCAACTGGGTTCTGAGAGTCATCCCAAAGCAAGAGGAAGGACATTCATCTTTTCTGTTAAGAGACCTAGAAATACAGTAGTTTAGAGAATATTTTTGGAGCCATGGAGCTAGGTGAAGTATTTAACCATACCAGAAACATAAAGCTCTCCAGAATATCGAAGGGATGATAAGAATGAAATGTTCCCAATAATTACACTGACTGTGTTTGCCAAGCACTACTATGTTCCGTGTTCTGTTCTTTATGATTTCTCATAGGATTCATTCTAAATTGGTGGGATTGGTATCAATCATTTTATTTAAGGAAAGGAACTTGAGAGACTTTAAGAGATTTTTACTCAAGATGGATAGGCCTTTACGTTAAAAGTTCACATTTGGACTCAAATAAATCTGACCTCCAAAATCCATGATTTCTGCCACTCAATAAATCAATGTGAATAGTAATCACTAATATTTAAAACTAATATTTGAATAGGAATACAAATATTTGAATAGTAACAATATTTAAAACAAAAAAACACAAAAAATTCTTAATTTTTTTTATTTTCAAACCATTTCTTTTGTCAAGTCATACAGCCATGTTCCTCCTCCTTGCCTTTGAAAACATTTTCATGACTTTCATTCAAATCTGTGAGCTGTCCAAGAGAAAAGATCTAGAAATACAGCAATTAAACAAATGAAAGAGTCTTGTGCCAACCCAAGAATGGATGGACAGAACTGAAATATATGTTACTGTTCACAAAGAAGTGGTGTAAATAAAAATGGATTGATACATCAATGAATAAATGTAAAGATTAGATGATAATGAGACAATGAGATATTTATTTCAGAATCATTGTTAATCTTCATCTTGCACAAATGAGGAAAGTAATCTTTCATAGACTCAATAATTAAATATGACGCATCAAATTATAAAACAAAATGGAAATAGATTGCTGAGCACTTTTCTTGAGAGAAGATTAAGCTTAAAATTGGGAAAAAGAAGTCACAGGCTAGAGGAGGAGAACATTTAATTAAATAAAACTGATCTAATTAAAAGTATCAAAAACAAAATTAAGATAAGCAAAATGTGTTATATAGTTAGATATTCTTAAAATCTGTGAATTTTAACCATGGAAAACACACCCATCTTTATTAATTTAAAGATAACATCACCCTCTGAGTAAGTTATTCTATAATATAGTTAAAGAAAATGAAAAGAAAGAACTCTGTAAAGTCGTTTAATGATGGATTGATCTTTTATGAAATACTATTTTTGATGGGTTAATTCACTGATGTTTGTGTTTGGTTTGCTTCAGCAACAAGGTCATGATCAAAGTCCATGAACTATTAACAAATATTTATGTAGACCTTAAGTAGTTTTTCAGGTAATAACAAGTCCCCAGCGTCTTAATCCAGGGTTCTCTGAGAAGTCATCATTTTAGAGAGTTGGGTTTTTTTTTTTGTTTGTTTGTTTTGTTTTGTTTTGTTTTCCCCTGTCCCTGCTTCCCTGAGTGTGTTTTTGGTTTAGGACTTGATTTGGGTAGACTTTCAGTTCAATTGCCTTGTATCTCTAAAGTCACAATCTTGAGGAGGTAGAGGAGAAAATTTTCTTCCTACAAAGGCAAAACTGCAATCAGTGTCCACATTGCTTTCACACAAAGTGTCTTTTTGGTATTTGAATTGAAGGACATCTCTTTGCCTCTTTCTGCTAGAGACCTTTTATTGTTAATATGGTTTTGAAAGTTTTCCTTGTATCGGTATTTTGTGAGGATGTGAAATTAATCTTTTTTTCAGTAATCATAAGAATTTTTCTCCCTTCATTTATATATGTACTTTTACTAATAGTATCCTTATATTATCAGACACTGATCCCATAGAACAGTTTTTATCTTGAAGGAATTCTACTTTAAGAGCTGATAAATCTTTAATAAAAACAAAAATAAATTGCCCAAAATGATTTTGTGAATCAATGAAGAAAAGTGCTATCTAAAGAATTCCTGGAGTTGTAATGTGTCCAAGTTCATCCAAGGCAACTGAAGTTAAAGATAAATATCAACCATCATGTCTTTGGGAAGCACATAAACTCAGTATTAGATTTTGAATGGAGTAAAGGGATTTAGATGAATAGCAGTTGTCAATTTTTAGCAATTTTCTATGTCAACCTTGAGTCATATCTAAATAGGGACTATCAGGAAGGTTATCAGGTATCTCTTCTTTTGAAGAGATCCAATTTATGGATGGAAACATAGCTCCACAAAAAGTACATTTATTTCATTTTTAGAATTTCTACACTTTGAAATATTTCTTTACTACTTTCTTCACCCTGATGCCAGCCACGTAACATTATTTAAGTAATTTCTGTTGCCTAGAATGAATTGAATCTTTGTAAAACCATAATCTGACCGTGCACCATCACCTGGGCCTATATCCCAGGGTTCAAGGCAGCAATAAACACAGGGGGTTAAGGAGGGCAATTGAGATGTCTCTGCCCAAGGGGAAAGCACTCTCCTGCATTTGTTCCTGAGAACTTAAACACACACACACACACACACACACACACACACACATACACACACGCGCGCGAAGCTAAAAGACGCTCAATAACTTGTGAATATTAAACAGATGAGTGGAATTTCTCATGTCATCATGTTTTAGATTTCATTGATCAACTCATAAATTATAGTCTTCCTCCCTTATCTAGCAAGATGTGCATATTAACAGAGGGAAAATTGCACCAGAGACTATGAAAGCAATACAGGAATTGGGTGGGAAGGGACAACAGAATCACACAAATCAAAAGTATTGTCATGTTGCCTTTCAGTAAGTCTCTTGAGAGTTTTAAATAAATGTTAAAATTGTGATTAAAAATGAGAGAAGGCATTGTGAGATATTTATTATTTTTCCATAACAATAGGTTGATTATATTTAAAAGCAATTAAAGAGAATTTTCTTAATCTTTCCCTGAAAAAAGTAAAAACAGAAAATGTATGCCAAACTGTGTTAACAGTAATGTTAACATATACATATAGGTTTAGTTATTGATGTAGTCTACTTAATTTACTTAGAAAAGGACAATTTCATTTTAGTACAATAGAACAAGTTCTTAGTTTCTGTACTGTTTATAATCAATAAATGAGCTTCAACATTTTTGTAAATGGCCAAAACATAGTCTTAATATACAAATTAAATTTTACTGTCATATTTTAGATTCAGTTTCTCTTTCTTTGTTCTACCCATAAGTTAATTTATTCCTAATGTATATCTATGATAAATCTATTATTACAGAAAATTATATTGAATCTCTACATTATACTTAGGATTTTTCAATCAATTTAGCAAACATTTATTGGCATGTTCTCTGTATAAACTGAGGATAAAAATGATCAACTGTACTGAATGTTACAGAAATACTGTAATAAATTTTAGATGCTTTATTAGAGATAAACCTGACTCCCACCCCATGAGATGTGTTCTATTATTACTCCCAGTTTATAGTTCAAGAAACCTACATTTAAAGAGGCTAAGTAGTTTCCCAAAGTCATCTATTTTATAAGCAGTGGAGTAAAATTTCAATCCCATTTTACTGAATTTTGGCGTGAGCAAACCTAACTACATTGCTGTCCAGCAGGATTCTGGCAAGGATTGCTCTCCTATTTGAGGCTTTTCATATATTTATTTATAGTTTCAAATATCAGAGAGGTGATGAGATTCTTCTTAGAGTTATAGATTGATTTTAGACTTTGATTGTTTGAAAATATGTTACTAGTCTTATTATACAAGGAAAATTATGGACTGTGATTCTATTCTGTATATCAACCATATTTCACAATTTCCTCTAAGATTGGGACAAAAATTTGCAGAAGCCATCTTTCCAAAAACTGTCATATTAACATCTTGGGCATCTTTATGAAGTGAGCTATAAAAACTCACTATGAAGTAAGTTTTTCCAGAACTGTCTTTTAGGTTAGCATAGTGAAGAACTCAGCCAGTTTTCAAGACAATTTGGTGACAGTAGGAAAGAAGATCTCACTATTGAGCAAACAGCTAAACTTCCCTGACTACAGTAATTATAGTTGTCTGGGTAAATAGATCTTATTTTTAAAGTGATGGCCCAATCAGAATAATTCAGTCCCATCAATGTGAATTACTATTTCTGCAAGGGAGCAAGCCTGCCTGAAACTTTTGTTTTTCAGACACACCTCATTTTGGTGGACTGAAGAAACCTCAAAAGGTTTTGAAATCTAGATGTGTATTTACGTGCTTTGTCGCCTAACAGTCTTTTCATGCTTCTGACATATGCAATTAGAAAACAGTTTTAAAACCCCAAATTTTACAGACCTATCACTTTATGTGGTGTTAAATAAATGCCTTTGGTTGAAATTTTGGTTATTTCCTAGTTTCGGTTTATTCATTCTTAATTAAAGAAAAATAGTACCTTTTTGTCTATACCCTAAGATTATTTGGAAGTGAGTTAATATGCATAATATATAATGCTTAATATATACAAATAAAGTCATTATTAATTAATTATTGATTGATACATATGGTTATGATTAATATTTCTCATTAGAGGAATGTTTTTTCCAGAAAAAATGAGTTGTTAATTTTTTTCAACATGTTAATTTTTCTGTATTGTATCTCTTTTATTCATTCATAAATGACTTATAGTCTACTTTGCTCTTTCAAAGGCTTAATGTAGCTTACAATGTTAGAGGTATACAAGTGAAAAGAAACTCAGAAAATACTATGTAGATAAAATTCTAATATGAGTAAAATAGAGATAGATGAACTCTTATTCATTCAGTTATCCTGATAAATTAATTTATGTATCTGTACAATAAATTTAGGTTGAAGTTTTCTGGAAGCCAAGGAACAATATAGAACCCAATAGTTAGTACAGTTTCTATTGTTGAAAAAGGAATAAAAATTCTCAAGAAATGTAGAGAGTAAGGGCTCAATAAACATATATTTAAAAGTAGACTAGCAAATGAATGAATTAACCTGGAAAGATATTCTACTCCAATTCAAGCCTCTCACCACTATATGTCAGTCATAACAAATCAGGTAGATAGATGACATTGGATCACATAATTTTTGCTACGTAGCTTATAGGAAATATTCATGAATGTTTTCCCCAAACATAGCATTGCATTTAGGCAAATGTTTGAAGAACAACCTGGGTTAATTTGAGATTTGATTTTCCAGTGCTTGTCTGATGTGTGCTATTTCCATGGTGGGTTCATGAACTGCTCTCCAATTTTGACCATAAAGTTTAAGTCAGATCTACCGGTATCAATTTGAAAGTTAGGTACACTGGCCTGAAGTCTGTCCACATAGAAGAAGACATAGCATGGAGGCAGGGTGGGAGAACTGGCTGTTTGCAAGAAGGCTGCTTCCAGGGTACACATTTGGCACTTCATGGGACTCTTCATACACCTTCACATTCCATTTGATAAAACCCTGCCTTAGAGTTGACCATCATTCTTAACTGGTCACCTGTCCCATGAAGCTATGGGCAGTTTAATCATTTCATATATTTTTGTGTAATGGAAAACTTTAGTTTTGACTCATGGACAGTCCAATATTCACAATAAAGGGAGAGAGGGAGAAAGAGAGAATTTCAAATTGAAAATAGGTCACCAAAGGAGCACTATTGACACTTATGCACAAAGTTGGTGCTGCAGAAAAATGCCATCAAGGGGAAAAATGACATTGGAATGGGAAATAGAATACAGTATTTAAAATACCCGTATCCCAGCACCATGAGTTTAGATTTAGCCCTTGTTGCTCCTTTCATGACTTGGTGAGTTTTGCATCTCGATTGCCCCAGGCAGGTGTTCACCCTAAGTCTAGCACATCTTCCTGGAGGTACCCTTGGTTGGCTTTGGCGTCACTCTCTCCCTCTTCTTCCCCATCAAACTGCGGACCTTCTGTTGCCCAGGCTTTCTTTGCTTCTCCCTAACGGAAGATAATAACTGCTACTATCCTTCCTGTGATGATAGAAGCTTTTTATACTTATCCGTGGTTTTGTCCCCCATCATTTTTTCTGTCTCTCGTTCCCTCCTTTCCAACTTTCCAACATTTTTGTTGTTCTCATTCTGCCCTTAAGGTTTTCCCACCATGCCTCAGTTTTTTGATGCCAAAATAGAATGAGAATTTTAATGGTTATAAAATAATGTGTAATGACATAATTACCTCCTTTCTCATATAAGTGTTCCATAAACCCACTTGGACACCATATTTTGAACAACTGTACTTCATTGCCGATTCCTCTTTTCTGAAGATGATGAGCTGAATTCTTGGTTCTCAACTAAGAACAGCTTTCTGAAAATATCTACATCAGAAAACATCTATTTAATGCATTATAAGGGTGACACTATCTAGGGTCTTTGTTGTTCCAGAGTAGGATTTAAAGGAATGGTAGTGGATTAAATTTCATGTTTCTTTCCTTTTGTGTATCAACATAGAAATGAAAAACAATCATACACAGAATTTTGCTTTTGGGTCAAAGATGTTAAGGCTTGAAACTCTGATAGAGTGCTATTACTTTAGAGAGCAACTATGTATTTTTCTTTAAATAGAAAGTATCTCATAGGATATTTGTTTCTCAGAAATGTTAATGCACTCCCATTATCAAATAAGTCTGGAAAATTCTGGGTTTAAGAAAGTTAGACTGGTAAACACAGGTTATCACAGAGCTGTGAATAGGTTAAAATGTTTGAGAGTCACAGAAGGGTTTCAGATAGTCCTAAAATGGGTATTTCTTAAGTGCATTTCACCTCAGAAAGTCATGACCCTGATTATCCCTGGTGTGTGTTTTATAAAATGTTAGTCCAGATACTTATTAGCATTGGACAAGAGAGATTACTCACTGTTATCATTTTTAAGTTATTTCATTTGTAAATATCACATAACTTACGAATTGTTCCAATATAATCAGGTGCAAAGTATGTCAGATAGCATTATTTTTTTCTAAATTATATTTATTGGTGCAAGCTACCCATATGGTGAAGTTAGCCAGAATCTCAATATTTGTCATTTCTTAGGGCATTCTTTGCCTCTTCATGTGTAAAGCTAGACAGACCACTGGTCAGTTGCTCCTGCTGAGGTGCTATTTGCTCATGCAAAGTAGTGACTCCTTCAACAACATCCTGCCCTGAATCAACCCTGTCTGCAGGGATCATTTTTGGGGTTCTAGAGTCAAAGTCAGAGAAGGCCTGAGTGCCTCCCGTCCAAGGACTTGCCTCTTGTTCAGCCATGCGTGTGGCTGCCATTTTGGAAAACACTGGTTCTCATCATCCTAATCTAAGAGCATCAAATCGCCTCTCTCCATCTCGCTTTACATCTCTCCTTTCTTTTATTCACAAGAGCAGCCTTAATACTTTCCCTTTGGACAATTCGCCCAATTGTCTAAAATACAGAAACAAATTCCTTCATATTCTGTCTTGCCTCTGTCGTACAATTAATTGTCCAGTCCTGAAACACGAAATATCTGTCAACATTCCACAGAAGAGAGGTAAAAAGGAACTCCTTCCTCTGAGGTGAAAACACAAAAAATTCACCCAGTAAAGCATGCAGGAGACCAATTATTTAATTATTAAGCATGCAATCATATTAAGAAAGCCACCTATATAGCAGGTAGTTGATATGGAATATGGTGTTGAGATACTATGGTATCATCTCCAGTTGCCCAGAGAAGGAAATGTGTGGTTGGTTTGATGAATTTTCTGCTCTTACTAAATAAAAAAAATTGATATAAACCCTACATTGATGATCCTATAAAAGGAAAAGGTAAACATCTACATCAAAGATCTATTTCCTGTTTTTCATGAGGATGTAGTGTAACCTATGCCTATATATTGTCATACGGACATTTATTTGTTTTAGAAGAAGAAAGAAAACAGATATTAAAATGTGACTAAGTATGTTGCATTCGGATTGAAGGTTTATAGAACAAAGCCTTCTTTCCCTTAATCAATTCATCTGATAATTTTCTCCACAAATGAGAACCCTATTTACCAATCTACATGTTTTAAACATATAAGCAGACTGCTGCATATAAATGCTATTCTCACATTTTCCACTGTTAACATAACATGAATAAATATTGCATTATTCATGGCATTAACCCAAAGTTGATAAAAACAAAAAAGTCTCAAATTTAAAATCAGTAAATCTCCTGATCCTTTTGGCTCTTTATTCTAATTACTTCACAGTGAACTATCCTGACCCTTTTGGCTCTTTATTCTAATGAGTTCTCAGTGAAAAAATTGAACAAGTATCCATGTAGTAAAAAATGAAAATATAACTAATGAAAATACAAGTAATGTAAAAGAAAGTGCAGGTTGTTAAGCTCACACCAGATGACACTATAATTTTGTGAGATATCCTTAAAAAGTGACATAGTACATGGGTTGAATTTTGAGCTTACACAAATACAGAATATCAGGAACAGTGACATTTAACAAACACACACACACACACACACACACTCTTGCATAAATTTTCACATGACATGGATCAGAGAAAGTTGATGGATAATTAATATAAGTAAAAAACCGGTTATACAAACATCCATATGTTAAAGCCTTTGCTCATTTGAGTTTTATAAGGTAGAAAAGGCAAGAGGGAGAAAATCTCTTCTGTGCTTACAGCAGAACCGTGATACCTGCCTGCTCCCCAGTACTTTGTATTTCATGCACTCCTGGCTGCTGACTGGCTCAAGTCTTTTCCCATGTGACTCTGTCTGCAAACCTGGAGACACCGCAGGTGGGAAGTGCAGGAGAGAAGGATGCTGAAGCCCCAGCAACCATGAGAATAAGTGTAAATACCCTAGAACCCTGTGTCCCAGAGGAGACAACTTTGACAGAGTTTGCACAGATCCCCTACTTTCCAGCAAGACAAAGGCTTGTATCCTTAAACTGGAAACGGTCTTGATAGTGCTTTATTTATGGCTTTCTCTTTCCCATCTCACATCTCACTCCCCTACCAAATAAAGCTCCGCTTCTGGAGTTCTCGTCTCACAGTCAGATTCTAGCAGTGCCAAAGGAAGCCTGCGTTCTAAACACAAGCCAACTGCGAAATCAGTGAGAAATTTGGGTGTTATATCTACTTTTCAGGGACCCAAACAGAGAGCAAAATTGGGAAAATTCCTCCCCCTCCCACAACCTGCAATTCTGAGATTCCCAAATGAAGAAGAAGAAGAAGAAGAGGAGGAGGAGGAGGAGGAGGAAGGGAAGGGGAGGGTCAGGAGAAGAAAGAGAAGGGAAAGAAGAAAGGAAGGAAGGAAGAATGAATGAAGTTATCTTGATTCTTAACTTTTTAAACTTTATTTCTTGTACGGCTTTGATCTCTGATCTTTTAGGATATATTTTCCATCTATAGCCATTGTAATGTGCTTCCATAAAATCACACATCCACTGTCTTTTCTTTCCTTCCCATTTATTCTTTTCAGCCCTACAGACTGTATGCAAAGAGGTTCGTGTCTATGTGTTTGCAAATGCTTATTGTGCACAGATCCAACTCTCCTAGAAATCAATACAATTCTTCACCATTTTTAATGTTCTCACAGTCATGCTAAATAAGAAAGCAGAAGGAAGGACAAGTGACTCCTTCCCAAGTCAGAGGCTACAATGCTCAGTTTTTCAAGGAAAACACTGGTATACATAGCAGTGCTGCCTGTGCAGTTTCCAATATAGATACATGGTTGCGTCTCACAGCATCCCAGGGAAACTGAAATGTGAGTTTTCAACTTTTTTCTATTTCTTTACATTTACCATGTATACTCTGAAAGGCTGCTGTTTCTTGAGCAGTGACCCGATGCTTTATCATGTTTCAGAGTAGCATCTGACTTGGTGTTAGTATTGAAAAGCTTTGGTCTATTCATAATACAATACTTTTTTTTTTTTTTTATGAAGTATATGTAGTCAGGATACGAACAATTGTTACATTTTGAGAATTAAACTCTAAGATACACCCATTAAGAAAGAGTCAAATCTATGGAAATCTCTTCCTTTCCTGAACTCTATTCTCTGGTAAATTAAAAACCATGTTCCTTGGACACATTTGGTAAGTTGAACATGCTAGTGTGTTGGTGTTTACAACATTTTATTACCCATATTTGGTAGCATTTTCCCCTAGAAATGGTTGCAAAAAGAATCAGGATTATATACTCTAATATGTAGATAAGGTTTTATAACATACTACCCTCAATTGGATTACACTTTAATTATTATCTAATAGCATAAGAATGGAGAAGTTAACTGGATTTTTGTCTACCTGTCCCTACTGGACTCTGAGGACCAAGCTAGCAAAAGCGAGGCTTTCTGTATTTTCTCTGGGATCCCCAGTGTCCTTATGGTGCCCAAAACATTGCAAGTACAGCATAAATAAGCTTTGGAATGTATGAATTAATAAATACATAGTGTCATTAACAAAATAGAAGAATTTTCAAACAAGTTTATGCCTTGATTTGAAGTACTAATATAAATAATGCAGAATGCGCTCATGGACATGAGTGGTATTCATCAACAGAAGCCTAGAAACGACACATTCTTATGAGGTGATGTTGGAGACGCATGTCTGACTCAGAGAAGACAGACAGGATTCTGGCCCAAAGACTCAAGAATCCTTCAACAGTTGCCCCTCAGGTAGATGGACATATTTAAAATTACATACCTTTCTCAGTTTCAGATACATGGAGTAACCTACAGTTCTCAATGTAGTTTTCTACACTATTTCTGGGTTTTTCCATGGGGGAAAAATGTACAAGTCATGCCAAATTATAGGTTGTTAAATAAAATTTTATGTATCAATTTAAGAACAAAATAAAAATATGTACATATATAGACTGAGGTAATTTTATTTAGAATTGCTATTTTTGTCTTTTTAAAAATATATGCATATTTTAATTTAGCTCCTGTGAGTCTTTTCATGAGAGAAATTGACTTTCTTAATCAATTATTTAAATCTTGGTAACTCAATTCCAGATCCAGAACTGTAGAAAGTCTGTCTCTAGAGCCTCCTTGGAGAGAGGATCAGTCAGATTCTTTTGTATTTGCTGGGATCTTAGTTTGGGTATAAAAACCGCAACAGAATGAAAACTATTTTACTTTAAGGCTTTTGGGAAAATGTAGGAATTAGAAAATAACTGTGTTCTCATGGCTTGTTCTGGCTTTAAACTAGCCCTCTTCCTGAATTAGTTCTCACGCACTTGGCAGTACAATTATTCAAAATGCCAGACCTAACAGCAGACTCCACATGGGCAGCCCCTCTCTAGGAAGTTCCTCCAGCATTGTCAAAATATATTGGTTATCCCAACCCTCACCCTGCCCACCCTATTTTGATTTGAAACTGAGAAATGTGTGTGATGCAAAGATTCTACACCCTTCCCAGATGCGCTCCCTCAGAGCACTTACAGCATGCTGGGCATTTCCTCCAGTGGAAGAGCTCTGTTCAAAAGGAAGCTGGTTGTTAATGCAACCCATCAGATTCCATCCTGGGGAGTCCAAACGGGATACAAAGGATCATTGACCTGGGGACTGCTCACTAGATAAAACAACATGGTCTGGTTATACTTAAGTTTTTCTTACTTTCTACATTCATATATCTGTACGTCGCCTTCCCTCAAACTCAGCAGATGGGTGAACAACACAATGTTGTAAGAAGGTTTTCAAGGCTGCAAAGCATTAACCAGAGGATGAAGTGATGGATTGCTAAATATGGGATTGGTAGATGCAGAGTTGGAGTGGAACCAGCAGAATCAGGAAGAGCACAGGTGCACTCCTGGTCTCACCGAGATTTGGTGGATAGTTCTACTTTAGCTTTATCTAATTTCTGTACCAAGATCTAGATGTGCCCAATTTTCATGTTTCCATCTGTCCCTGTTAGAGAGTCAGAGGTCTAGTTTCCTTCATCCATGGGTATCTCCATTACCTGAGCGAAGTTAGATGAATCTGTATCTCCTACAACCATAAGAGCTTACAGATCCCACCAGTCGCTAATTATCATAAGCACATACTGTTCCAGATACTCTTCTAGGATCTTTATGATACATAAAATATGTTTTCTTATTAAAATATTAAAATATTCAAACTTCACCCCTGCATAGCTATCCAGAGATTGCTTTATAGGACTTGTGCATATGTATATAGATAACGAATATTGGAACCAGCATTCAAAGCCAGGCCTATGCTATTCCAAACACAAGCTCTATTCACCAGTAGAGACGATTACCACAGTTGATTATTTTTTTATTTCCATTTTCTTGCATTCCTCATTCTTCATCTACCCCAAGGAAGGAAAATTTAAAACACACTTCCTGTCTATAAACTGGAACCTAATTTAAGTTGCTGATTAACATGGAGAAACGTGATGGGATCTTTCCTAACAGTTTGTAACGTAGGATCAGAAAATTTCTAGACGAATACCAGATGACTCTGCAGTCAAACATGTTTGCCCTTGAGGTTGATCAGTGACAGTGACCGCTCCCTGCTCTGCCAGGCATCTCTGACATATGGTGGCCCAACGACACTTCCTCATTAGAACAAAATTTCTAGTGCCAGGAAAATCTGTACTCTTCCCTGCATTATTTTCAGGACCTAGGTTCAATCCTTTGGTTTGAAGTACCTGCCAGTTCTAATACAGTAAGCCTTATTTGAATTTTTATTAGGTCAAAATTAAACAGAATAGATCATAAAATTTGAGGTAAACTCATTTGATCTCTTGTTTTCAATGGAGGTGTTCTTTCGGGAAAAAAATGCCTCTTATCATTTTTTTTTCTTTTGCCATTTACTAAATGTTTATTCCTCTATTTCTTTATTTTTGTGGAACACCTGAGAGATGCCATTTGCTTGCTGGTTTAGTAAACCATAACAAAAATATTCATATTTAACCTTTACTTGCTGAATTAGGTTGAATTTTATTTCCCTTGTGAGAGGAATAAAGGGTAGGGCAGCCGTGATTTTCAAAAGTAGGTTTTTTTTAAGAAACAAAAATGTATTCCAAAAGAGGAACTGCAACCAAACTAATTTAAATGTTGACTGTGCTTGTCTCATTTTTTAAATTTTGAGTGAGTTTATTTCTATGTTAAAAATGAAAACCTTTATAGGTTGAAAAATAAACTCTTAACAGAGGAGTTTACTATCAAAAGATGAACACCTGAGGTAGCAGTACCAGTGCTTGCGAGCTGGAGCTTCCATAGCTGGGCCTGTATGAAAGGTATAAGGTCACGGCATAGTCTTCCTGTAGTTACCGTGCAGGTCACTGCGTTCTACTGGATCACCACATGTAGCCGTGCATGGTTCTAACCCTGCTTTCGAGGTCTCTACCAGGAAGTGTTAGGACTGGGCTGCTGTCACTCAAACCACTCTCTGGAGTAGGTGGGTGCCACAGCCAGGCTTTGGGGGCCAGGTCATGAATTTGCCACCCCTAACCAGTGACTGTTCTCTGCGGTAGTTATCCATTTTAAGAATCAGACCCTCGAGGAAGATGTTCTTTGAAGAAAAAGTTATGGCTTAAGACAAACAAGCAAGTTTGTATACCACTGGATAAAAATCCTTAGCCTTAAAAAAAAAAAAAAAAAATTCTTGCTCTTATAACCCAGAACAATTTTTTTTTTAATTTCATCACCTGCCTTTTTATTGAGATGAAGGTAAAAATGTGATAATATGACTGTTCACTGAATTAATCCTGTTCAATACTTCCATTATTGAGTGCTTTAGTTGGCTAGCCTTCTGTTTTTCTTTCAGAAAGTCTACTAGGAGGAGATAGGCTAAGAGATATACATTTTTATGAATATTAATCTTTTTAAAATTGTGTGAAATGGTTCAGTGACCTAATAGATAGTTTTATTGTACTGATGCATGTGTGATCCTAAAGATAATTACGTAAGTTTAAGTCCTTTTCTTAACCAATCAGCAAGGAGATCAAATTCATTTTTATAATCCACAATAAACTTTGTGGATGAGAAATGGTGCTATTAATCTCAAGTACAATGACAGAAATAAAATTATGTGAATAAAATTTTTCCTTGTGCTTCATAAGCAAAAAAAAATATGGTCTCTATTTACAAGAATCATTAAAATGCTGTATTCATTATTTATAGAATAGAGTCATAGGAAAATGATGAAACAATAAGGAAATTGCATAAGAGATGAAGTGTGAATCTCATCTATCTACAAGAGGAATTAATGTTGGTAATATTTTCATAAGGGAAAAAATGCTGTAGTATTCACACCAAATAGATTTGGAATTACTGGTGCTATACTAATGTATGAAAAGCCTGCTTGAAGAAATAAAAATAAAGTCAAAATGTAATACCATCCAACATTTATATTTGCTTTTATCAAGATTGTTTTCTAAGCACTTGTCATATACTAATTTATTTAACTTTCACTATAACTCTGGGTTTGTTTTACTACTATTGTCTACATACAGAAGATAAGATGACTGGGGAGCAATAAGGTTAAGGAAGGTGCTTAAGTTAAACAGTTAGAAAGGTTAGTTAAGGCATTGCAGCTTTTGTTTAAGCCATTTATGTTACTAAATTATTTCTTAAGCTATTATCTTTCATCTTTCATCTGCATCAGACACTTGTCCCCAGTTATTTCCTGAGGGTGTGCGTGCGTGTGTTTCTAGCTAGAGCACTGTGTGTGTTAGCTTTACATCTCTGTGACCAAAATACCTGACAAGGACAACTTAGAGGAGGGAAGGTTTGTTTTGGGCTCTTGGTTTCAGAGGTCAGCCCACGGTTGGCCAAGTCCATCGCTCTGGGCCCAAGGGGAGGCAGAACGTCTTGGCAGAAGGGCATGGTGGAGAAGCGCCACCCCACTCACAGCAGCTGGGCTGGAGAGAGGGAGGGAGTGCAGGGGCCAGAGGGAAGGTGAACCCTCCCAGGACTCCCCCCAGGGCGGCCGTGCCCCGCCTGCCCAGAGTTATCACCCTGTCAGTCAAGTCAATTAGGCTACGACCCTCATAATCTGGTCGTTTCACCTCTGAACCTTCCCACATTAGCACAGAAGACTGGGGACACTTCATATCCAAACCACGACAATACCCACACTTGGAGGCCTGCACTTGGCTGAGGGAATCCCCTAGATTTCCAACACTTCCCACCCAGACAAGCATTGGTGTAGACAAAGACGGAGAACAGGAATTGTGGGAAATGTAAAATAATAATGATAAATCAAGTCAATTCTCTCCTGTCAGCACAGACACAGTTCTGGAATATGTGGGTGCTGCAATCCACCCCGCCCCAGAGAGCAGAGGTGCCCACAGCCGACCGCCCCCTAGGCAGCGGCTCTCCCCTGCCACGTATGCCAAGCCTTCTGAATTCTGGTTCTTCAGCAGCTGTGCGGGTCATCAGCCCAAATCCTCGGAGCCGTCATAGATGCCTCCGCCTCTGTATCATCCCTCAACAGCCAAGGGTCACAAACTTTCACCAGTTGGTCCTGTTTGTATTTTAGGGCCTGCTCGCTGCCCTCTACTGGTTATTTTTATTAACACTTAATTTAGCAACTCATCGACACACTTTTTAAATAATTTAAACTCGATTTCCTCCTTACCAACAAATAATCATTAACTAAATTTTCTATAGCAGAAAAGAAAAAGAAAGAAAATACAAATTACTTACAATATCAATAACTAGAGTCGACCAAGGAAGGGCTTTTGCATATCTTCCTGCAGTTTTTCTTTTCTCCTTTTGCTTCTCTATTCTCCTTTCCAGCCCAGCTCCCCGCAAGAAGGATATTTTATAAAATTGGACTGAGGTTTCAGATATGGTTTGGTTGACTGCCTTTTTCATCCATTTAGTTTAAATAACTAGCAAGAGAATTCAATGAGTATGACTACATTTTGTTTCAAAAGTAGCATTTCCTAAAAATAATGGAATGCATGTGTGCTTATTATAGAAAAATGTGGAGAATGAAAAAACAATTCACAATCCCACTATTCCACTGTGCCGTAGCCAAAACTTCCTCTATTTCTCACCAATATTACTGCTAATTATGTTCTCATTTGCATCGTTGTCTCAATCAACATTCTGCCACCTCTCAACCTACCATCCACACTGCTTCCAGGACCTGTTTCCAGATCACGAATGTGGTATGGTCTCCCTCCTGAACTGCCAGCCTCTACCTTCTGACTTTGTGCTCTCTGAATGACCTATTATGCCTCAAAAAGTACTCCCTTCCCTTAATTTGCTTCAGTCCTCAACCTGGTAGGAGTGGAAGGAGGCGTTATGTTGGGTGAGGGTGGGAACCTCAGTAGATCTGATGTGGATTCAGGAGCTGTGAGGTTGGATCCCCACAGCATGAGAGTAAAACCACATTTCCTGTTTCAAGACTGGTTCTGGGAAATGGGGTCCAAACTAAAGCTGTTTATGACCCAGCCCCACCCTTTTTAGCCAATCTTAATTTTATTCAAAACTTGGCTACAAAGGATGGGACTGGGTTATTAAGTATTGAGGGGTCAAAGAATCCCGAATTTAAGCTAGTGACAAATGTCTCAGGGTCTCAACCTGGAGCAGACGATATGCAATTGTTTGAAACACTCCTGTCTTACACCAAAGGCCTGCAATCCCAGCTACCGGAGAGACAGAGGCCAGCCTGGACAACTTAGGGAGACGTGGTCTTAAAATAAAATAAAAGGAGCAGAGGATACAGCTCAAGGTAGAATGCCTCTGGGATCAGCCCCAATACCACGTACACTCACACACACACAGGCAGGCTAAGGGCGACCTGCAGATTAGAAGACTGAATGACAGAGGAGGTGGAGGGTCACTCAGGAGCCAGTGCTGCTGATGTTCTTACCCCACACAGGGAGGACAGGGAAGGGGACAGGACAATAGCAGGTTAGGAACATGCATTCCACCAGAGTTGACGCCTGAATGTGTGTCTGGGAACTGCTAATGCTCTAATTTGCAGGCACTTAGTAGGCATGCAGCAGGAAGCTTCTGAGCTGGTCATAGATAGCTACTCAGAGACTTAGTTCCTTCGGCTCCCAAGCTGAATGCTGAGTCTCAAGTATCTCTGTTTTCTAGCATTTCCTTTGATGCTTGGTTTATAAACAGCAGTCAAGTTGACAGTCCCCTGCAGTTGTAGTCATTTAACAAGAATTTTTTTTTTTTTCAATTTAAAGAGGCTGTATGAGTAAAATAATTGTGATTGTTAGTTTAAAAAATACTTCTTGGATGTTATACATTTTCTAGCATCTTTCTCTATATACCTTGCAAATGAAGGTAGATTTGTTTTTATTTGCTATTATTTGATGTACTTTATTATATCAATTTGTTTTCAAAAACTACTATTCATGGGTGTTTGAAGTTGTATTTTTATCTAAGTCTGGTTTATTTCATTGTTTTTGATTTTGTTTAAAAGCGTGATGTAAACTTTATAGAGTATTGCTAGATAACTGAAATAATTTTTAGCTTTCGAAATGCCTTTTTAAAGCCATTTATTTTTCTCCCTCACAATGTTTTCTTATTTTTAGATTCCTTTTCTACATATAATAATGAAAAAAAAAACAGTAATAGGATTCCTTTTTTTTTTTTTCCAGCCAGAAATTAATTGAGTGATCAATCACTAATAAAAAGTGTCACCACGACAAGAGAAAATTTGGGTTATTTTACACAATCCTACCAACTTAAAGCTCACTTGGTAAATTACTTTATATCTGAGATGAGGAATCTCTATGGAAATCAAAATAAAATATGCATAAATTATCCAATTTTTCTCTTTAGTACTGGGAATTGAACCTAGGGGCACTTAACCACTGAGCCACAGAGCCAAATCTCCAGCCTTTTTTATTTTATTTAGAGACAGGGTCTCGCTGAGGCTGACCTTGTACTCACAATCCTCCTGCCTCAGCCTCCAGAGCTGCTGGGATTACAGGCATGTGTCACTGCACCTGGCAAATTATCCAATTCTTATTAAAAAAAATAAAATAAAATGTTCTTTAAGATCAAACTAGTTACTTGTTACAAGGTAAGAAAAATTAGGGTTTGGATGAGCATGTGATATCTTCATTGTGTTAAGTAAAAGTGTTAGTGCAACATCTTGTAAGAATAACCAGAAGCACGTACCACAACATGCCATTCATTTCCAGATAAGCATATGGTCCCTCTTAATCTGATGTTGTGCTATAACAGGTAGAGATGGAGGACACTTTCTGAAACCTTGATGTTATGGTTTGGATATGAGGTGTCCTCTAAAAGCTTATTTGTTAAAAATTGAAGGACCTTTCAGAGGAGGAATGATTGGATTATGAGAGCTGTAACTACATCAGTGGATTAATCCACTTGATGGATTAATAACTTGAAGGCATCACTGGGTGGTCTCTGTGGGCAGATGGCACATGGCTGGAGGATGTAGGCCCCTGGGGGCCTGTCCTTGGAGATTGTGTTTCATCCCTGTCTCCTCACCAGTGCTCTCTCTGAGTCCCTGGCTACCATGAGCTGAGTAGCCTTCCTCCTCCACATCCTCCCACCATAATGCTCTCTTTCATCTCAGGCCCAGAGCAAGGGAGCCAGCTGACCATAGACTTAAACCTCTGAAACCGGGAGTCAGAGTGAACTTTCCTCCTCTAAGTTTTTCTTGTCAGGTATTGGTCAAATAGTGGCAAAAAGCTGACTAACACATCTGACCTTGGCATGACCATGACATTGAGCATATTTAATGGCATTTCTATTCATGTGAGAGCGCTGATTAGAAATACCTTTTATAAAAGTGAGGACCCCAAACAAAGTCTTGCATAAAATTCTATCAGCCCCTAACTAGATGTTTGAAAGAATAATTTGTGCCAAAGTATACTATTTTCTGGCTACTGATACTGATGGAAGGAAAATGGTTTTTAAATGTTGAACAGATGTTTAGTGGGTTTACCACCATCATTACCCACATGCTATTCTAAATTATGTAAATTATTCTTCGAATTTAAGACATATATACATGTTATTATTTTGTCCTATTTCTTTTTGGTAATAAACTCTGAAACATAATCACTAGATTTGTACTTTTTACTCATAGGGATTCTTTATTATGACTGCTATTTCATTTATTTTCTTTGCCCATCTATCTTGGATACATTATAATAACTGAAATAAGAGTGGGGGATGCACATGCATCCTGGTTGTCTTTGCCCCGTATCTCCTCCTGTCCATGAAGATGGTATTCTGAACTCCTGTTTATCTCACTAAGATTGCCAACATTGCATCCCTCTGTATTCCACCCGGGCTCATAGTACACATTACCCAGGGAGGTTCCATAAGAACACCAGACTTCTCACTTGTTCACCAAACTAGACACAGACGTGCTACTGACTCTCCCCTATCTCAGGTATCACCAAAGTTAGTGACTAGGGCCTGATATTCCTTCTACCTCTTGGAATGCTTCCTCAAGGACCTTTCTTTGTCATCTTGAGCTGCAAAGCCTCTTCCCAGGAAGAATTATCCCAGCACTTCTCCTGCTTACTTCCTCCCAGTTAGAGGCTGATAAAGGTGAGCAATGTTGTGATCAGCATGTTGTGTCTCTCTGGTCTGGACTCGTGACATGGAATAGAAGATTCTCCATGGACTGACCAGTTTCAACTCTTGCCCCTGCTGCTTCCCAGTTATGTGATGAGAGCAAAGTGTCTACCTCATCTATGCCTCTGGGTGGTCATCATGGAATAGACGTCACAGGTGAGCATGTGTGTTCAAGTTTTCACTAAATGAGTGAGTGTGTATAAAATGTTAATGCTGGTGCCTGGCAAGTTGTGAGCACCAGGCAGCATTATATGCAGTTCCAGTTGTTATTGTCAGCTGGATGAAGTCCTCTAATATAGGTCTTGATGCTAGGGGGCACTATTGGGAGGTGCCGGGATGTTTAGAGGTTGGGTCTAGTGACACAGCCTAACGTCTTAAGGGCGTGTTCTCTAAAGTGACTGTGGAGCCCTACCCATCATCCTGTCTACTCCTACTGTTCTAATGCCATGATGTGCGCCATCCATCACCCTCACCAGAAGCTAAACTAATAGGGCAGTCTTACTTGGGCTTTAAATTTTCAAAATAGTGAGCTAAATCAACCTTTGTTACTGCATACATAGCCTGCCACAGGTATTTCATTATAGTGATGGAAAGTTGACTAATTTACCTCCTTACTCTCATTTTCTCAAATTACCTCTCCCCTCCCTGAACTCCTATCATGTACACCATTGGACACATGTGCCTACACATGCCACCCACGCACAGAACCTGTGCTTGAGAACCTAACTAAAGGTCCAGGGATGCATGCCCACACCATTCCAGTGCCATTCCTTCCATCTGCTATGCGTTCCTTTTAACTGAGCCATGGAATTCCTATTAGATATTCAAAATTCAGTTCAAGAAATTCCAAGTTTATTTTCCCCAGTACCATTTTCCAGGTGCTTTCATCATTTAATTACAGACTATGACTATGATCCTTATAGAAGTTCATAGAAAGTTGATACGATTTGAATATGAAGCGTCTTACCCAAAAGCTCATGTTAGGCAATGTAGCAATGTTCAGAGGTAAAATGATTAGATGATGAGAGTTGTAATCTCATCAGTGGATTAATCTTTAGATGGATTAATAATTTAATGGATAACTGGGTGTTTTAACTGTAAACAGGCAGGGTGTGACTGGAGGAAGTAGATCCCTAGGGTTGTACCCTGGGGGATTATATCTTGTCCCTGGTTCCACACACACACACTCTCGCTCTCTTCTTCCTGGCTACCACAAACTGAGCAGCTTTCCTCTACCCTGCCCTTCTGCCATGATATTGCCTTGCCTCAGGCACAAAACAAGGAAATTGGCCAACCATGGACTGAACCTCTTATACTGTATGTTTGTAATAAAATTTTCTTCCTCTAAATTGTCCTTATAAGGTATTTTGATAACAGCAATGAAAAATTGGTTCACAGCTGTCCTCTTACTAGTCTCTGAGTATCTAGAAAATAGTTTTATTTGTGTTATAACTCCAGAAGTGTCTGCATGTAGTAACATGTAGAAAAAAATGACTTGTTATTTACCACTTCTAGATAACTCAAGCATTAAAAAGTAGGCATTATATATAGAAATCAAAGGTCAAGAGTCATAAATAAAAGTTCTGACTCTGTCTCTTGGCATGCTGTAAGACCTCTTCCTTTCCTTCTTTTGTTCTCCTTCCATACATAAGTTGTTGACACACAACCATGCACCTGGCTACACACTAGGCACTGAGAAGATGATGATTAAAAAGGCATTACTGTCTTCTCCTTAAATGGAAGGAAATTTTAATTTTCAAATTCTTTGAATTAAATTGAGGAAAATGCTTGTACATCTAGCAAAATGTATTTCTTCTTTGTTATGTCAGAAAAAACACAGTCCTTGGGGAGACATTAAGTTACCTAAAATTCTAATGAAATTTACTGTCCTAAAATTAATATTGTATTAAATGTGCTCTCACAATGTTGAACTCTCTTTTATTTCAATAACTCAGTAATCTGCTAAGTGTTGAGCACTTTCATGGAACTGATGCTTTTTTAAAATATTGTACCCAGGATTTTTTATAGATGACACTGGGTCCTTTATCTGATTGGTAACAAATATGGGAAGAAGAAATATAATCATAAAGAAACTATTTAATTCCATGAAATTTTGTCTTAATAAAATTATTGATTCTTATGGATTCAGATTCCAGGTCTGTAAGATTACCAATAATCCTAATGTCCAACAGACTGAGGGTCAGATTGAGGATCTGAAACTCAGGATAATTATACGTGGTTTCCACATGAATTGTTTCAGTTATTGAATTATGTGTGAGCTTTATTAGGGAAGACACAGAAAGGAAATTGTGAGGACTAGGGAAAGGAAAGAATCCCAAAGGTGCCCATGTCCCACAGGTGCCCATGTTGTGGGCAGGAGAGCTAGAGTTCCTGTGCAGAAAGTACTTGTAGTGACATGGGAAGACGTGGTCCAATGGCGATGTCTGATCAAACCTCAGACACAAGCTCTAGACTGGGTGCTGGTTGTTCATTTCATGCGCCTAAATTCTGGAAAATACTGAAAACCCAGAAGGAAAACAGTCACAATACAGGAATGAATTTAAGCTCCTGTTCTCCATTCAGTTCCAAGTCAGCTAAGGGCATGTTATTTGACAGCTAGGTTAGCCTCCTGCAATACCAAGTCTCAGACAAAATCTCCTCAGACGCTTACAACTAAGATTTTTTATTTTAACAATATTTTGCAATTATTAATCATATATAATTATACATTCTTTTATATAATTGATATTTTTATTAACTAACGATGTAAGAATTAATCAGAAGGTTGATTCAAATGTGAAAGCATATTAGATAATATATAAAATAATCATTAAATTTTATTACATATTTATTAACTTTATATGTCAAACACTATACTATTTTCTTTGTAAATACTATACAACTTTATTTTTTTTATACCAAGAACAAACTAAATTTTGAGAAGTTACGGAATGGTTATGGCTGAGACTTGAGGTTGGTCTATCCAATTCCAAGAATCCTCCTTCCTGCAAATACTACTTTAAACGGTAATATTGGTGACAAATACAAAACACTTTCAAATTGTTTTGCACAAATCAATGTTGAAGCTATCTAAAATTGTCACCAGAACCCAGTATATCTTGAGGTTGCATCCCTAGTTTTTTGAAATCTTCATCAATAATAAGCATCTGATACCCCTGTTGCTGTTTGCCCAAGTCACAAAGGAAACATTTAAATATGTGAGATTTTATGTTAACAAAGTTGTTAATTCTTGAAAAATTGTTACGTATATAAATGAAGATTGAGATCTCCCAGGAGGAGGAAAAGTCGGAATTGCAGGATGTATTGGTGTTGGCTCACTGACAGCAATCTTCGGAGACTTGGAGAGCCAGGACCTTGTCTCTGCTCGGCCACTAATTAGGTGTCATCACCTTGAGCAAATCACTTTGCCTCTCTTGGGCTTTTGTTTCTTCATCTGTAAAATTAAGAGGCTGTACTAGCTGGCCTCTGAGCTTCCTCCATACCTAAAATTCTATCAGCCATGATCTGTAGAGAGCACTGGTCTTATCAGCATAGCTTCTACTGTAAAAATAATGTCAGTCTACTGGGCTGACACTACCAACCAGGATTCCAAAGTACTTTAGCAAACGCCAAATAATTAACTGTGACATTATTGGTCACAATGTGGTAGAGCATTCTTTGGAAAGCTTCTTTCTGGTAATCCAGGGGTGCAACAACATCATCATATCATGAATTATGCCAAGTTATGACTACAGACACTTCATTACCCTAGCATTTTGAAAATTTATGTGGTCAATCCTAGAAAAAGGAAAACCTCCTTTTCCAGTCCTCTGTCTCCTCCTGTGCTGGTGGCCTGAAGGTTCTAATGCTGGGTAAAATTTATATGATCTCCATTTTTATAAAGATGGAAAGGTTTCTCATCATTAGCTATTTGTTTTTATTTACTAATTGTTTTTAGGAAAATGGAAACAATTACAGTAAAGTGTTACCTAAGCCTGTGCATCTCCATTTTATGCTTCTTTTCACAGACAGCGATACAAAGATTGTTTTACTTTATCTGTAGTGCCTTTCAGAGTAAAATTCTGGAGGACAATTGTTTGCAGAGACAGAGGCATGTGCAATTTTTTACTTTACACCTTCAAATCACAAGAAGGGCAGAGGCAGGGCCAGCCTTAAAGAGAGCTCCAAAGCCACCACGGCACTGTTTTCCATTATTTGTGTCTTACACCCTGTGGCTTTCTGACTCATTTTTTTAAACTTTTACTGTTTAACATGTTAACTAGGTACAGAGTTGTTTAAATTTAAAAGGAATCAAATTTATGTTGTTCAGTTCCTCGGTTGCATGAGTCACATTTTAAGTGCTAGAATGCCTTCTTTTTCAAAAGCAGGAGACTTGGAAGGCAAGGCAAGGGAAGGGGCTGGCTGCTTCCACTCAGAGACCATGACTGGAAAGGGAGGAGGGGGAGTAGCACCCCTGGAGGAGACGTGCCTGAATAATTCAGTTCCACACATGGACCTTGGGTGTTGCCGCTGAACCCAGCCACAGTCTACAGTACCATGTGCTCCTAATGATGTCGCATTCCACCCACTCTACAAGGTTCTCCCCTGCTCCTTCCTGTCAGTCTCAACCCCATACCCAGAGGCAAACACGATGATGACATTTTCCACCGAAGATTAATTGTGCCTCAGTATTTTTTTTTTCTCACAAGGACACATGTTATTTCATAGGACAACAGATTGGAGTGTTTAAAAGTATCATTTCTTGTAGAGAAACTTGAGTTTGAGTCCCAACTCTGACCTTATGGAGTTATTGCATTTCCCTAAGCCTCAGTTTTCTCCTCAGTAAATAAGGAGAATGACAACAGCATTTCACAGGATGGTCACCAAGAGTAAGTGAGGCTGTGAATACAAAGAATAGAGACATAATTCAACGTGATGTTTGAAACAGTACACGAGTTAACAAATACTAGCTTTTGTTCTGATATAATTACAACAGTGTTATGGGTCCTGTTCTAGAAGTTTCACACTCCTTCCTGTCTATTAAGGTATAAGACTCATTTGGATTCCTCTCTGATCCAATGAGAAGAGGAACAGTAGGCCATTTACCCACATCCTTTTAGATAAAAGACCCAGGGACCATGAATGGAAGGAAAGTTAAAAATGAAAGTCTCCAAAAATCAAATTAAAGCATAGCACTGATGATGGTTCAAGTTTCTATGATAAAATGTGTGAGCAATATCAAAAGTGTCGAAGCGCAGAGCCCAGTTTACGAGCCTTGGAAGAACTTCACATCAGCCACTCCCCAAGTTTTATTCCACCAGTTTTATGGGTGACTCATCACAGCCCAGATTTTCAATGAAACAGTTGACGATATAAACCAACCTCCTATAAAACAACTCTAGTACAAATCCCATCTTTACATAATGCAATTTAATAGAACTGCTGTTTTATGGGATGAAAGTCACTGGGTAGCTGGTGATTTCATGTGTTTACTCCAGAGTGGGAGGCAGTTCCTTGGTCTGTACTTTGCTTTGAGCAAAAGGAAAACGGGATTTCTAGGGAGTAAATAAGCAGGGGTCCTGTGACAGGTGATATCTGGGGTCTCCGAGGCCTTGGCCTGGAGGTCAGGCTGGGACTGACCCTGGGGGAAACAGATGAGCCAGACTCAACTGCAGTTGCTACTGAAACACTGGCTTCGGTGTATGGAAAGGAAAAGAAGCAGGTTTCAGCAACTGTCAAAAAATGGTTCGGTCAAAATATAAAATTTTTTTTTTTAGCACCCTGTCTCGTCACTAGCCCAGAACAAGAGCAGTGTTATAATATGAAAATCCAGAAGCCTACGATGTATTCCAGGAGCCTGGTCAACATGGATGCTGCTGTGGCAGATGCTGACGGTCATCACCACACCCTGGCCACTTCCTCCACTGCTGCCTAAGGTCTGAAAGGCAGCCAGCCCGGCACTTCTCCCCAGCACTGATGTCACGGAAGATCACTCTGCTACCCGCATGTCAGCCCAGATGATCCCTGGATCTGACACTCATAGGAGGGCCCTCACAGAAACACCCGTGGACGACCGTGCGCTGAAGTCAGCTGCCTCCCCTCTTGTCCTCCAGGTGGGGTGGCTCTGAGGCACTCCTGCCAGGCTGTCAAGTGCCCCCGTGGGACTGAGCTCCAGTCACCCTTGGTCCCTGCTGCCTTGACAAGGCATCTTCCCTTCCTGTCCTCCCTTCCCATCTCACTGCCCCGGATCCCTGTGATGTTTCCCGCAACTCCTAGATAAATGACCTGTACCTGAATCTTCATCTGAGGATCCACATTTTTGAGGTAATCACTATTCAAATGGTAAAAGGAAGCATCTTTATCAAAGCGTATGTGATCTTAGCTAAAAGCAGAGGACAGGGAAAAACTATGAGAACCACTCTCTCACAAAGTCCCGTGGCCTTCCTCACCCAAAGTCATTAAGTTCACTGAACATGTATTATGTGTCTTCTACCCATAACCCATTTACCCCGGGTATTTTACAAGAGAAGAGACACAGTAACTACGATACTGCATTCCATACTGGAACTCTAACAAGTTTTACCAAGTTCCTTCCAAATGTAAGGAAACATTTTCCTTTTCACAAGGAAAATCCTTTCTTGGACTGACATTGGTCCTGATCAATGCCATGAAATGGCAATTCTGTCAGAAAAACTTTACCTGCAATGAAGTTCAATTGTGTAATGATTTTTAGCTTATGATGGTTTCAAATTACCTTGAACTAACCCTGAGAACAAGGGTTAATTTCATTTTTGAGAGAATCCTGAGATAAAAGGATGTATCTGCAGCTCAAGATGTCCTTCTTATAGGAAATTATGTTTGATTTTTACAGAAGGATGATTTCTTTGTTGTTGTTGTTGTTGTTGTTAAAACAATAACTTTAAGGCAAAGGCATTTCTTAATGCAAAAAAAACGTTTTGTGAAGGTTTGGTTTCCAAGTAAGTTAACAATTGGATAATTTGATATGTGTTATTTTTACATCAGTTTCATCTCACTGGCAAAATTTAAGCATGTATTTCAAGTTTACAAGCCAGAAGATTCCATGCATTTATGGCTAGAAATCTGCTCTCCATGGACATAATATTTATGCCTCTGTGACATGCATCATTTGACTTGATGTCTGCTTAACCGAAATGTGATGGGTTGACATTATCAAACTGAGCAGATTTTCTGTAACCTTAAGCTGAATGTTCTTGTGTATGTACAGAGAGTGGCAAATGAGAGGTGTGAAGAGGCAGCAGATGCTGTCACATAGCGTTAGTCCAATATCATCATTAAAACCCATTTTGGAACAGCAGATAAGTCAATTAGAAGAAAATAATTACTTATATGAATATTTCATTAAATTTTTCTACACATAGTATTTTCCTGGGTCAATGCAATATAGCTGATTTCTTGCAGGATCTTTACAAAAAAAATCTTTATGAAAAATTAAGACAAAAATTTTGATAGCTTATTGTAGATTGAAGGACAATATAAAAAATAAGTTTTATAATTAATTGCACAAGTCAGAGATAAGAGCCTCTCTAAAGTAAGTGTCATTTCTCAATGTATTTTATTTCATAATTTAATAATTTGAATATTATTCTGAAGTGCTACATCATGCTTAATATTCATTGATACAATAAATATGTATTGAGCATCTTAGGGTGTCATGCACCATACTAGTGACTAGAGTTGAAAGGGAAGATAAACACAGATTTTTCCCTTCTGGAAAGAAAGCCAGGCATGGAGTGGGAATAGTGCAGGGTGGTACATGCAGTGACAGTTGCTGTGCAGAAGGAACATGTTGCCTCATGAATTCATGGAGTCCTACACCAAACAGTGGTTTAAATGACGCTGATTTATATTAAGCACATACTGTGCACAGTGTTGGGCAAAGTGCTTCCCATGTTCTCATCAGCTCCTCAGCATCCTTATGAAATATGTATGGGAGCAGATTTGGGTTTGTGGGGCCTGGGCTTTGCAGAATGTCAGAGACTTCAACACATTAATATTTAATTCGACAAATTTTTAGGAAAACATATGACGATGATGAGGGAGATGTAGAAGGGCGGATGCAACCAGGGCAAAATAGTGAGTGAGAAGTCAGGGGCAAAGGATCATGGGGAAGGTCCTCCAATGAGGTCAACTTCCTGTTGATGAAATTGCTCAGTGGACACAAGTGGGGGATCCAGTTAGACAGACACTTCCATACTTGTGCTCCTAAGCAGGGGTCCAAAAGAAAAAAAAAACTAAAATAGACATGGAGACATGTGGACATTGGGAGAGGGAAGGAGATAAGAAAGGGAGAAATTCTAAGGACCATAGAAAGAACAAACTAAAACTTCCCCACAGGACTCTTGGCTCCCAGGCCCCTTCTCTTTGGAGAAGTCTGTTACTGTTGCTTTTACAATAAACCTGCCTGCTTGTTTGAGATCTCTGTGCCCTGTTCTTCCATTCTTTGCTGAGCAGTGACAACCTAAATAGTAATAGTGTGAGCATGTTGTATGGGCTCTTGCAAATGGAGTTCTGGAGTTTAATCTTTGTTGACTTCACAATAAATCTTCCTTCCAATGTTAATTTTTAACTAACTTTTCAGATGAGGAAACTGAGCCGGTGTAAAGTTTAAAAGAAAATTCAATCTGTGGAATTCAGCAGACTGTAGACTGTAAGGAGAATCAGTACCATGGGCCTTGTGAATGAAATCCTCTGAATTCCATAGAATAACATTTGAGATATCTCATTGACCAGTTTAACTGACTCTGTCATTGACTGACAGGTGGAATTAAGTTCTCTTTACAGATAGAGATACAAAGACTAGGTGGCATTAATCCTCATTTCTAATATTTATCTGAGCTACATAACATAGCTCACAAACTAGAGCTCACAATTTAACTGATTATTCAATTTTAATAAGATTATTGAACTTATATTCTATGATGAAAAATGTTTTAAAAACTGAAATAGTCCTACTAGTCACATTGTATAAATTACAGTATTAATGTTTGAATAAATTAATTTATGGATTGCTCAAAATGCAATGATATCACACATTCTACCAAAGTAGCTAGAAGTAATCTGACATTTGATTCCATTTTCCAGTGTCATTACATAAAGGAAAGATGCTAGTGTCACTGGGTCAAGTAAAATAAGTTTCACAATTTTATCTATCTAGTTTTCAATATTAATGTTCCTATGATATTTAACTCAGCTGCAGAGGACCAAGATATTGATCAATATCTGTGGCTTATGCCCAGAAAACTGCATTGAGATTTATGGCTACCGTGGAAGCATAATTTAAAATTACAAAGAAAGTTTCTTTTTAATTTTGAGGTTTGCCAACAGAGTTGGACATGTATTGGAATTTTCACTTTTTAAAAAATGATACCTTTATATGCACATAAACAACTCTGCTGAAATGAAATTAGTCTGGGAATGGCAATTTAGATTTATAGAAGCAGGTACTTTAAAAATTAATCAGTCATTCCCCTGTGCTTGATAAAATTCAGTGTTTTCCAAGGGCACTTCTCTAATAGCTGTCCAGTGGTGCAGGATGCAACACCATGGAGAGCACTTTAATCTTCTAGACCAAATCAATGACGAACACTGTTGAACACAAGACAGCCCAGCAATCATGGCCTCTAATGCTCGGGTTAGCCTCAGTATGAGGGAGATATTAGCAGGCATCATCAAATAATCAATTTTAATCACCCGGAAAAATACAATACGCTCGAGAGAAACCAAGCATTCTTTATTAAGAGCATTTGATCTGTGTCTATGAGGGTCCCATGCCCTGGGCTTGTTGGGGTGATCTGTGTTTCCTAACTATACCAGCTCTTTCTTCCTGACCATTGCATCTACATTCTCATTACCCCAAGGAATTTGAAACCTTCCCATCATTCGAGGTCAAACTCAATTTCAAAGCTTTATACATAGCACAATTACATGTGTTCTTTCATTGCTGGAAGAAAATTTAATTACTCATAAAAAGTCTCAATAATATTATCACAAGATATTCTGGTCAATTCTAGAGACTCTTTCATGAACATCTCATGCCCCAAATCAGAAAAGTCTTTAAGTGTCAAAAGACAGATTATCCGTTTCCACCTTCACCAGCTTTGTAGTTTTAAGGGTACACGTTTATTGATGTCCCTGGAATATTCCTTGGTTTTCATGAAACTTTGAGTTTACTAGACTAATATCTACACCCTAAAGAAGAATGTTTATGGGTGTTTTGTTGCTGCAGAGAGAAGGAAATCTTTCACAAAAGTCTAAAGCCAAATTAGGCTCTAGAATCTTCATACTGATACTTAAAGGGAATTTCACAAATAAGAGGAGCTTTATCCAAAATCCAATTATGAAAATCATTTGCAAAACATATTTTAGTGACTTTAGCAAAACTTCTATGTAACAGGTTTTTTTAAATGAATAAAATCGATAATTAAATTGCTATTTTAAATATGAATAAAAGGGCAGAGAGATTTTTGACATTTTCGAGTGCAGCGCCGGAGTTGCCGTGGTGAAGCCTGTGGACCGTGGTGTGAGCATCGCAAAGAAAACCTACTGCACGTGGTCTGGCTGGCCAGGGCTCCTCAAGATGCCTGACGGTTGTGTTCTCAAGTACACCCACCGCCTCTCTCTCACCCCCAGATCAAATCTGTCAATGTTTGGAAATACTTGAACTTCTCAACTTCTCAAACGGATCTTCTAGATAAGTGCTGTCCACAAATGGTATGCCTTTACTCCATGTACAAACAGAGAAACAACATGTATCCCATTCGTTTACAATAAAAAAAAAAATTAAAAAAAAAAAAGGCATTGCCAGATTGATGAGCGTACGTTCTCCGGGGTTCTCATTTCTGCATCAGAACTTGCTCTTCCTATGACCACTGTGCGGCCTGGCTTGAGCTCACGACACCCTTCAATCCTCTGTGTTTACATCTACACGATAAAGATAACTGTCCTCCCCTTAAGACCGTGCGAATCCTGAGTGGGATGTTACATGCGTGCACTTAACATGTAAGGATAATTTGAGGGAAATAGAAGAATGATGTGTTTTGATTTTTTTTCCTGAACATTTTTCCTCTCCAAGGTATGCACCTTGAAGGGCCCCAGGAAGCATACTACCCCAGGAAAGAAGAGGGCATTGGCTGGCTTTGAGCATCAAAGAAATGCCTCACTGCAATAGAAAGGTCTTGAAAGTCAGGCTTTCCCTGTGGAAAATGATTTCCTAAATTCCTTTAATTTAGCACAATATACCAAATACTAAAATCTGCCTGACCAGATACTATAGCCTAGAGTAGAGAAGAAATAGGGCAGAGATAGGAATTTGAGTGGTGAGACAGTTGTATCTTGGTGTGGCTTGCTGCTGTGCTGGAGGGAGGGGTGGGGAATTAGACAGGAGAGGGTGTACCCTTGTGTCTCCTTTAGGGATCTGAAAGAGTAACCTCATAGGCTGTCTGCCACACCCACCAGCTAAAGCCGCCATCAGAAGCTGAAAGCAAAATTGAATGAGGTCAGGAGAAACAGTGCCTGAGAAGGTATCTCAGAACAGCCCCGGACACTCTATTAGGTGATGGCCAAGAGTCTGCCTAGGTCCCTGGGAGTCCATTAGGAGAGGGGTGGAGATGGACTCAGTTAAATGCAAGTCTGGTTCCGGAGCCTAAGGAAAGGTTGCCATGGAAATGAGAGATTGACTAACTGAAAGCAATGTGATTGGAAACGAAATGAAGCCATGTCCAGACCTCCTGAGCTTCGGTTGGGGCCCAGGTAGCCAAGAGAGGTGCTCTGACCTGCAGCTGAGGATTTCTGGAAGATCTGAGTACTACAAGATCAGTATGCGGAATGATTGAATTCAAATACTTGAGAAATAAACAACAAGAAGATCATAGAGGAGTCTGGATCCATGGAACCTCCATGGTCAACTGCCAGCCCCCACCTGGACCAAGGAAGCTACAGCAACCTATCTGGGCTCAAGTAGCAATGGGTCCATCTCCTGATCTTCTCTGTGGCTCGGCCACACATCCCTTTTCCAATCCCCTTCTAGAGAGGACAGAGAGAGGGGCTAAATCTGAGAAGAGTCAATACTAAGAGTTTTCATACTTGTCAACCTAACTAATAAACAGAGAAAGATTCTCCAGACATTAGGAAGTTTCTCTGGAGTCACAGAACATTGCAAGAGGGAAGCATGTGCCATAGGACACTAGGGGTCTTTAACTTGATGACCCAATGCAGATTACCTGAGAGGGTTAGAGCTGAGCACCTGCTCTTGCCAGCACAGGGGTAGGGTGTGCAAGTGATATGAGGCATATCAGGAAAATCACAATAGACTATGGAAACAGTTTCCCCCACTGTTTACCGGAATATAACACTACAATAACTCAAATAATGCTCAGAATAACTCGCACAGGAAAGCATATTGCAGGAGTGAGAGAAGACCAATGTCCATCTAGGGACAGGAGGCCCATGTTCACAGCTGCGCCCTGAGAGGCGAGACAGGCAAAACTGCCGCAGCTTCTTTTGTCATGGGCACGTGTCATTTGTCCAGTCTCGTAGTACTTTCATTTCCATACTGTTTTGTTGGAGCATAAAAATCTAGATGATCGTGAACTTGTCCACTAGCTCACTCTCCGATAATGGTACACAGTACGTGGAGGGGAAAAAAGAGATAAAGCTGTGTGTTGTTTGGGGAAAAAAGAAATAAAAACAAAGCAAATTTTTATTTATAGCTTCAGGTATGGACCTTGTTAACATACACAAATGCTAGTAGGGACCTTATCACCACACGGTGAAAAATAAAAACATGTCAATTGATTTCACCATAAAAGCTGGTGCGTAGGTCCCCTTTATGGAAGCTGCTTGGAGATTAAGGAGCCGTCACTCTGCATAAAGTCCACCTTAATTTCAGACCTCTGAAAAACTACAGGTTTCAATTAGGATGATGATAATTTTCCTCAGGCAATTTTGAAAGAGGTGCAATTTTGTAGCTAAGGTAAGAAAGTTGGAAAAAATTTTTCAAATATCAGTTCTTAAACCAACCCTTTCCATGATGGAAAATAATGACCGTCACCAGGAAAAAATTGGTGAGTTCTCACTTTTCTGTCAGGGGGACGTTCATGTTATAAGGCTGTACTTCCAAAGTTTTCCTGTTTGCTTTATGGTATTTCCATTTAGGTGTCTTAATTTTTTTCTCTAGCTCAAATTTTAATAACAGTTTCGTGCCATGTCTTGATGAATTTGTAGTAATTCTTACAAAAATTTAAAGTGGGTATTTCTCAAAACATTACAGATCTAAAAAGGTACTTGGAGCACATCCCAGCAGAAACTTGAGTAGTTCTGTTGAATCGGCTTGGCCATTTCAGGATTTGTGGGAGAAACATAAAGACATATTCTAAATTTAGAGACAAAACCCCCAGAATTTGTGAATTACTTTTTCAAAACTAACAGCACTAATTATTAGTTAACATTTTACAGTTATAAAATTTCTCTTAGGGGAAGAGCGTTCAAGAATGCCTAAGTGTGTGTGTGTGTGTGTACTACATACATATAATAGGCAACTGTATTTACATAGCTATGCTACACTGCAGTGCATAGAAAGACATAAGTTCTAGATATTTTTCAAGTTTATTAATAAAGTACATTGAAATCATTAGTCATAGAATGACTGTGACTAACAATGATTTGTGTATATATTGAGGCAAGAGAGATTAGACCCTTGACCCAGTCTGCATCTCACCTTGATTAGCAGAGCTGACTGAGGCTAAGGACCTCCCCTTCATCCTGCCTGCTGCGGCTATCAGAAGAGCAAACTTCCTGAAGTGTAAACATCAAGAACCTGTTTTTCTAAATGATTGCCCAACCATCCTGAGAAACATTCTCAGGGACTCCCAGTTTTGATCTATCATAAACTAGAAGGGAGAATCCCCTACTAAGACCTCACACATATTACTTGCATGTAATGCAAGTAATATCGAACCCAGGAATGGGCATTTGGCACCTGGACAATAGGTATTAATGGGCAAGGCACAGGAATCTGTCAGTCACTCCTCACTTAACATAAATCACTCCTAGTAAAAAGTCCAGCAAAGGTGAACAAAGAACTCAAGTGCTTGTGAGCACAGATCCCCTCTGAGTCTGCAGGAGAATGTCCCTGTGGTGACCTCAGTGCAACCCCACACCTTATCCTACTCCAATAAACTCTCCTAACTGTTGCTCTTAGTCTTAGTGAATTCTTCTCACCTCCTGCACACCAGCCATCATCCAAGCACCCAGGTCCTATTCCCATGACACATATCTTTAAAAAAATTATATATATATATATATATATATATTTTTTTTTTTTCTGGTTTGTGGAACCTGCTAAAATCACATTAGAGTCATACTGTAAAAATATATTAAGATTCTGGTGTGAAATGGTATCGAAAAGCAAAGTAATATCATTTTTAAAAATCAAGAAGATTATAGCTTAATATATGAGGTTTCTTAAAAATACACACAAATAAAAATATACCACAAAGCATAGCTGAGAATCAGAGACCATGGTGATTTAGAATCTGTCATCTGCTGACAGTGTGAATTATGTGAAACATGATCTTCGGGGATTGACTTTCTAAAGTAAAGTGAGGGTTGGCCAAACGTACCTGTTTTTGAAGCTTCTATCAGGGTAAAATGAACTACCTGGCTAAGATGTGGGTGGAAGATTTAGCTTTTACCAAAGGTCCTAAAAGCAAGAGATCGTTTGTCAAATCAAGTTAATTGGGAATCTGGTGCTTTTCTGTTTTAAAATGTCAATGGACCCCACAGGTACAGAACAAAACAGGTACTATCTGGGTATTGGACTAGTTGGTTTGACATGGTGGCTGATGTTAAGTAAGTACAGGATGATTCACGAGGGCAGAAGACAAGAGAAATCAAAGGAGAAGGACTTGTCCCAGGAGTCCAGCGAGAGACCAGAATCTCATGGACAAGCAGCCACACAGGTGTAGAGCTGCCAACTTGCAGACTTGCCAGTGACTTTTCAGGAGAAGACCATGGCTGTCCCTGGAACTCCCTGATAACTCATTTCCAGGCATAAATAGTGATAACGTCTCCTGCACAGAGAAGTATTCAAAGAAACTGAGTTTTAGGGACTCATTACAAAGCCTCTAATTCTTCATTTTGGGGTTGACATATCTACACTGCAGAAAAAAGACTGAAAGATGGCTAATGTCCAGTATATAGAATCCTGTTCACAGCTCTGTAATATCTTCAGATACGCGTGGACAGAGTGACACAAAAAAATCTCAGCAGGATTTGACTCTAACGCACCACGAATGTGTACACTAGGTTGAGGCATCTTCTAAAGAACTGACCTATGATTACAAACATCACATTTTAAATCACATTTTGTTTATTAAGGAAGGTAACACACGGCGGCCAGAGCAATGACAAGTCCCAGTCATAATGGCCGTGTCCCAACTTCGTCCTGGAGTTTCATGTTCCAGGGTGAATGAATAATTTAATCTTCATGAGCCATCAATTCTAGTCCTCCTTCAAAAAGTTTGGCAATGGTCCCAGCTAATTTCATTTACGATGTGGATTTTTTTGAGACCATGAGCATTCAGAGAGTGAAAAAGGGCAAGCCTCATCTCATTATATGAGTGTGTTTCTGTTCTTTTTTTTTTTTTTTCCCTTCCAGTAATACTTTATTGATTTATTAATCAGCAACAAATCAAAGGGTAAGGACATGCCATTTCCTCATTAATTAGTCATAGGAACAAGCAACACTAATCAGTCTTACTTCAACTATAAATAATTAGTCCTCTTTATTTCTCTTGAGAGTGGAGAGTGAGGTATAGAAATTTTTATCATGCTTTATAAGATTTTTTTTCATAAAATGAAAATATATTGTCTGAGATGCAAATTTTGAGAAGTACGTGAATAGAAAATATCTTTTGGTGCTTAACAGTTTTTATTCATGACTTAGAAGAGTTGAATCGTCATCTGTGTGTGTGTGTGTGTGTGTGTGTATAGATACCCAATTGCCATTTTCCCTTAAACCCAAAATGAGTCTGCTAAAGACAAATAGATCTTAGGAACTCAAAGTCCTACTTAGGTGTTCACTGAATTGTGATAACTTTTTCTATGTTAAAACAGATTTCTGATTCCATTCTTCAAACAATCCTTCGGTTACTCACTCGCATTGGTCATTCATCAGATATTAATTTGGTGGCAGTGGGTATCACTGTGCAAGTTGCCATGCTGCTTTTATAATGTTACACAAGATTCACACGGTTCTAGGACTCATGATCTATCCTCAAAGAGGGGAAAGTGAACTTCAAGCCAATAAACATAAAAATAAATGCATTATTATAAATTGAGAAAGTTTCCAAAGAAAAATAATTGCTTCCACTTCCTAACAGTGAGTAGCTTTGAGGGTTTTCATTACCCTGCTTATCTGAGATCTTTGTCAAATTAGTTAACAAATATTCTTTTTCACTCAAATACATCTTTTCTTAATAGATTTCTTCTCTGTCCCTTTACTTTTCACTTAGAAAAATCCTTCTTCCATTTGAATTTCCACTTTTAAATTCTTGCTTTATTTATCCTCAAGGGCTGTGTTTTACCCTCAATCTGTACCTGACTTAAGCTGATCGTACTACTGTCCACACTGCCATCAACCTAGTTTTTAACTTTTATTAAAATCAACCTCTTTCCACTAAGACCAGTCTCACCTCCTGACACAGCTGTTGTATGCTTGAGTCCCGGGAGAGAATCTGCTGCTCTTGACTCCTGGTGAGGATACTCAGTTCCCCATCAGTGCCCAGAGCAGACACAGCCCTACCTGGGGCCTGAAAGTGAGGGCTGGTACCCACTGGGCCCTACTGTAAGCACTTTTCTCTCTTCTCTGGGGCTAGTCCAAAGTTCTGGAAAAGGGAAAGCTCCCAAAGCACAGGGATATAATGAGGGCCAAGTTTCTCAGTAGGAGTGCTATGGAGGAGTCAGGCTGGGGTCTGCCCTGGCGGCTGAGAGCCTGTGGAAGTAGGTTCCTTAAATGCTACAAATGGTAAATAAAATAAAATAAAATGAATGAAATGAATCTCTTCCAAATTCACTTCACTTATCATCTGTATATCCACTGCACAATTTATTATGATATATCTTCCAGTGGATGTGATACACATTTATATGTATGTTTAACTTAAACTCATTTATTAATGGTATTTCTAATATAGAAAATCATCTGATACAGTATGGCATTGGACTTTTTACTCAATTAAAAAAATATTTTCCCCATACTCAAGTAACTTGCTCTCGTGTTGTGAGTTCCATCAGAGAGTATAAAGCAATTTGAAGTATATAATCAGACTTCTGCTTTAATCACTATTATTAAAATGACTTCATCTATTATTTTGAACCAAGCAACTAACATCTCCCTTTCTCCCTTTCTGTCTCTTTTTCTCAGTCTCCCCAGTAGCTAAGATCACAGGCATGCACTGCCATGCCCAATTTCTCTCTCATGTTTTTGCTGATAACCCCTCTTCAAATAAAAAAATGCTCATTGCACATATGAATTAAAAACATGATTTTCTATGTTTGAAAAAAGTTTATTGTAAACTAAAAATGCTATATGATCTGACCCATTGGCAGATAAATAAAAAAGAAGGAAATAGAAGGAAGTCAAGCAAAATTGATGGAAACCTAGTATCAATCTTTGCTTTATATGATGTTATTTGAAAGAAGCTAGCTAACAATCATGCAAATCCTCTATAAGCCAAGAATATCATTTAATAATATTCTTTTATACTCAGGGAACCTTGAATGGAAAGCACGTTCATAACCATTCAGAGAAAACTAGTCTTCAGAGACAAAGTTGCTTAGGGTTTAAAGGAATCTCTATGTTACATCAATATCCATTTCCTCCACTGCATGGCATGATACATCCCGTGTTATCAGCTATAGAATGGTCTGAAAACTAAAAATCCAAGTGCACATGTAGATATAGGAGGTCACAATAGAGTAGAATATATAGTACATGTCCCTGGAAGCCACCTCTGGAAAAGAGAGGGAAGGCCTGATGTTTTGGTGACTGACTTGTCAATGCTACTTGGTCAGGACAGCAATGTTATGGTCAGTTTTGGGGTGAATATTTAAGAACTGCTTACTTTGAGGTCATTAACATGAATACCTTGTTTTAGTGAAGGATCTGTATCTTTTTGTGAATAAAAAGTGATGCAACTATAGCACAAAAGAAATAATTCTAATTTTGTATTGTTTGCAGGCAAAGAAAGTTCGACTGACTAACTCAATGTATTGGAAGAAAGTTTAAAATGTAGATAGAAGTACATTTTCTGTACTGCCACTGCCCCAAGTTGGTGATTCATCTACATGGGAAAGTTTTGTTGGTGAGACCTAGCGTCAGAGGAACACATGCATATTTTAATAAGTTGTATACTTAACGTTTTAATGTATTTCATCATTTTCATCTTGTGGTCAAAATAATGTTGACCAGGAACACCTCTTTAAAGTACTTTTTCTGAAAAGAGAAATGGTGCATTATATTCATGACACTTAAGGTCAAGTACAGAAGATACATTGTATATTAATGTACCCAATATATCAGACAAGAAGTTAATGTCTGCCCTCCCTTTTGGGTCTAGAATATTTCATAAAACTATTTTTACTTTCTTCACTATGATTAATAGTATCCCAGAAATACTCTGTTCTGACAGCACATAACGATAGCTTTGATATTATATGAGAATATGGAGGCACTAATTCTCATTATATTTGAAATAATACATTTCAGAGACGGAAAATAATTTCATGTATAGGTTTCATTCAATACAATGTAGTGTGTTATTTTCCTCTAGGAATTTATTCAAGGCTAATGATTAATTGTTGCAATTTCGGCTGAATTACTTGAATTCCTTAATGCATTCTTCCACTAAAAACTTGGCTGGAGCAGTTCAGTACTTAAACATGTATCAGCTATGACTGACATTCACAACAGAAAAGTATTTTGCAAATTTCTTTTTTAATCTGGGTCGATGATTTTAGTTTGCAATATGGCCTTGAAAAATACCGTTGTTAACAATGTTTAAAATAAGCTAAAATAGTGCTTAGCTAAAACCAAATGCAAATAACAAAATAGGTAGAGGTCATTAGATTCCCTATTAGCCTGTTTTTTTCCAGGCTATTTTTCTTTGCTGGTGGCCTGTGGGGAATCATCACAGCTGTGCTGTCCTGGACAGAACTCTGTGCAAAATTTAATCTCAAGAAATATAAAAAATATTTCTTAAGCATATATACTCACCTTAAATATTAAAAAATAAAGTCTTAAATGACCTAAGTTGCAATGTTAGACGTTTCTTCATTATGGTACACATACAACAACTGGATTCATTCCAGTGTCAAATTCACTTGTAATTTATTCCATAGGGAGAAAGTTCATGATCTAAAGGGTAGAACAGTTTTTCCCCTGTAAACAAGTCCGCCTTCTGTATCATATATTTTATTTTTAATACTTTAATGTAACACATTATTTTTTGCATATAATTTTAATTTCAAAATTGCTATAGTAATTCATTAAAGATACTTAAATGCAAACATAAGTAACAGGGTGATATTAATAGTTTCCACTTGCACACATGGTCGTATTTAAATTTTTTTAAAAAATTATTGATTCATTTTTGTTTCAAACATTCTGAAGTTTCTAGAATAGTCTTTCACTCAGAATGCATAAATATGTTTATCTAAAGTGGTTCTGCTCAGCAATTTAATAAATTGTGCAGTCCACAGGGAATACCATTAATTATGTAAAGACTGATGGGGATTCATTTACTTCGTTTCTTTCTGAACCACTTGACTTGTCTCTATTTAATTAAACAATAATAAATGTGATGGTAGGGAGAAATTATGCTGTCAGTGAACAATACTAAAAATGTCTCTGGAATAGAGAAAGGGATTTTAGATGTCTTCATATTTAGAGTGAAAATCAGAGTAACATCATTACAAGCTCTTGCCCACATGCCTGAACCTTATTGACAGGTATCGTCAATTATATATTCTCTAGTTTTGAGTTATAGAGAACACAGAGAAGACAAATAATGAATCACTGAATCAGCACACTCCTTTATTTCATCCCTTGCAGAGTCCATTTTCTTTTGGGAAAGATTTCATGCATTTTATATAATGCACACACATCTTGCTTCAGTACCCAAATTGGGCCTTGTTTACATAGCTCATTGCATTGAATGGTGAAAATTGGAAAATCAAAATGCTGAACACATGCTCCCATAGGGTGGGACAGTGAGTTGATACAATAATCCACTACGAAAACATCCAAGTCACACAGTTGTAAACTGAGATTTGTAACACATTACAAATGTAGTTGAAATATCTTAAATGTTTTAATTATAGAGTTGAAATACTTGAACTTTTGTAACTACACAATCCATGACCATTTTAAGTCACCAACAATAAAGGATTGGTAAAGTGGAGATCACATTAGCAAAAATCTGTGGATCCCTGGCTTTAAGAACTTGGACAGTTTCTGTAAACTCTCTACTCTAGTTTCTATCTTTGTATAATAAGCATGTAAATATCTCCTTTGGAAAAGATATAGTTCACGTCTACTTGTAATTATAACATAAGCAAAACATTCATACCAGTGCATGTAACATAATACCAGAAACGGTTCATAGCTCTTCTGATAGATGTTAACTCTTCTCTCAGACAAAATTATTATGAACAAGGTTCAACTAGAAGTCAGCAAAAGCAAAGACCTTTATATCATATGCAGAGAGACTGCACAGAACCAGACACAGGAGTAGATTTCTATGTTATTTTCTGGTTAGAATTTATTGGTTTTTTTCCTTTAAGTTATTATCAGATCAATGAGTGCTGGAATTAATCACTTAATTTTCCCTTGAAATACAAATGAAAAGGTACATAGAAGGTTTTTCTGGAATTTTCTGAAATTTTTCCCAATATGTTTTATTTAGCTTATAGACTACCTTTAGGTTGATAGCAAGTCAACATGAAAATATTAAAATCAATACTATGGTGTCCCATATAAATTATCAAATAATTGAAATTTTATATATAAATAGAAAAGTTTTATAAGTTTCAAAGATAAAAAAATCTCCCAAAATCACAAATAATTATATCTAATAAGCAAGATGATTGATGGTGGTTGTTGCTTTTATTTGAGAATTTGGTGAAAATAGAAACTTTTATACAAACCAAGCAAAGTCTCACAACCATACAATAAATCAGAAAGTAGAATTTTCTAAATAATTGAAATAATTTATCAATTGGACACACCACATTATATTCATTGTATAAAGTAAAATAAAAATTAGGAGAAAAATGATAACCAATTTAACATCCCAATTTTCAGAGACAATGGTTGTCAATATTTTTATGTAATTATTTCTGGTTCTGTAATGTACATTTTCTGTAATCATAGTTTAGCTCATTTTTATGCAATTTTATATGGTAATATTAAACAGTAGATTTCATATATTGTTATACATGCATTATAAACGTAATTTTAATAACTACATAACACAATATCTACCCACATTATGTCTAGCAGACAGTTTACAACTTGTACAGATGTTCTCAATTGTTAAATATTTTGGCTATTTTAAATAACTGTATGTCATGAATGTGTAACAATAAACTCAGAGGCATAGATTTCTTTATATTTGAATCATCAGAAATGGAATTGCGGCGTTAAAGTTGACATTTTTTATGGCTATTGTTGCACACCATTGGGTTTATAATATTAAAATTAGAGCAAGATAAAAAAGATGCTTTCTTTAGATAGGAGCACCTCACCAAGGGAATGATCTAGTTTTATCCTTGATAAGAAAATTAATTCCCAATAAAATTTTGCCATCTGTTAAAAATAAAAATACCTTGGCTGAAATCAGATTATATGGTTTATGGATGGTGGGCAGAAAGATGCTGCTACACTATTATTGGTACCTTTTCATGTAAGTGGGACACTACCTGTGGCAGTCAAACAGGAGTCTTCATATGGTATGAGTCCCACAATTTCTCCATGAGCAACCTCTGCTGATGACCACAGGTAAAGATACAACTTACCCAGGCACAATGGTGCACACCTGTAATCCTATCTACCTGGGAGGCTGAGGTAGGAGGCTTGCAAGTTTGAGGACAGCCTCAACAACTTAGGGAGACCCTGTCTTAAATAAAAAAAAAAAAAAAAAAAAAAAAAAAAAGAAAAGAAATTAAAGGGCTAGAGATGTAGCTCAGTAGTAGAGCAGCCCTGAATTCAATACTTAATACTGCAAAATAAACAATAAACAAAAAGCCTGATATGTTCTACATAAAAGCAAGTTCTGCATACACACACATGAGATACCCACCATCAGGATTGTCACTGTTCACTGGCTACAGTACAGAAACCCTGGAAAGCCAAAGGTGAACTCAATTCTTGTTAACCACCAACCTCTCCATTCCTGCTGTAAAGAAAATCAACACTGGGCTCGGGGTTGTGGCTCAGTGGGAGTGCATGCCCCTAGCATGCATGAGGCCCTGGGTTCAATCCTCAGCACCACATAAATATAAAATAAAGGCATCATTTCCACCTACAACCAAAAAATAAATTTAAATAATTTATTAAGAAAAAAAAAAAGAAAGAAAATCGACACTCGAAATGTACCGCTTGCTTTTCCACTTTAGTTTTTTTTTTTTTTTTTTTTTTTTTTTTTTTTTGTAGTTGACAAAATAACTTGTGACCAAAAAATAAATTCAGGAATAGAATTATATACATTTACAAACTATTAACAAAAGCAAAACTACATATAATTCCAAACTAGTTAACTGAGGTCCAACATCAATTTGCAGTTCTTAATAAATATCTGATCTACAAACACACAAACGCACACACAGGCACACGCACATTCTAAACGAGGATTGAAACGTCTTCATCTGATGCATTTGTAAGTTTTCCTCTTCTGCAATCTATTGATCCTCTTTTGCAATTATTGTTTTCCAACACTAATAGGTGCTAGAAAAATCCAGTGTAGAGTGAACTTGGAAGAGAGGCCTAGGTGTAGGCTGATGGTATGACCCCAATGGTGTCAAACAACTAGCAGAGTGACTGGCGCTTCGTAGCTGCTGAAGAGACATCTACTGAAGGTCAATAGCACTTCTCAGACGTTGACTGAATGAATGAGTGGTTGTAATGCTATGCTTGTTCTTTGTTAGGACACTTACCTTATTTTCAGGTGTTTTGACATGTTGCATTTAATTACCCTAGTTCCTATTGAGGTGCGTTCCCGGCTGGTGGTGTTCCATGTCACTGTGCATTTCCCCTAGGAAGCTTGGATAAATGTTGAATGCTTCATTTCTAAACTGACTTTTTTTTTTCCTTTTTTTTTTTTTTTTTTTTAAACAAAAGTCCTGTGCATTTGAGTTTTCTGATTCATGGATGCGGTGAGAAGTATTATAGCCCCCTCTCTAAGCAGCAAAAGTCCCGGCCAGAGCCCAACTACAAAACTGGGAAATCCCATTTTGCAGAAATTTGAGGATGGCAGTTCCTGAGTAACATCCTAAGATAGTCCCCTTGGTTACGACCATTCAGGGTTTGTTTTCATTGAAACTTGTTTTTAATCCGAATTGTCCAGCCACGAGAGGACACTTCACTAGTTCTTTATTATGTAACTTGCTTTTTAGTTTCAGTGACAGGGTGAGAGGCCGTACTCAGTGTGGCCTGGTATGGTAGTAAGTTTGTACTGGGGGACAAGAGAATACAATACATACATTTTAGGTTATTAAGGTGAGAATGGAGCATTTACTGTGAGTGTTCTGGAAAGATTCCGTTTCTTGCACTATCAGAAGTTGGCACTCAGATGGAGCTCTTTTCAGAACCTGTTTTCATACGTTATTGGATAGGATTTTTGAGGAATAAATTAAAACCTTTCTCACTAGTTCATCTTAGCTACCCAGTGATTATGGCTAGGACAGGAGGGAGAGATTTTTTTCCAAAGACTGAAACAGAAATGTTAAAAGTTATTTCTTGGAAGTTCTCAATTCACAATAGTCAAGCTATGGAACCAACCTAGATGCCTTTCAACAGATGAATGGATTAAGAAAATGTGATACATACACACAATGGAAAATTACTCAGCCTTAAAGAAGAATGAAATTATGGCATTTACAGGTAAATGGATGAAACCAGAGAATATCATGCTAAGTGAGATAAGCCAATCCCCAAAAACCAAAGTCCCAATGTTTTCTCTGATAAGCAGATGCTGATCCATTGTGTGGTTGGGTAGGGAAGAATGAAGGAACTTTGGGCTGTGCAGAGGGGAATGAGGGGAGGGGTGGGGCGGTGTCGATGGGAAGGATGGTGGAATGAGACAGACATTATTACCCTATATACATGTATGATTACACTACTGGTATGACTCGGCACCGTGTACAGCCAGAGAAGAGAAGTTATGCTCCATTTGTGTACAGTGTGTCAAAATGCTTTCTACTGTCAGGTATAACCAATTAGAACCACAACGAAAAAGGAAATATTAAAAGTTCAGTTCACGATCTTTTAGGAAAAAAGCGAAAGCTTCGAAAAGCTTTCTGCAATGAATGTGGGGATGTGCGATGAGTTATGGTGACATCGCTCTGACTCTTCAGTTTCTTCCTTCTCCCCCTCTCTCTCTACGGGCCTAGGGCACTGGAGGGACACCCATGAAAAGAGGAAAGAAGTAAAGGAGAAAAGAGAAATCCATCCTTAAGGCAACTGGAAATTATTAGGGTGAGACAAACAAATGAGAAGAACAAGATGGCAGAGGTTTCCTTCCAGTTCTGCACGGTGATGAAAATGTGATCCTCATTATTTTATGCACAATGTCGTCTTCTTCATTTTTGTGTATCATACTGGTTACTTCCACCTTTGATCTCTATCTTTCCTATTTCCTCTGGCTGCCATTTTTTTCTGCTGTCCCACCTTGGACAGCCCTTCAGACCCAGTCCTATGACTAGACCCGTTGATCTGTATTGCGTGCTTAATCTGACGTCGTATTTCAGTGCATTATGATTGATGGTGGCTAATCAATTTTCATCTATAATTTCAAGCCATAATCAGATCCTGTTCTGTTTTCAAAGTTGTGTCTCTGATATGTCATGTGTCATCAACAGGTAGTGGAGGAGGAGCATTTCAAACATATTTTAAAGGAAAAAATCAACAGACACACTTGTTGGTTTGGTGGATATAAGTGAGAACTTACAGCTACCATCATCATTGTGTGGAGACGGAGAAACTGGACAATAGAGTGACCTTGGTCAGAGAATGATGATCGTGGATGTTAGAGGTTAGGGATTTGCTTCTGTTGACCAAACAAATACAGGATAGAGCTTGGGAAACTAGTATATTTTGATTATTAAAACAATTTTTGAAAGAGTAGATGATGTACCCCATTTGTGTACAATGCAGTCTGTAAAAAATAAATAAATAATTTTAAAAAAAAAAGAGTGGATCACTTTGGAACTTAAGTATGTACTACTAAAAATCGCTAGGAAACCAGTGAAATTACTGTCACTTAACAAGTTCCTCACCAAAATACTATCTTGGAATTCACATATAGCACCAGAAAAAGATGTTCCAAATTAGCATTTGCATAAGTGCATAATTAGCATTGGTATAGACACTAGTTTGAATGAAAACCAGAGTACGCTCATGCCCAGAGTTTCTTTTTTCTTATTGGCTGTAATGAAGATTCACAACAAGAATGTCAGAAAAAGTTTATAAATTTGACAATATGGTGGGATTTTACCCCAAATGAAAACAAGTGAAGTGGAGATCTCACACGTCCCTTGTGGAAAATGGAAGGTAGAAGATATACGAGGGTATGTTAATGTGGATGGTCGAGCTAGTGTAGAACCGAGGTGACACCAGCCAGGAACATTAATTTAAGGATGTTAAAGCTAATAAGTTGCCATTACCGCGGCAACACCCAATTAAACTAACGGGCAGCACAGCTCCTGGGGGGCCCATAGAGTTTAGAACACATCTATTATTTGGGGGCTCAGACTGTCAGTTTTTCAATGCACTGATGAAGTCGTTCACTTTTAAATTACTCAGTTGTTCAAATCATATATCTAGCCATAACTCTTTTTAAATCATCACCATTTTCTGCATCTTTAAATTACACCTGACATTTTATGGAAGTCTGCCTTCAGGAATTTCATTATATTTCCTTATATTTCCCAATTGCACCTAAGTGGGGTATATTTCTGAATTGTAAGCAAGAATACTGAAGATAACAGAGATCTCAATAAACTTGCTTTTATTTAAGAGACACGTCTTTTAAGTTTGAAAAAAAAAAAGTGTGGTTTATATGAAACGTAATGGTAGAGAAAGTCAACACACTGTCAAACTAGATTAGGCATTTTTCCTCCAAAAAATGTAAAGCAGATGCATATTTTGAAGAATGAGTCAAGGATTAAACATTGCGTTAATGTTATACTTAAATCTTATGTCTAATATATCTGGAAACAAATTAGTAAGCCTGTAATTAAACTTGTAAGTTTTCAGTACATTTTAAAATAGAATCATAAAACAAAAATCTACAGGTACTTTTTAAAATTAAGGTTCCCAGTCTAACTCATTGAATTAAAATTCCAATCATGCTGTCACACCTTAATTTAAAAAAAAAAAAAGTTCAGCAATTGCATACCTACTTCGAAGGTCAGTTTGACTACCTATCAGTCTTCACAGGAAACTGCTTGAGTTTATTTTATGAAAAGACTTGGCAAATTTTACACTACTGTAAGTGGACATAGTGTCGTAAGTTCCTGCACATACTTTCTTTGGTTTATCTTTCCTGACATTATTTGCTCTAAGAAATAAAACACAATTTAAGGAAGCTATTTATTTCTCTAGTTTTTATGCTATTTTAAAGATACTTAGTTTATTCTAGGATACACAAAAGTGGAAAGTTTGTCAGCCTGTATAATATTCCAGATCTTTCTTCTCCAACAGAGAACATCTTCTATATTGAAGAAAGACCACCTCTGAATGAGACGGGCATCATTCTTGAGAACATCAAAGAGGTTGATTATTGAAGAAATTTCATGCAAGTGTTCCTGAATGTTCTGGGGATAATATCCTGCAGTTGAGTCACTAAAAGAAGGTGAAAGTACACCGTCATTGGTGGAAGAAAAAAAAAAAAAAAAAGAAGAAGCCTTATGGAACAAAGAGTAAAAGAATTAAAGAAATTGGGGAATTTCCACTAGTAGTATGATGAACTTCCCCAAATTTGTTTGGTGTATGTCTTCCTATCTGAAAATACATTTTTATGTTTGCTGTTCAATGAAAATAAATTTCTCACTTTTGATAAATGTTGTCTCAACTGTCCAAGTATTAGTGATTTCTTTTTCCTCGGATGACATGGTGATCTAGATAGACACATGTAGTGCAGCTCTCCCCATCGGCTTAGGTGTGCCTAACATGCTGACCCTCTGGACAGCATTTCGGAGTCTTCCATAGTCCATGTGAGCTCCACTCTCAGGACTCTCTGTTCTTGGCAGGCATTGGTTTCTGTCTTTCACTGTGGTTATCGGTGTTTGTGTGCCAGAATCTGTGTCTGCTATTTTAATAAACATAAACTGGCTCCCAGGTAAAAGTTTATCTTCATTTCATTTTGCTTCTGAAGTAAATAAGGTGATGTCAGGGAAATGTTCTTTCTAAATGTTCATTTTAACTTGGCTACAAGTGTGGGAGTTTCTTTGTCAAATGACTGTTAAGGTTGCACACTGTGAGGTGCATTACTCACTCTACACTCAGATGTCATAACGGTGTGTAGGCCTTCTATACTTATGTGCGAACTCCTTGTTCTTACAGAATTCAAGAGGTTGAGAAAGCAGAAATCAAATTTCATGAAAACAGGAACTTATAGGACTGGCACGGCCCATTGGTTCTGGTCTAGAGGAGAAGCAGTGTCTGATGGTCCGGGCAGATGGCGTCTTAATGGGGTGGGGTTCACATGGTCATAGTTGTTAAGGAGGTGGTCATAAAGAGCATGATCAGGTCTCCAGTCCTTCAAATCAGTTCTTACTAATTCTCAAGAACGTACAATAGATTTGGGGAAATGCAAAATAAATATTTTGCCTTTAGTTCAACAATGCTCAAAATGAAAATTTCTGAAAATAATCTACATGTTTATGTAAAATTAGATTTAAAGTTTTGTGGTTATTTTGCTTTCTTTTTGTTTTTAGTATCGGAGATTGAACTCAGGGGCACTTGACCACTGAGCCACATCCCCAGCCCTATTTTGCATTTATTTAGAGACAGGGTCTCACTGAGTTGCTTAGTGCCTCGCTTTTTCTGAGGCTGACTTTGAACTCACAATCCCCCTGCCTCAGCTTCCTGAACCTCTGGGATTACAGTGCCTGGCTAGATTCAGAATTTTGTTTGAATATAAGAACTTCAAATATAATGAAAAATTAAATGATAAGGAACATGCTTTTCAGACACTGGCTCAATCCTGCAGCCCGTATTTTGGTCAGAAAGCCAAGGCTCCGGGACAGTACTCCTCAACAGCTCTTCTTTGACAGAAGGGCAGGGGAGTCTCAGTGTTTACCAGGCTGCCAGGGCACCTCAGGGACTGGCTGCTGTGGTTTTGAAGAATATGTTTTGGCACCATAATGCTTTTCAGAAATAAGTCTTGAACGCTTCCAAATTTTAAAGCAGTCCAAAGATAACACAAAGGATAACAAACAGACTGCAAAACACGTTGGAATCTATAATAGAGTTTACCTTTTAAACATCATTGTCAGTAACAGAGAGAAATCGCAAACAGAGGGAGGCGGTCAACTCAAAGTTGTAAAGAAGCCATTGAGTGGAAAGTGTTGAGAGAGAACAAAGCGATTTTGGGTTGTGTTTGTCCTGATCAGTCCACCCTCTCCTCCTCTCATTGTTTCAGTGTGTGGCTTTTCCCTCTCTGCTCTTTGTCCTTTGGTGGGTTTGAATGTGCAGTATTCTCTGCTTTATTTACTGTCTGGTGCTTCTTGTTTGTTGGCTCATAAACTGCACCTGATTTAATGTTTTGGGTGCAGAGTTTTGTTTTGCTTTGTTTTGTTTTTTTTTTTACAAAAGAAAATCAAGCCATCTTTAGAATTGCATTCCTTGTTCCAAGAATCAATTGCATGCATAATACTGTAGCAAGCAAAGGAAGTTTTATCTCCCCAAGGCTGGAGACACTTGAAAATGTTTGTAACAGCTGTTTTAGAGAAGAAAGGATAAAATGAGAATGTTGGAGAATTATTCTTGCTGTATTCTTTATGGGAGAATAATTAGCTAACTTGGTTTTAAAGTGACAAAATGCAGTCCCCCCCAAAAAATTCACTGATTAGGATTTACATTTTTTTAATGCTTTATGGAATATAATTTTACTTAGAGAAAGCCCAGGTTGGGGAAATGGTTGGTGGTATATTTGGGACTAAAATTGAGTTCTGATCTCCAGTTGTTGTTGTTGGTTTTTTTTTCCTGCTACTTTTTGCTTCATGTTATAATAAAAATTGACTCAGAAGAGGCAGACATTTTTGATGTCTGCAGGTATTTTTTCAGCACTGTTCAAGGATGAAGTATCAAGAACTTTAAATGAAATTAATTTTAGGAGCATAGAAAGAGATAACTATTATCTCCACATAGATGAAGCGCATTAGGCTATGGATGAAAAGCATAGCTTGGCCTCCATTTAAAACTTTTCTAGTTTAGAACTAGAATTTACTAAATCTGTTTAGGTTTCTGATTTAGCAGTATATTATGAAACATACTTTGGGGGGCTGTTTGAAATTTTTATGTCAAATGCATTTATCATTTTTGACAATGGAGTAAGGAGATAATCTGATTCGAAATATACTAAATTGTTAGTGAACAAAAAGAATGATAGATACACATTATGCGCATAATGAACTTGACTGTACTTATGCCACGGTAGATGATCAACTCACATGATTAAAGTCTCTCGGATTCTGTTGCATTATTTTGTGATTTGTTATTTATTTCACAAGTTTATTAAATATCCATTTTTGCATGCATTTTTTTCTACCTTGTATGGTGTGTAGTGGACATTCACTTCTCTGAGCACTGAATTTTAGAAAGTGCATTTTAAAGAGACTGTAAACAAGACTTTCCATGTTCTTAAGGCAGACACATCAGGAAGGGGGCTGACAGTCAGTCCTCTTCTGTCTTTGAAAGGAGTCTGTGGGACTCCAATGCTGTGAGCAGGAGGATTTCATCATCTGTGATTCAAGTCTGATGCCTCTCTTGGACATCAACATGGGTGTTAAAACTCTGTTGTACTTTTCCTTATCACTTATGAAAGGTTTCCGAATGTTCTTCTGTTTGTTATTTCAAGAGGTAGGAATGGGTGAATCATGTGAGAAGGTGGGGGCAGGAGCCGTGACATCTCCTTCTGCTGCTGAAAGATGTTCATACCACTTGAGTATTGTGGTCTCAGTCTAGGACTACTGCAATGGCTAAAAAAGAAATGTCCCCCAATGTCCCGCTGGGGGATGACTTGCTAATAAGCAGGTGCCGTGCCTTTACTACAGTTAGCACAGACTGAGAAAAGGTTCTACTAGAGCAACAAAGCTCTGTGCATCCTTTACTGTATCTCCACATTCTTCCTGAGAGGTGAGGGACAACACGCCAGCGATGATACTTGTTCTCTATGGACAAATAAAGCCCAGAACCAGTAAGGAGCACAGCAGGAGGGGGCTGCCCACTCCTAACTTGTAGAACCAAAGCTGGCACCCTTAACATAAAAAAAGCAGCAGAAACGAATGTTTAGTCTCCTAATTAACAATCGAATCCATAAAGTTTGCATCAATTTCCGAAGTTCTTGAGAAGGATCCTAAGGAAACGGCTGCCTTGAAGTATGTCTTTGTTATTACCCTGCACTATAAGTCAGAGTGCCGTCCTTGGTGTCGGTGAACATATGTTCTTGGAAGATTAGCCACAAAATCGCAAACTTATATGAGAAAATTACTGCTCCATTAAAGTAATTTATGGGATCATGTGCAGAAGAACCATTAGATATGGCAGCCACAGTGATTAGACAGTATTTCATATTGTTAAAAGAGTGTCGTACATGATAAACTCTCAATAGAAACAGCTGTAAATTACTTTCAATTGAAGTGTGATAAGGCTTCAAATGATTACATTATATGAGCACAAGTTTTCGAAACTTGCTTCTGAGGCTGGAAATTCAAATGATTTATCCTGAATTTCAAGGACCCTCACTCAATCACACCTGCAAAATGTCACCTCCAGGACCCTGTCTTCCCTCTCTTAGTTGCTTTCTAGCTAACAGTTCTGATGCGACAATCCGTTCTTCAGCTTTCTCTTTGACAATGTCTCAATACAAAAGCCCATTTCGTTTTAAACTACTTTGTGCAGCAGAGACGATTTCTCTCTCTCTCTCAGGCACCCCCTTAGCCTTGAACTAGCTTTAGCTTTCCACTAATGAGCTGTGGCTGGTGGTGAGTATTTTCAATTAAGACGTGAATGTCACAAGCTGGAATCCTTATGGAAGCCTTGATACCTGTATCTCTGGGAAGTTATCTAACTTCTAGAGGTTGCAGTATTAATCATCGTTCTCTTCTTCCCCAAGGCTCATAATTGAGCATTTGCTATGGGAACAATGTAAGGCATATTAATATATGGCTCATTTAATTTTCCCATAATTATTTTGGAAGACAAGCATTGTTATTCTTATTTTTCACATGAGTGGATATGGGTCAAAGAAGGGAACCCAAATTCCCTTAGGAATTAAAGATTCCTAATTCACATTAGGAATTAAAGGTACTTGAGATTGACGCGATTTTCTCTCTTTGTCTTTTATTCTATGATTATAATCAGTTCAATATCCACCTACATTTCTTGGTATAGTGATTAAAGTTACCTTTTATGCTAAAGAACTTCATAATTACTATGACACTTCATCACTGGCAAAACCTTTTAATGAATTTATGAAAACTGGATGCTTTCAAATATCCACACTCAGACATTTCCTCCAGAGATTCTGATTTAATTTGTACACAGGTTGAAGCCATGGAGTTGAAGACCACTGATCTAACATGGTTACGACATTGCTCCAATGACTAAAAATAACAAAGTGGAGATGTCAGATTGACTCCTACCAGATGCAGCTCAATAACTCAACGGTTTGGTGTGCTCTGGTCTATTCATGAGATATAAGATACAAAATAAATGAACTTGGGTGATTCAGTTTTCTGTGAGTATCCCGACTGCACAATTTTTCAACCACTTCAACTTCCACGGTGGGAATAATTTTATGTGACTTATATGAGAAAATTACCAGAAATAACATATTACTTTAACACAATAGCCTACAATCAGGTGAGCTCAAAAGATACCAGTTTCCCCAGAGGACACTAAAACATCTAAGCTGTAAGTTGTGGGATACAGAAGGAAATTTGATAAAGGAAACTTGACATTAAGTTTCTTTACTATTGATTTAGATTATTGGGCGCTTTATCTTATGTTGATAATAGCATAGTAATATTGCTAATTTTGTTTTTTAAAAGCCTTTGTTAAAATCACATGTACAGCCAGAAATAAAACCTTTGCAAACCAAAAAAAGAAAAGAAAAGATTCTTTAAGTCAGATTATTTTAGCCCAAGTTCTATCCCTAACTAGCTCAATGTACCCAACTGCATTCTCAGTTTCTCCGCCTGAACACTGGGAGAGTTAGAGTCCATGACGGCTAAGGTCTCTGACAGCCTAAATATACTTTGAGTTCTGAGTCAGATGCTATAAAAGGTAATTAGCCTTCCACAATTGGTCCAGTGAAAAAGTTCACTATGCTATTTTAAATCTCACATACATCAAACAGCAAATATATCAATGGGTTGAATTAAATGTTAATCACTACACAGAATTCCTTCTGGAATCTTTTTTTATGTGTCTCTTTCAATGTAGAAATTTCAGATAATTTCATTTTGTCATTTGTGATACATAAGCTGTTCTAGAATTTTTTTACATATTTCAGTATAAGATATTTTAATGTATCCATATCCTAATATGTACTGTGAAATATTAAGACTATAGGAAATGTGTGTTTTTTTAGTTTTGAGTTTGGTTGCTTTTTTGGAGGGGGGCATTGGGGATTGAACTCAGGGGTACTCCACCACTGAGCCACATCCCCATCCCTATTTTGCATTTTATTTAGAGACATGGTCTCACTGTGTTGCTTAGCACCTCCATTTTGCTGAGGCTGGCTTTGAACTCATGATCCTCCTGCCTCAGCCTCTGGAGCCACTGGGATTTCAGGTGTGCACCATTGTGCCCAGTGGAAATGTGTGTTTTAAAACTATCAAAAACTACCAGAGGAACTCTGCTCACTCTGGTAAAGGCAGATTCAGAGGAGCACTGAAATATACAAGTCATATTGCTGATTTGTGGAAAAACCATCTTGCATCTCTCATTACACTTTCCAGACCCGAGGGCTACATGCTTCACAACAACCCCTGCTTTGTTCTAGGAAGGCAGAAGATACACCCATAGTAAGCCTGAATAGAAGAGAGTCCTGAGCTGATCACCGAATTCCTCAACACAAAGAGATCCTTGAGAGGATTTAGAGAAGAGGGAAGAGGGTGGGGAAGAGAGAGAAAACATGAATGAGAAAATCTCAGGAAAAGACAAATGAAGAAAGAAAACAATATATAAGGCAGATTAAATCAAACTGGGAGAAGGAAGTCACAGGGTCATAGAAAGTCACAGGACTGCATGTGTGGGATCTGATCTTGTGATGTGGATGATGAGTAGGTTAGTGGATTCCACAGAACTGTCCCAGCTCTGTGCTGTGGAGGAGAATAATCTGGGCTATTTTGTGACAGTTTCCTGTCTTCCTCTGCTGCTTTCACTGGGTGAATATCACTCGCTACCGCTAGTGCAAAAGCGGTAGGAAGGCCAGCCAGTGAGTTCTCTGCCACCCACGTGGAGGTCTGCGGCTGCTGACCCACCTCCCTGTACAACAGAGGTGGGGCACCAACGGTGCCAGTGCACCCAGATTCTTTCATGATCTACTCACACTTACCAGAGTTGGCTGGGTGGTAGAGACTTGAGTGACATTTACACTGGCTGGCATTCACTCTTCCTTTACGAAGAGACCCTCAATGGGCTTGCTCCATTATGAGAACAACGTGGCTTCTAAAAAAATATTACTAAGGTACCGTGTACCTTAAGTCCTTCAACCTGAATGAATATGGTTCCTTTGCAGTCGAATTTTTAAGATAAAGGGCTAGCAAAGTAATCCAGGGAGAAAGAGTATATAACCAGGACATAAGAGACTGATGTCCTGCCTGACTTGGACGTTTATTAAGCTCACACACTACAGGTAAGTCATTTGGATGCATTGTGCATACTTTAATTGGAGATAATATAAAATTTATGAAAATGAGCCACACAGAAACATTCTCTGGAGAAATGATTGAATTTCAGAAATAAAGATTGCTATAAACTTCTAGGCAGAAGAAACATACCATCTATGATACAAAAAGAAAAAAAAATTAAAAAAGAAATTGAGAGTTATTTCAAATTTGTCTCCTGCAATATTAGACACTGGAGATAAGAGAGTTTGAGCAGAGAAAAGAGACTGACCAAGATTTCATACCCAAATTGACATTTTATATAAAAGCAATGGGAAGTCAATTTCAAATAAAAAACACACTGATGAAAAGAATGAGTGCCAGCAAGTCACCATGAGGAAGTCCTTTTTCTTTTAAGTATGTGTAGGCAAACTATATAAGGACCTGGGAGGATCAATTAACATAGATTCTAGATGTCAGCAGCTACAATAAAAGGTATTTATCAGGTAACATGCATCATTTAATAAGTACAACTCAAATCAATTTGAAATGCATAGCTCTCGAGGGAAAAGGCACAGAAAGATACATATAATAGGGAAGAGGAAAAAATGTTTAAGAGGGTAAATTTTCCTTCCGTTTGTGTTGGTGTTGTCGTTCGAGGGAATAGAGGGGAAAATAAGGTTAAAAAGAGGTGCAATTCCCTCTTTTCTGAAAACTTAAGTAAACACTGTTGAGCAAACTGGACAAATGGAAATAAGCAAGCTGGGATATTTCAATACTGTTCAGAGTCAAAACCTGTGTACGTTTTATTACACAGGCCTTACTGGGTCTGCTTTGCTGAGAGTATAATCATTAACAAAAAGATAACTCTGTGCATTTTTGTACCTATTAAGCAATAATTGTCAACACAGCAAGAAAAGTGGAGAAAAATAATTTGAACACATCTCTCTTGGTCTGATACATTATAGAAATAAAAATTTATGAGGGAAAAGACAACTGAATAGAATAATTACTAAGTTTAATCTGAAGAAATTATATCTGAGCACATACTTCAGAAAGGAAATATTTATTTTAATTACAGGTACCCACTCAAGATTTACAAAAGTCACCCTACATTAGGTCCCAGAGGGAAACTCAGGATATGCCTAAAGGAAGAAATAATGCAGACCTCACTCTCAGAAAATATTACCTAATTAGATTGATAGTCTTTCAAGGGAGATGAAATGAGAAAGAGCTACGGTATTGATGTTTCGAGCTCTTGAACGTTTATTAGGGTTCTTTCAGGGACCCTCCATTTACGAGGCTTGAGCCTGGTCTCTGGAGATAAGTACTCCCTGAGTCTCAGCATGAGCCCTGGGGGTCACAGTACACAAGTCACTAGCAGAATTTACAAGGATTTCTATCTTGCTCCTGATCTTCCAACAATTCATGGATAGCTTCCCCCCAACCTCTCTGGAAAGGGCTTTAATGAAGTCCTGGTGTCCAGCTTAGCTGCTTGACCATTGTAGGGTGGAAAGAGTGATGGATGCATGGCAATAGGTTATGGTCAGATTGATCAGGTAACTCCATCTGCTGCCTCCTCTGATTAAACCTACTCCCCCCACCCCAGGGCTTCTCACTAAAAGCAGCATTTCTCCAATTTTGTTTTTTAATCATGTTGCAAACAATCTCAACAGAACAGCTTCCTTTATATATTTAACTCATATACTCATGTATTGAGTATAAGTCAGATTTAGGCTCTATCATGGAGTCATAAGATGGCAGCAGATTGGCCAGGGAAACTGACCCTGTGGATAGTAGGAGTTTATGACAGTCTGCATTCTGAATGCAAAGCATTGCCCATGTGCAGGCATGAGTTGGGAATGCAGTAGTGAAGTAATCCTTGCCTTTTTTTATTTCTTTAAATTATAAGCAAAATTGACATAGTAAAGCACCAAGGAATGTGGGTAAAAAAGAGACAGTAACATTTTCAAAATAATAAATAATGCAATATTTCTGATGTTTATCTCACTCAATTTATGGTATTTCTATGAAACATTTTGTTGCAATTATGAAGTATTTACATAAGTGTTCCATGCCATTCCCGTTTTTCTTTGAAGCTTAATGTTTCAAAACTGTCTTCTTTCAACTACAAAGGAGGAATTCATCAAGATAACTAAATTAACATTCCAGATAAAACACTCTCCCTTTGTGAAGTACTCAGCAACTCCAATCATCCTTCATGAAGTACCAATATCCACCTGGGAGACTCTAATTCAAGATTTCAAGAAGGCGGTAAACCTTCCATGTTATTGAGCTGAGCCCAGGATAGAGAACAGAGCAGGACACAAAAACAACAATTAAAATACATTCCATTAACTAATGTACTTTCTCATAACTCTCATCAATTAATTAATTCCTAATGCAATTTTCCATAATTACCATTGTGCAGTCTTTTAATTCCTCACAGTTGATTTCAGCGTTTAGGATTATGTACTCTCGTTATTTGGAGTCTGCTTAGTCTCCATTCTGTTCAACAATGTCCTGTGTACTGCCTGCCATTTAAATTATTTTAGCAATCTTGTGCTCCATTGTTGTGGCCCTATTTAAATATTTATCACTTCCTCCTCAAGGCATTTCATCAATCAAACAATCAATTAATCCTTGACATGTACCTTCATTAGGTTAGACATTCTTAGAGTTGCAAAGTAAGTAAAGGGGCCAAGTTCCTAAACTCATAGCCATGATTTTTGTTTTCAGGCAAATTGAACAGTTCATACGGGGAATCTGATGATTTTTCTATGGCCGGAGGCTTAGGAGTTGAGCCCAGGCTAATAGATGAAACGGCAAACAAAATAGGTGGCCTCCAGAAAGGGAGACCTGGAGAAGCAAGGAAAAATCCAAAGACCAAGTCCATAATGGTAGGCGGAGACACACACCTGTATCCAGTGTGGAGAAGCGGCTTCAGTAGCCTATGAAACAAAGCGAAAGACTGGAGATGACCTTAGAGGTAATGTCAAGGTGGGACAGAGACAGCATGTCACAGAAAGCCTCAAGCGGAGAAGAGTGGTGGGGGGCCCGTGACCAAGAGGCCCTGGTGGGGTTGGACAAAGTGTCAGGACTGCAGGCCAGACTGTGAAGCCATGGAAGCGGCCCAGCTGTTGTCCACACAAATCTGGGACTTTGTGCACTCCGACGGAGCATGTCCACAGGGAAAATGGCAGTTGGGTTTGTGGTTATGCACTTTCTTGGGCAATAAAGTCCCTGGATGGCGGTGACAGCAGATCTGCAGCAGCACTGGCGGACCAGGCCGCTGGCTTCTGAACACAGCTCCCTCAGTCACAGTTGGCTGGTCTGTTACTGCAGCGCATCAGGTTTCACTAGGACATAGGACTCACCAGGGGCGGCCAGCCTCAGCCCCACTACCAAAAGCCAGGAAAACCAAGCTGCAGAGCCATGAGGCCCCGGGCATCTTCTGACCAGCACTCAGAGAGTTTAGAGCCAATGAGGGGGTGAGTGCAGTTAATGGAACGCCTGGTTACCAGGGCCCGTGGGAGCTCTGTAGTGGTCGAATCTGGTTCTCCCACTGTGTTAGGGGTCTGCTCTTGGGCTGTGGGATGCAGGCCATGTTCGGATGGGCCTGGGTCTTCCTCAGTGAGGGGTAATAATGCAGATGATGGGCATGACACACAATTGCCAAGTGAGAGTTTCGAAATACTCAGGTTTTATAAAACAAGCAATGTCCAGAGGTACCATGCCAAGAGGCAACCTTTTCAGAATCCTGGTGGCTGTTGGCCCAAGGATTTAATTACGGGCGATACATAAGTGTCCACACAGTGAACTACTGTATAGAGAATAGAAAAAAAAAAAATAATGGCAAAGCATAAAGGAAACAGCATGAAATAAGGACTGTGGTAAGAGATGAAATCATACAAAAGGCACTATTTCAATGGATGCAGAAAAAATGAGTAGGATCTAGGTAGAAATTGGGGTAAAAATGTGACTCTTTAGGAAGAGGTTGAATACGATCCTCTGAGAGGCGTGTGATTGAGACAGAATTAGAGTTCTGGAACAGTGAAGGTGAGTTGGGTATGTGCGGCTGAACCAGACCTGGGGGTGTGGAATCAAATAGAATGAAGATAGACTCGGGGGGGATATTTTTGAATCAATAATTCAAAGGGTAAAAGCAATGTTGAAAAGGAGGAATCTACAGCTCCAGTAGGAAAAAAGAGCTTCCCAGAACCCTGGGTAGCCATTAACAATGGAAATGTGTTCAAAAAGGTAAGAGCCTGTGTTTGCAAGTCATGGAAAATCCTCTCATAGGAGGGCTCTTTTTGCTGTTTTCAAAGAATGCACTCTGTATTTTGGAAGAAGAAATGATACACCAGAAAGGAGAAAAAGGAAAAAAATAATTTCTCCTGCTTGCCAAGGAGGTGCACTTACCATTTTCCTAAGAATAGAAAGGCACACAAATAATAGTAGGCATATCCTAAAATCTCTGAGTTTCCCAACTTCGTATTCAGTTGCAGGAAGGGTTCCTGTGGGATGTTGTTCAGCATGAGCAGAAAGACCATTATGCTAATAATGGGTTCCAAATGGGCAAAATCAAACAAGTAAACAGTAGCAGTGCACTCCTGGGTCCCTGGATCTTTCCTCACAGGTACGGCTATCCCTCTTCCTACCTCTTCTTCAGTCTGCTCTCAGGCGAAAAGATGCTAAATGTTTTAGACTTAAATTTCTTTTTTAAGAAATAAAATTCTATTTTTCCCTGTTTCATGTTTGTGAGCATTGGCTACTATATAGATATTAAAATATACTCCAGAAATAATAAAAAAGGATGGGAATATAAGCTCTTAGCTATCCTATAGGACAAAAAAGTCTGATGGGCACATATCAACATGTCAAAAATATTAAATCAGTTTCTGAGAAAGGAACACTTCTGTGAGTGCCGTGAGGTTAACTTGTGTGAGAGCCGATGTGATCAGCAATTTTTCTTTAAAGCCTGAACTTTTTTTAATTATTTTTTTTTGTGTGTAGATAAGCCTTAAGAACCACTTTGATCATAAAATGTAACATTTATTCATAAATAAAACCTTGAATTTCAGAAATAAGTTCTGTCTTATTTGTCATTAAGCATTAAACTACAACAGAATTCAATGTAATATTCATTGTGAATGTTCATCACAGCAGCAAAAATATATTTAGTCATTATCACTTCCTATCCTGGTCCATTCTGTAGGGCTAAAGGTCTCTCATCGCTTGAGAACCGTCTCACTGTGGCAGGGGTATGTTAAAACCTCATGAAAGGGAGGCTTAAGATTTGCAGAGGTTACTCCATGTTAAACCTTGTGATATTTTATCAAAAAAGTGATAATAACCAGGCAAGGTGGTGCATGCCTGTAATCCCAGCAGCTTGGGAAGCTGAGGCAGAAGATTCTCCAGTCAAAGTCAGTCTTGGCAAAACCGAGGTGCTAGGCAACTCAGTGAGACCCTGTTTCTAAATAAAATACAAAAAACATAGGGCTGGGGATGTGGCTTGTTGGTCAAATGCCCCTGAATCCAATCCTCAGTATCCCCCCAAATACTACTACTACTAATAATAATAATAAAATAAATAATAACATTGCAAGTCATATAAAATGGCACTTGGGACAGTTTTCATATTACTGATGAGGAAGCTGAAACCAGTAACTATTAAGACTCTAGTCCCAAGCTCCCAGAGGTGCTCAGTGCCACAGGTGGAGCCAATGGCTCCACCTTCTAATACCCTTATATTGCTTACTTAGGCATCCTTAATGCAAAAATAAAGAAAATGAATCACACGTAGCATGGCAAACTTGGGTATCTCCATCATGTTGTTCTCACAAAGGTCCTCAAATAACTTCATAATTGCACATGTTTGAGAAGTCGAAGTCATGAAATTTCTACTCACTAAAAAAATGTGCAAATAATTCTTCAAAATGCATCGACTAAGGCTTGGGAAGAGTGCAGCCAAGCAATCCTCCACCAGACTGCAAAGGAGAAACTCAACAATGCAAATCATTGCTCCTGTCCTATGTCCAGTTACCTTTTAAGGACCAGACACATTGACCAGGGTTTGAATTGCAGAAGAACCAAGTTCAAATCACCACATTACTACCTACTGGCATTTGATCTTGGTGATGTCATGTAACTTCTCTGAGCCTTATTTTCAAATTTTATTTTAATACATAGACAGATGATAATGACATGCAACTCCAAAAGACAGTGTTGAACATACATTCTAGAATAACCAAGATGGCCAGTTTAGGAACTGGTGGGGGGCATAGACAGGGACTACAGCTTTCATTACTTTCTGCCATAATTCCCCTCAGAGAAGACTGCAGGCCAGGGAGGAGTGGAGTTGAGAGACTCAACAGCTACAGGTGAAGATAAAAATTGTTAGTTATCAGGGAAGATGAGAAGAAAGGATAATGTGAATAATCACACATGCATACTGAGATTTTTTTAAAAAAAGAGTTATTAAGTTTTCAATGAAGTGTTATCTACAAAGCAAATGCATTTTGCTAGATTGGATATAAATTCCTGTTTATTTCACCTTAAGACTGGACAACTGTCACAATTAATAAAATAGGAAGGAAAAGAAAGGCAGGAAAAATTGAAAAGAAAGAAAAAAAGAGGGAAGAAAGGGTAAAAAGATTTTTTAAAAAAGGAAAGGAAGAGAAAGAAAAGCAAGGAGAAGATGGAAGGAGAAAGACAGTCCGGGGCCCTCTGATGAGCATACACGGGAGCCGGAAGTCGCTGAAGGCAGGGTTTGTAATTGCCAGGCTACTTAAAACCAAGTACAAGACAGAGAGCCTGTAATAAGCACCGTTCTAATTACTAAAGCAAAATAGCTACCAAGTCTCCAAACTGCGCCAGAGGGTGTTTATCCTGTTACTTATTCTTTGTGCCAACACATCCAACAACATGCAGAGTTTAGTGCTTCAGCTACCACCTTTACAAAGTTAGAGTAAAATCCTGTTGGTTGGAATGGGAGAGAGTGAATCTCACACACATGTGCACCACACACACACACACACACACACACACACACACACACACACACAGACAGAGTGCTGCTGTTTCTTGCTAAAATGATTTCATACTTTTTTAAAGGACAGTGTGTGAAGAAGCATGTGCTCATACAGATGTACACATGTGCACACTCACTCACACACACACACACACCCCACTGCTGCTGCAATAGAAAAATATCTTCTTTATGTTTTGCTTTTCAACCATTTATTCCATAGAAGTAAAGATTATCTTCCTGATTCAGTCTCTTTTCCTCTTTGTTACTCACCTATATTCTACAATTCTTACTTTTAGCAAAGCTCGCAGCATTGATCCTTCCATTTGGAAACATCACTTCAGACTATCCAATCCCTCTTGCCAACAACTGTTTGCCCGGCCAGCTCACTTAATCTTCCCGACTCTGTTTAGCTCACTTGCAAATGAAGTGGCTGGGTCATAGCATCCCTAGAGTGCCTTCAGGTTCCTGGCACTTCATGATTCTCTGAACACACACTCGGCCACCTGTACAGGTGGTGTTCCAAACAGGTACAGAGCCTAAGGTACATAGGACATGGTACTTGGGAAGTGGATGGAGACCATGGGCCATTATTCTTTTTTATTTTAAGTCAAGTAGATACTGAAGCTGCTTTCTGTCACTTTAAGTTACATTTCTTTGATGTTCAAAAATTCACAATAGCTCTAATTTCACAATTATTCGAGGGTCAATTTCATCCTCCCATGCCCTCATTATTAAGGTTCCACTTTTATTTATTCCATGCTCCTAGAAACTGGTCATGCAGACTCCACTATCATACCCACCCAGACAGCCTTGGCCCCATTTCCAATATGTTTTTCTAATTATGGCTTTTATTACCCCCTCCAAAATCACCCATTTCTCCCACTTATCTCCTCATCCCTATCTTGCTGAAAATTTCAATTTCTCCAATTTAGCCTTTGTTAGCTAGGTGATCTGAGGAGCAAACTAATTAAACTAATTTGAAATGTAAATGAATGACACATCACCTGTTTCATTTCAGTCAAGGAAATTTGCATAGTGTAAAAGCCTCAGTTATCTTTAACTGCTGGATCTGTTTGTTCATCTATTGGCCCTAAATCATAAGGATACTCCCAATCATACTATGAAGTCGACCTTCTGGGGGGCTTTAGTTCCCTCTAGGTTTACTTCATAGGAAAATGGCCAGATATCTGAGGTCTCAATTCTGACATTAGATTTTGGTTAACAAAAGGAACTGTAGGATTATAGGAAACTGAACTGAAAGGATAATTTTGCCTCTTTGTTTCTCTGCAATTTACTTGTGGATGAACCATTCAATTTCTAATAAAATCTTTACTATCTTTACTATTTTTGAGGAAATCCTCAATGCATATTCATTTTCCCACATTAAAATCTGACACCTAAACATTACAAACCTAGTATTACCATGGAAAATTTGAAGATATTAATCACATAGAACCATACACTGGAGGGCTAAAGGACTGTATCTAAGTTACCAGCTCCACACTCAGAAGAAATCCTGAAATTATTAAATATGCCCAGAGTTAACATTTTAGGTGGTATAAACAAGTATCTAATAAGAAAATAGTCAACTACAACATAAATTGTGCTTTGGGGAATGTTTCATAAATCCGATACATAAAAATTAACAGTGGCTCTGATAAAATTACAGACTGGTTTAATTTATTTTTTTGTCATGCTGAGAATTGAACCCAGGACCTCACACACCCTAGGCAAATGCTGTACCACCAATCTACAAACCCAGCCCCAGATGACAGATTTTAAATAATCAACATCAAGAGGAAAGTAATGTGGACATATAAGGCATATGTTACAGGTGGCTTATGAAATAAGAGGAAGCACAGGCGACATAAAGACATTCGCTGCTACTATACTACGTGCAATGAAAGCAAAGCCAGGCTGTGGTTCTCTCTCCTTTCAAATGGGATGCTTCTAAAATTGATGAACTGACAGAAATGATAAGATGATGCTCTCTATGTACAGAGGGAGTAAATAAACTGATGAGAAAGAAATGGCATGAGAACTCCCCCAATACAATGAATACAAAGCAAAGCAGGTCCCAAAGATTCCTCAGATACGAATTGAATTATAGCATAAATATATATTCTTATGTTACAGACAGAAGAGTTTGAAATTATTTTCACTGGAAGAGACTGGGAAGTCAATCTTTCGATTGATTTGCTTATTTTCATGTCTTGGTATTGACGTGTAAAAAGAAATCCTGTATCAACAGAACTAGATAGGAATACTAAGATTTGAGGTATTCTTTAGAAGTAATGGCATAACAGCTGCTCTGGTTCAGTTTAGCTTTCCTCTGCTATTGTTTGGTTATAAGAGCAAACTAAATGAACACCCGAAGAAAATTACATGGCATTATTGGAACCAATCCTAAGAAAATGCCAATCCGTAGAGATTTGTGAATTCAAACAATTTGACAATAGTTCTTTTTCATATGCTGTCTCTTGCCTGGAATACAGCGCCCTGGTTGATGCCTAAGGTTTTTAAGAACCATGAAGAAATTGAATGCAACACTAGAATTTCTTATACTAAATCAATAGAGCAAAAGAACTTAGTCAAGCAAAACAGGCTCTCAGGGAGGTCCTTTTGCCCTTCAACAATGCCCAGATCCACGATTTGGGGAAGGCTGTGGACTTTAGAGTCATTGCGAATTTACAGCTCTGAATAAGCATCATGAAACAATTGCAGAGCGTTAAGGAAGAGTGATGTGTGTTTTGCAGAAGAGGCTAGAGGTACAGGGCAGAGCCCCAGTGAGGACAGAGCATGGTGGATCCCGGCAGCTCTGAGGCAGAACCAAGTCAACAGGGCTCATTCAGAATGTCTGATCTGAGACCATGGCCTCCTGGTACTGGCCTGTCCTACCTCAGGACAACCCAAGACCACCTGTGGCTGTGACTGGTGGCACAAAACTTTATTTCAATTGGTATTTTTTTTTTTTTTTTCTAGCAGCAAATCATCAGGATTATCAAAGTACACTCTTTCCTAGATATTTTTTTAAGGCTGATTTATCAAATTAGGAGAGACGATGGCAAATTAGTTTATGAATTACCTAATCATGAAGCAAGCACATCAGAATGAAGGGTTCAAGAAGGCTGGTGAGTTATCTATATCATTTGTATCTAAATCTCCAGTAGTGAAAAAACGGCTGGCATGCAGTAGGCGTCGCAGATGACAAACCGAGTCATAGACACACTGATTCAGAATCCTGTATATAGAGAATTTCTACAGATTCTCAGGATATTAGATTTTCTGTTTTTCATTCTCATTATAATAAGCGCAAGTTCCTGTTGCCTGGCTTTCCAAAGGATGTCTAAATTTTTGTTCAACTTATATTCCAATCTGTGGTAGATAAAATCATTTCTTTTATATCCTACTCTTTTGAAATAAAATTATTTTTTCTTTCTTTCATATACCTTCTTTATAACTCTAGTACCTACAAGATAATTAATATCTTGTTATTTTCCCAAAGTAACTCCAAGGCATTATGATCCATATGTGATGAAGGAAATGAGTTACCCTATGTTTTCTAATTATCAGACATATGAGAGTCTTCAACACTTATAAGCATAACATCAGACATAATTATTGTGTCCCAACATGCCATAAATATAGGACGTTATATGGGCAATTTATTTTATGATTCATTAAAAATTCTTAGTACAGTTGGTATCCACAGAGGATAGGTTGCAAGATTGGTTTCGGAACCCCCCGTGGTCATCAAAATCCACTGATATTCAAAGCCCTGTATAAAACGGCATAGCATTGAAAACAACCTCCATGCCGCTTTCCATACATTAAACCATCTCCAAATTACTTAGAGTAACCTGTATAATGTAAGCTCTTTGTAAGTAGTTGATATTTAAGAATCAAAGTCTGTACATGTGCATTACAGATACACTTTTCCATACACATTCTACTGCAGTCGATTGAATCTGTGGATGTGGAAGCTGGGGATATAGAGGGACAAACTATACTTTGTTTTGAAATTTGGAGAAAGTTAAGATATGTTTTTCTAAAGGATACATTTTCATGTAAAGTATACGTAAGTAAATTTCCCCTAGGGTAGCAATGACTGTGGAGGTGAGAGAATTAGGAGAACCATCCATGCCTTTTATCTCCTCTGAACACTCTCCATAGCTCCTACCAGGGACAGGAGGTGATGCTAAATTTTTAGCATCTATAATGTTAAATGAGGCTATGGCCAATGGGCCAACAATAAGAGAGGAAGAGAGACAGACAAACTGAGGAGCCTGGAGGGAGGGAGAGAGGCAGAGAGAGAAAGGAACAGCCATTGTAGTACTAGAACGTTCAAACTTAGAACTAAATGAAAATTATGCATTTGGAAAAGAATAAGCAAATAGAGAGTAAAATGTAGCCATTCATATAAATGTAATAATATTTACTCACCCAAGAATGCATATTTCAGTCTCTAAAGTTTTCTCGGTATGGTTTAGTTATCTATAATCATTGAGTTTTTCTCTTTCCCTCTCTCTTTTTCAGTAGAATCTCAAATTAATGGTAACTGCCTCCTAAATGAAAATCAGAAAGATCATACTTTTCTGACATCAGGCTTATTCAGTATATTTCTGCCTATCATATGAAGATGGATCATGAAGAGCTAATTTTTCCCCTTGCTGAATGGCCTCACTTCATCCTTTCTCCCCCGTTGTGGCCTTGTTAAAGGATTTATGAGACAGTTACGGAAAGCTGCACACAGAGCCTTCACCCCTCGGTCTCTCAGAGGACCTTCAGATGGTACCCAGCTCGGCCTTCCAGACCATTCCTGGTCTCTGGGACTTCGGTCAGCTCCTGCACTCTGTGCTTTCAGCCTTATTACTTCAAGTTCCCGTGCATCACAATTCTTATCCCTCCAGATTACTCTGTGGTTCTGGTTCACTGAGACCAACCTCTGTCTGGACATTCATTGTCACTGTTGTTGCTGAACAGAATGATCTATCCATTCCTTCCTTAACAATCTAGACACTTCTCTTCCTCAAACAGCTGGGTTCAGCCTATAGCTCCGTGCCTACAGTACAATAAATTAATGTTTAATGGAAAAGGAGAAAATGAATGAGTCATATACAGCATCTGAGATCTGCACTCCATGTCATCCTGGATTTATAATTCTGCAGCAAAATTTGAGCAAAGCTACAATGGAAGAATCAGAGGACATGTACTAAGTGTCTAGATTTTTAATTTTTCTTGTCTAGGGAATATGAAAGTTACCAATGATTCTCTCCTTCAGCTGATTTATTTATAATTATACCAGAATTTGGGACATCCAGCTACTAAGAGCTCTCTGTACTAGTAATTTAACTACTTTTGTGGTGTACTTTTATCAACAAATGGATTAGATGTCAAATCAAGAAACACACCCCTGGTTTAAACTAATTTGTTAAGTATATTTATATGTTGAAAATTTTCCATATAATATACTAAACATTATTGAGCAAATTACAAAGTCCCAGTTCTTAATGGAACTTACCGTTTAGTAAAGGAGAGAAATATTACAGGCTATTATTGCCAGAGTAAATCAAGAATTACAAAAGGGACAGAAACTTCAAGAAGAGCAATTAAATTTGTCAACTAGGTTAGAAAACAGGTGGGACATAGCATCACAGATTAGCATCTAACCTTATATGTTAAAATAAGCATGTATCTTTATGATGCTACAAACTAGATAGCCAAGATACAAATATAAATGGGCATACTTGAGAAAGCAGATACGATTATATATAACCATTTTTTAAAAGAATGTCAATGTTCATATATTAAATAAATGGGAAAAATTCAGATGTAAAAACATTTGGAGAAAAGTAAAAGTGGAAATACACATCACACACACACACACACACAACTTGTCCCTCAGTATCTGTGGATGATTGGTCCCAGGATGCCTGATGGATACCAGAATCTGTGCCAGTTCAAGACCCTCGTACAAAATGGTGTGGAATTTGCACACAATCATAGGACATCTGTCCATATAATTTGAAACATCTCTAGATTATTTATAATACCAAATATAATGTAATACTATGTAACTAGTTTTGATACTCTATTGTTTAAAGATTAATGGCAAGAAAAGGTCTGCACTTATTTAGTACAGAGGCATTTTTTAAAAGCATTTTCAGTCTGAAGTTGGTTGAATCCATTGAGGTAGAATCCATGTCCACAAAGTATTTGCAATTGGTAAACTTGAAATAAAATCTAGTGAAGGTAAGTTCACTCTTATAATATAGATTCAAATAGAAAGGCTTAAAGTGACCAAGCTAAACTAAGACTAAATGCCAAGTTCTCTGCACTTAATTCTACATCAGTAACAAAAATCTGGTTTTAATACTTTGAGCACATGTACTTCTACTTGTTCTCATAAGAAGATTTGATCATTCATTGTGCTTTTTAATGCAGATAAGATTACATTAAGACTTCCAAATGTTAATAGGAATTATATTGGACTTAAAAACATTCAATTATGTTTAAAAAGATGCAGAAAACTAGATTAAACAAATTCCCATACATCAGGACCTCTCAGGTTCATTGACAAATATCACAGAGCTTCTTGGGACTATAGACCCAGCCCTTTCCAAACCTGTCAGATCAGGAGCTTTCTTGCAAAGCATCTCGTAAGTCCGGTTTTCCAAAGAGGATGTATTAGAAAACACTGAGACAGTTTTTAAAGAAGAGTTTTGAAAAGACTCATTTGTTTCTAACAATTGTTAACATTATACTATACATAGTAGCTAATTACAAGTGTTTTCCAATTAGCCACATAAAAATGAAAACACTGAATGATCAGAACATAATTCATTATTAAAGATCTAGGGTAGTGGTAATCAAAAGGTACCAAAGGAAATATTCAAATATTTCCTTGATTCAAATCAGCCATAATTGTTAATTTGAGAAAAATATAATCAAGAAAGAGAATACAGAAAATCTGGAATCTTGCTGTGAAAAAAGAGAATGAATTTAATAACACATTGTAGGTGGGATTGCAAATTAAAACAATCACTTTGGAAAGCAGTATGAAGATTCCTCAAAACACCAAGAACCACCTTATGATCCAGCTATCCTGCTTCTTGGTATTCAAAGAGAATCAGCATACAGAAGTCATATAGCCATTGTAATGTTTCTAGCAGCACAATTCACAATAGCCAAGTTATGGAACCAGCCTAGGTGCCCGTTAACAGATGGATATATTAAGAAAATGTGGTATGTAAACACAATGGAGTTTTACTCAGCAATAAAAGAGACTGAAATTATGGTATTTGCCAGTGAATGAACGAATATGGAGAACATGCTAAGTGAAATAAGTCAGACTCAGAAACTCAAGGGTCAGCTTGGTATGGGGAATGCCTGTAATCCCAGTGTCGCTGGAGGTTGAGGCAGGAGATTTGCAAATTCAAAGCCCCAGCCTCAGTAATTTAGCAAGTCCCTAAGCAAATTGCAACTTAGTGAGACCCTGTCTCAAAATTAAAAAAGGTTTTTTTTTTTGTTTTTTTTTTTTTTTTTTTTTTTTTAAGGGTTGGGGATGTAGCTTAGTGGGTAAGTAGCCCTGGGTTAATTACTGGTAGTAGGAAAAAAAAAAAAAAAAAGAAATGAAAAGAAAAAAGAAATTAAAAAAAAAAAAAGTCAATGGTCAAGGGTCAAATGTTTTCCCTCATATGCAGAAACCAGAGCAAATGAAGCCTAAAATAGAGAGGAGATTAATGGAGTAGAGGAAGTGAATTGAGGGGGAGGGGGAAGGGACAGGAAAAAGGAAAAACTGGAATAAAATTGACCAAATTATGCTAGGTACCTATATGAGCATATCACAGTGAATTTCACCTTTATGTATGTCTATTAAACATCAATCAAAAGAGCAATAAATAAATAGAAGGAAAGCCAGTAGAGGAGAGGAAGGGGAAAGGGGGAGGGAAAGAGGAGGCACTGGAGACTGAAGTAGAGCAAATTATATTCCATGTATGTCTGATTAGGTCAAAATGAACCCCAATATCATGTAGCACTATAAAGTACTAATAAAAACAGTAAAAACAGAAATTTTGTTATAATCATTAAAAAGCATGATCTGTAGTCGTCTTACTGATTTCAAGTGATTTTACTTCAAATTTATGTGTTCAATAATAATCAGCCATCCAATTTTGAAGAAATGCAGTGATTTCAGAACATCTAAACTAGCTACACAATTAATAGGAATTTATTTTGCTGAGTTAGTCATACACAGCATAAGGGTATTATTCAAGAACATCTTAAGAAACTATAATAAATTTTTATAATGCTCACTTTTTAAAAAAGTAGTTAAAAAATTAAAAAGGTCTAGATCAGTAGGATGCCTGCACAGAATATATTAAAATTAGACTTTCTCTCTGGGCAAGGTGAGGCACTCTTTGTAATCCCAGCAATTCTGGAGGCTGAAACCAAGTTCAAGGCCAGCCTCAGTAACATAACAAGAATCTATCTGGGAATGTAGGTCCATGGTAAAGCATCCCGAGTTCAGTTCCCAGTACTAGAAAAATAGATTAATTAATTAAAAATTTTTTTAAAAATCCTTTCTCACCCTTGGCACTGCTACCGTACTGGCCTGGAAAGCTTTGTGGGTGGGGGATGTCTGCGTACCATAGAATATTTAGTAGCCACCCTGGCCTCTGCCATTCCCACCCTTCTTTCCTGGTTGTAACAATCAAGTGTCCCCATTTAAGTATTGCCAGGCGGCAGCTCAGAGGCAATTCAAACCAGTTTAGAAGTAATTTTTCAAACAGAAGAAACAAATACTCTCAGAAACAGTCAGAAACATGAGGGAGGCAGCTGCAGACAGTCAAGGGACACGAGCAGACAACAGAGAAGTCAATATTGTATTTCAAAGCACAGGCCCATAAGAGAGGGAGTCAGAACATTTATTTCAAGATTTGTGGGATGACTGAAGGGACAAGGCCTGCTCCTCACTTTATGAACAGATGATGTGAGATGAAATCAGTGTCGAAGATGAAAATAATCTTAATTTCGGCTGTTACTGTCATAACACTATTGAGAGCAACACATCATTTTAAAAACATGTGAGACATTTAATTCAATATTTTAAAAGAGTTCATTCTTAGATATATCCATTAGATACGCTTTATAATATTATTTCTATGGCATTTAAGTAAAACATCTTTTTCCTTTGCATTAATAGAAATTTTGGCCAGTCCAAACTCCAGAACTGTTGATGGTCCTTGATAGGAAGAGACAACAGGGCAAGTTAATGTTCTTTGTTCCAAATTATTAAGCATGTGTAAAATCATTATTCATAGCTTTTGAGTAAATACTGAGTCCATGAAAACAAAAATCGACCCTACGATGATTTATAATTAAAGCCTGATTTTTAAAATGATGAATAAGGTATCATTCAATGATGTAAAATAATTCACTCTTTTCTTACCTACTTGCATTTATAGTTGTCGCATGTGATTCATTGGGTACATTCCTCTTTGCGCACCTCTAAAGAACTAGTATCTAAGAAATAATCTCAATCAAGGAAAGAAAATTGAATTTATAAGAGCACCAAAGGCAAGTATTATCCAACTGTACCACAAAATATTGTTTTGTCCCAAATAGTTTTCTTTCTCTCCTCAGTTATTGTTTGCCTGGAGTGGTTATTTAAAGATAAGGGATTTGAGTTTGTCCACTGACAATCAATCAGTAAGACTTTTAATGGAAAACTCTACTCAATATAGCAGACTACAATGAGAGAAGCAAAACACCACACCAAAAATAATTCCCCTTGTTATAAAAATGAATATCCACAAGTCATTCTTAATCTCTTCATAAACTGTTTCTGGTCAGGTTGTTTTACTTATTGCTATAGTTCTGAAAACAATGACTTCATGTTTTAACTGATCCTATACATAGTTTTCGACTTTTCTAAAATTAGTCTTCTAAAGGTTTTGGTTATTTTAAAAATTAAAATATGACTTCACAAGAAAGTATATTTAAGAAAGTATATTTAAGAAACATTGTTAGCATTCAACCTTTGTTTTTGAATAAAACAAATGATTTCTCAATTATCCAAAAGATCCAAGAGAAGAAGTAGAGACTGTGTGGGGAACAGGGAACTCTGCAGCAGTGTAGTGGGATTGTAAATCTGGACAGCTTCATGGAAAGCAACACGGCCGCTTCTCAGACACAGAAACAGTGAGCAAGCCCTCCAAGGGTCCCGCCTCTGTGTGCTGCAACAGAAATGGAATCATCTCCAAGAACCTCTGCACTAGGGTGTTTGCAAGAGCTAAATTAAGCAAACAACTAAGTGCCTAACAGTGCGTGTGTGTTAATAAAAATAAATATGCATTTATTTTCAAATATGGTATTACACACATATTACATATTCCACTGTGCACATATCTGCAGATAGTGGTATAGATGCTCAATGGAATATTCAGCTATAAAAGAAGGAAATCCTGCTATTTACTACAACATGAATGACCCTGAAGGACAAGACATTAGGGGAAATAAGCCAGACACAGAAAGACAGGTACCACCAGACTTCAGTGACACGAGGAATCAGAAGAGCCAGAGTCACACTCACAGCAGAAGGACTGGACTGTGGCTAGCGGGTGGGACACAGAAGCTTGGCCAAGGAGTGCAAACTCACTTACACTATGAAGACCAGAGGATGGGATGTGGGAACGGTGCCCGTGGCGGGTAGTACCATCCTGTATTTGTCAAATGTGTGAAGAAAGTAGATCTTAAATGCTGTCATCACAGGAAGAAAAAAAAAGAAGGTAGTTGTGTGGGGTGACTAATGTGTCAGGTTGATCGGGTGATCATTCTACAACGCACAGTACAACCAGTCATTATTTTGTGCACTACATACATGTATTTCATTGTCAATTATAACCCAGTAAAACTAGAAAAAAATATTTATCAAGGGTTTAGTGTTTGTCAGGTACTAATTTAATTTGACATACATCAGTGGGAGAAAAAAAAAAAAAACAAAGAAATAAATATCTCTAAAATGTGGCTTAGGCTCCCGTGTCAGAGACAGTTAAGAAAAAATGTCATGTGTACATAATGTAATTTAGAGTGATATGTGGAAAAGAAAAGGTAGAGGAGAGAAAAGTGCTCAACAAGGTGTAGGTCTTATTGGGAAGGTCATGCTGCTGGGTTCAGGGACTCCCACCTGTGATTCCAGTGATTCAGGAGGCTGAGGCAGGAGGATCCCAAGTTTGAGGTCAGCCTCAGCAACTTAGCAAGATCCCATCTCAAAATAAAAAGAAATATATAAAAAGGACTGGGAATGTCGCTCAGTTGTAATGGGGTTCAATCCCCAAAACCAAAATATTTTAAAATTTAAAAAGTGAGGATTAAGCAGATGGTAGAAGTGATGGAAATGCTACCATGAGATGTTCTCTAGGAGATTCATGGCCAGTGCAAAGGTCCTGAAGCTCAAACAGGGTTGGTATGTTTGAGGGCTGGAAGAACAGCAGCATGGATGGAGCTGTAGACAAAGGTAAAAACAGAAGGTGGTGACACTAATTTTAATCCTAGTGGACCAGCTATTTAAAGGTGTTAAGCAGAGGGCTGATGTAATTTGACTTATAAACTAACAGATTGCTCTGCTATGTTGAAGGTAGTTCTGAAGGAGAAAAAGCTAGAAGCTTGCAAACAGTGAGAAGTCTGTTGGAATAATCTAGGTGTGAAGTGAAAATGGGTTGGAGAGGGCAGAAGAAGTGGATGCAGGAGGGATGTCTGAGCCCTGGAATGGTTTTAAGTAGGTCCAACAGGATGCTCCTGCCAATTAACTATGGACCCCAGAGAAAGAGATGAGTCAAGGGTGACTTCAAATTATTGGACTGAGGAGTTAGAAAAAGTTGAACTGCTAAAATCCGTGGTAGGGAAAGCCAAGGCTAGAGCATGCAGTGGCAGAGCTGGGAAGATCTTGTCCAGCAATGTGGGAAAAAACGAAAAGTGGCGGTTACGATGTTCAGTAACACCTACAGGCAAGCGAGTTCCGAACTCAGAAATCCATTCAGATATGAACTCTGAACATGCAATTTTAAATTTCTTTATTTGTTCTTATTAGTTGTACATGACAGTAGAATGCATTTATGGATTTTGATAAATCAAGTGTAAATTCTCATTTTTCTGATTGTACATATTACAGGACCACATCGGTTATGGAGTCATACATGCACCTCAGGTAATAATATCTGTTTCACTCCACTATCATTCCTTCCCGCATACTCTTTCCCCTCCCTCCACTCCCCTCTACCTAATATAAAGTAACTCTATTCTTCCCTATCCCCCCACCCCTATTGTGAATTAGTATCCCCATATCTGAGAAAACATTCAGATTTTGGTTTTTGGGTTTGGCTTATTTCACTTAGCATGATATTCTCCAACTCCATCCATTTACCAGCAGATGCCATAATTTCATTCTTCTTTAAAGCTGAGTAATATTCCATCGCATATGTATTGCATCGACTTGAATGCTTCTTCATAGATAGTCCACAACCATCTCACATTTTCTGTGTCCAAACAAAACCTCAGTACTGTCCCACTCAATCGTGCTGCTCCTCTGGCATGGATGACATCTTTAGAAGGGAACATTGACATTATAGTTGTATTCATGGAATGTCTCAGATCATCCCAAACTTCTTTCATTTTTTAACCTCACACATCAGATGAATTAAGTACCTCTGGACTACTCTTTTCCTGCCTTGCTACAGATTAGTCCTAGACTATTTCCTTTTAAAAACTTTTAATTTGTTCTAATTAGTTACACATGACAGTAGAATGCATTTGGACACATTGTACACAAATGGAGTACAACTTCTCCTTCCTCTGGTTGCACATGGTGCTGAGTCTCACCAGTAATCATGCAAGTATTTAGGGTCAGAATGTCTGTCTAAGGGCTGGGGAGATAGCAGATAGCTCAGCTGGTAGAGTGTTTGCCTCACAAGCACAAGGCCCTGAGTTCAATTCCTAGTACCGCAAAAAAAAAAAAAAAAAGAATGTCTATTCTATCGTCCTTCCCACACCAACCGCCCCAGTCCTATACTATTTCTTTCCTGAGTCATTGCAGGGCATCATTAATCCCTCAGTACACAACAGCTCTGTGCCATTTAACTGATTATTTCTTTCTATAAGCTTCCTCTAAAGCATTGTTGTCATCTGAAAGTCTTTCATATTCCTTCCAATTGGGTGTGAATCTTTTCTTCTGTGCTCCCATGATGATATTCTGACACATGTCCGCTATCACTTACATGACCAATGATCAACATCCTTCATCTGTCAAATGTTTCGTGTATGAATAATTCATAGTAGTATTGGTACAATTAACCTTCCGGATTATGGATTTGAGGTTTGGGTGTGGGACAGGTTGAAGGTGAATTGGAAAAGAACTGGTTGGTAATAGGAGTTCTAGGAAGCGCTCTCCTACGGGCAGTGTACAGGGCAGCCAGCTGCTGCATAGCCAGTAGTCCCTACCAGCTGAAGTGCCTCATCTCTGCGTCTGGGGGGAGATTTCCCAAGGTGTCTGGTTTTCTCCCCCTTCAAGTCACAAGGGAAACCTATTTCACTCACTCCAGCTTCTGACTTCTTTCACACCCCAGCCCACGTCACGGCTCCATACCAGATTTGAGCTCTGACCGAATGGGTATGTCTTCAGAGGTCTTTCTTACCCAGCCATGAAATCCTAATTCCTCCCCAATCTCCCTTTCTCCTACAGAAAGATTTGCTCCATGGATCCTATTGCTTCTGCTTCAGTTCCGATCTTATTTCAGGCAAATGGAGACAACAATCCAAGGGGTTTCAATTACATAGGAATATCCACACTCACTTCTAAAAAAGAGTTTTTTGATTCCTTAGTTTTCTAATTTATTCACTAATGCATGGTGAGTAATGACCAGGATACAACAGTGTGTAGTTCTACATTTTTCCATGCATTTTATTTGCATCAGGATGTGTATGAAAGTTTATACAATGCTATTGCTACTGAGTCTACAAGAAAACGAATTTCAATTTCCAAACAAATTCACTTTTGGAAGTTAGTCCTTCACAAGTATAGGAATAGGTTGACCAAAAGAGGGACATATGTGAATGTTCTCTTAAATATCAAGTGTATATTGTTCATCTTTTGTAAAAATGTCTAACAAATACATGCAAGTAGTAACTACAATGATACAAGGAAAACATTGAATGAATCATTAATAAACAACTATGATATGTTGATAATGATTATAGTCTAATATAGCTTCTACAAAAATATTGTTAAGTGCATCAGAAAACTTTTTTGTATATTATAACCTTCTAAATTTTGTTTTATGCTGTATTAATCACAAGTGGAATTTTTATTTAATGGCTTATTTGTCCAACATTATCTCATTTTTAGGACATTGTGAAGTTGGTATTTTAATTATATATATCCACATTATATATAATATGTATTTGTATATGTGAGTGTATACATACATATATATATAATATGTATATATAATACATACTTTATAAATACATATATATATGTATGTACTTATAAAATGTAGAAAATCTGTAGGACCATTTAAACATGATTATATAAGTTTTAATTAATCATTCAAGAGTACTAATTGATGGAATTGTAAGTGTTAGGTTCTCAATAATTAAGAGAAAAAAAACGATTACTTTCTAACCTATATAAAAACTTACATATTTAAATTTTTAAAAATTCATATTTTCATGATAGTCCTTTAATAACACTCCTCTATTTTTTCCTACTACAAGAGTGTTTAGTATAAGATATATCTCATGATGCAAGCATGACATCTTTAAGAATTATTACTGATTCATGGTAAAATTATCATAACTGATTAGAAGTAAAAAAACCTTCTGTTTCTTTTGGGTTTGTGATGAATTAAACATTAGGCATTTTACTTTAAAAGCATGTTCTATGCTTTATTGAGCATTGCCAAATTCTTTGAAAAATGTCTTAGTAATCATATGTTATGTTTTCCAAGATACCAAAGAAAGTTGAAAAAAGAAATAAAACTTAGGAACATCACAATAGATTTTCTACTGCTTCACAATCTGGAAGTTTAAAGATAATTATCATACATAATGGTTTTGCAAGGGCATCATATTTTAATTTTAAGCTGTTGAATGTTCACAGAAATACATAAAAACTGAAAGTTTGTTTTGGAGATGACTAACAATAATTCTTTATGTGTGTACAGGGTTTCAGCTTATGGAATTTTTATACACACATGCACACACACATTCCATCCCCCTAAACACACTGCTGATAATGTGAAACTTGTAATATCTTCACAAAAAGACTGGTCCCATCTAAAAGATTAGTGATATGATCACCCGAGAATTTCTAGAAAGATGACATCTAAAGGCAAATTATTCTTTTAAGCACATTTAGAAATGTGAGATGTACTTAAAATTCATCACACATTTTGTAAAACTTTGTGGAAGAAAGATTTGAATGGCAACCAACAGGATCATAAAGAAGACTCCATGTTCAAAGTCATGAAAATCACACACACACAAGTCCATGAAATAAAATGGGGTAGACCTGCCTCCATATTCAAAGGAGAAGGAACCTGAGAAGTGGTCTAAGGAGGGATTTCATGTTCACCAGGAGCTCAGTGGTTATTAGGAAAGTGGAAATCTACTCATGCCATGGGATCTGCAACCACAAACAGTAATGAAATAAACTCTGCAATTCATTAGTAGGATGCAGCTGCAGAACACGGCAACGAATAACCGTGTATGTACATGCTTACTTACACACGTGTGCATGCATGTGTCCTGACTTCATTAATAACCTAAAAATTAAGCAGTAATTCGCCTCTTCAGGATCAACTTTTCTTAGGGTAAGTACGTGGCTGAGATATGCCCAGAAAATGCCTATGAGCTAAGACTGTTTTCAATGTGATATTAACGATGTCCTAAAACATCTTCAAGAGGGCAAATGTTACTGCATCTATTTTATAGTTAAAGCAAACTTCACAGAGGGGAAATTGTTCAGGGTGCACAGCTATAAGTTGTTTGCAAAACTCACTCTGAACCAAATATCAACTCACCCGTTTTCAGGAGGGATTTTATAAATATTGAGAACACACAAATGTACTTGGGAAACTGACCACCAATTCTACCACACCGAGAGACGTTTCACAGGGTCAGCCATGAGAGATGACAGGAGTGTGGGCACCAACCTTCATTTCTAGGGAGGAGCAGCTGCAGTACTTGCCCCAGCTGCAGTAACCGGAGCAGAGCCGGACCTGCTCTCTGGTCAGTCACCTGGAGTGCAGGAGAGCTGGCCTGGGCACTGAGCTCCTTCTGATCAGTTCTACTGATGACCAGATAAATCTTCAAAATAAGGCCATTCCTAAATAAAAATAATTCTTTATAAATCACAGAATGATATCTCTCTTTTATCTGCCTACTTTCCTACAAATACCCTTAAGACAGTCTTTGATTTCAAAGAGTGATTTAAGATTTGCTGGAGAATGTAAAATCACAACCCAAATATTATACTTGTATACCCAAATTTTATCCTTGCTACTGGCTATTGCATGAACTCAAGTGGTTTAAAGTTATTATTGAGGAAACATGCAGAAATGCAGATTCTCAGATATTGCTAAAGATGGCTAAGAATCTTAAAGATGCAAGATACAGACATTTGGAAATTTCAGTTTTATTTTTTATTATTTTAAGTTAGGTAGAGTAAGGCCAGCATACTCTTAAAAATATTAATATTTTAGCCAGAACACCTTGATTCACTCCTTAACTTTACCATTTGAAAATTAGAACCCCATCATGCCTCAGTTTCCTCACTAGATTCAATCCCTTTTTGGCTGATTTCAGGGATTCCTGCTAGGTTCCAAAAAGGACTTCAATAAAAGTGCCACAAAGCAGTTATTACTTTAAAACAATAAGTAAAGAAAATCTTTGTGAATAAGTAACAATTCAAAGCCATGGTTTCTAATGTACACAAATTAATGTCAGTACAATTTTGTTTATTTTTTCAAGAATATTGTCCATTTTTTTGCTAAAACATAGGGGAATATAGAGTACTAAACTTAGATTTCACATTCCCTCATCACATGTATATGAGTAACTTTCACCTCTGATTCTAAAAAAGGGATTAAGTATCTGATGTACAGTATCTTTTAATGCACTGAGGTGCTGTTTGGATAGAAAATCAACAAGAGTTCCCCATTCCTTCTCAGTCGCAGCGTGGTTATGCTAATATCAGAAACTGTGCAACAGCTCTTAGGTCTTCTCACATTTGTTTTGAGAAACTGAGCACTTTTGCCCATATAAGACACACTCAACATCAGGGATGATCTCAGATTTTAATTAAATGTGGTCCTCTCCCACATAATGTGGGAAGAGTTATCTCTAGGAGCTGACAGCTTGAGTTCCAGTATGATTGACATAGGAGACAGGAATTTTCTGTTTCTATAATAAAGTCATCATTTTATGTAATTACTTCAACTGTTTCATTTTCTTTCTTCTTAACCTCTGCTCCTCATTACAATGTTTCCAAGAGCACATTCTGCAGATTTGGTCAAACCCAAATAATAATCCTATGACTTGTATTCAATTTGGTGTGTTTCAATCCAACAAATATTTGTTATACCCAACACTGGCCAGGACACTCTTAAAGAAATCAGAAGGTATGGGGCAAAAAGATTCCCTGATTCTTAGAATTTACTTGACTTAAATTTTCTAGTGTTCCTGACCCAGAAGCATCACTTTATTTTGGGATAACATCTATACAGTACTTTGGGGAGTCAACTTATATTAAATATGTTATGCATTAAGATACACGTTGGTGACTGAAAACCAAAGGTACAGTTTTGCTACCTTTCCAGCTCTGAGGAAGGAGGGTTTGTGGAAATGTCCGGGCTTCCTGGTTTGTTATTCATGGACCAAAATCTCAGCCTTACCAGACAAGAGTTCTGCATCTTTTGAGAAATTTTCACCAGTTCAAAGTTTCAATTTTCTCTTCTGTACAATGGAAACACTAAATAGTATTTACCAGGTGGGTAGATGGCATACATCTGTAATGCCAATGCCTGGGGAGGCTGAAGAGGGAGGACTACAAGTTTGCAACTAACCTAAACAGTATTTACCATGACATTTCATTGTAGGGATTAAAGGAATTTATGACTATGAGTGGTTATTAGAAATGAGTAATATTCAATAAACATGATCAGTTCTTGTTTTATGAATAATATGAGTGGTAGTAAAAGGCAAAATCACAATATAATATCCTTAATCTGGGTATCATAGACTGATAAAGAAAATTCCCTAAAAAATATAACACTTCTGCTTTGACTTTTTTTTTGGCCTGTAGAATTTTTGTTTCTTTTCTTCCTTTTTTCTTTCCTTTCCTTTCCTTCTTCCTCCTCCTCCTCCTGTCCTCCTCCTCCCTTTCCTTCTCCTTTTCTTTTCTTCTTTCATTAACTAGATGTAGAGGAATAGCAAGTAGGGTTCTTTGAGCTGTGAGCTGCACACTAGCATCCTTGGCTGATCCCTGTACTCTGGATGCCCTGGGGGCAGACCGTGTGCACTGACAGATTCAAGGCTCAGACACACCTAACTAATGAGTTTGTCAAAATTCCAGTTGTTACCTGAAGTCAATATTGACTTCCCTGCCATTGTTTTAAGATACCTGGAGACTTAACTGTGCAAAGCCATCTCTTCATTGTCTGTGCTGCTGCAGATGATCCAGGCTTACTCTTACTTAAGTATGTTTTTTCTTTTCTTTTTTTCTTTCCTGGTGCACATAATGAAACAATTCCCTGAGTCAACAAAGAGAAACAAGTCAAACTATATATGTAACCTGTAGAATTAAGTACAGCAAGGTAAGGTGTTCAACTGGAAAACAACCATATATATTTAGAGTAAAATCATAGGTGGGAGAAAAGAGAGGAAAGCAACCTTGTCAAACCACTTTTGCATCATTATATTAAACCACAAAAATAACTGTTTCTTTATTACTTAGTAGCTCAGTCATTATCATGCTCTTTCTCTAAACCGTCCTTTGTCAAACTCAGAGCAAAGCTATTTGAGAATGATTGTAAGCTCCTTTTTAAATCACCGTCTATGCAGACAGATGTACTGTGCACCAAACATAAAGGAAAATAAGGAGGGAAAGTGAAAATGAACCATCACTGTTTTCCAAATTGCTTCTTTGGTAACAATTTCATCTTTTTTTTTTTAAACAAAGAGGTGGAATGAATTGAAGAGGCAGAGCAGATCATAAAACTGGAAGTTTAATAATCTGTTGCTTTTCCTTTAGACATAGAAAATATACTTTGTGAATACCTAAAACATTCTGATAAAAGAGATGATTGCTGTTATGTATTATTCATGTGGCAATGAAGTTACACAGTGCTTCTGCATCGACTAAAGAGACTAACCACAAGGAACTAACTTCAAAGTACATCGTCTCTTAGGTCTCCAAAGTAATAAAGATCTAGATGCTTCCCCTTCCGGTATTTGTTCTGCACAATTTAGAACGTAGTTTCTTTCCTTCATTAGGCCCTCCTTGTGAGACAGAGTAAATCAGAGGGGCAGGGAGAGAGAACTCATCGTACTGCGAGTCTCAGACGCACAAGCCGCTCATGCACTAGTGGATTTATCAACCAAGGGCTGCCCAATTCACTGTCTATTGACTGACAGCTGTGCCACGGGACTTCTGCTCCTGTCACAGTTGACTACAATTTCCAAGGAAGCAACAGCCCAGTCAGACAGTCCAAAATGAGAAAACCGATACAGTAAAACTGATAACTGTTTGTCCACCATTCCTAAAATAATAAACAAATCTTGCTGTGTTAGTCAATGCTAAAAAAGCAGTCTTCTATCACCTAGCTCAACACAGCACAGGTAGGAATATGTAGCTGTACTTAATTGTTCTTCATTAATAATGTCATCAAAAGCATAAAAATTTAAAGTCAAACCTTTTAAAGAATTTTAACTTTTTTTTTTAATTTCGATTTTCAATTTATGTAGAAGAAACCTTGATCTAAATAGCAAAGCGAAATTGATGACATAAAATATTTCCATAATGTATGCAATGGAGCAAGGAAGAGTCTGCAGCTTGATGTGAAACACAAAACCATATGGAGAACAATGTCCGATCTTATTTACACCCCAAAAGTGATAAGGTTATTTCTATTTTGATCAGATTCGTTGGGTGTGAAGTTGCTGCTGAAAACCACCATGACGTGGAGACTGGTGCCTGCAGCTGGTGAGCTGGGGCTGCGGGACTGTTCTAGAAGAGAGCAGCAGGAAGCTCTGAGTCCTCCAGGGCAACAGTGGAGCCACATGTGGGCAGATCAAGGACATCTTCTCACTCGGGGTTTCTTTTCTTCACAAAGTCCCACCCAATAGCATTTTCTCTTCCATGGCCCACAAGGTAACTCCTTTGCCGCCTTCAGGTGATGATTTGAAACAACCATGGTGAAAAGAAATTCATGGATAACTGTTCTCAAAGATCTAATAGGATTTTCTTTTTTCCTTATAAAGCTAAATAGCATTTCATTGCATATATATATATACCATGTAACCCATGCTTTCTTTGCTTTCTTTTTCTTTTTTCTTTTTTTCTCTATTGAGGACTGGACCCAGAGCCCCTCCCATGCTAAGCCAGTGCTCCACCACTGAGCTACATCTCCACCCTGATCATGTCTTATTCCACACATCACTGACAATCTATACCCTGGTTATTGTAAAGAAACCTGCAATGAAAACATGGATCACCCTGGAAGACACTGTGCTAAGTGAAATAAGGCCCAGACAGACAAACACGGCATGATTTCATTTACATGGGGAATCTAAAAAAATTAAACCCACAGGGGCAAAAAGTAGAAAGGTGGTCACGAAGGGCTGGGCAGGGGACATCTAATGGGGAGATGTTGGTTAAAGTGCACAATGTTTCTGTATCACTCCAGTCAGGATGGCAATTATCAAGAATACAAGCGATATTAAGTGTTGTCGAGGATGTGGGGAAAAAGGCACACTCATACACTGCTGGTGGAACTGCAGATTGGTGCAAGCACTACGGAAAGCAATATGGAGATCTCAAAGAAAACTTGGAATGGAACCACCATTTGACCCAGCTATCCCACTCCTCAGTTTATACCCAACGGATGGAACTAGAAAATATTATGCTAAGTGAAATAAGCTAATTCAAAAAAACCCCAAAGGCCCAGCGTTTTCTCTCATAAGCAGATGCTGGTCCACAGTGGGTGCAGGGGGGTAGGGAAGAATGAAGGAACTTTGGTTTGTGCACAGAGCAGCGAGGGGAGATGGGGCAGTGTTGATGGAAAGGACGGTAGAATGAGACAGACGTTATTACCCTATATATGTGTATGACAACTCTACTGGTGTGACTCAGTACTATGTACAGCCAGAGGAATGAGGAGTTATGCTCCATTTGTGTACAGTGTGTCAAAATGCATTCTACTGCCATGTAAAATCAATTAGAATGTTTTTTTTGAAATAGGAAGCATATGTTCTCCACATCTAGCCAACAACATGATAACCGGAATTAGTAATCAACTGCTGTATGCTTGGAAGTTGTTGAAAGAATACACTTGTAAAATTCTCATATTTAACCTATGACAAGGACATAAGATGATGGATGTTATTTAGTTTGATTGAATCACTCACAATGTGGGTATATGTGTGTGTATATATATGACACTATAGATAAATATATACAATTTTCACTTGTCAATATTTCAAAAATTAGTAGTGATTTTAATCTAAAGTCTTCTCATTATTGATATTATTCTTTAATGTCCTAGGGATATTAATAAAAGCTCTTATGTAAGAAACTCCAGAAGTATTACCCCTTGGTAATATAGTGGACCTAAATAAAAAGAGAAAAAAAGAAGAAGAAAAGAAACAATCTACAAAATTAATATATAAAAATCCATAAACTTGGTATTTAAAAATAATGACAATTCAGGAGCTTTACTCAAGAGGCCTATGGAAATAAACCGTGTAGAAATGTACTTCGGGAATATAAGCAGTATATGAGGATTATTCTCATTATTTGAAATGACAAAACATTGAAAACACAATTTTGTAAATATTACCACTAAACATGTGTATGTGTGTTTGTGTATGTGTATAAAAGTATGTAATAAATAACATAATTCTTATGAGTTAAGGTAAAAAGCTGGAGTGAATATGGATGGAACTGACTTTTCTCTGAATGTACCATCCTTATGTGTATATATATAATATATGCACATATATGTAATACAAATCTATATACATGTTTGTGCATGTACATATATGTATTTTGTACGTGTTCACACTTTTTTTTTTCTTTTTTCTTTCTGGGGTTTGAATTTAGGACCTCATGCACACAACCTACCACTGAGCTATATCCCCAGCAGCCCTATATGGTTTTGATGTCTGAGGTTGACAAGTATTCTATATATTTAAAAAGAACAAAAATTCAAAGTAGTGGAAAAGTTCTTTGGCTTTTCCTATTTGTTAATATTTGTAAAACCAAGAAATTTGTTTCTTTTGCGCACTTAGAATAAGTCAAGATCCTACTGTTTCAAGGGCGCAGGGATACAGCAAGAGGGGTGCTTTTCAGCAGGTATGGTACCCATGGGGACAGCAGCAGGTCTGAGGGGGCCCAGGACAGAATTCTCTGGCACCAGGGAACTGCTGGGAAGAGGACACAGGTAGCGCTGTGCTCCACTCAGTTTGCACAGAAGCTCACGAGTTGAGGTCGGGCAGCCTTCTGGACGGTGCGCCTCCGACTCCTGCTGACTCGGAAAGGAAAGGACCGAGCTAAGTGGAGAATCGAGGCTTCCCAGAGCCAAGGTCGCTGAGAGCACAGAGCAGGGCCAGGTCTTCTAAAGGAACTCCTGCAAGCATGGTCACCAGAAGTGCGTTCACTTTTGGAGGCGCTATTTTACCTAAAGAAATATCTTCCGAACGTCATGTTGTACAGGCTAAATCCACATGATTTTTAATTTATCAATTAAAAAATAGAGAAAAAGAACCATTGTCTTTCCATTTTGATGACTAAGCCCAATTATTTTTTTCTGTTCACTGAATCAGTCATACTTCTGCAGAAAAAACATAAATTAGTGCAAATGACAACCAAGCTACCCAAGGATTATGCCTATTAAATGCACTTAAAGTTACACATGAAAAGGTAAGTTGTATTTTACTTTAAATATTGCCTATTTCATTCCCATTTTTCATAAAGTACTTAAAATTATTGTGATAAAAATGTATAGCTTGATGAGTCCTGACAAATGTTCCCCTATGTAACCATCAGTCAAAGAAAGAGAATTGTTCAATCATTCCTGAAAGTTCTTTCAATCAATAGCAATTCTCCTGAGACAAACCAGTCCTTGTTATTATGTTCTAATTTCCTTTTCCAGAACTTCATATACATATATATGTTATATATGTATATATATGTGTGTGTATATGCACATATATGTGTATGTATATATATGTGTGTATAGGTATATATTGTGTATAGGTATATATGTGTATATATGCGTGTGTATATGTAGACATATGCGTATATGTATATATGTGTGTATATATATATTCTCTTGTGTCTAATGACCTTTGCATCTGAGATTCATCTACATGTGCACATTGATAGCTTCTTATTGCTGTGGGGTAGTCCTTGGTATTAATGTAGCACTGTTAGATTATTCTTTCTTGAATTGTGCAACTTTTAGGTTTTTTTGCAATTTCTTTACTCTGAATAGTTGTTTTAACCATACTTCAAGCCTTTTTGTGACATCTGTTTTTATTTCTACTGAATAAATACCTAGAAGTGAAGATGATGGGCCATCGGGTGACTGCAGGCCTCACTTTATCAGAAACCACCCAAGAAAGCCCCCAGAGGGGTCCAGTTTTTATTCCCACCAAGCACTGTGCCAGCTCGGTTACCCCACGTTATACCCTTATTTGGCAGGGTCAGTTTTTTCTAATTTTAGCAGTTCTAGTGTTTGTGTGGTGGTCTCTAATCTTGGTTTTAATTTACATGTAACTGAGGACTTATGCATAAACATTTTTTGTGCTTCTCAGGCATTTGTTTATCTTTGTAAATGACCCAAGTCTTTCCCTCATTTTAATGTTTTTTTCCCAATTGATATATAGTTCTTTATATTATACGCTCTGGATATAACTCCCTTGCCAGGTACATGTTATGTGAATATTTTCTGCCATAATCTAACTTTACTTTCTTAATTGTATTCTCTAAAGAGTGGTGGTATTATTTGTCATTTATCTGTTTTTTTTTTTTTTAATGAAGTCTAGTTTATCTGATTTTCTCATACCATTAATGCCATTTCCACATTTCTATGAAATGACTGCCTAGCACAAGTCACTACAGTATTCTCCTGTGTTTTCTTCTAGAAACTTTTGAGTTTAAGGTATTTATATTTAGGTTCATGTGCCATTTGGAACTGATTTTTTATGATAATTAGGCAAGAACCAAAGCTTATTCTTTTCATATGGTTACTTAGTTTTCTAGGTATAGTTGATGAAACAATTGGTCTTTCCCAGTTGAATTACATTGGGTGGTTTAGTTCAAAATCAATTAGGCATAGATGTGAGGATCTAGTTCTGGAGTCCCTTCTGTCATTTTGGGCTATTGGCTTAGCCTCCCAGCTCTTAATTTTTGTAATTTCATAGTAATTCTAACATAGCACTGTAAGTTTAACTCCTTGACACTCATCTAAGAACCACATTTGGATAGAAAGTGTTTCCATCTTTGAACTTCCAAGCTTCTGATATAAGCTGTGACATACATGAGTTTACACAGATAGAACAAGATAATGAATGAGATGAATGGGAAGATGTCTTCAGGGAAAAATGGATCTGAATGCGGATTCTTTCATACAGGAAAGACTTTTATGTCCTTTAAGCCTCATCTTCCTCACCTAATAAAATAGGAATCATATTCCCTATCTCATAAAAATTTTTAACATGTTTAATAAAGTATCATATATAAATTTATCTAATGGAGCATTTGTCATACAGAGAATAATTCCATGTTAACATAGCAATATCACAAGGCACTCAGAAGTAGTGATGGTAAAAAATTATTTGTAGGAAGGCAAAACATGGATGCGATTTTGAGTGACAGTCCTATTGTTTCTTCCTTTTGTGTTCAGATTAGTAATTTCTCTCTTTAGAATATATTATCAAATATTTCCAATTTACTACTTTCTCCTATTCAAAACAGAACTCTCTTTTCTTATGCATTGCTAATTTGTGATGAATGTTTTTGTAATATAATAATTATTCATGTTCATTGTTTTCTCATCAAATTGACAAAAGAAATAAGAACTTCCCTATTGAAGCCCATACCTTTTAAACATTTTTCTCTTCCAGATTTTTCAGCATAAAAAGTGAAACAAGCATGCACATCTTTATCAAAAGGAAACAGAGCAATATTACTGAGAGCATTTTCCCCGTAGATCTACTCTTTCATTACTGTGTAATTAACCCCACATTGAGAATTCTACTGTGAATTCTTTTGCAGCAGCAAATTAAACATTTGACTTGCAGACTATTATGTTTCTGTGAAAGGGACTATCATGTCACTGGAAAATAGGAAAGCAATATTGTGAGTCCTGAAGAGTTTTCAGTGAAATCTTCAATGAAGCCAGAAGATTTACCCTGGGAGAAAATACATATTTGTATTTCAAAGGTCCCACCACACTCTCTAGCACAGAATCCATCAAAACCTAATAAAGAAGCTTCATTACTGTGATCATCACCTTATTAGTAATCCACTGGCTGGGAAAGGTGCTGATGGGATTATAATGTGTCACTTTAAATATAAAAGAACATTATTGGGATGCTCATTAAGGTGAGCACCACCGAAGTCAAATCTGTAGTGAACAAATTTGATTTCTTTAAATAAATGTGTATGGTATAAATATGTATTAAATTTTAAATTTGATCTTTAAAATACACTTAAGTGCATATTCTCTGACTTCCTTACAAAGTAACAACCTATAACAGCATGTTTTTCTGGAAATGATGCAATTATACATGAAAACAACTTTGAGGTATCCATTTTGACCTCTTGAAAAAAAATACAAATATTTGTTCCTGATCCAATGTCTCTAAGAATGTTCATAAAATGACCTATTTTAGTAATCCAAGCAAAATCAGCAAAAATCAGTGTCAACACAAGATATCAAAATCCTAAATCATAGAAAATGAGATTTCTAATGAACATTAGAATGTTTATAATGCCCCCAGTCTTTCACGACTCATTGAACAGACAGTATAAAGACAGCCACATAAGCAGACACAGCAGATGCCTGTTGCGAATCCCTCTCAGATTTATCCGTCTGGCTTGACTAGGGAGTCATTGATGCTACCTTGCAAAAAAGATTGATATCAGAATACAGAGCCTGTGATTCCTAGGGCACTAATTGGAATTTGATCCTGCATATACCTAGGGAAAGGTAGAAGTGGGTAGACTTCCTGCTCTAATCATCTGCTTTAGAAAAGCCACCATTTTATGGCTATGAGTGTCCTTCAACTTCTAACGTGATGCTGCTACAGCACCAAGAGGCAGCCACAGCCCAGCTGCCCACCTAGACCGGCCTTGCACAGGACAGCTCTTTTTAAAATCCTCTTGGTTTGTTTCTATGCCTCTCCTAACAGGCAGCACGGCGAGTTTCGGCTCCAACTGGTCTGCAGCACCCATCATTGACAGCCTTTCTTTATGAACTAAAACTAACAAGAGAGTGTACTTCCTTCCCAATTAACCATAATTCAATCCCCGGAGACATCACTCCATTATCGTTCCGATGTTTAACTACAGCATTTTAAAAGGGAAGAACAATAGGACTGAAGCTGAGGAGAAGTTCCTGGCAATTTGAATCACTCATCTGGCACTTTGATGAGAAGCAGAAGTGGTCATTTCCGGGTTGTCATTAGTCTGAAATAAAGCCTGGATTCAATGGCTATATATTTTATATATATATATATATATATATATATATATTGTTTAAGGAATAAACAAAACTACTTGAAGTTCGATTAAGGGGATGGTGTGTTAATTTAATACAAAGATTTCACATCCTTTATGAACATTCACCAACACAACTGCTTGTCCTTTAAAAGGAAGTATGAACTACATGACCGTTTTCTAACTAAAGAAATCTTCAATGCACATAATAAGCTCTGGATTGTACTTTGTTATTTAGAAACTACTCAGAAAGAAATTTTTCCTTCCTCTGGAAAAATTTTGTAGATTGTTTAGTTCTTAATAAATATTTAAGGCATCTGTTCCTGAAATCTGATGAACCATTCAACAGTGGAAATCTTTAACAAATTTCTAGTTCATTACTTTTTCAAGATTATCTGTCAGGGTTGATATTTAGTATCTTATCATGATAGTCTTGGGGTTTCCACATATATGATGGCAAATGTTGAAGGGCAGAGACATCCACTAAAGAGAAGGAATCCCTTTGCAATGAGTGACTTCAGGGCAAATTACTTGGCAAATGTTAACAAGGACAGAGGATATCAATAATGATTAGCTGTACATTATTGAATTAATGGAGTGGGTCAGAGAAAGATCAAAACCAAACTTAGTTATGTGTGTGTTTGTCTCCTCCAATAAACTGTGAACTTCCTATGGTTGGGAGCAGACATACTCCAGGGCCTTAGCTTATCCCACTTTTTAACAGAAAGCCCTTACTGAAAGTTTGCTTTTGAAATGTAATACTGAAATTTGTCCTCAATTACATGTGATAATTAGACAAGGAAAAGAATCAGAATATTTTGCCCAAGTGTGAAAGATACTGTTAAAATTGTTTCAAATCCGTGGTATGCTTAAATTGCCTTTTTAAAATAAATAAAACCATAAAGAACTTATATGGCGTGACATCAATGACATTCAGAGATTAAAATTACTAAATTATATTTTAATTTTGCAACAGTCTAACAAAACATTGCATGGTCGAAGTCGAAGCTGTACATTAGGCACGCAGTCCGGACACAGATATTGAGAGGATATGATCTGCAATGGGTGCAAATCAGAGCTCTCCAAACAGTGAAAGCCTTCATTTGCCCATTTGGACAGGTGCCCTTGTGTTCACCTACATACAAGACATGACCTACGAAACACTATTTTTGTAGCAACATGAGGTATGTGCACTTTATACCTTGCATTTAAAAATGGAAGTAAGAGTGGAAGTCTCTCCTCCATCAGATAGCTCCTTAGTTCATTCCTGGGAGCGCAGCAATGTTGCTGTGGGACCAGGGTAAGTTCCAGGGGACTGTGCACAGCATAAAAGCTGCTCCCCATTTGGAGTCCCTCCTTACCCTCCGTGCAGTTCCACTGGGAAACTCAGACCGGGCAGGTTTTCTCAATCTACACATTCTTTCTCAAGGACCAAAAAGACTTCTGGGCTTTTCTAAATATAAAATGTCGCCTTTTCTCCAAGGTATTGCCATGAAGTTTTCTTCCTGTTTATACCGTTTAAATTGTTTTTAAATGGTACACAGAAACATAAAATTTACATATATGAATGGGGTAAGATGACAGTTTTACAAGCATATACATTGTGTAAGGCTTAATTGTGATTAAACATCTTTACCTCTTCAAACATGTATTAGAGGCAATATGGTAATTTTTCCTCACCTTTCTCATAGACTTCTAATTTCTTTGGAGCAGTAACGTGGCCAACTGAAATCCAGCCTGTTCTAATCTCCACGTAAACACTATCCTGGCCACAGATACATAAACAGACACCACTGGGAGAGGCTACCTGCAGTTTTCCAAAGGGTAATTCTACTGTGACTCTTCTTGCCTTTCATGCTTCATTCTTTTTCTTACTTTGGTCATGAGTCTATGGCTGGAACTGTGTAGCTTTTTTTCAAACATGGAGAAGGACCAACAGCTCCTCAGAGTTTGTTTCTAAAGCGTCAGTACCACCAACTTGTGGATTTACTTGATAGGGTCCGTGTTGGGGGTTTTCTTTATGTAGGAAGAATCAGAATTCTAACTGACATAGGTCAACACACCAGCTCATCTCCTGAGTTTATTCTCCCAGACCCTCCCCATCCTCACCCTTGGAAACTTAGAAAAGTCCTCTGGAGGTTTCCATTCTGCCCTTCCTTCACTCACGCCTAAGGTCCTTCGTCCACCATACAGTGTCTCTGTGGTCACGTCTGACTTGGTTTCACCATTCAAGCAGCTACAGCGGGAAAGTCAAAAGTCATGGATAGGAAAGATGGCGACTGTGGTATTAGAAACAGGAAAAAAGAGAAAAACATAAAAATGGAGGCACACACTTCCCCTTCACTGTATTCTCTTCATGAGGATGACCCCAGCCTAGAGGGACCTTGCCTAAGTACTGACCCATCAGTCACTGACAGTGGCCAAGGCAACTGTCCAGCCTGGGCCCCGGAAGGAATGCAATAAACCTTCCATTAAAATAACTTGCGTGGGGAAAGATTGACACATAAAAATTGTAGCATCCATTATTTAAAATAAATTAGGACTTAGGTCTAGAATTTTCTAAAGTAAGATTGTGAACTTATTTTGAAAACATACTTATTGAATAAATATACTTCAGAAAATGTAATTAACCAAATTCTTGAAGACGTTGGATATTTGTAAACATCGAAAAGTGAAACTTACAGATTTTTTTTTTTTTTTAAACCATGAGAGTAAAGAGCTGGAAAGCAAGTTATTCTGAAGAGAGTTTCAAAATTATGGGGGCTGTGTCATTTGGATAAAAATAAGTTTTTAGGAATGGCAATCATAAGGCAGGACTTAATCCATTGGGGAATCAAAAGAGACAGCATAATTTAAATGTGACAAGTTTTTGGAAATGAGGTTTTTGTCCTCATTCATAAAAAACTAAAATTTTAATAGCTTAATATCTAATTTTAGGCATATCATTAATGAAGTCCAATCCATTATCGCTGTGTTTTCTCACTTGTGACTTTAGTAGAAAGTGAATTTATTTCAAAGACTTTTAAATGAGTATGATAAAAATGAATTAAGAGGTTTTCAAGATGGCGGCCTAGAGGGTGGCTGCATTACGTGTTGCTCCAGAACTCAGGATTCAAGAGAGGAGATATTGAGACGCTTGGGACCAACTCAAAGTAGCCGGGTGACTCTCACCCCCTGGGGGGGCATCCCGGATGGGACGGGGGTCCCGGAACGCAGGAAACTTTGTGAAGTAGAACTGCCGGCGAGACGCCCCTCCCCCCGCTGGAGCGCCATAGAGGAGGCCGGTCGGCACAGCGCTGGGACTCGGAGCAGCCACTGGGGCTCCGGCGGCTGCCCGGGGGAGGAGAGGCGGGGAGAACTGTGTGGACTCAGGACACCGGGGCCTGCCCTGAGGAGGAGGAGAGGAGCGTGGCCACTTGGATTCGGAGAGACTGCGCCAGAGCTGCAGGCGGCTGCCAGAGGAGAAGCCACGCGGCGAGCTGTTTGGAATCAGAACGACGCCTCTGAACACCGGGGCCTGCCCTGAGGACGAGGAGGAAGAGGAGCAGCCGCTTGGATTCGGGTGACTATACGGGAACTACAGGCGGTTGCCAGAGAAGGGGCTGCGTGGCGAGCTGTTTGGACCCTGACCACTTCTGAACCCCGGGGCCTGCCCGGAGGAGTAGGAGAAGGAGGAGAAGGAGCGCGGCGGGTCCTTTGGACTCGCAGTGACTGCATTAGCGCTCCAGGCGGCTGCTCAGAGGAGAAGGCGAGTGGTGAGTTGTTTGGTCTTAAAGTGACAGCTCCTGAGCACAGGGGGGCTGCCTGGAGGAGAAGCGTGGTGGGACGCTTGGTCTTGAGGGACCACACCAGAGCTCCGGGCGGTGGCCCAGAGGACCCGTGCAGCGGGTCACGTGGATTCAGAGCCACTCAGAGGGACTGCTCCTGAACACCCGGGGGGTTATCTGGAGAAGGAGGAGGAACGGGCAGGGTCACTTCGACTCGGAGTGATTGATTGCCCCGGGCTACGGGTGGTTGGTGGGAGGAGGAGGCACGAAGTGAGTTTCTTGGACTCCTAGTGACCGCACCGGCATACTGGGCAGCTGTCTGGAGGAAGAGGCCTGTGGCGGGTCTCTGGGACTCAGAGCGATTGTTCGGGGCCACAGGTGGCTGCTCAGAGGAGGGGCCACGCAGCCAGGTGATTAGGTGCAGAACAGGGTCCCAGGATCTAGGAGGCTTCTGGGTGGAAGAGCCGCACAGAGACAGGCTTAGGGCGGAGCGAAGGTTCCAGGCCTATGGGCAAATTCTCTGAGGAGGGGCAGCCTAAGGAGATTCATCTGCGAAGGGTGAGGCTCCCAGGCCCAGGAGGTAGGGCCGGGCCCCTGGAAACTTTGCAGAGGAAGGCAGCCCAGCCCAGGCAGTAGATGTAAATTGAGGGGAACCTCTAGGAGGAAACTGACCAGAGAGACCTCCCCACCGGGTGAGTCTTCCCTGCTGGGTGAGGTTTCCCACAAGGACGGTAAAACCAGAGGCTCAGGCCCAAACAGGCCTTGCCTCAGCCCACAGCCTAGGTCCCCTTTGGATGACCATTGGTCAACAAGTGGAGGCACCTCTGCCCACTAGCAGGGAATATACCCCACCTGAAGGCCACCACTCCTAGAGAGGCAGCTTCCTTGTGGAGCACCGCATTATCAACCTCCTCCAAGACTTCAGCCTACTGAAGGCTAAGAGGGGATATATATAGAAATCTTCAGGGTCATTGTAAATCAACAGAGGAAATCTGCAATATCTCAGCGGTCCACTGATATCTGAACAACATGAGAAAACAAGGAAAGAAAATGCTGCAAACAAATCTAGATGTTACATCAATAAAACCCAATGACAGCATGGCAGAAGAAATGACAGAAAAGGAGTTCAGAATGTACATAATTAAAATGATCAGAGAAGCAAACGAGGAGATGAAAGAGCAAATGCAAGCATTGAATGATGAGATGAAAGAGCAAATGCAAGCATTGATTGATCGCACCAATCGACAGTTAAAAGAGCAAATACAGGAAGCAAAAGATCATTTCAATAAAGAGTTAGAGATATTGAAAAAAAACCAAACAGAAATCCTTGACATGAAGGAAACAATAAACCAAATTAAGAACTCCATAGAAAGCATATCCAATAGGATAGAACACCTGGAAGACAGAACCTCAGACATTGAAGACAAAATATTTAACCTTGAAAACAAAGCTGAACAAACAGAGAAGATGGTAAGAAATCATGAACAGAATCTACAAGAACTATGGGATATCATGAAAAGGCCAAATTTAAGAATTATTGGGATTGAGGAAGGCCTAGAGAAACAAGCCAAAGGAATGAACAACCTATTCAATGAAATAATATCAGAAAATTTCCCAAATCTGAAGAATGAAATGGAAAATCAAGTTCAAGAGGCTTACAGGACTCCAAATACACAAAATTACAACAGACCCACACCAAGGCACATTATAATGAAAATACCTAACATACAAAATAAAGACAGAATTTTAAAGGCTGTGAGAGAAAAGAACCAAATTACATTCAGGGGGAAACCAATACGCATATCAGCAGATTTTTCAATCCAGACCCTAAAAGCTAGAAGGTCCTGGAACAACATTTTTCAAGCCCTGAAAGAAAATGGATGCCAACCAAGAATCTTATACCCAGCAAAACTTACCTTCAAATTTGACGATGAAATAAAATCCTTCCATGATAAACAAAAGCTAAAAGAATTTACAAAAAGAAAGCCAGCATTACAGAACATTCTCAACAAAATATTCCATGAGGAAGAGATGAAAAACAAAGAAGCAAATCAGCAAAGGGAGGAATTATCCTAAAGGAATTGTCAAATAAAGGAGGAAACAAGTTGTGTCAAACAAATAAATAAACAAAATTTTAAAAATGAACCAAATGACCGGGAAACCAAATCATTTCTCTATAATAACCCTGAACGTTAATGGCCTGAATTCATCAATCAAAAGACATAGACTGGCAGACTGGATTAAAAAGAAAGATCCAACAATATGTTGCCTGCAAGAGACTCACCTCATAGAAAAAGATACCCAAAGATTAAAGGTGAAAGGATGGGGAAAAACATACCATGCACATGGACTCAGCAAAAAAGCTGGAGTATCCATCCTCATTTCCGATAATGTGGACTTCAAGCCAAAGTTAGTCAGAAGGGATAAAGAAGGTTATTTCATACTGCTTAAGGGAAGCATAAATCAGCAAGATATAACAATCATAAACATCTATGCCCCAAACAGTGGCTCATCTATGTATGTCAAACAAATCCTTCTCAATTTCAGAAACCAAATAGACCACAACACAATAATACTAGGTGATTTTAACACGCCGCTCTCACCACTGGACAGATCTTCCAGACAAAAATTGAGCAAAGAAACCATAGATCTCAACAACACAATCAATAATTTAGACTTAACGGACATTTATAGAATATTCCATCCAACCAAGAGTGAATACACTTTCTTCTCAGCAGCACATGGATCCTTCTCTAAAATAGACCATATATTATGCCACAAAGCTAATGTTAGCAAATACAAGAAGATAGAGACACTAGCATGTATTCTATCAGATCATAATGGATTGAAGTTAGAAATAAATGAAAGAGTAAAACACAGAAACTATTCCAACATCTGGAGGTTAAACAATATGCTATTATATGATGAATGGATAACAGAAGATATTAAGAAGGAAATTAAAAAATTCTTAGAGGTAAATGAGAACAAAGAAACATCATATAAAAACCTCTGGGACACTATGAAAGCAGTACTTAGAGGGAAATTTATTTCATGGAGCGCATTTAATAAAAGAAGTAAAACTCAACAAATAAACAACCTAACACTACAGCTCAAAGCCTTAGAAAAAGAAGAACAGAACAGCACCAAAAGTAGTAGAAGACAGGAAATTGTTAAACTCAGAGCTGAAATCAATGAAATTGAAACAAAAGAAACAATACAAAAAATTGACAAAATAAATAGTTGGTTCTTCGAAAAAATTAACAAAATTGATAAACCTTTAGCCACACTAACAAAGAGAAGACGAGAGAAAACCCAAATCACTAAAATTCGGAATGAACAAGGAAATATCACTACAGACAGGATGGAAATACAAAACATAATTAGAAGCTATTTTGAAAATCTATACTCCAACAAAATAGAAAATTTCGAAGACATCAACAGGTTTCTAGAGACATATGAATTGCCTAAACTGAATGAGGAGGACATAAACAATTTAAATAGACCAATTTCAAGTACTGAAATAGAAGAAGTCATCAAAAGCCTACCAACAAAGAAAAGTCCGGGACCAGATGGGTTCTCAGCCGAGTTCTACAAAACCTTTAAGGAAGAGCTCATTCCAATACTTCTCAAAGTATTCCATAAAATAGAAGAGGAGGGAACCCTCCCAAACTCATTCTATGAAGCCAATATCACACTGATACCTAAACCAGACAGAGACTCATCAAGGAAAGAAAATTTCAGACCAATATCCTTAATGAACATCGACGCAAAAATTCTCAACAAAATTTTAGCAAATCGCATACAAAAACATATTAAAAAGATAGTGCACCATGATCAAGTGGGTTTCATCCCAGGGATGCAAGGTTGGTTCAACATCAGGAAATCAATAAACGTAATTCACCATATTAATAGACTTAAAGTCAAGAATCACATGATTATTTCAATAGACGCAGAAAAAGCATTTGATAAAATACAGCACCCCTTCATGCTCAAAACACTAGAACAAATAGGGATAGTGGGAACATTCCTTAATATTGTAAAGGCCATTTATGCTAAGCCCATGGCTAATATCATTCTAAATGGTGAAAAGCTGAAAGCATTCCCCCTAAAAACTGGAACAAGGCAGGGATGCCCTCTTTCACCACTTCTATTCAACATCGTTCTTGAGACTCTGGCCAGAGCAATTAGACAAACCAAAGAAATTAAAGGGATACGAATTGGAAAAGAAGAACTCAAACTATCCCTGTTCGCTGATGACATGATTATATATTTAGAGGAACCTGGAAATTCCACCAGAAAACTCTTAGAACTCATAAGTGATTTCAGTAAAGTAGCAGGTTACAAGATCAATGCCCATAAATCCAACGCATTTTTATACATAAGTGATGAATCTTCAGAACGAGAAATTAGGAAAACTACCCCATTCACAATAGCCTCGAAAAAAATAAAATACTTGGGAATCAATCTCACAAAAGAGGTGAAAGACCTCTACAATGAGAACTATACAACACTAAAGAAAGAAATTAAAGAACACCTTAGAAGATGGAAAGATCTTCCATGTTCTTGGATAGGAAGAATTAATATTGTCAAAATGGCCATACTACCTAAAGTGCTATACAAATTCAATGCAATTCCAATTAAAATCCCAATGACGTACCTTACAGAAATAGAGCAGGCAATTATGAAATTCATCTGGAAGAATAAGAAACCCAGAATAGCTAAAGCAATCCTTAGCAGGAAGAGTGAAACAGGGGGTATTGCAATACCAGATCTTCAACTCTACTACAAAGCAATAGTAACAAAAACGGCATGGTATTGGTACCAAAATAGAAAGGTAGATCAATGGTACAGAATAGAGGACACGGACACAAACCCAAATAAATACAATTTTCTCATACTAGACAAGGGGGCCAAAAATATGCAATGGAGAAAAGATAGCCTCTTCAACAAATGGTGCTGGGAGAATTGGAAATCCATATGCAACAGAATGAAACTAAACCCATATCTCTCACCATGCACGAAACTAAACTCAAAATGGATTAAGGACCTCGGAATCAGACCAGAGACCCTGCAGATTATAGAAGAAAAAGTAGGTCCAAATCTTCATCTTGTTGGTCTAGGACCAGACTTCCTTAACAGGACTCCCATAGCACAAGAAATAAAAGCTAGAATCAACCACTGGGATAGATTCAAACTAAAAAGCTTTCTCTCAGCAAAGGAAACTATCAGCAATGCGAAGAAAGAGCCTACAGAGTGGGAGAATATCTTTGCCAATCATACTTCAGATAGAGCACTAATCTCCAGAATCTATAAAGAACTCAAAAAACTCTACTCCAAGAATTCAAACAGTCCAGTCAACAAATGGGCTAAGGAAATGAATAGACACTTCACAGAAGAAGATCTACAAGCAATCAACAAACATATGGAAAAATGTTCAACATCTCTAGTAATAAGAGAAATGCAAATCAAAACCACCCTAAGGTTCCATCTCACCCCAATTAGAATGGCGATTATCAAGAATACGAGCAACAACAGGTGTTGGCGAGGATGTGGGGAGAAAGGTACACTCATACACTGCTGGTGGGGCTGCAAATTAGTGCAGCCGCTATGGAAAGCAGTGTGGAGATTCCTTAGAAAACTTGGAATGGAACCACCATTTGACCCAGCTATCCCACTCCTTGGCCTATACCCAAAGGACTTAAAATCTGCATACTACAGAAATACAGCCACATCAATGTTCATAGCTGCTCAATTCACAATAGCCAGACTGTGGAACCAACCTAGATGCCCTTCAATTGATGAGTGGATAAAGAAACTGTGGTATATATATACTATGGAATATTACTCAGCCATAAAGAATGATAAAATTATGACATTTGCAGGCAAATGGATGAAATTGGAGAATATCATGCTAAGTGAGATAAGCCAATCTCAAAAAGCCAAAGGACGAATGATATCGCTAATAAGTGGAGGTTGACACATAATGGGGGGGAGGGAAGGGTTAGAGTTAGGGTTAGGGAGGGGGGCAAGTATAGAGGAAGGAACTACTGTATAGAGGGTAAAGAGGGGTGGGAGGGGTGGGGGGAAGGGAAAAAAATAACACAATGAATCAAACAACATTGCTCTATGTAAATTTATGATTACACAAATGGTATGCCTTTGCGCCATGTACAAACAGAGAAACAACATGTATCCCATTTGTTTACAATAAAAAAAAAAAAAAAATGAATTAAAATTTGAAAAAGAAATTTCAGGAATGTTCAATTTCTATTCTATCTAAAGAAATTTGAAAGACTGTGTGGGGAGGGGTCATTCTCTGGGTGGTACCCTAAGGGACACTGATCACATCACATGCTGGGTCCAGGGCACTCACTCATGGTGGCTACCCAGATACCTTCATCCAGCAGCACCTCGTCTCCTGGATTGCAAAATCAGTGAGTAGATTTTACTTATCTCCTGAAAAGAAAAGCAGGGGAAAACAGTATTTTCCAGTATAGTGTAAAGGTACTTCAGTTATAGTAACTATTGCAGGAGCTTCTAGACATGGATCTTTATGAAACAGATTTAAAGAAGTAATTTTTTTTTAATTTAAACTTTACTACAAGTAGCTGTGAATGCATGTTTCAAATTACAATAAGACCAAAAGTTATCACTTTCCTTCCTTTCTGTCAACCTGGGAATAATAGAAGAATGACTGGCTATTGTCAGAAACCCTAAGATTAATTATCTCACACAGAGAGGAGAAAATCCAATTAAGATATTATGAAGTGAAATTTTGCGTAGAATATAATCACCGCACATGTTATGATATAATGTTTGGCTTATACTTGCAGGTAGTACCGTGGGTCACCTTTGAATTAAAATAAAATGAAAGATTAGATTGGTTACAGGTAGATTTTTCTGTCTTAAATTTCTCCCTTTCAAGTCTCTTGTTTTCTTGTAAACCTTCTTTCCTTTTTTATAGCTTCTACTTTCTTGAGCTCTTGGGGATTTTCCATTTTTTCATTGGCTTTCATAGCCAAAATCTTGTTCAGAATCATCTGATGTGTAATGTTTGTATCTTGAATGAAGTTGCCAAGCTGAAAGAGCAGGTCCCTGTCTGAAATTCAGGGCACTCAGAGCCCATGAAGTTATGGAAGGCAGGTTCTCCTTAGAGAAGTAGGGGTACAGAGCCCCCTCTGCTCACCCATCCCTACTGTGCAGCTACATGTGCTCTGGGTAGGCGAGGACTTTTCTAACTCAGAGTCTTCCCATAGGCCAGCAGCAGCCCTGGTCCTGTTCAAAATTTCTACGTGCAGTGAACGTATTTCTAGCTTATTCAATGGAGTGGCTATTGTTAAAGTTAATTGCAGCACAGCAAGGTAGGGGTTAAATTTACTATGTGCAGAGCAAAGAGAAAATAGCAGAAGGCACCGTAACAGTTGTGAATAAGTACCGATAAATGAATCAATACTGAGCCCTGTTGGAGATCTTTCTTCCCAGTGAACCATAATATTAAGGAGTAATGATTTAGAGACTATGAGGGCACAATCATGCCCACTAAATTTCTTTTGAAACTTCACATCGACTTGCACATTTTTTGATTTTTAATGTTCCTGCATAAAATGATACACATCTTACTGAAGTCTGTAAGATGCAACCTTAATGAAATTTTAATAATGCATAGTAAATTATAAAATATGGGGAAATTGCATATTTCAATTCATTACTACAGCTTGGTAACATATTTTTTAAAGGTGGAAAAGAAAATCATGCCATCTGAAGAATAACAAAAATAATGAAGGTTGACTTTTCTTGAAGTGATCTCGCAGTTTAAAAAGAACTCACAAATTAAAATGTATAATATAAGAGCTTTTTGACTGGGAAACACTTATATAAAACAATGTTAACTTTCCAAGCAAATGAAAATGATATTTCTCATATTGTTTCACAACCTAGCTCACCTCTCTCCAGCCAAAATCTCTAGCTGAGCTATCTCTTGGAAAGGAGAGGCTGGGTAGAGTCATTCTATTTCATTTCAAACTGACTAGTAGCCTTTTCCTTTTGCACTGAAAGCCATACCCCTTTAATTAAATAAGGGCTGTCATAACAGCCTGTTAGGACAGCTTGCAATAAAATAAGTGTTATGGTCTAGATGTGAAATGTCCCCTAAAAAGCTCATGTTAGGCAACTCGGGATGTTCAGAGGTGAAATGATCATGCGGGCCATAACCTAGTCATCAGTGCCTTGATCCCTCCGATGGATTTATAATTTGAATGGACTACTAGCTAGGAACTGTGGACATGGGCCTGGTTGGGGGAAGCAGGTTACTGGGGATGTGTCCTTGGGGATTATATATCTTGTCCCTATGTGTCTGTCTATCTGTCTGTCTCGCACTTCACTGACTGCCATGATTTGACAGCTTTCCTTTATTATGCTCTTCTAGTGTGATATGTTCTGAAACTGTGAGCCCCAAATAAACCTCTCCTCTTGTAAGGTGTACTTGCCAGTTATTTTGGCCACAGCAACGAAAAGCTAACTAACACAAGGGAAATAGACTGGTGATAGAATTCCTAAAACTATGTTTCTTAACTTGCTCAAACCCAGGACCTCTTTTGTACAAACAAACATTAGTTAATTTCCTATTTACAACACCCCCCCATAAAAAGAAATCCATCTACATATGGCATTTAAACATTATTGCATTAATTTCAATGCAATAAAGGAAAGTTATTTGTGTTGGTAACATACACTTTAATGCATTACTATCTCAACACTACCCTGTTAGAAATAACAGAATAAAGTAGTGAGATGTTTTCTTATATTCAGAATCACCTTGAATATAATTGCTGCAAATGCAGACTGACAGGAGTGGGTTTCATTTCTCACTCAGACACCATGAACAGCATTGTTATTTGTGACTTTCTGGATGACGAACACTTACAGTAATGAACTGAACAAAGTACAAAGTTTCTTCCATTTCCAGAGTGCTTGTATTTAGAAAATTAGTGCATGCTAAAACTGTGTAATACATTCAACATTCGTAAGCAAGTCCAAATTAGGTTCTAGATTCAGATATCTCTAAACAGATTTCTCCATTGCACAAATCCCACAAGCACTGGGTATTGGGAATATTTTTGTGAGGTACACCTGACATGCAGGGCCCCAGATGTTCCAGCAGCTCTAATTTCTACCCTCAAATGTCAATAGCTTCCACCTTCTTCATTATATTCAAGAAAAATGCCACATGAAATTCCAAAATGTCTTCTTTGGCTCTGCTTTCTTTACAAGTTCTAATCCTAGGAGAAAAAGCATTTATTCCCTTTCCTCTTCCTTACAAGGCTGATATAGACAGTAAATCATATGGTGTGATTTAATCATATGGTGGTCCATTCCCAACCCAGTACTGTTCAACTCTACCGAGAGCTGGAATTCCAGCGTTTATTAAGGATCCTGGAGAACTTTAATGGGGTTGCTGTTGGTCCTTCAGATTTCCCAACCTCAAGTCAAACACCTGAGGGAATGGATATTGTAATGGTGAGGAATGATGAGAATTAGCAAATGATGACATGTTTCAAATACTCTGTCTTATCTACCCGATTATATCCCTGGCCATAAACATCAATGACATGGTTCTGGAGCTCAGCTGCCACAGGTGTTAGATGCTGCAGGACAGGGACACATGGCCGCAGCCAAGAGGTAGTATGGGGAGGCTGAGTCGTGGACAACGGGAAGGCTGATGAAGAGCACTGGAGATTTTTCCTGAAATACATTTTAAAACAAGTCACAGAAGAAGAATGGAAGGAGCAGGGAGGTTTGAATATGTCAAAAGCATATTGGAATGTTTTGTCAAGAAATTCAGTCCTGCTGTCACTTTTCCTTTGTCAAATTCCCTCCTTGATATTTTCCCTTCTCCACGCATGATGAAGGCAGATCATGCTGGTGTCTTGAGTCACTGAACAGGAAGGAGCCCCTGTCATCAATCTTGGAATTGTACAAGAGTCCTACTGCTTCTTCATCTACCCTTGAAAACACAAGGGGATGTCTCATTTTCTCTCTTCTAGTTCATCTGCTGCAGAGAATCATCTACAAGAAGCAGTTTTTGAAAATGGGGTTTCCTTCTGTCATAGAAAAGGCAGAACCTATTTAGTCATAGACTGAGACAAAGAAGCCAGTCAACCAAATTAAAATATGGAGGGGAGACAGGCACAAAGCACTGGGTTAGAGACTGGAATGAGCAGGTATTCCAACAGACGGCCGAGCTGCAGGAAGCTGCGCCCCTAAACATCTCCATCAGCTGCATGTTAATTTTATACTGAGAAAATGTAGCGAGAACTGTCATCGAAGAAATACGCATGCATTCTCTGTACCAGGTGCTGTGTTCATATCATATGATTGCTGAAGCAAACTGAAGCAGGTATTATCTTCCCAATTATTCTGTGAGAAGACTGTCGTTCACAGACATTTAAAATACTACTAATTCCACAAACTGTTTAGAGTACCTTAGTGGAAACTGCAGCTGATTTCTCCAAAGATCTATCACATTGCATGCATAACGGGAGATGGGAGGGATGCAAGAATGGAGGAAGGATGGATTCTGTAGAGGAAAATGAGGGAAAAGAAAAATAATAGAATGAGACAAACACCATTACCCTATGTACACGTGTGATTACGCAAATGGGCTATTTTGTGTACAACCAGAGAAATGATAGTTGTACCCCATTTATGTACAATGAATCAAAATAAATAAATAAAAATAAAAATAACTAATAGACTGAAGGAATAAGTACACTGACAAAAGAGAAGGGAAACCTCAAATACCAAAAATATAAATTTTAAAGAAAATTAATTATAAGAACAGGATAAACCCTAAGATGTGCAGCGTTTTCTTAAAAGGAAAGTTTAACGCATCTTCTAATACAGATGTATCTTCCATAGTCTTCCTTGATAATGCTTAGAAGTTCATTTTATTTTAAGAGTCAATCATCAAAACAGAACTCTGATATCAATAGAACAAAATTTCAAACCATCTAGTGATGGGAAAAGCAGCTCCACCAGACCTGAGTAGTCATGGAAAGCAGAAAGAATTAGCATACTTGACAGGTGTACAGTCACATTGCCATGTACTCAGGATTATTTTACATTGTATTCAATTGTATGTTAAGAAGGCCTGAGATACATCATCTGCTTACAGTGTTTTAAAATGTTTGGGGATTTTTTTTTTTTTTAATTGGGAATTGAACCCTGAGGTGCTTAACCACTTAGCTATATCCCCAGCCCTTTCTGTCTTTTGTTCTGAAACAGGGTCTGGCTAACTTGCTGAGAGTCTCACTAAGTTGCTGAGACTGATCTCAAACTTGTGATCCTCCTGCCTCAGCCTCCTGAGCTGCTGGGATAAAAGGTATGTACCACCACATCTGGCTAATCATTGTTTTTTTTTTTTTTTTTTTCTTTTTAGGTTACTTTGATGAGTTTTTTTTTTTTTTTTTTTTGCACAAATAAATTTTAAATATATGTCCAAAAAATTTCCTCATGATGTGGACTAAATAAGATCTAATCACACATACACTCATTCTTAGAGATACTTAATAAATTGATAATAAATTGATAATTAAAAGTGTTGTAAAATATGTTGTCAGCTGAACTGGAAATGGATTCCAAGATATAGAAGTTCTGAGGTTATACTTCTCACTCACAGATTGCAACTTCCTAATACAATGAATGGTACTGTCTTCATTGTTCAATGTGTAAGCTCAGTTCATGACCACCTGCTATTTACAAATTGAGTAGTGGCATTAAAAGATAACTTTATAAAAGCTTCTAAGTAGCACATTAATCTCTCAATAACACCAACAACAAAAACTTTAGTACAAAGAATCAAGTGGTCACAAAAAACTCTAGATAAAAGCATCAATGTACCTCGTAAATTTGAGGTGGTCTGTCAACATTTGTATATTCTTCAGACCTTCCATGTTTTAAAATCCAGTACAAAGTACATCATATTTTTCAGAGTGAAGTTGAAAAAAAATCACTTTGTAGTTGTTTCCTCATAGAATTCCCAGATGAAAAACGCTAAAATGACAATGTGACATTTGTCATCAATTTATAGCTAAAGTTTTACAGTTTCAAAACTTGAGGACTTTTTTTTTCTTACATTCTGCCTCATGGTGCGCTATAATCTCATGATAGACAAGGAGTACAGTTTGCAAAAACAAAATTTAACTGAAAAAATTTTCAACATAATTTCCAAGAGAAATGTAAAATCATGTTACTGTAATTCACAGGTTCTGTGAATATATTTTCAGAGCAAGTAAAAATGTAAAACACATATTGCAAACTATAGAAGTATATTGGTTCTGTTTTTATAAGAGTTGCTTACCACAGTCAGCTATAACATTCAGGAAAGAGAAGTTGGTGACAGGAAATAGGTTTATCAAAGCCGGCCCTGAGGAAGATAGAGGAAGCCCACTCTGTCTCACAGCTCCATCTTGGGCTCAGGGGCACGACAAACTTCTATGAAGGGAAGTGGGTAGAGTGGGAACAAAACTCAGAAATACGCACATGTAGACTTAGCTAGGCAGTGCCAGCAGAGCAGATGCACAGTGCCAGCTTAGCGCTCTTGCTGGGACCTGTCCTACGGGGCCATTTCTCAGCTTCCATTCTCAGCCTGAAGAAGCTCAGTAGCAGAAAAACAATCTATCAGGAGATTGGGGAAAAACAAAATTATAAATATCATAGAATATGGTGCTCTGCTGGTTAAGAAATCAATCATCTTCCCTATCTAGTTATTTCTTTAAATAATGTAAATCTTTTAAAGAATTATAAATTTAGGTATAATAATGCTCTTTTCTCAACCAATTTTTATTTTAAAGATAAAAATTGTTTCATTAAAAATTACTTTAATTGCAATTTAATTTAAAGATATTTAATTCAAATTATAAGTAAATGTTGATTTCCAAATAAGTAACCTCGGTCCTATCTCTAACAAACTACTAAAGTTGTGGTACATGAAATCTTATTATTTTTGTCAAAAACTTTTCTATTAAATGTTCCTATAAAGTTAGAAGTTTTGGTTTAATAAAAATCACATGTGCATTTGTATTTTCTTCTTTCTTAGACTCTTAATAGTCAAAATAATCTCAATTCACATTTTAATAACAAAGTATTCATTCTTCTTTCAAGTGCTATTTCATTAAATGTGGCAGGGATGTAAAAGAGAAAAAGATGCCAAGAACTTTTCAAAAGAAGAAAACATTTCACTTTGCTCTTCAGGATGGATGAACCATTCCTGTATTCAATACAGCAGGTAAGGTAAGAAAACATTTAAATTATATATTATCTTTTCCAGTCGCATATGTTATGGTCTGATAGAACTTTTTAAATTATATATTTATAACAATTTCAAGATTGAAAAATATTCAGTCAATGACTTACTAGTTACTCTTAAGAAAGAATATATTTTCAGAGCAACTAAAAATGTAAAACATATTGCAAGCTATAGAAGTATATTGGTTCTGTTTTTATAAGAGTTGAAAATGGATGCTTATTAATAAAAAACAAACAAACAAAAAAAAAAAAACAAGTTAGGAAATGCTTAACATAGGCAAGTAACTGGGTTGTTGATTCAGACCACAGATGCTTCTATCTAACATCTTCCCCGTTTCAGGGTTGAAGTTTGTTTCTCCTTTCCATAGCAATTGCTTACATGTACCATCATGAGGAATGGCCATGTATTTTCGTCTTAAATCACACAACATGGTGCTAAAACATTCCATCTGCTCATTCTGCTGGGATTCACACAGATTCACCATGAACAGCGACACTGCTATTTTGACACTTCGAAGAGGGCTGCAGTCTTGCAAAGCAACATAAATCCAACAGTAAAAATCAAATTGCTGGATACTAAATGACAGTGCTGGCCTAGGGGTAAACAACTGTCTGTCCTTCATCTGCCTCTACTTGCTCCCGAGTTTAGAGAATGAATGCAGACGGACAGCACGAGTGGTCTTGGGGAGGCCCTGCCTGTTAAAGAACCACGCCACACCACACCAGACCAACCAGCAAAGGATTCTGCATTTCTGCAGATTCAAAATCCCTTAGGAAAACACAGCATGAACTTCCTTGACAACACCCAGGGAACGCCACTGATTACCCCCAAGCTCTGAAATGTCTAGACATAGGGTAGACATTCTACCCTACGTCTTTCCTCCTACTTCTCCCACCCCAATCAGCCCTCCACATCAGAGCTTCTTAGGAATGACGTAAAATACACTACATGTTAGGAGTAAAGTTTTGAAGTCTCTTCTAAATCTATTTTCATAGTAAAGACTAACCCTGATTGTCTTTTTTTAAACTGAAAGGTTGCCATATTGGCATAAATGCAATTGATGGGAGAAAGAGGGAACCCTCAGCAGCCATTTAGCCCAATCTATGCACGAGTTCTGGTGTAGACAGCACAAAAGTCATGCTCACTTCTATACAGAAGGGTGTGGAGTGCACTGACCAATTCTGCTCCCTTAATAGACTATTTCTGTATTTTTATTCATGTATAGAAATGTTTTTACATGTATAAGTAGAAACAAAAGAAATAAACAGTAAATAATAATTTATGCTAGTGAATGAATGTGTGTTTTACAAACATAACATTACACTACACTACTTGGAGATATTTGCCTATGCATAAGCTTAATATTTTCATAAAATATAAGAATAAAAATAAAGTATATACACATATACTTTATCCAACATGAAATCAAGAGTATGATAGTAATTGAGGTTAGATTGATTTTAGTGAAATTTACCAGTTTTTGCCTACAAAAGGAAGGGAGATTTCTTCCTGTGTTTTATGGTAATCAATCATGACAGGTGTTACATAAAGGCATATGGTGATATAACATCAATGATATAAGTACTTTGTTATTATAATGTCATTTAGACATGTCTAGGAAGCTAAATGTCCTAGAACAAGTTATCACATTTTCTAGGATTTAGTTTTCCCAAGCTATAGAATAATACCAAGAAGAAATATTAATTTAGCAATTTATCTTGGTGAAGAGATATGTTAAGCACTTTACATGCATATTTTCATTATTTTTTATTTGTTTTGGGATCAGTTCTCACTAAGTTGCCCAGGCTGGCCTTGAACTTGTGATCCTCCTGCCTCAACCTTCAGAGTAGGTGTGATTACCTTGGTGTGCCACCTTACCTCTCTCAATATTACCTAAATTTCAGAAATGAAATTAAACATTGACCTAAAGTTTTAAGTATATACAAAGGCAAAACAGGTTAAGAAGAGGATTCTCTCCATTCTATTCAGGACTAGAAAGTCAGAAAACTGAAATGGATTTTAGACACAATGTATCTCAATTCTCTAGTATTAAAATTTAAAAATAAAAACTAAAATTAAGAGCAGTTATATAAATTGTCCAAGACTACTCAATCAATTAGTGGAATGCCTGCAAGTTTTGGCATGCTTTTCTGTCAAATCAGCATAAAATACCTTGAGATATATACATATATATATGTGTGTGTGTGTGTGTGTGTGTGTGTGTGTGTGTGCGCGCGCGCGCGCGCGCGCGCGCGCGCGCGTGTGGGTGTATACATAACTTCTATTCATACACAAAAATTAATAGAGATAGTGATTGTGTATTTTTTTTTCAAATTTTTACCTTCAGAAAGTTCTTACTTTCAAAATTATCAAAAAATTTGATATGGCATTTTCTGTTAGAGATTCAACATGTGAACCTTGCTACTGGGTAAGTGATGTGGGAACCGGATTCAGTGTTAGCATCATACAGGAGCTTGTTGGAAATATCAGTTTTGAAGTTCCTGTTGAGTCAGAATTTGCCAGGCAGCTCATATGCACATGAAACTTTCCTAGACTTTATACACCAAGCACCCAATGCCAGCTATGGTGATAGCCAGTGCACTGTTACTCCAAGCCAACAAATACCCATGTAGGATCTCTAAGCAAAATGTTCACTTGTTTAAGATCATATTTTAGCAGACTACAACTGCTTTAAGATGTAAAGGCTGTGTGGATTTGTTACAGATATGTAATCAGAGCATTGTAGGTTACAGTTTATCTCGTGAAATTTGAGAAAGAAGAAGCCTTTGCTGTATGCCTTATGTTGCAAAGTTAAGCTGCAAAGATGTTGAAAGTTAAAAAATAATAGATCTCTATTATTCTCCTTTGAAGTGATGCATTGCTCAAATTCTGCAGTAATGTCACTGTAACACCGTATTCCTTAAAAGAAAACAATTGCTCTGGAACTCAGGGTGTCTCATCCCAATAAAAATGCAAGGGACATTTTATAGCAGTCTTTGAACTTACTACCATTTTTTAGATGTACATTTTTCTAATAAATCTATGTGAAGTGTGGGGTATGTGAATCTGCTTGATTCTTTCTTTGTGCATATACATATAAAGTATCATTTTGTATGTTTTGCTTATACAATAAAATACAAAGATAAGTTAAATGAGAAGAAAAGAAACCAACCTTACTTACAATTAAATTCAAAAGATATAACCATCTAAATAATTAAAATCTTACTAAAATGAGAAAAACTTTTGAAAGACTAGAGCATAGAAATTGCCAGACAAATACTTAAGACTATGAGGCATATTACTTTATTTACTTTTAAAAATAATCACAATTAACCTGTAACTATTTTACAGTAGGAATCTCAACACCTTTATGGGGAGTTATGTTAAAATATACACAATAATATTTACTTCATGTAAAGCCAGCTAAAAACAGTGCACTTCGAAATAAAGACTATTTAGTAAATAGCCTCTTAGGAATGCTGGCTGTTTCAGTAACATATGTATGTGTTAAATGATCAAAGTTATTTCTCACCTTAGCAAAATTCTATAAGTTAAATACAATTGAATTATTGAATTATTATGAATGTTGGTATTAATATTTCTAAATGACTCTAGAACTCTGTCTCATGTAGACAATATCATTCAGAATCAAAATAACTTTTTCTGCATAATGAAACAAATGTTCCTGTTTGATATTAAGTTTCTGTTGGAGGTACCTGGTGACTGTGATACAATTATAGAAACTGATAGACATTTCTGAAAATCACATATATGCAACATAGCCATACTCTAAAGCACATATGGCTTCCCTTCACAGTCCTGGTTTTCCAGAACAGTTGCAATTAGACTGTATTGGAAGATAACTTCAGAATTACTACCACTCAGTCGTCCTGGGTTTCTTCTGGATTAAAATGTGTTTTGCACCAAATGATTAAATAGAAATGAGAAAGCAGCATTTAACTTCTCTATGCCTGGTGAAAAAGAACAGCAGATGATCTGATAAAAACAACCATGATATTGTTCCTGATTGCGCATTTTTGGTGGTCTGGATACCAGGACCCAGTTCTTTTTCTCCCTCTGGTGGAACCATGTTTTCTTCCGGCTCACCTTGCCTAGCTTCTTGTTTGACAGCAGTAAGTAGGAGGAAAGAGGAAAGAATTAGTAAAATAGAGCAAGGTCAGTTGCAAAAGGTACTTGCAAGGTAGAAACCAGAGAGCTGATCTGCCTTCTCTGTCATTCTTTTGCTGCAGCAGGGATTTAATTTCTCCACTATTTACTCAAAAGAATATTCAACAGTTGAAGAGAGTAAGAAACATATGTTTTCTAAGTTCACTGACTATATTCTAAATCTTTAAGCATGTGTATTTAGGAATTTTGAAGATGTGAAAGTCAGTATCTAAATCATAGGTTTTACTAAGCTCAGATGATAAACCAAGCTGCCTGGACCAATTCAGGTTGGCAGTGAGTCAGAGCTCCTTCAAAGATCTGCTAGATGAACCCAGGAACTCTACCTGGGGCTCAGGAAACAGAAAGATAAGATATTCATTGTGACTTATGGATAGGGCCTAAGAATGTGCCTCGGAATAGGATTCTCCAGTGACCAGCTATCTTCATCATTTTTTATGATCCTATCATTTCCAATCCATGCCTTCATTATTTATGTAGCACATTGTAATTGTTAGTTTTGCCTGGGCCTCTGTCCGAAAAATCACAAGGGATTTTATTACATGTAAAGCAGTTTATTGTAAAATTTTAATTATAAATATTTTCAACTTTCCTAGAGGTTACAAAACCCTGCAAGACAGAGTATCTAAATCCAATACGTTTTCCAGTTATAATTTCCAGTTTTCCACAGTAATTTTTTTTTTTTTTCTTCTGGTGCTGAGAATCAAACCAAGCACTTCATGAATGCCAGACAAATGCTTGACCACTGAACCATATCTCCAGCCCCACAGTGATCTATTTTTAATAGACACTCAAATTTCTTCAATAATAGTGAGAACAATTCCTGTAACTATTTTCAAATGAAATTCCAGAAGACCTGGACACTGATTTTCAGGAATTTTAAATAATATCCACTTCTTGATTTCCCGCTTTTAAACTATTTGGAGAGTCAATTCAGAAATGAAAAAAAAAATGTCAAATTTCTTTTTATACTTTCCATCACACTTCAGAAAACAAGCTTTCTACCATCTGCACATATGGCAGACAAGTTGCAGTAAAAATGTTTATGCTTTTGGATATGTTCCTCTGCCCACAAACCTCTCTAATTTGCAAATGTTGTAGGTTTTTTCGAAACATTCATGAGGAAGGTATTGAATACCTATTCACTCTACTAAATAGATTAGTTGATTCACACTCTTTTACTATTTTTATCATGCTTTACAATATTTGAACATACTTTTTTATTAACTGACTTGAATTAAGTACTGAAATCTCAAAGCATCTTCATTATATTAATATAATACATTGTTACAGAATATAAAAATCATAAATTCAATTAATATAGACCACATACACCATACCTTTTTATTAGTCTTTCTTAACATATTTGAGCTCTAATTACCTCATTCTGACACTTTATGTGTACAATAGTATGAACATAAAATAAAAGACTAGGTATATCTTTGTTAATTTTTCTAATTGTAGATTTTAGCTTCCTGACTAACATATGAAATGTCAGAGGTACAAATGATTGTGCAAGCTTCACAGACTGTATTTAGGTATTACACTCATAGAAAACGTTTAATACATATTCATTGCCTTTAAAAATAGCAAAAAATGGCTAAGTTGTCATGTGTCAGTATGCATATTCTGTGTTAATCCCTACACCAGCCTGTCGTGTGGATACTATTATTTGGTCATTTTATTTTATTATAAACCTGAGGTTCAAAAGTGTAATAATTTGTTCAAATTCACCCAGGAACAGAGCCAACAGCCAAACTCCAGTCCTTCTAACTCAAAGTCTTGGCTACTGGCCACTTCAAGATGCTATCTCAAAGAATATGTAGATTCTTTTCAGATTCCACTAATACTCTTATCAAATCAATGCAGTACATCTCAGCAAATAAAGAGCATAAATATAATTTTCCTCAAGGACTATGGAACATTAGATAACAAAGATCTTTATTTTAGGAGCCTCTATTATAGAATACCCATTCATAGTAAATGGATTATTTATTTCTTGCATTTATGGAGATTAGTTTTTATAAGAGACATTTTGCCCCAAATAATAAACAGATTTCAGTGCCCTGTCATAGATAAGATGCCTAATACTTAAAACTGATAGATGGTGGATAAACAAAGAAATACATGTAAATACTCGTAAAACACACAGAGTATTTCCATTTTCCTGTGCCTCAGGAAATCTGCCTAATAAAATTTTACACACTAAGTTGAATCAAAGTATATTTCAAGTACTTTTAGTTTATATAAACAAAGTCACTTGTAAAAAATAAAACAAAAACAAAGCAAAACTAGATACAATTTTCAAAATACTTTAAAGACAATATAATTAAAAATGACAATTGTAAATAAAAGTATTCCTCCCTACACTAAAATCTTTGCTGTGTATTCCATACACAGAAATTTGTTTTTTTTGTTTGTTTGTTTGTTTTTTACTCTAAATAGCCAAATTTGGCAGTTAGTCAAATTCATCCACATAGTGTAAGGTTTCCCTAATGCTTATTTAACAAAAACCTTGGAAAAAAGAGATTCTATCTTATTAAAGCAAATAAATGTTTCTTGTTCATATTTCCAACCAGTGAAGATATGTTTTCTTTTTGCTGAGAAACTATTAAGCAGTAACAATTATTCTTTTGAAATTTTCTTTGCATCACTTGTCTTATAAAATCTGACTCTCAAGCCCTCACCTCTCTTCCTCAGAGTAAGACCCAGCTTGGCCAGTGCTGGAATTGCTCATTTGTCCTCCTCTGCTGAGAACATCCTTCTCAGCAGTTGGCCTGGCTGGATTCCTCTTGCCCTTTAGGGTCCAGCAAAAACTGCATAATAGGATTTCCTTAATTACACACTGATGAACCTACCTCCAGACAGCCTGAGTGGATTTTATTTTCTAATTCATCATGCCTACTCAATGGAAGGGATCTGTAAGATAATATTATATCCAACATTACAGAACAGACATTGAAATGATTTTGAAGTTTCACCAGAAGTGAAATCTGTGACTTTCAGAAGCATATTATTTTTCTATTACAATATTTAAAGTTGAAGTTGTTACGTGGAGACTTACAGACAATAAGCAAAAATTGAAAAATTGGGGAAATACTTTATTCCCAGGTCCAGGACATCCGCCCTTCCAACACGCTGACCCCACTGGGTACCCTCTCTAAGTACTTCTTAGGCAGTTCTGTCACAAGGCAAGTCCAGAACAGGACAGTCACTAGCATGGGCAGTCTGCTGCGACCATCCATGTCTCTGTCATTTGAAAAAGCAGTATATCGAAAAACGCCATGTGGGAGGAGCTGTAGATCCCGTATTATAGACACGTAAACAAACAGCAGAGCTAAAACCTTTTTGAAAAGCCTTATGAATGTTGATTTGATAGAAGAAATAATGTCATTTTTGTTTGCAAGATTCTGAAATCTCTAAAGTAGATATAGCACTACTATTTTGCCCACTACATTCTAAAATGTGAAGTGTTAACATATCTTAAATTCCAAAAATGTATATTTGGAGTGATTACATAGTCTTTATAAACCTTAAATATTTCAGATCATTGGAAAAAATAATTATGCAATATTAAATGTGTTTTCATTATATGAAGGCTACTCAAAGTGCAGTAATATTTTCCCAATATACTTTGGGCAAAGAATAGATAATAAATTGTAATTCCAGAATATGCTATACTTCACTTTGAGGCAATAGAGGTAAATCATCCTTTAAAATAACAGTAATAGCCCTATTGCTTTTATTTTTGGGTGGGAGTGGGGGTACCAGGGAATTGAACTCAGGGGCACTCCACCACTGAGCCATATCTCCAGCCCTATTTTGTATTTTATTTAGAGACAGGGTCTCACTGAGTTGCTTAGTGTCTCCCTTTTGATGAGGCTGGCTTGGAATTCCCGATCTTCCTACTTCCCCCTCCTGAGCAGCTGGGATTACAAATATGTGCCCTGGTGTTGGCCCTGTTACATTTGAACAACAGTCTTCTGAAATATGTATCTGTTTCCATTTTGGTTTGGATTCATATAGACATATCACTTTTAAGTCAGCATTTTTATATGAGGATTACTTAGACAAATTTTCTAACTATATTACAATTTTATTACTGCTGATTACAATACATTTAGCTATTTAAAAAACTAAGAAACTTGTACTAGTTGCTGCAACCTAGCTAGATGCACTTAAGGAAACAATTTCTATACAGAGCTAACTCAAGTATATTTGATTCAATTTAATTTCCAAATGCATGTATTTAACAAAGCTTATATACTGAGAAATTTTATGTACTTTGGATGATATAAGTAAATAAAAATCACAGACTTTTATCTTCATCGTGACTAAGTGACCAAGTATTAAGATTTTAGATAATGAGATTCTGCTAGACTTGTAGGTATCTGTAAATATATTATGACAATTGATTATTAAGTAAACATAACTTTTTTCTTAAACTTTAAAGTCCAAATATTGACTGGAATTTATAGAGTTGTAAATTTTGCATCAGCATAAGGTAGAACTTAAGAAACATAAGCACTGTATAAAAGTGGAATTGGTGAAATTTAACATTCGACCATCCTTATGCTTCGGTTTTTGTAGCAGAGAGGTAAGGGACTAAATTTTTATAATGAATTTAATACCATTAATATAGAAATTAGCTTATTGAAGTTTAATTCAACCACAGCATTGTATCCACTCATTCACGGGTAAAATAGAAATACTGCCCCTGCAAACTATGGATTTACAGGAAAGAAGTTAATGTGTTGTGGAGGGTGGTGACTTGGATCATGATCTCTGACTGCCTCGTGGCTGTTTTTGCATGGGAACTTCCTATGCAAAGGTGCAGGTCAAGATTTCCAAGTTGCTATGGTGATGTCTGGCCTGAGGAAACTCTGTTATATCAGTCTAGACCTTGAGCTCAGGCACCAGTGCCTGGGATAGAGAATTCTGGTCATAATAAGATAACCATAATATGTCACAAATTTCACTGCAACCTTCAAGTCTCTGCTTTGCAGAAACTTCCCCCAAATACCCTTTCAATGATAAGGCCTATATAATAAACAGTGCCGAGCTAGCTCTGGCTCACTCTTCCTCTGTCAGAAGACAGTGTCTCACCTGCTCCCAGCTTTCTCTAGGTGTTTGTCTATATTTTCTCAATCCCCCATCCTCTTGCCAAGTACTAAATTATTGGTTGCAGTAGAGTGGAGAGGTCAGGGCAAGGTGTAGTTTCAGTAAATATAAAATTTGAACAGGCTTTGCTAGATGGGTAGGTTTTGAAAAGATAGTTGAGTACCATGTGCAAAGTTGCAAATGAAAGGCTGAAGAGAGTTAGATTAAAATAAAAAGAAAAAGAATGTAAATATTTGGTAAATTATCAAATTTTATTTTGCTATAGTAAAATATATGAATGAAATTTGCTGACATTAGATAGCAACTTTGACAATATCAACTTATACAATATACTGGCATATTATACCCTAATACATATAATTATCAAATAGCTGAGTAACTCACCCTATTGTTTCCAAGATTTGTTGATATTTTAAGCACTACTAAAGGTACCTTCTAAGCATCAATGATTATTTGTTGACATTTTTTTTTAAATTTGTATGCAGATAAAGATAATTCTTTGAAAGAATATGTTTTGGGAAGGGCAATCATACTCATCTTTCCAGGATTCTCACCCACAATCTGGCCTAAGTGAAGCACAGAAAATTAATCAAAAAGAATCATTAAGGAAAAGACTTGGAGAAGTTATAGGTCCTTCTGAGTATAGTGCCATATTTCTCTTGAAGTGACAGATTCATATTCACCTACACACTAAGACAAAAAAATATCTGTGGTTCATCTTTGAGTGAAAAATGTATTTGTCTTTCTTCTATTTCTTGTTGCTGGGGCAATTTCTTGCTTTAACATCAGATAACTGGAGTTATCTGCACTGTTTATCACCACACTGTTCCTTCTAAGTACAGACAGCAAAGAAATTGCTTTCAGTTTCTTAGTATTTTACCTGTTATTAGACTGCACTGCCACAGGGAGGCGGTAGTATCCTCATCTGCTCCAAAGTCCCTATGCTCATAATGTAAACTTATTTCCCTTGGATTAGAATAAACAAGACAGGAAAAGGTGTTTCTAAAGGAGGGAACAGAAGGTAAAAAGGTGTAGGATCAATGTGATTAGAAAGAGCATGTTGTGAAAAAACTGCAAGGACTCCAGTATAATTAGACTATTGGGTGTAAATGTGGGCTAGGAAAAGGAAACAGCAAGGAGCCATGGATGAAGCAAGAAATAGAGACCATATCAAGGTTTATGTTTTTTTTTTTTTTTAAGTATTTTCTTGTACACTGTGGGACTGTTGAGGGGAATATAAATGGAAAAAGCCATTATGGAAAATGCTGTAGAAGTTCCTGAAAAAAAAATTAAAAATACAACTGCTATATGATTCAGAAATCCCATTCCTGGATATGTATCCAAAGAAAAGGAAAATCAGTATGTTGAGCAGACCTTTGCACCTCTATGCTTATTGAAGCACAATAGCCACAAAATGGAAACAGCTTCAGTATCCACCAGATGAAGATTGGAGAGTACAAATATTCTGCTATCAAAAAAAAAAAAAATGATAGTCATGTCATTTACAACAACATGGAAATAACTGGAGATCATTATGCTAAGTGAAGTAAGCCAGGCACAGAAAGATAAGTATCTCACATAGCATTAAGAAAAAAAGCTCTCACAGAGGTTGAGAGTTGAATGGTGGTTACCAGCAACTGAAGAGGAGGGGAGATGGAGAGATGGGGAAGGTTGATCAGTGGATGCCGAGTGTAAGCAGGAGATTTTGCTGTACTATTGCATGTTACAATGACTATGGATAGCAATAATACACTGTACGTTCCAAAAAATAAAACAAAGGATTTTGAAAAATTTTGTCATGAAGAAATGATAAACTTTGAGGAGACAGATGTTTAACCTACTTATGTTTCATCTGTAACAGAGTATGCATGTACAAAAACATCACTCATTACCCCCTTAATATATACAATTATGTTTTATGTATCTGTTTAAAATAGAAAAGGGAGATAGCAAAAGATGTACACTTTAAAAAGTACTTCTGGAGAAGATATCCATGCTGAACTCTAGGGCAAAGATTCAAAGCAGGGAGGAGTGCTGAGAGGCTAAACCAATGACTGGAAGGAAATGTTGAAATCTTAACAGTGTAGTACTGATAGGAACAGAGAATTGGAACAGGTACAAGAAATATTCAAGGTTTGAAACAGATAAACATTTTAAGGACAAATATTTCCCCACTGCCACTGAAGCAAAAGAAGTTTTCTTCTCAACAAGTCTTTTTCAAAAATAAAAAAAATAACTTTATGGATTAAATGTCACACAAATGCATACACAAAATAATGCTTATAGATTAAATAATTATCATCTTTTAAATTTAGTAAGGGCAATCATATTTATAATTTTGCCTAGAGTCTTTAAAATCAGCTCTCAGGAAAGTTTGAGACCTGATTTCAAACAGCTTTTATTTATACTTGATAAATCATTTGAATTAACATTTTACATAGTTTAAATAAATATAATAGTTATATGTGCTAATAGCACCCAAAGGGTACTATTATTTTGTAATAGTATTATGAAGAAGAAAAGCATGACATCTTCTATATTATTATTGAAATCTCTCCCCATAGAAGGATCTAATTTTGTGTTGTGTCAAATATATTTTCAGTTTGCCAATATAATTTTTAAGTCACCCAAACGTATGCAAACATAAAAATGTGACAAAATAACAAATTAGCAAAACATTATGCAGTAGATTCCATCTCCCCCTGTAATCCTACGTAAGAAGTTAATGAATACTTAAAAATACTAGAACTCAATATTAGTTAGGGAAGTTGAACAATTTTCACTCTTAGCCCGCAGTAGTCTAAGTACAGGATCTAGGAGTAAATTATCTTGGTGGTCTGGGCAAATTACTTGGTTTCTTTGTGTGCTCAGTTTTCTTATCTGCCAACTGGAGTCTTGTTGTAAGAACTAAATTGCCTATGGCCGTAGAGAGTACTGCCTGACCTCAAGTCAATACTCAACAAACACTGTCTTAGTTCTTCATAGAATACTGGGAAAAATGTCTACAGTATGATTAGTATCTAGTGCTGCCTGGAGTTCTGGAGAAGGAAATACATTGATTGATTCTAAAAATGGAACCCATTCTAATTTTTTGGAACTCAACCAGGCAGCATTTGTTAAAGAAAATATATATATCCTCTTTTTTGAGTATCCCAGTGTTTGGCATCAATTCCATAAATATAAATCCATTAGGATAGAGACTGTCTGAATAGGGCTGTTTATTTTTGCATTCTTAATAGTAGGAACAATGTAAATACTCAATCCTGTAAATACTCAATTTCTGTCTTTGACATAAGAGTATTTTAGTCAACAGACACAATAAAAGGTTTATTCTTACTTCCATATTATGGACAACCAGAAGACCACAGTGGACTAGGTTAGTATCTGTTGTAGCCATACAACTCTTAAATGATTTTATTAAATATTTGATGAAAACTATGGTGTATGGGGCATGGTGAATTTTTATTCATGGAGATTTCATTGAATCGTTAACAACCACCTATCCTATAAAGTAGGCTTCATTTTTTAATATATCTTTTCATATTAGCACATTTAGTATTAATCAAGTGATTTAAATGATGACTATGTTTTAATACTAAGAAAAGTTAGTTGAAAATTGGTGGTGGGTGATACCACAGAGGAGTAGAAAAATGCAGTTTTCTTTTATAGACCGAATCTGATGGGATGAGATGTATCTGACCCATCATGTCAAGAACAATTCTGCAGCTGTATTCAGATTCACTGAGAAAAATATCAGAATGAAGTAGCACTGTTTGCTTTGATGGTGGCTCAAACTCATTGTGGTACTGTGGGTATGGTACACAGAAGGGAAAAAATATTATCTGGATCATGTTTTCTCTGACATTGTAAATATTAACTTATTAAATTAATTTAGTCGCCTAAAAAAAAGTATTTTCCAGGCATATTATTTTTCTTTGAACTAAAAATACTTCAAATATACCATGTAAATCTGTTAATTTCAAGTGAAAACTCACTAGCAATTAAAATCTAACACAAAACAGGCCATTGGTTCATGTGTGATTAATAAAATTTAAATATCACCATTTGACCCAGCTATCCCACTCCTCAGCCTATACCCAAAGGACTTAAAAGCAGACTACTACAAAGATGCAGCCACATCAATGTTCATAGCTGCTCAATTCACAGTAGCCAGATTGTGGAACCAACCTAGATGCCCTTCAATTGATGAATAGATAAAGAAACTGTGGTATATTTATACAATGGAATATTACTCAGCCATAAAGAATAATAAAATTATGGCATTTGCAGGTAAATGGATGAAACTGGAGAATATCATGCTAAGTGAGATAAGCCAATCTCAAAAAACCAAAGGAAGAATGATCTTGCTGACAAGCGGATGGTGACACATAATGGGGGGGGGGGGGACAAGAATGGAGGAAGGAGGGACTGTATAGAGGGAAAAGAGGGATGGGAGGGGTGGGAGGATAGGGGAAAAAATAACAGAATGAATCAAACAACATTACCCTATGTAAATGTATGATTACACAAATGGTATGTTGTTGTTCCATGTACAGAGAAACAACATGTATCCCATTTGTTTACAATAAAAAAATTAAATAAATGATATCCCTAAAATATGCTACAACTTTGCCATATGACATTGTTAGGGTGAAATTAAAAAAAAATATTTATTCTCCTGTTCATGAATTTTGCCCAACATATTTTATATTAGTTCAAAATAACCACTTGAGTTCATGTGATTTACAAGTGACAGTGAATTTTAAGAGAATATTCTTAAAAGTAAATTATATGATATTATTTGGTAAATCATGCTATTTTACCACTTAATAAGATGTTTTATTAATTCAGAGTGGAAGCATTTACTTTTTCCATAAATTCCTTTCAAATGATACCATAATTGAATGACAAAGTTGACATTGTGATAAGTTGACACTGTAGTTAGTAGAAAATTATGAGTCAGAGCAAACTTTTCCTTTTTACATATTATTTCAACATGACATCTAATGCAGCGAGATGAGCAAATCCTTGAATTTAATTAAACTTTATATAACTTGATTCCAACTTAGATGCTCCATGCAGCACAGATTTAGTGAGTCTTCTGGCATGTATGTAGGTCATGCTTCTCTTGTCTGTGGGTTTGTAGGATTCACACACCCAGACCATCATGCCAGAACTATGCCAAAGAGGAGAAGGTTTTAGAAAAGCAAGGAAAAAAAAAACTTAAAGTTTGGGGATATGTTTTCCTGATAAAAATATTCCCAGGAATTAATTTTACCTCCTTTTTCTATACATGAAAACAGTAGAGAATATATCACTATTCATATTTACAAGAATATTTCAAATAAACTTTAATCGGAAGGAAAATGTAGAATATAGCTCTTAGGCACTCTTCTGTATTTCTTCAACACTTTTATAGCATAACAAAAATATGTTATCTTCAGCAAGCAAACTCCGAGCCAAGACTACATCTTTATTTCCAGATTTCCTACTATCAGGGGAGTTTTTAAAATCTGGAGTGTTATGAAAAAGTCAGTTACTTCAAGCGATTATTATGAAAAGTCTACCATTGGAAGGAACTAAATAAGAGTTTAACTAGATTTTTTTTTTTTTTTTTACAAGTTTACAATTAAGGGAACACTCAACTTTGGATTTCAATGTGTGGAATTTCCTTTAGAATAATAGAGAAAACATTTAACTCTTCATAATTGTACTGAAGGAACGAGGACTGAAGTAACAGCTAACTAAAAACAGGTGGAATTTACCAGATACATACATGGTGGAATGGATGGGATGTAGGGACTGATCTGTAACTAAGATGCACTTAAGGCTCACCACAGATAAGACAATGCATCTCACTGAAAATAATACCACTAAGAGGACCAAGAAGAAATTCGGAATCCTGAACAAATGAATGGCAGGACTTGGAGGTCATGGTTATATCACACCTATTCTCCTGCTCAATGTCAGAGGGAAAAAAAAAATCGTTCTCATCAGCATCTTCTAAAATAGGTAGAAGTTCTCTCAAGTTCCATTATTACAATAATAATCTTATTATGGAAGTTTCAATAACTTGGGGCTTTGGTGGGTTTCATAGTAGCACTTCCTTCTCTGTCTGAGTTCTAGATTAAAAAGAAACTCACAGATGAGGAGCAAATATCATCCTGTGAAAAATAACTGCTGAGGAGTGGAATGGGAGTAAATCCATAACAACAGGGTTCGTTGACCTTAATTCTAGTGGAGATCTTCTAGTCCTAGGAAATCACAGCACCATAAAGTTGTTCACACCGTCACCCCAATTAGAGAGGCAAAGCCTACTCTTAAATCCTAAAGGAGAATCAGTTCCTTCTGCAGCCTTCCTAGAATGAAGAGGAGAGGGCTGAGCTTTGCATACCTAGGTCATTTTCCTAACAGATGCCACTCGACCTGGCATAGCACGGAATGACGGGACTACTGTCACAGCAGTGAAGAGTGTTATGCTGCTGGAGCTTCCTCCAGTTAAAAGGAGTTTTAGGATGGAAAACGAAGTGGTAGAGGGCTTGCCTGGCACCCTGGCATGTGTGGGGCCCAGGGTCTGACCCACAGCACCATACACACACATACGCAGACACCACAAATAAAAAAGCAAAGGGAAGGATAGGGAAGAAAAGGAGGGAGGGAGGAAAAGAAAGAGAGAAAGAGAAGAGGATGGATAGAAAGAAAGAAAAAGAGGGGGATGGGTAGAAAAAGAGGTAGCACTACAAATCCCAGCATCGTTAGTTGGTCAGGAATTAAAACACCCAGGATCCATAGATTCCAGAATCTAGTGTATTAACTAATCATTCTGTTAAAAGGAGTCTTAAGATTTTTTGTTGAAAGTGTTAAGGGCTGTATCAAGATTACTTCGGTATTATTCTTACATAATAAAAGACTAGTGAAATGACGGCATTTGGCTGAAAGTGAACGGAACTGGAGAGTATCAGGCTAAGTGAAATAAGCCAGGCTCAAAAAGTCAAAGGTTGGAAGTGTTCGCTGACATATCTCAAAATAAGAAGAGAGAGAGGGTATGTGTGTGTGGGGGGGAGGGAGGAATTCCATCAAACAGAAGAGATAGTGGAGTAGATGAAGGAGACTGAGGGGGAGGAAGGAGGAAAAGGATAAGGGAGGGAAAGTGGAATAAATCTGACCTGTCTCCTACATACACACGTGAATATACCACAATAAATCTCACCATCATTATGTGTATCCACAAGACACTAATTAAAAACACCATAAGGAAATAGAAGAAAGATCAGCGGTGTAGAGGGAAGAGAATAGGGGAAAGGAGGAGGTGATGGGAAACACAGGGGACTGAATTAGAGCAAATCATGTTCCGCACACTGATAATCATGTCAATGAATCCTAATGTTATGCACAACTAAAAAGAACAAATAAAAACTTATCAAGTGTATTCTTTAAATAGGTATAGTTTATTATATATTAATTATATATCAGTAAAGCTGTTCACAAAAAAAAAAATTTAAAAAGAGCAAAAGTAGACATACAATTTCTTCCAACCTCCAATCCCCAATTTTAAAATATGTATCCCAATCTCCAAAATCACCAATCTTAAGATACATATCCCTCTGCAAACACTGGTAGTATCCAATTTCAGGTAATGATATAGATATAAATACAGAATTTACTTTATTTCATATACTGCTATAGCTTTGAGTTTTAAATCATGATGTACACTGTTTAACTTTGCAAGTAGCAAAGAATGATAAGGTAAAACACTTCTTGAATTGAGGCTAGACACGGGAAACTCATGGAGGTACCAGTCTTCTTCCCTCATCATATTGACCTCAGTCACTATGCAGGCAACTAGCTCAAGATGGTTCTCTATGTGGCTAATATTCTTAAGAAAATTACAAACGACTTTTAATACTAATTATTGAACTTCTGCTTACTATGTACAACAAATAAAAGTATCTACTTTAAAAACAGAAAAGCAAGGCAAGAGCAGGCCCACAACAGTCCTTTTATCTTTCAGTCATAGAAAGGATATATCAAACGAGAAGGCTTATGAGTTCAATTTTAGAGATTTGTTAAATTTTTCTCTAGTAGACTTTACAAATTAGGACAAGCAAATTAAAATTTCAGAGAAATTATAGAACTTAAAAGTTCTTGCCAGTTAAAAATTTAAAAATACATTAGAAATGTGAGTTTTAAATGTGATGTACATTAAGTAACTTTGCTGCTGTCACCTAAGAATGGTATGTTTTATACATACAAACGAGAAAAGGTTAATAAAATCCTTTATTAAATATGTGGATTTTTTTTTACTCAATTTTGTTATACTTTGGTGGTAATGGAGTAAAAAATTGAACAAGGATTACTATTTCCTGAATATCAGTGCCTGTAAGAAAACCAAGATCATTTATTATTGTTATCTCCAGTGAGTTCATAAAAAATTTCTTTTTTTTACATTAATTAAATAATTTACTACCATTTCTCAACCAATGAGTTTTGCAAACTTAAACTACTTTTTAAAAGTAAAAAGTCCCCTTCATCTACTCCACTATCTCTCTTCTGTGTTGATGGTTTTCGGTTTTCGTTAGGACAAACTCATTACGATGTTCAAACTCAATATAAACATTTTTGCTTTTATATTCACTTACATATTTTGTATTTAAAAGATAATATTTTGGGGGAAATATAAGAATAGAAGATGAAGAAAATTGACTAGCATATTCTTGTTTAATAGCGTTGCATTAGATACTTGAAGTAATTGCACAAGAAATGACTAATATGTAAATTGTAGACAAGTTAAATGCCTTGAATGACATGTTGGAAAATAAATAAATAAATCATATTTTATGCAATAAATGTTTAATATAACAGTATATAAAGCAATATACATCTATGTATGATAATTTCACCAAATAAATGTATGTATATAACACATATATATATTTATGTATATATACATATTTCCATATACACTATATATAAAAACACATTTATTAGAGATTATTTGAATTGATGGAAAGCCCACTTTCCAAATAAGAGTCAATGAAATGGTAGATTTATGGCTATACAAAATAATGTAAATTGGTCTTTATCAGAGAACACTTAAAATTTTAAGTGAAGCTTCAGTAATAATTCAGTAATATTTAAGAACCGAATTCATTACATGCTAGCTCAAAGCCCTCATCATTTAAAGCTGCACTGTTAGGGTCTCTCTAATGTGATCACATAAGTGCTACTCTCTTAAGACTAGACAATGCAATTCCTTAAAGTCTCCCGCGTGCCTATGGGCACACATTTACAAGCAGGGAAGGTACCTGATTCCATTAGTTCAGTAGCAGATCATTCCCCCTATCACAAAGAAATTAGATTATATTTTTATTTGATACGAGAGATGAGCTTTTCTGAATTTATTCTAGTCTTCTTATACAAAATATAGTACTAAGAGTGTTGATATACGTTTTCAGAATAGTGAAAAAGAAGCCCTGAGCAACTATGTATTTGAAATTTATTTGTTATGACATAAAAGAAATATTCATCGTATCTTTAAAAATGTCCATCATATTAAAAAGTTATTTGGAAACAGGAAGTTTAGCATAGTCATCATATTTTTAATAAAATAAAAAAATAAAAATGTTACTTTTAGCTTTTCAAGCTACTTTTTGTCTTGTGATGACCTCTCCTGGTTGAGTTGTTCATTATCTCAGATTCATGTAGTTACGATGTTTCCTCCTTTGAGTGTTTTTAGTATTAAGAATATAACTATCACACTCTCCTTTAGAGTTACATATGATGAAATTTAATATTTTCATTAACTGTAAGAATACAATTGAATTTAAAGTACCATATACATGAAGCTCATTCTAATCGTAAATTCCTATATCATTGTTATTCTTTGATTAGTTTCCAGGATATAAGGCAATTTTAAGTTTTGGTCACATGGTTTAAATGCAAAAGAAATAAAAATCCAGCCATTATGTATTTTTAAACAATGGTGAATGAGAGCTAAATAAAACATAGTAATCAAACATAACTATTGACCTTCTAAATGTAATGGTCTCTATGTTGTTCCCTTTCACCAAATTCTAAGTAGTAAAAACTAAATATATAGTTCTAAAATAACAACTTTTTCACCTGTGAAATATATTAACCCATTCACTGCATTTATGCCATTCTTGATACATAATGAATGGTTCAGATTGAACCATTGTAATTAAAGTATATAGAAAGATGAAACACAGACTCCTGGAAAAATCCTGACAGAACCTTCAGTCAGTGAATATGATACATTTAACTTATAATGGGCTTATTTTCCTGGAAAAGTGACAGCAAGTTCTATACAACCAGACCTTGAATGGAAACTGAAATGTCATCAGAATAGTTTCTGAAGGATTATATATTTGCACAAATATCAACATTTAGCATGATATCCTCACAGTTTCTTTTTAAATCCATAAAGTTGACAGAAATATTAACAATACGTAACTTACTTTGAGGTAAAATTTGTGATTTGAAAGAACCATACTTTTTTTTTTCAAGTTCATTACAACTTATATTTCCATTTAGTTATATCTCCTTCTTTAAACTTTGCAAGAAAAGTACAGTACTTTTCTTTAATGTAGTACCGGGGAAAATAATGTCAAATATCTGTAAGGGTACGGTATTATATAAGAGTCTTAACAATTTGTAAAGTCCTTTTTGATGCTATTCTTATTAATATTTACACATTGGATATGACTATTAATATTATAGACCAAGTTTCATTACTACATCTCCAAATCTGCTTCACATATGGTGAGTTCTGGAAGATACTGAACTTAATGTCCATAAATGGAATATAATTCTTTTACACTCTGAAATCTCCATGATAATTCTTTACCAACTTATTTATTCTCAGAAACAAGAGTGAGTCTATGAGTTGTCGTAAGTCCTACAGGCAATCTTTCTAATTCTTAACTCTTTCTGAGCCATAGAAGCAATCATGCATTTCCTCTTGACATGCACACTCTGCACTTCTAAAGCAATGCAGAAAAAGGGCTGGAATCTTCCATTTCTTCTAAGCCTCATGAAAACATGAATAGTCTTAAAAAAAAAAAGTCTAGCTAAAACGGAGAGATACACATTTTAAGCAGCATAATTTTCCTGAAACTCTTAAGAAACCTCTTCATTATTACACTGATGAGGTTTTCCAGTGACTGTCCCAAGTCCTGGACTTCATGGTCTTATCCATTACTTCAAACTACCAAAGAATCAAAGCAATTTCAGTTGAAATATTGGATTTACAGTCTTTCATTTTAATAAGCAAGTACTAATCGGCCATTCACATTTTAAGGGGACAGAGGAGGTTAACGGGAACCTATAGGTGTCCGAACACTTTAAAATGTGTGCCTCTTTCATCCCCCAAACGGTGCTCATTTAAGGTAAAACCAAAAATAAAAACAAAAACTTCTTTTTGCCATGGTCTTCACTTTTCACTCACTGACCTAGTAAGTAAAATGCAATGAGCTCCATCTGCACAACTCCCAAGAAGCTCCCTTCTACACTGATCGCCTTAACCAAGCAGTTGCCAAGCAATCTCCAAGACCAGGAACAACTTTCTAGAAACATCACCAGCGTCCAAACCCTCTCCCCCAAACCAGGAGCGCGCTGGTTTGGAGTTTCTCTGCTGCAGTGGCTCAAGTGCGTGACAGCTGGGATACACACAAATCAGGGCCGAGAACTGCGAAAGCACCTCACAGTTGATACCCTGGTGTCGAACATCAATGCGGCACTGAAACTGCTCCAGTACCCAGCGAGCCGGCGCGGAGGTCTACTTACGGGACGTGGAGGGAGCCGTCCAGGCTCTGCAGATGAAGCTGCTGACAATCCAGAGCGAAAGCGCCGCTCTGCAGCGGGCTCTCGGAGCCACCACCATCCTCGCCTCCCGGGCAGCCGTACTCCAAAAGCTTGCTGCGGAGATGCAGTCCGTCTCTCCGTGGGGTTCTCCAGGGGAGATGGGCTGTCCTCAAAGAGGATAGAAAGCCAAGTCCCGCCCGCCGGCTCTGCTTCTCCCCTCACCCCTCCAGGCTCCAGTTCTTCTGGGCTTGGAGCAGCAGGGGAGACTCAGCCTTCCTCTTCCCTCCGAGCGGGTCTGGTCTCCAGCTCTGTGAGCCAGTGAAATGCCGGGGGGAAGAAATTCAAACCGAGAAGCAAAAGGAGGGGGGAGAGGGGAGGGGACTGACACCTACCCCGCCCTCTCCTTCTCGAAAAAAATAGCCGAAGGACGTGGGGGAAAATCAGAGGAGCGGAGGCTGCAGAAGAGAAAAGGAGAGCGGCGGGGACGGCGGTGCTGCTGTTGCCACTGCGGGCGAGCGCTCCCTTCGCCACTGGGCAGCGTGACTCAGAGGGGTTTCCAATCGCCTGTCAGCTCACATGGAGAGATTGTGTATGTGCGGAGCGCGCAGCGCAGCCGGCGGCGCACGCACGGCCTCAGCGCGGCGCCGCGCGGAGAAGCATCGCGGGCCGGTGGAGCGCGAGCAGCCGCCGCCGCCGCCGCCAGAGAGCTGGAGACGCCGCCGCCAGCAGCGCCTGCAAACCCGGGCGAGCGCGGCGCAGGGAAGCCCTCCCTTCTCTTCCCTTCTCGTTCCCCTCCCCGGCTCCTCCTCCTCCTCCTCCTCCTTCTCCTCCTCCTCCTCCTCCTCCTCTTCCTCCTCCTCCTTCTCCTCCTCCTCTTCCTCCTCCTCCTTACCGTACCCCTCTGGCTGTCAGAACCCTTCGGCCCTGCCCTTGCCTCGTTTGGAAGCAAAAGGGAGAAGGAACCCACCGGCCCCGGTCCATCCGCTGGGGCGGGGGCCCAGGAAGGAGGCGCGCGCTCTCCCCAGGCGGGAGGCGGTGCTGTCCGCGGTGCTGAAGTTGGGGATTTGCACTGTAATCTTAGAACCCTGCTCCGAACCTGGCTGCACCCCCAACCCAGCTGCAGGAAGGAGAAGCCCCTCGCTTGGATTCGTTCTCTTTTCCTTCTCTCCTCCCCTTCAGATAGAGATGGTACAGGCTCCCGGAGCTCCGACCCCCCGGGAACCACAAGCAGGCGTCCGACAGGCAGGTCTTCCGAGTGGTCCTAACACCAAGTGGCGGAGCTAAACATCCCGACTGACTGGAGCCGCGAGGGAGGACTGCAGACGCCGCCACTAATGCAGATGTTTAAATGTGTGATTAATTCATACTCATACATATGCACACTTATACATATGCACACGTACACCGAAAAGCCTGCTACTCCCAGGGAAACTACATTCAGGCAAACACGCACATAAACATACATCACAAAACTGAAATAAATAAACACGCCTATGGACGACTACTTCAAGCTATCAGAGGCATTACAAGTACTGAAAATAAAGGTCTAGAGAGAACGAGACTTTCTTTTCGCTTTCAGATAATTTAAGGATAAATCTCAAGCTCTGTCCCCACCTCACATCTCTTCACCCTCTACCCTATGAATTTTCCTTCTGTACAGTATCCATAAAGTGTTTGGATTTTTATCTCTGCAGATCCAATCCTTTCTCTGACTTACTGACACAATTAAGAGTTATTGGTCACCTAAATATCTAACGATGTTTGGGGAGAGCTAAGTAGGAGTGACCATGTCTTTCAATGTTATGCAATGAATAAGCATTTGCCTTTCAAGATAAATAAAATTTTTATGGAGACGTTGCCTACTTCTGAAATAGACTCTGCGTTTTTAATGTTATGGTTGGGTCTTAGAAAGGTCTACTGTAAAGAGTACTGTGTGTTCTCTGCATAATTAGCATGGTGTTAATGAGCCTGATTCAGCATTCTTTATTTGAGCTTTGTTTCTTATTGATTTAAAAGGATGCATTGTCCTAGTAAGAAGTGCAGAGTGGGTAAAATCTGGAAAATGAAGAAACACATGGATGACCAACAGGGGAAAAACTGCATCCTCATGCTATAAACCACTCCTCCCATAAAATAGCACAGTGAAGCCATTCTTATGGATTATAAAATGCCCTTTTTCTATTTGAATTCCCACAGACTGTCAAAAGTCAATGAACACTTGCCAAAACACTCTGGTGCAGAACTGCCATCAACCAATTGTAAGAGCTCAAAGAAACCAATCATGGGGAAATATATTGTCAGAAAGCACAACTTTCCTGAACAATCTATTGTTTAACAATATCTCTGTATTTTAGCCATTGCATTAAACTCTACAGAAGTGGTATTAAAGTATTTTTAATAGAAGAAAAAAGAAGCAACAATTGAAAATATTGCCATTTTAGTAACTCAGTGAGTGACATTAAGAGGATTTCAAACAATTCATAGGGTACTGAGAAAAAAATGCAATGGATACATGTACTTATTTTTTTAAGGATGAGGACATATTGGGGATTTATATTTTCTGCAAAAATCATTCTGATCAATTTATAGCATTTATCTTAGCAAGTAAAAACAAACAAAGCACAATGTTTTAGTGACACATGTAACCTCCTTACATCACTGTGCTGTATACTGTGGGCTTTTTTCATGTCAGTGTGTCCCCAGAAACTACCTTCATTAGTTGTCAGTGCAGTTTGATGTGCTGAGCACAGGTTTGACAGTCATGTCATGTTATTTCTAAAGCAACTACAAATGAATACCTGGAGTTGCAGTGTAACTAAAGAGATAGAACCTTAATAATTGTAGACCAGAGATTACTCAGAGTTTGATGCTGCATTTTTCTTACGTAACTTACCATTTGCATCATTAGACGTCAAAGTTGAGAAACTTCTTTTTTCTTCAGTCATAAGGACGACTATTGGTTAGAACTGGAAAACATCTTGAATTACAAGAGCTAGTAAAACTGAGAAGCCAATCGAAGTGCTCACAACAGTTCCACAAATGTCTATTAGATAATATGATAAACAAGAAATTTCTTATTTCAGAGAATGAATTTACTAACAGTATCTTCATTACATTGTGTTTACAAATAATTGAAGATAGGTTATGATGATCTAAAAATATGTCCTTTAGTTATATGTAAGGAAAATCAAAACTTAAGAATGGTAAAGCTACATGGGTCAATGTAAACAAAGAGAAAATAAAGCATGTTGGAGGCTGGGAGTAGTGGGGGCACACCTGTAATCCCAGTCACTCAGAAGGCTGAGATAGGAGGATTGCAAATTCGAGACCTTCCTCAGCAACTAAGAGAGGCCCTAAGCAACTTAGTTAGACCCTGTCTCAAAATAAAACATAAAAAGGAAAAGGGGCTGGGGATGAGGTTCAGTGGTAAAGCACTTCTGGGTTCAATCCCCAGTACAACAAACAAACAAAAAACAAACAAACAAAAACAAAAATAATGTGAAGGGAAAAATAATAATGCAAGTTGTGCTAATTTTGAAAGTAGAACAACTGAAATCAAGGATAGACAGTCTATATTTTGTAACTGATATCCTCTTTTATTCTTCAACAGAAATAAAGGGGTTCTTTTTTTTTTTAGATTAACATGACCTAATAATTGCAAATAAGTGATTGCTACAGGAGCGATATTTTTTATATTGGTGATATTTGCTCTATATCTGGCATTACTGGGCTTGATGTGCTGAGGCTGTGTTTATGACCAATATGGATGTCGCTTTTGTCCCAGACTTGGAGTCCAATGGTTGAATAAAGAGATCAAAATATACTTATACTGCTTTCATATTAATCTCTATTCAAGTAAATGATGTGACTAGGTAACTTTTCCATTATCTTCATACATTACTAAAAATGAATATCTTCAGAAAATAAAGAAATATTGTTAAAATCATCACCAATATACCAGACATCTGTATAATTAGTCAAAAGTACCCCTAAAGTTTGTAACCGACACGGCAAAAAGAGTGAGAATATGTTGGTCTTAGTAGTGATTTGAAATGACAAACATCATTGAAAGAAGCATGGGAGAAAATATCATACTTTTCAATAGATAGAAAAGCATCAGTTTATCTTTAGGTGTGGTGCGTGGAGTAGAATTTCCCTGTGGAAGGGATACAGTCCAACAATATCCTTTAATTAGTGAATTTCCTCCAAAAAATGTGTCCAATTAGGAGAGGAGCACTGGCTAGTCTGATTCCATACTCTCAAAAGACTTTAGTGTCAGTTTCTCTGAAGGCATAGAATTGGTCTGAGATGCATTGTCAAGTGAGAAAGCGCAGAAAGAGGTCAAGTCCTATACTAAAACCTCTGATGCACAAAAAATCCACATGGAATCTGGACGTTGGCAAGGTTTCTTGGCCCTAGGCATAGTTAGATATTCAAATCATAAAATATTAATTGCTGGAAAGACTGATTGAGGATGATGCATAAACTTAGAGTGATTTTCAAAATCCCACTTTATTTAAAAGGTCACAGAGAAAGCATGATTTTTAGTGTCACTTGGACAAAAATTCCCCAAAGATATTTGTTTAGAAACAATTCATGCACACCTTGTTTAAAATTAATGGTAAAGTTATAGTTAGAAAAGATAGTCTTAGTGCATGTATAAAATACCTTTTTATTTATAATTAGATTTAGGATACTGGGAGGGAGATGTTTAAACCAATTAACAATGTTTAGAATCCAGTACCCAACCTTAATCTTTATGGTATTCTTCACTGTTTGCATGTAGTCTAAATTGCATTTAGGTGAGTCATATTTCAGAATAATTATTTTTCAAAAATTGCAGTTAGACTTGCTTTTTATTTTTTTGACCACTTAGAACTTTGGTTCTGACAGATCTAATCTGTATCTTACATAATGACTACTTTAAAAAATATCCCATTACTGGATTATGTCATAGATTAAGAAAATGAGTGTCCCCAGAAAAGTGTCACAACTGAAAGAAAATTCTATTTATCTTTTGTACAAATAATTGTTAAATACAATATGTAAAGAAAATGAAAGGGTGTGGTAATTTCCCATGAATCTGAATTTAAAGATGAGAGAATGCATTTAGAATTGGCCTTGATTTTACTGGCTTATCATTGTCCTTAAAAGTGTTGCTGTTTTAAGTAAAATGGGAATTGTAGCATAGAAAGAAGAAGATCAAGAAAAAGATGAATAAACAAAAGAGAAGTGGGAAGAAATGATTAAGCACACATCTGCAACTTCCTTGGTATAAATTCTTATAAAAAAAAAACCCATTTCCATGAAAGAAAGATGGTTAAACATAATTAATTAACAATAAGTGTGTCTTTTAGATTTTTGAAAATTCAAATGACTTTTCTAGCAATTAATGTTTTCAAAGTCTTAATTTGATCTTAAGAACAAAATTTTATCTACACAAGGGTTTAAAACCAGCTGGAAATGCATTACCAAAATGAACTCCAGAAATAAAAGTTAGTAAATGTTATACTCAAGGAACAACAAAGTTTTTTAAAAAGTGACTATTAATTAGATTGCTTTTGAGTGTTACAATCACATAGGATATAAAAGAACCAGACTGATTCTTCAGGAAGTAATTCCAAGTGGGTAGGTCTAGTTTCTGGACTTTGTGTACCAATTCTGTACAACTCTCTGAGTGAACGTACCCACACACTGTGTGCCTTAATGTCCTCAGCATTATGATTAGAGTGATAGTTATACCTAGGAAATTACATTAACTTGAGCATAAAACATAATTTGTATAACATATCTGGCACATAAAAGTACTCCTGACAGATTAACTACTATCACTATTATTATTCATATAAATGAATACACTGAAATTAAAGTCCTAGAATCCCAAGTTTATTCCTCAATATATTCATATTAAAAAATCACTAAGAACTTCTTAGATGGAAATAGAAGTCTTTTATTGAAAAAAAATCATTTAAAATTGTCTGAACATGAGGAATGATTTGTAAATTAATGCTAAAGTAGTGGGAGAGAGTAAAATGAACATTGAAATAAAAATTTAGAAATTGGTTTTGTCAAGTGGACTGTGAGAAAGTGAGGCCTGTGGAAGTCTAAGCAAAGTTTGGGGCATGTTCTTATCTTCCAACCTCAGATTCTTCCTTAAGATTTTGAAAATTATCTTAATTTCAGTTTAAAAGGGAGAGAGAAAAATATTATTTCCAATTATTCTAAGCATTAAGGTAATACTACTCCATTGGGAGTAAAACATAGTGTAGAGCTGTAGTTTGTTCTCAACAACAAGACCCATTTTATAAAGCAATATTTGAAGAGATGGAGGGGAAGAAAGGATAAACTTTCACAGTTACAGCTGGTCACAGAGGAAAACATTGAACTGTCAGAATTCTAATGCTAGATGTGGGTACTGCTGCTATCATCCCATTCATGAGTGGATTCTGCCTTGAAAAATCCAGGGTTAAGATTGTTGGCAGTTGGTTCAATTAATAAGGCAACTCAAAGTACAACAGTCTACAAATGACAATTTTATCACCAAAACTGTGTCTTAGTGGGAGATACTATGAACCATAGCAGGAAGACTGTTGGATGTATTTAGGAAGAACAATCTGTGTACAAATGCTCAAAGAACTTGAGATTTTATAATAATACATGCCCCTTGCTTTTGTAGAATTCAGCAAGTTATCTAAATCATACAGAACCCAGCAGATTTTAGTGAATTGTCTGTGCAATTTGTGAGCTGAGTAGTCAGGCTGTGTAATGGATCTTGGGCTGAATTTAGAGATTTATGCTATTACTACTTTTAAAATGGATTATATAAAGTTTTATGTGGACTTTTCTTGACAGAAATATTCTTTAAATGTTTATGTTTCTAATGATGTCATGATTATAAACTTTGCACCACAGACAATGGGTTATCAGAGTTTATTTCCCAGAAAGAGAGTCCACAAAGAGTTTGGGGTGAATAAAAAATCACGAATTTAATACATAATTTCATCTTGGGGAAAGAAGGGTGAAGAAAAACGGAGGAGGAAATGAGTAGTCTCATGAAGGACATGTAGGTAGAACCAAAGATGCAAAAGTGAAGCAGAAGCACTCATTTGGAATATCACTTCTTTGACTGGGGTAAAGATAGAAATGACTTGGGCTGGGGGACCATATTCATGTCTGAGAGTTGCTCTTGGAACATCAAATTTTCTGGTAGCAAATTAATACAGAGGTGTATCTTGGAATAGGAAGTGAATCTTCACTACTGGTTTCCTGTCCTGGTGTACTATTTGGTTCTAATTAATAATAATGCAGAGGTATTATGATGCTTCCTTACTCAGGTTCTGAAGAAGACTTAAACTTGTGCGTAAAGAACAGAAGTAAAGAGGATTGTAAATGATTTTTGAGGGCAGGAGCATGGTAAAAAAAAAAAAAAATCCTTCATTTAAGTGACATGAGAGAAACATTTTGGACCTTCTCCCAATGTACTTAATGTGGATACACATTCTTCTACATGGTACTTCCATTCAATGCCTGACAGAGCCCATAACAACGTCAGACTGTCAGAATAGTGTGAGATTAAGATGAATCTGTGTGCACAGCCACAGGCATGATGCAGTGTTGTTTTCTTGGGGGGGATACAAGATGAGTTTAGACAATTGGCAAACAACCTGCATTAATTGGTGCATCCTAGTCAAGAGTTAATTCAATGGGATAATGTGGAAAATTCAATAAGGGTAATGAGGGGCTAAGAATATTTAGAAGAAGTCAATTCATCTAAAAAAATTTACAGTATTTTTCCCCACTTTGATCAAAGTTTTTTGGTCTGATATTTCTGGACCAAGAGCTGTGATCACATCTCCAGTTGACCTAAGAACAGAAAATCATTGCATTTACCAGTTTCTAGTGTTGGTGACAGGAATCATACATACATTACAGTCATATTAGATATTGAAGCTAGTGCTTCAAGCTCTTCTTGAATCATCCCATTTTCTTACTGTTAATGTCCTTCAGGCACTTAGATTGGAGAATACAGTTCTAACAGGGATCTCATGAAATTCCAAACAACTTTTCAGCAGCAGAAACAACAGCCATAACAATGAAGGGAGTTTAAGAAAACTCATCATCATGCACATAAATTATAAGCACTTATCCCAATTTAAGAGATGAGTCTGTCCAGGCTGCTGTAATGAATACACCACAAAATGATGGTTTATAGCAGCAAACTGCAGTTTTGGAGGCTATGCTGGCAAATTCAGTGTCTGGTGAAAGCCTTCTCCTCATAGACTACAGGTCCTGATAGACTGTAGGTCTAACTCTGTCTTCATTTGGTGGAATGGAGACCATGCTTCCTTCAAGGATTCTCATAAGGGCACTAGTCCTACTCATGAGGGTGTTACCCTCATAACCTAAGGATTACTAAGAATATTCTTTTTTACTCTATCTGCAAGGGTAAGTTGATTGAAGTTTGGCTACAAATTATTTACTGTGTCCTCAATTTTGCAGTGGTGAAGGTATGTAGTGGAGCTGACGTGGAGGTGATAATTACTGCCTGAATGTTGAGAGCTAGTTTGCATAGCTACTGCCAAAACATTTAAAACTAGCTGCCATAGTTCAGTGTTCCTAATTTCATATAAAGAGGCACTGATTCATAAGGCAATACAAAACAGGAAGGTTTCTTTCAGTAATGCAGATTTCACAATAACTATGAAACTTGTTGTCTTTTCTATCAACTAAATAAAACTAATAGTAAATTCTACTTCAGTTTGAATTGAGATTATTGTAAAATGAATTTCAGGAATGGCTTTAACTATATGCTTCTATGTAAATATGTTTAATTTTTCTTTTTAAAGTGTTTTTTACATAAATGTTAAAATATTAAAGTTACCTTATTATAGCAATTCTAATATCCAAGTGTCTTGTTATTACAGTTTAATGTTAATCAAGGTAGTTTATGTGATAATAGAGTAATTAATTTTATCTTGGTCTATTGAACATCCTGCTTCATTAATATTTAGTCAGGAATGGGGAACAGAGAAGATGTTTCCCCATTTATATATTGTTTAAAAATATTTCTAATACAGACTAGTTCACATATGTGATTTAGTATGTTGAGTAGACTAAACATAAATAAATCTTTGATAAATCATTAATTTGATAATACTATCCTTTTTTAACTTCACATACTACAATTGAAGATATTAGATTATGTAATTTTCCTAAGCACCAAATACAGGAAACCTTTCTAGTTTGTGGTTAGTTTCAATCACTAATGTTTAGGTAATTACTGTCCATTATTATAAGGATTATGATCTAACCTGCTGCATTTCCTTTCCTTGGACATTTCTGGATCCTTTTATCTCTTATCCTAAAATTCCTAGTAGATAATAAAAATAATTTAACACACTTCCATATTAGGAATCACTGAAATTAATTAGCTATAATTTCATCATTTCCCAAGGTAATTAAAAGTGTAAGTGTCAGTCGGGAGGCATAGACGAAATTCAAATGTGTTGAATTCTTATCAGGCTATTCATATTGTGACTTATTACATTAGGAATATATGCGTTTTATATTTAATTAATAATAAATTTATATGCTAACACTTAAGTGCTACTCAATATGCACCACACTTTTTATATTTGTGCAATTCAAAAGCAAAATCTGCTGTCATTCTCTTTTAACACATTTAAAATGTGACAATGGTCATTTTTACAATTTATAATATCTGGGGTCAGCGAGAAGATCTTTCTTAATATTACTTTGTGAATTCATGTCCTGTGGAGCTGTTATTCGCATTCACATTGGAGAAAGCAACCAGAAGGATGGACTCCAGGGAGATGTTTCTCTTCTCTATTCTACTAGAATCTGTTACTTCAGTTCCACCAGATGCAGAGAGGAACAGATTGGGAGGAGAATGGCTTAAACTTACTTTTAGTCGACACTCAGCAAAGAATTCTTGATTCATTGAAATGCCATTCTTGTTCCTTGTCATCAGCTATTAACTAACATAGATGATCAAAATGCCTTAATAAGATTCTCTCCATTTTATTGAACAAAGGAGTTGTAAGGGCTTTTGGTGTTTGTACTTTGTAACATTGATCTCCTGATTAAAAAAAAAAATCACAGGGCAACTTCACCCTAAAATCATTACCCTAAAATGATCAAATAACCAACTACAATGAATGTCCAGTGTCTCCTGAACCAGGAGGTTGAGCACACAAATAATTAAATTAAGAAAGTAACAAGATGTTTAGTGACCTAGAAAACATGTTTGAAAAGACCCAGAGCTATTGTCTGAAAGGAATCTGGGACTCCATGCTGTCTTTCAGCCCCCTTTCCAAGGCACCTCCACCACATGAAAAGCTCAATATAATCTGTTGGTCCTTTCTCTCTTGTACAACCCCACAGCCTTCTTAGAAATTTGCTTGTCATTTACAATAAGGACAAAGGGGGGAAAAGTGGAAAGAATAGGAGTGCCCTTTGGGTTTGCCCTGGGCTCCTCTTCCATGGAAATAGTATTTGCACAATTCCCACTTGACCTAAACTATGTCTAATTAACCAGGTTTCACAAAAATTCCTCCTTTTACACTTCACAGAATCTCTAGCCAGAATGTTCCCAAAATTCTGTTTTAAAATGAAATAGGACATCATTAGAACTAAATTCAGTTTTCAAAGTTGACTCAAATTCTCCCAATCTCCATGGAGAGAATAAGTCGTGCATTTGTATTCCCCCAATGCTCCCATGAGGAATTTTATAATAAATGATTAGTTTAATGACAGGACAACCCATCTTTTTGGAGCCAAGCAGTGCAGCTTATACTGTGTTAATTCAGGATTCTCCAACATGAAGTCAATCTCAATAATTATTTCGCAAATGTGTCTTCCTTCCTCTCGTGACCAAAATTTAAAATAATCCAAAACACAATAAAATCTCATCATAAGACTCAACAAATTGTCTACTCCATACTACACAATAAATAAATGTAAAAAGATTAATAAAGTCCCCCCTTATGATACAGTGTGAGATGCTTATTTTCAGGAAAAAGAGAAAGGGAGAAGGAGGTGGGGGAAGATTTTAATTTCTCTAGGCAAAGTAAAGAGGGAAGTTACCCCAGTAATTCCAGACGTCAGATGCTTTTGCCTACTCATCTTTGTTGAAGATTACTATCTGAGTAACAAATTACACTTGGCCTTCCTCCATTGTGCAGGAATTGCTTATAGTAGGAAAATATTAAGAAATAACAATATTGTGTTTTTATTTTAGAATAAACAACTGTAATGAGAAAAACAAAAACCACAAAGGGAAGCAAATGAAATATCATCAGAGCATGGAACAGTTTGTAAAGGTTTGAGCCCTGAAACTGTCATTCCTGAATTCAGACTATTAGCTCATATTCACAATATCTGCAGCATTAAGTGCATAAAATCAATAGACTAACACTGGGTGGAGGAAAAAGCACACACTTTAAAAGGTGGATACTTTAGAATCTATGAATAACAATGTAAATTTAAGTCAGATTAGAGGTACAGCCTACTGGATTATTATATCAACACTGATACTTGTTTTTTTTTTTTTTTTTTTCACATAGTTCTGTGAATCCAGAAATTGTTGTATTGGCTTGATAACAGAAGATTTATTAAAACATTAGTGGAATGATTCCAGAGATATTAGTATTTAAGTGAATCTTCAAATTATAATCTTGAATAGTGCTTATTATTAAAAATAATTCTTAGGAAAGGAAACAGAGAAGAAGAGAAGAGTAATTAAAATTTAAAAAAAATTAACTGAATGTTCATGGTCCCATAGCAGATGGAAAATGAGATGAACAACACAGGAAAAAAAAGTAGAGTGAATACTCTCTTCTCGAATAGACAAATAGCAGGGATGTTTTAAAATATTAAGAAAACAAAATAAATCCCAGTTAATAAAAATGCATCATTTAGACAATGTCCCATCAAATTCTGTTTCATCTAGTGCAGCCAGCTCTAACATACTGCCTCCCACGCAGGACAGCACATCACAGACTGCGTTGTTTACATTCAAAATTCTAAAAATTAACTAATGTCATGAAAAATGATGTTGTACTGTAGATAACAAGTTTATTGAATAAAATAGTACCACTAAGAATAACTTATTTTTTTATTTGTTGACATATTATTTAGGTAACTTGCTTTATTTAACAGAAGAATGACACTAACTGACATGGTCTTTTGCCCATTGAATATTAATACCTCACCTTTTCAAGAATTGGCAATGTGAAGGCATTTTTTGATGGGTATTTTTGCACATCATCATAGAGGCTATGAAATATATTTAAATCAACTTTGTTTCATTCTGAAATGACATTTTTACTTTCCTTTATTTGATGAGGAACAGAAAATCAGATGCTGGTATGATGCGAACGTTTCTTACGATGCTTTGTTCATTCATTCCTTTTGTTCCATGAGTGTTCAGTGACTTCCTCCCAGGAGCTAGACATTGTTCTAGGTGTTGGGCATAGAGCGATGGACTGGTAAGATGCCTGATCTGCCTGGGCTTTCATCATAATGAGGTGGGAAGAAATGTTATACAGTGACACATGGCTCATTAAAAGTGATATTAGAGATGGAGAGCCCAGTGGACTACCTAAGATTGAATGATTAATACAGATTCGTGGAGGTGATTTGCAAACTGAAACAGAAAGAACAAGAAGCAATCAATCATATGAAGATATGAAGGAGACAGGGATTTGTTGTGTTGTTTTTTGTATCAAAGAGAATAGGTGCTGAAAGGCTCTAAAGTGGGCAAAGGAACCAGTATCTCAGTTTGGGTAGAGGCTAGTAAGCACACAGGCAGGAAGCAGACACTGAGGCCTTCAAGAAGAAAAGGAACCAAATGGATGTGCCAATAAGAGGGACTGAAAACAGTTGGCAAGTTACTGTACGGTCAGGCCAGAGATAATGTTAGTCTGCACTGAATAATTATAATGGAGATGGAGACAAATGGATGTTTTGGGTCAAATTTTGAATCTAGGTTTAATAAGAACTGCTAATGGATTAGTTATGAATAAAAGAAGAAATCAAGTATGCTTAGTTCTTTTGTACATCTGTATATTTATTTTTATTGCATAATGGATGTTTTGTGGTAATACTGAAATGAGGAAGAGTGCGACAGAAGATTTCAACTGAAACTCATCATTCTCCTTTAACAATTAAAGTTCATGATGCCTATGAGAAATTCAGCTTTGGATATGTGGTATGCAGATAGGCTCTGGAATTAAAGATAGAGACCAGGGATGGAAGCACAGCATATGACATGACCAGAGAAGACCGTGAGACTGAGAAGCAAAGTGATGCCAGCCTAGAGTCTTGGAAGACTCCAGCATTTAGAAGTTAAGCTGGACAGGGGAGGAGGCAGAGGTAATTGATTGAGAGTGCCTAGCGTTTTGGAAGAAAACCAGAAGGTTTTGCATTACAACAATGAAGAAAAGAAAGAATATCGGAAAGTGAGATGGAGTGAAGTTCATTTTATCTTAACATTAATTAGTCCACTTTTAAAAAACTTTCTTCTCTCCCTTCCACCCGGAATCACCTGAACAATGATTTAACTCTTGTTATCGTTCACATGATTTTTCAATGGTGAACAAAGAAACTGCTCTCTTCCTCCCAACCTGAGGTCTGCACAGATAAGCGGAGGCAGTTCCCAGATAAGGAAACAGTGAACAAAGTGAACAGTGAACAACTGAATGAAGGGGAGAACATGTTTGTAAGCCACACATCTGCAAAAGGATTAATATCCAAAACGTATAAGGAACTCAAATAACTCAATAACAACAAAACAATAACCTGACTTAAAAAAACACGTAAAGGACCTGAACAGATATTTCTCCAAAGAAAATATACAAAAGGCCAACAGGTTCATGAAAGAAATGTTGAGCATCATTAACCATTAGGGAAATGCAAATTGAAGTCATAATGAGGTATCACCTCACACCTGGTAGAATGGTCATTATCGAGATGATGACAGATGATGGGTGTTCACAGGGGTGCATAGAAAAGAAACATTGGATCTTACTGGTGGGAATGTGAATTAGTACAGGCATTATCAAGAAACTCAAAGTTATGTAAGTAAAATGAGCCAGGCACAGAAGGCAAACACTGTATGATCCCAGCTATAGGTGGAGCCTAAAAAGGTTAAACTTATAGAAGTAATATGGAAAGATGATTACCAAATAGTGGCAAGAGCAAAGGAGAGGAGAGTTTTTATTGGTCAAAGTTTTTTCTTCTTTGTTGTTTTAAACTATTTTAGTCTTTTTTTTTTTTTTTTTTCTGCTGCGGTGATCAAAGGACCTGACAATAACAATCTTAGAAGAGGAAAAATATATTTGGGTCTCACACCCTCAGAAGTCTCAGTCCGTAGATGACAGTTTCCATTGCTCTCAGCCCAAGGTAAGGCAGATCATCATGGAGGAAGAGTGTGGCAGAGGACAGTAACTCATGGTGTGGCACTGGTAAGTAAAGAGAGAGCTTCTCAATTAGGGACAAAATATACGCCCCCAAAAGGTATGCCACTCCTGTGATCTACCTCTTCTAACCGCAGCCTATATGCCTAGAGTTACCATCCAGTTAATCCAATTCAGTGGATTAATTCACTGATTCAATTAAGGCTCTCATAACTCAATCCTTTCACCTCTAAGCTTTCTTGCCTTGTTTCACACATGAGATTTTTGGGAAAAATCATATTTAAACTATAACACAAACTTTAGTTAGATAGGATGGGTTTTAATATCTATTGCACAGGATAGTAACTATGGTCAATAGTAATATAATATATATTTCAAAATACTTTACAGAGTAAAATTCAAATGTTTCAACATAAAGAATAATAAGCAAGTGAGGTGATGGACATATTAATGAGATTGATTTTAACATTCCATATTGTGTATGTATATATAAATAGCACATTGCACCTTGTAAATTTATACAATTATGGTTTGCCAATTAGAAATAATATTAAGGTAAAAAGAAAAGGCAACTTCTTTCCTCATTGCTGACACATCATGTGAAAACCAATGTGTTATTAACTGATGAAGGATGGATAGGAGAAGTCACCATACATGCCTCATTATATACATACTTCCTTCTTATAGGGGCCACTTCTGACTCTAGAGGATGGAAACTCATTCCTTAGAGATGTTCAGGTGATAGAACAAGAGAAAGAATTGGGCCATGATCCTCTCAGTACAGCACTCATACACCTTTCTAGGTAAAGTATGAGTTTTTAGAGAATTTCACTTTAAGTTAGTGCCTTATATGAGTTCTGTCACATTCCTTAGTGATTTTTACAGCATCCATAATCAGGCAGTGTCATGAGCTGAAGTGTATCCCTGATAATGTGCATGTTCAAGTCCTAACCCTCAGTTCCTCAGAACGTGACCCCCTTTGGAGACAGGAGTCTTAAAAAGAAATTTCATATCCAATATGATCAGTGTCCTTATCATAGGAGGAAATATGGACACAAACAGATCCAGAGAGAAGACCACATGAAGAAGAAAGTCAGGCCAGGGAGACGGAACTCAAAAGAGAACAATGTTCCTGATACTTTGAGGTTGTACTTCAAACTTTTGGGGCTATGAAAAAAAATCTCTGTTTCAAACCACTCCACCTGTAGTTCTAATTAAATTAATACAGGGAAAACAGTTTTTTCTCCCTGGATTCAGTTAAGAATCATACATGTTCAACCCTGAGACCTAAAGACAGTTTCTTTTCCACTTTCCGTGCTTCTCTTGATGTATAAAAATGAGAATCAAATGCAACCAGAGCTAAGCGATGTCACTTAGTTGAGTAGCCAGGCATGGTGTCTGTGGTCAGGAGCTCTTTGCTTCAGCTGCAATAGGTCATATTTGGTTAAGTGTTCAATGAAGCTGCTCTTTATTACAGATTGCACCAGATTGCTGGTGTAGAAATATGGAAATGAGATGAACGCAGTGCAGTCTCCAGAGTCCATTTTAGAACACTTGCTATGGATAGGGTCTCTTGGTAGTCATTTGAAAGACAAGCCAATACCACGTGTCATCCTCAAAAATCAACCGTCTTCAGGGATTTGAGGAGCAACCATTTCCTTTTCAAAGTTTCTTGGCAAGGGTTCCCGGAGAACATACACATTGTGAATTTTCATCAAGCTGTAAAACACCATTTATTTTCACTTTTTAAATGTATATTATACTTTGGTAAAAAGTTCACAAATAAGGGAGGTTCTAGTTCTCAGAAGAATTTGGAGAAAACTGAAGTGGTCTTTTTTGGCCACAATATTATAAAATATTGGTCTTCCTGAGGGAGGGCTGCTGGCACCATGAACTGTGCACTGGGCCACTGATTTATGGCTGACTCTGGAGCCTGCATGAGATTGCAGATAAATTCAATTAATTTTGTGCACAATTTAAAAATATACTGAATTTTCCAGAAATGCAACTAAAATGCAAATTAAAATTTAGGGTTTTTTTTTTTCCCTCCTTTACTAAATGTCACCTACTTTTTCAGAAAATCACATCACCGAGGGCAGTATCCTGTTGTCTAAATATATCTTTAATATATTTCTGTCTCAGCTGCCTGCATGGTCTGCGCAGTCACAGGAATTCTGGGAGGTGTGAGGCTTTGCACACTTCATTATATTTTCTGAATATTAAGGTATAGAAATGCACATTATTTTATTAAAAATGTTTTCTTGTATATATATTATAAAATATTTGTTAACAGTGGTGTTTCTCCTCTGGGTTTGGCTGCCTTGTCATCATGGTGATATTGGAGGTTGCATTTTACTAAATCTTCTCAGTTTTATGCATCTCCGAAACATTAGAACCCAACGATAAATTTTCCTGCTCTTTTAATCTCTAAATTACTTTTGAATTTCGAGTGACAGGAAAGGTAGAGGACATGTATTAAACGGCTTCAAGACTGTTTCTATTTAGGGTGGCAACCGCTGCAGGGATCTGTAGAAGATGGAACTAGGCTCCTCACTCCAGCCGTGAAATCCCCAGTACACTTTCATTAGCAAGCACATCTTTTTTCATTGTCTCAATCATAGACCTGAAATTCTGAATAATTAGTGGAATCTATTTTGGTTGCTCAAAACTGCTTTTGCTACCTGGCAAAGTTCCACAGAGTGGAGCATCTTGTTTTACTATTTAGTTGACTCATATAGGACTTTCAGGAACCATTCTAAAACTTGAAAATAGTAGTGAATATCTTATCCCCATTACACAAAAGAGGAAACTGAGGAAGTGAAAAGTTAACTGGCTGCAAGTCAGTGAATTCCAGTGAATGGCAGAGGTCAGATGCAAATCTAGGAGGTGTGGGCCTGGGGTCTGTGTGCTGGCTCCTATGCTACATTGCTTTCCAAAGCTACCACAGGACGGATGAGGGAGAATGTGCATTAAAAAGATGAAGGAGAAAACAGAATTGGGCAGGGTTGCTTTTGTTCCTAAAGGAATCTTCGTTTCTACTTATATTAAGTTGATGATCTTATATGAGGTATGGATCATCAGTTGAAGGTCATATCCACTCAAATAACCATCAATCTTATAGTTTGTAATAAATAGTGATAAAAGTTTAATTGTAATTTCTTTTTCAAGGAAGAGAAGAAAATTGCTGTTAATATGACATTTTGCAAAAGAGAGGGAAGAAGAGAAGGAAGGAGAGAGAAACAGGAAGGAGGGAGGGGAAAGGGAGAATGTATATATTTAGGGTTAAAAGGCTGAAAAGCATGTAATCAGAAGAGAAAAAAAGTTAAGAGATCAATAATTATTGATACATAAACAGAAAACCAAACCATGTCTTTCTCATGTGGTCTTGGAAAATTTCTAGTTGTTGGACACTCTTCTCTTTTCTCATCCAATGACTTGTTTAAGATGGCATTCTTTTTTGGACCAGCTGGACCATCATCCCCCTTTCCCGGGGCCAGTGTCCTGAGAAACTGAAATAATCATGATTTTCTTCTTTTCTAGGCAAATCCACTATTTTTTATACAAGGGATATATGTGGTGCTTCTGAGGCATTTTCCATTTGATCATATAACAAGATTAGATCTTTGAACACAGCTCCTGTGTTCTAAATGTGCATGTATTATATTAACTTATTAAATCTAGTATATCAGTGGCTGTTTCTAGAAAGAAGTTGTTACTGGTATTGCCAGACTAGAGGAACCTACTTACAGCTATGAAAAGATTCGGGCAAAGCAGAAATGGTAGAAGGTAAAGAATAAAAATGATTAAATTTCCACTGGATGGAAATACTTTTAAATGTTGCTGTCATTAATTTTGAAAGTTCCTTTATGTTTCCTCTGTTGTTATTTTAAAAAAAAACTTACCTGAGGCCAGGAACTTAGTTCAGTGGTAGAGCACTTACCTAGCCTGTGTGAGGTTTGGGTTCAATCCCCAGCAGGGAGGAAGAAACAAAACAAAACACAACTATGTCAACATTTTAATTTTCTTTTAGCCTGGTGTCTTTTATCAGTTTCCAAATATCACTACTCTATTTGGTCAATAATTACATTTGATGTCATTTTTCTTTCCTCTATAATAACTTTTGAATATGACAACCATATAGTTGTGGGAAGATATTTTTATTGATACATATTACTTGTACAAAATTATGAGTATTCAGTGAGCTATTTCTACATATATATATACAGTGTGCACAGATCGAATCCAGCCTCCACTTCCATCTCTCCCTGCCCCACACACTCCCAGTCCAGCACTTCCAGATCCACATCTGCTCCTCTGAACACTTAGAATTTGGGATCTGTGTCTCATATTTTTTCAAATTTTATAGTATTAATATTTCTTGCTGATTTTTTTTCTAGATGATTATTTTTATTTATTTACTTTTTAGCTAAACAAGGATAACATTAGCCTTAAATTGCAGTAGTCACATGACATGTCAATCAAGGGATGATGAGATCATCCATTAAGCATCTACTCCACAGGCTTTAATAAGCAAGAAGCTTCTAATCTTTTTGATGGGGAAATTCAGATAAAAGTTTATCTAAAGAAATTGGTCTTAGAAGAATAAAGATCTGTCTACGTCTGGGTAATACAATGGTCAAGATGCAGATAGGAAGACTTAATTCATTTTAGAGAATGTAACTTCTCAGTGCTTAAGCCAGTGAGTATTTTCTGATTTAGTCATAGTTATGAGTTGGAAAAGATGATAATATATTTTCCATTAAAATTCAGACAGATAAAAAAGAAGGGGCAAAATATCAAAATTATAGGTACAAAGATAATGGAATTAGGAGTAATCATAATCTAGATAAGTCTAGATTATAAAATATATACTTGTCTTAATTGATTTTATTTGGTAATTGTCAACACTGCAATTTTTAGAACATTCTCTATTTCTGGGTTAAAACATACATTGCAAGTGAGATAATTGATCAAATGTTTTCCTACCAACTGACTACCACCTGGAGGAAATCCATATTCTCTTTACTTTCCTAAGATTTAAATTTGTTCTTTTATGGACAAAATGTACTTGCTCTTCAGAAAACTTTACCACATCCACTTCCATATGAAGACTCTACACCTGCTCTGTTCCATGATTCTAATTGAATTTGAAGAGAACAAACAGTATTTAAAGTACTGTAGAGAAGAATGCAGCTCTTTCATAGGTTAGCTATTTCCAATCTAGACTGGGGTCTTACTTTCAGATCTTTGAATCAATGAATTTTTATATAAATAACCATTATTATACATATGTAGTTCCATATTCTTATTCACACATGTCTGTACATGTTTTATAGAATTCCCATTTCAATTAATATAGCAGGCTTGTGTACATTTTAGTAAATAATTTTTTAGAACATGTTTTTTTAGTTGTTTGATCATTTTCAATTGAACATTTCTAGGTCACTTCTAAACTTTAGCCCTCAATAACTTACTTCTGATTACAATATATCTACTCTCTTACTTTTATAAAAAATATTACAATTAGCATTTTCTGCATATGATTTCCCGTGAAGCTGAGTTTCCTTCTTTCAGAATGACTTGCTGAGCAGGCAGGTTATTCTTTTTCCGTGAGTACTCATCTCCTGAAATCCACTTGTCCTTCTCTGTCTGTTGCCCTCATGAACGTTATCACTTGGGACCCAGCTTCCTACTGGTTTTCCCAACATAAGACACTGGGAATGCCGATTAGCTTGTGGGAGAGGAGAGAAGGTGGAGTGTTTATTTTAAAGTGTGCTGACTCTTGGATTGGCCTTGAGTTGTAAAGTAATTTCATTCTGTGGATTAATCTTTTCTTTTTCACATTTGGGTTTCATCAGACAGTCATCTTGCGCTTCCAGTCTTAGAGGTGGGAATGGTTTTTCTAGGCTGGTAATCTCAAAATGCTTCGCTGTGCTTTGGTTGTCTAATTCCGGCGATTGGATAAAAGAGCCTCCATTAATCTCTCTTCTTTTAATTCTTTTCAGTAAACCATCTATTTCTGCCTAAGTCTGATATAATAGTTGAAGGAATTGAGAAATTCTTAAGCCTTTCATATATATTGTCAAAATATTAAATGCGTGTGTTTTCAGATCAAATAAAAATACAGCACAATGTCTGAAAAACATTAGCTATGTTTACATTTCAGCTGAACCATGAACTAGCTATATGAATCTCCTTTTTAAGCATCTTTAAACCTTAGTGTTTTTTCCTCATCATCTGTGAGCAAAAGATAATAAGAATGTTTGAATATAGTATTTGGTTAGACTTGTATGGTCCCTTCCAACTTTAAGCCTGTGATCTTAAATCTCCAGCAGTAACAAATCAGAAAGAAACCCTTTTTTATGGTTTGGATGCGAGGTGTTCCCCAAAAGCTCACTTGTGAGACAATGTTAGAAGGCTCAGAGAAGAAATGATTGGGTTCTGTTGGTTTAACTTACACACCTTAACCCAACAAATGGCAAACAGACTTATTTTGATGATTCTTGTCACACAAGAAATATATCTAGTTAGCAAATAAAGAAAAATGAGTATTTATTGGGAAAAGTCACCCATTGCTCTAGATACACTGGATAAAGCAGCGCAAAGAACAGCAGAACTTTGCTCTTCAGAATTTCCTGTTCTGCACCATACTGTGAAATGAGTCCTGGTGGTCAGCTGGGGTCAGGGCTTCAAGACAGAATCATGCACTATTGTGTGTGGGGGGAAACACCCCGTTTCCCTGGCAAGGTGGGGGAGCCCTGCAGGAGGTGTCCAGCCCGTTAGATAAACAGAGTCGACAACTGCAGGGGAAGTTCAGGAATTAGTATGTCCCGGGAGCAGCCTGTGGCCCGGGGGCAGATCATGGCTGCCTAGACACCAAGGCAAGAACAGTAGGTTTTATTCGGAGCAAAATGGGAAACTGCACTAGTTTCCTAGGTGGTGATTTGAAGAAAAGTCCCACAAAAGTGGGTAGCTGAAGAGCGGTAAGCCGCAGCCATAAGACGGAGCGATATCTCAGCTCCTGAAATCCTGTGTGCTCCCTGTCCAATACCTTTAGCAACTGACTTGAGATGATTTGGGTGGGACACTAGGGGGCAGGAGGTGAGGCACCCAACCCTGCTGCCCACAGGCCCGGCCCATCCCACTGCCCACCTCTTCCTTCCCTGCACAGAGTGTCATGAAGACCATGCCATGGAACACTGAGGACTCCTGACTTTCTCAGACGGGCACAGCCCTCAGGGAGGGATTCCTCTCACCCAGGTCGCCAGCGAAGTCATGTCTACACTGGCTCAAAGGGAGAGACTCCATCCACCCAGGTCACAGGGAGAGAGCCTGTCTTCACTAGGTCAAAGCAAGTGAATGCTCCACACTGGCTCAGGGCGAGCGACCATCTGCACGGGCTCAAGGCCAGTGCGTCTGTGTCTACACTGCAGCAGGAGGCACCGTGGTCCAGGCTTGGCGAGGATGGCTGGTGGGCCCCTGCCCTCACCCGGAGGCCCCAACTTCCTTTTATCAGCCTACATTTTAATCTATGGAGCAAGAATTTTATGATACAATTTGAAACAATTTTTTTTTTTTTTTTTTAAGCAACTTCTCAGAAGAATGGGGTAAGAACAGAGAGGGGCAGGGCAGGGCCAAGTGTCCCAGGCAGAGGAGTCTGATGTCTCCCGCAGGTGGGGGCAGAGGAGACTTGGGCTGTCTGTTGGCATCTTCTGGCTTAGCTCTCCGCTTCTTGGGAGCCTCACTATTTATGGATGTGGCAAGTTTCTCCTCTCTGTCATTGGAGCCACTTCATTGCCAACACCTGACTTGCAGCAGCAGAGGTTCTGGACTCAGGCAGCCATCCTCCTCTTCACCTGCTTCCAGGCCCTTCTGTGGCCATGGCCTGGCCCTGTGGATGTATCCCAGGAGGAATCCCTGCTGCCTGTCCTGGCCCACCTAAGGAGCATGGTCCAGGGATTGGACGTGTGAGACCCAGAGTTCGACTGGGAGACTCTGCTGGGAGTGGGGGCCCCTGCAGGCAGGAAGTGGAGAGGAATGGCTGGCAGGCTGGCCCATCTGATGCCCACCTGGCCTGGCTGTTGGGCCTCCTCAGGCAGCTGAGTGTCAGTGGTCAAGGGGAAAGTGCGAAGGACAGACTTGCTTTCCAGGGGGACAGGGCCATCGGAGATCTCCCGGGCATGGGCGAGGCATGACCCTGGGAGGCACAGGCTTCCCCTGGAACATGCACCCGACCCCTTGGCCTTTCTGGTGCTGGATGATCAGGTAGGCAGCCATGGCTGCATTGCACTTTCTCTTGGCCAGAGGCAGCCAGGTTTCCTATGGATCAAAACCCATGTCAAATAGGATGGTCATGATTGTGGGGTCTGGGTTTTTGTGTATAGGGAGTGCCTCACTACAATGGGGTGTACATACAGCTCACCCTTCCTCAGCCATAGGTGCTGTAAGATTTGTTTGAGAATGAGCTGCTTCTTGGGGTTCACAGTCAGTATTTTGTGCATGAGCCTTCATGCTTTGACAGGAACAGAGTGAGGGATGAGGTACCTGGCAAGAATGATCTGCACCAGCACCCCTCTGCAGTGGTCTCCATAAATAGGCAGCTCTCTGTCAACATAAAATACAGCAAGACACTCAGGTTCCAGATATCTTCTGGGGGACCCTCTGTCCCCCCAAAATTGTTCAGCTTCTGCCCAGCCATGAACCTGATGCTGAGGCCAAAGTCAATGTGTTTGATGTGACCTCTGGCATCCTCCATGGTGTTTTCTGGCTTCAGGTCTTGGTGCACTATGCCCGACTCATGGCCATAGCCCACGACACACACGATCTGCCTGAAAATTCCCCAGGCCTTCTTCTCCTGCATGCCACAACATGTGATGTGCTGAAGTAGCTGTTTCTCACCTGCACGCTCCATCACCATGTAGCTGTTGTTGTGAGTCCTGATCACCTGAAATAGCTGGATCACACTGGGGGGCTTCACTGTCTTCCACATATGCAGTTCTGAGAGGACCCAGATGTTCTGCACCACCATCTTCAGGACCTCTGCCCCAGTGAGGTGATGGTGGGCTAGGTTTACCTGGTCAAAGGCAACATGCCCCGTTGCCCTCAAGAACTCATAGTGGTCTGTGAAGTCTGGCTCAATGCTACACTAGTCTCACTACTCTGACTGTCCAACTTCAGTAGAAATACCAACTAAAGATGCTAGCTTAAAAAAAAATAGAAAACCAAAACAACAAATCAAAATCAAACACCAAAACAAAGAAAACCAAAAAACCCAAATCAAAAAACCAATATCCAAAGACCACAACTACCAACTGCCAACCACCAAATGTATTAACTATCTGGGAGTCCAACAGGTCACCACATAGAGCTTCATGTACTAGTGGAAAAAAAGAAAAACCAGCTACAGCCACCTTCTTATATACCTGCTGTTTGAAATGTCCTTATTATGGCTTCTTGTGAGGCCAGAGCAAGAAATGGCCCAGTCATGCCTGGGCATAATCCTCAGTGGTCATCTCCCTTTGGGGCCTCCAGAACTTTTTCCATTTTCGGAATAAGATAGATGTGCTTTTGCTAAAGTGGGTTATGGAGATCGATATTTACTCGTTCAGATATTAAAATTGGTACAGTTCTTCCAAAACCTCCCGGAAAACAAAACAAAACAGGAAAGAAATGATTGGGTTACAAACACCTCAACCCAATCAGTGAGTTAATCCTCTGATGAGATTAACTGAGTAGTAGCTGAAGACAGGTGGGGTGTGGCTGGAGGAGGAAGGGCATTAGGGGCCTGGCTTTGGGGTATATATTTTGTATCTGGCCAGTGGAGTCTCTCTCTCGCTGTGCTTTCAGATCATCATGTGAGCTGCTTCCCTCTGCCGCAGTATTCTGCCATGATGTCTTGCCTCACCCGGAGCCCTTAGGAAGGGAGTCTGCTATCTCTGGATGGAGACCTCTGAAACCGTGAGTCCCCAGATAAACTTATCCTCCTCTAGAATTGTTCTGGTCAGGTCTTTTGGTCACACACACACAAAAAAAGTGGAAAAAGTTAACTAAAATACCCTGCATAGTTTGATAATGCATGACTGATGGATGCAAATTCTCTCATGTATTGAGTTATCCAGTCCTTTATGTAGTAACATTATTTTCTTTTTCTTTTCTCCAAAGACTGATAAGTATTATGATGTATGTTATTTCCTTAGTAATGTATTAATAAGATAATGACTTCTACAATGTCAAATAAAGTATACTTAAACTTTTACTCTGTTGAGTTAAATTCTGCTAAGAGTTAATACTACTGAATTTATTCTTTCCAATAAGAGACATGGATTATCAATTTGCACTTATTTATGGCTTTCCTCAGCTTCTTTGCTAGCAAAATTTCATTTTGATACCCTATGTTATCAAGAAAAGGGTAGAAACACTATCTGAAATTAAGCTCTTCACTTGATCTTATATTCTCTTAGCAGAGGGAACTCCACAGGAGTTTGAAAGGCCAGAGGTCTCGTGGCTCACAGAGGAAATGGCACATTTCTTGGAAGATGAGGAGTATGAACCTCAGATGTAGCTCATTTGTACAGGAGGTAATGGTGTGTACTGGAGGTAATGCTGGGGCCTTTGAGAGGTTCGATGAAGTGGGAAACGTAGATGGAGAGCTAACATATATTCTGCAAATGTGTAAAATTTGCAATGCAGGAACTAAACCTGGAAAGAGCATGTGGTGGATAATATGCTTGCTTTGCATATGGGTGCAGTGTAGTGGGCTCACCTTCCCGAGGTTTCCTGCTTTGAGTTGCTGGGCTGAAGGTTTGGCCTGCTCATTCTGCCTCTCCTCCGCAAACAAGAGCATGGATTTGTGAAACATCTGTGCAGGGTCAGGAGGGCAGCAGAAAGCTGTTGAATGGAGTAGAACTTCCTGGCTTGCACAAACTGAACCCCTGAGTGTGGTGCCTTTAGTGCTCTGAAAGCCCAACTCTGGGAAAGAAAGAGAAGATTTTTCAGGGAGGTAGATGATGTGGAGAGAATAATGGATACCCATGAGCATGAGAACTGTGCTAACAACATTTCTCTGCATTATTTTGCATGAAAAATATTAAAATATCATAGAGTATCTCAAAAGGACATGTAGATATTTAAACATGCATCTCAGTGTCTGTGGATTTAAAATTTTGTTTATAATATTTAACAGAGAATCTGTCACTGAAACAAACAAACAAAAAAAGAAAGTTAAAAAAGTTTTCCCACAGAAGCCTGGTGAGCAGAAGAGGAAGGCAGAGGGAAGGTCCTGTGATCAGTGGCAACCAGTCATCGTGGCCAGAATTGGCCAGAGATCTATGACCCATTGGCTCTCCCGGGAGGGTGTGAAGTTCTGTCAGCTCATCCATTTGGATAATTAGCAAAAGATATTATTTCCCTGCTCCATCTGCTTGCATTTTTCCTAATAATTGGAACACTGAATAATGTGCCTGAGTCCTTCAGTTCTCTGTCACCACAGTGGAGCATTTCTCTGGGGGAAGACCCGGAGCGAAGACACTCAGGCACCATAATACTCTGTGGGAGGGGCACAAATGAGCAAGGGGACCTCCTCCACAATCCAGAGCCCATCAAGCCTCCTTGGGCATGAACTTTAATGAGGCCAGTGTGGCAGAGGTCACTCCACTTTGAAATTCACAGCCTACTGTCTTGCCCAGACAGCTGTCTTGCAAAAGCAGGGCTTAGATAACGAGAAAGCATAAAACCATGTATTCAAACAGAAATCGACTTTAAGAAACTGCCTTATAATAGTGCAAAAGTAGACAAATGGGATTCCATCAAACTCATCGGCTTCTGCACAATAAGCGAAACAACTCAGTCAAGACACAACCTCAGAATGAGACAATATTTGCCAACTACCCATCAGACAAAGGTTAATTTCCAGAACTTCAAAGGAACTCAACAACAAAACAACAAGTAACCAAATCAAAAGTGGGCAAATGATCTGAAGGGACACTTGGCAAGAGCAGAAGCACAAATAACCAACAAACAGAAGAAAAAAAAAAAAAACCTCAACAATATTACCCACCAGGAAAATGCAAATTAATACTGCAATGTGATATAATCCCACCCCACTTAGAATGGTTATGATAAAAACGATGATGAAATAACAAACACCAGTGAGAAGGTAAAGAAAAAGGCATTCTCAGGCAGTATTGGTGGAAATGTTAATTGGCACAACCATATGGAAAAGAATATGGGGATTTCTCAAAGACTAAAAGTAAACCTACTATATGACTCAGCTATCCCACTTCTGGGTGTATATATCCAAAGAAAATGAAATCAGCATACTGCAGTAGATATGCTCTCCATGTTTCCTGTGACCCCACAATAGCTAAGATATGAGGTCACCCTAGATAGGTGGCCACCAGTGGCTGAGTGAATAAGGAAAATGTGGTATACACAGAGGGAATATTATTCAGTCATAATGAAAAATGGAAGACTGTCATTTGCAGCAAAATGGATAGAACTGGAGGACATATGGTAAGTGAAGTAAGTCAGACAGAAAGATAAGCCTTGTATGTTCTCTCTCACACGTGGAAGTTAAAAGACAAAAGTTGACCAGCGTGTAGAATAGTAGGAGTGAACCGTGGATAAAGGGGAGGTTGGATTTGATGGGTACAGCTGCAAGGATGTATTGACATGTCACCATGAATTCCATTAATATGCCCAGTTAATACATGTTAGTCAAAAATTTTAAATTTCCACTTAAAACCAAAATTTAACTAGAAAAGAATCCTACAATATGACTCTTATAGATCATGAATTTCTCCACTGGAATCATGGGTCTTTGGGCTCTGTATGCTACCTGGAGCAGCTCAGTGCACAATGGCGCACTCAATTAATTCCAGTTGACTGGCTGAATGAAAGTGTTTCCAACCAGTGAAGGACGGAATGAATAGTAGCAGAGAGAACGTAGGCTTTCATTTTGAAATGAGTGTTAAATAAGTTTTTCAATCCTAGACACTTCTCACAGTTTTTTTTTTTTTCTACTGGAGCCTGTGAATAATTTCAAAAGGATAAATGCTTCAAATATACCCAAGAATACATGCTTTCCATGTCTTTTATGGAGTATCGACTGTGTGCCAGGTAAGGGACCCCCAATCTACTCCATTTCTTTAAGGGACCCACCATGCTTGGGAGGACTCAAGTACTCTAAATCATTGATAGATTCAAAAGTAAGTTAGTGCTAATTAACATGTGTCACTTGCTTCTATGACACTTAAAAGATTTTATATTAATAAAGTATGAGAGGAAGACTAAATTCACTCTGCAGAAGATACATGGTTTGACTGAAAATTCATCCTACTGAAGTTAAACTTGTTTTTTTTCTTCAAAGGGTTAGTAAGTAATAGAACTGGGAAAAGAACTTAAGATTTTCAGATACGTTGTCAATTTTTTTTTTACTGTTCTTTCTGCTTCCTGTGGCATAAGAATGGCGCTACTATTTACTTCAAAAGAATAATTTTACTTTATAATAAAGATTCTCTTAAACATTGCTTTCATGTTGCAATTAAGATGTGATATGATTTAGAATAGAAATGTCTTTGTATTGCAAAGCAAAGTTTTGCTTATTTATAACACATAGAAATGAAATCAAACATGATAAATGCATTTCAATGATCAATTTAAATATTGTATTTACATAATGTTTATTAACTTTAACCTACTAAAAGGAAAAATTACCATTTTTAGATTTTTATTTTGAGTTTCATCTTCTTTAAAAAGTAAAGCTTCACAGAAAAAGCCAATCTTCTTGGTAGAATGAAAGTAATCAAAAGGAAAAAGTTGAATTGGTATGTATTTTATAAAATGCAATCTATTTGTACGTTACATTATCTAGATTTTTTCTGCACATTTTTTACAAAAATTCTAACAATGATGTTTATACATTATTGATATTTATGTGTGCCATTTTAAAATAAATCATGTCTTTTTATAGCTCTGAGTGCCTAACTGCTTTTTGCTGCTTCTATGTCCATTAGGCAATAAAGTTAGATTAGGTTTGAAAGCTAAAAGTTTTATTTAAAAAAAATAAATTTTCCAACACTTTATTTTGTAGATGAGTATAATGAGGTTTAACAAGTTTAAGAAAGAAAGTAACCAATATCAGAGAACCAACTCTGGATCATGGGTCTTGTGTATCCAAGTTAGGGCTCATCCACTGATGTGCTGGGAGATGAATGACAGCCAGCTCCCTGGAGTGAAAAGCCTTCGATTGCAGCCTAGCTGGTTTCCATGCTCAGATCCTCCCAGAGTCTGATTCTAGGGTATTATGTCACCCCTAAGTGAGCAGCCACAAGGAGATGAGCAGTAGCTGACCATTTCACATTAGTTTTCCATACTAATGAAATAGACCTAAAGGAACTTGAGAGCATAAACAATAAGAGAACTTTAAAGAATGATGTTTTGAATATTTATCTTTGCTTTTGATATGGGTAATTTAATTGCAAATTTGTATAATTTGATATTAACAATGCTGGTGTTTACCATGGACTCACTGACCTAAGTATCTTAACATTTGGGTGAATTGACTCCAGCAGGTGGTAACAGTTGGTTTGGACATACCACTACATCACCAAAGAGTGCAGTTGGCTGAAGATATTTCCAATATGAGCCTCTTCAGTTCTGTTTTAATACGTATATTCAGTCTGTTATATGCGATAGCATGAACTATAAGACTCTAAATGTTTAAATTTTGTATCATTGTATAAAGTTTCTTAAGAAATAGTGCCTTTAAAAAAATTTGAATTTCATGCTTCTTACTCCTGGCTCACTGGAGATTTCCAACTCTACTGAGTCTAGATAAATATTTTCTAGGTCTTAGTCCTCTATTTTTGATGTGAAAATTATTTGCCAATTAAGTACAATGCTTATAATACAGAATCATTAGGATGTGCAGGAGAACCTGGTCAGTTTCAAAAGTAAATCTGTAACTACATTATCATTAATGTTATTGACTATTTATTAATACCCTTTTGTCTTCTAAACTACATTATTTTCTGGATTCTATTTTGTTGTGATTGTTTTGGGTTAAATGGAAACATGCATTATACAGATTGCTGTGTGATTTATGTGGATAAAAGAATGTACCAGATAAACTGAGAATGGTATAGGGGCTTGTATGTAAGTAGCTAGTACCAAAGCAAGAAAAAAAAATTTTAATGATGAAAAAGGCCCTTAATATAATGGATCATGCAACCACACAAGCCACTTATTAACATCGGGACTCAGGGACAGAGACGGAGGACAGAATTTTATTCAGGGTTGTAGGGGCAGTGTTAAACATGCAGGTCAGGCTTCTGGGTATCGCAGAGTCTTGAGAACACTGGCGGCATATATAGCAAGTCTTTAAAATCCTGTATAACCCTGCTACCCTAAGTTCATTGCATCCATGCAGGCATGATGATTAGTGTCTGGAGAGGTGGTCCCCAAGTACCAGATGGTGAAATGAAACTCCATACGCATGACCAGCACTATGAAAAAGCCAGCTGAGATCTGATAGTTTTCCAGAAGTCCCCAAAATCCTAAAACAATTGCTCTTTGGTCTGTCATTAAGCTTAAATTGCCAAGATGTGAGATTATTTGGAACTTGAGAAAGTACCCCGGAAAGAGTCAATATAGTGGAGGAAGATTAGGGAAGGAAAAGAGAAAATGGCATTAGTTTTTCTCAACTAATGGCAGAATGAAACTTTCTCTCCACATCAGGAGAGACGAAAGGCAATCACCCAACCCCTGCCTCATGTGGGATACAGAACAGAGACAAGACAAGTGGTCCAGCAGGAACCAGGCATTTCAAGTGGCCCCAAGATAAGGAGATGGTCCATAAATGGAAAGAAGGACTAGCAGAATAAACCTCCACAAGAAATGGTCCTCTCTACACTGTAAGCTTAGATTAATTTGATCTAGCCAGAGATTTAAAGGGGTTTCTTTTCTTCTTCATATTTCCCACATTTGGATCCTAAAACATGCTAAAGACATCTTTATCAGAGTGTAAAGCAACATGCTCACATGCACATAAGACATTCATACAGACCCGCCCCCGTTTTGTATTGTGAAATGTCATGGGTAGTTTACGTGTATTGTGGAACAGTGGAATAAAAAAACCAGAGGGAATTACAGTGAGCAGCCACTAGGTGGCGAGTGTGCTATGTAGTGTCCTGCTCACCTAGCTAAGGTGGAGCTGTTTCATCTTGTACATCAAGGGATCATATCAGATTGTTGTGTAGCCAAACACATGTCTGAAATAGATTTTAGAAGTCAGGTAAGAGTTTCCAATTATTGGAAAGTAACTTAGTGAGTCCTCTGCCTTCCCCAAACACTAAGCAGCATGAAGGGCTACTTATTAGATCTTGATGAGTTTTAATACCACTGGTCACTGCTACCTAACTTTTCCTCTGAATTCTGTTCCTCTTATTCTCCCAATACCGTGCAATTTGGAGTTAAGAGCTCCGTCCTGGTCTATAGTTTCTTTCCTGTGATTTTCCTGCGTAGTAAGGATCATTAATCAGCCAAGTAGACCTGAGATCCTCTTCCCTGGGCACTTTACAAGTCTTTGTTCTCTCTTTATAGTCCTCTTATGTGAAGTACCACATTTTAAGCACTACACACAGAGGATTAATAATTGCAGGGATGGAAGATAAGATCAGCTGATATGGGTATGTGCATAGCCAAAGTTACTGTACAATGAGGATTCTGCCTTAAAAAATCTTTCATTTATGAACCTTTTTTTTTGGTGGGGGATAATTTGCATTAATTTGATGAACCAATTAGACAAAAGTTTAATAGCAATCTTTAGACTTTCTTAAGTGCATTTTCTTCCATTTTGACTCAGTTAACAAGAATTGTTAAGAATTGTTTTCTTCCCAGTATTTTATGGACTCTATTCATTAATCTTTCAATTTTGAAAAACATTTAATATTTAGCATTTAATTCAATATTTACTATTTAGACTATATACTATTTGTATATTTTCATGATGTCCTGTGTGATGTTCTGATCCACAAATACTTTGAGCAATAAGTCAGTGTAATTAGCATACCCATCACATCAAACTGTTACCATTTTTTTAATTGTTAGTACATTCAAATTCCTTTCTTCTATTTTGAAGTGTGTAATGCATTAATTTTTTTTTATTTTCCTTTACCACTTTACTATTGTATAGTTTAAAGAATTCAAAAAGTGATGTGATCCTAATGTACTAATGCCAAAGCATTCTTTTAAATTTAATCAATAATGATAATAATAATCTTGAATTAATGTTTTTGTTGTTCCCTTTCTAAAGTTCATTAACACTTTGAACATTGTCTCACTGACTTTATTTTTTCCTTTTTTTTTTTTTTTTTTTTTTCGGTGATGGGAACTGAACACAGGGCCTCACACACACAGATCAAATGCTCTACCACTTAACTGTATGCCCAGTTGGCAGATTTACTTTAATTAATGCAAACCATTATAGAGAAGTCTAAACATAAAGAAGAAAGATGATTTAAACAATGAAAGTAAGAAAATATCCATAATCTTATGTAAGCCAATTGTTAAATTAAAAATATGCCCAAGTAAAGTTCATGGCAATGATTAGACATGAAGTAGCATCTTTAGTCCTAAGTCGGTTCTTTTAAAATGCCAGTTCTTCGATATGAGTGCTCCGATTTTCCTGCCTATCTTTTCTTGACAATGTCTGTCTTAATTTTCTTAAGACTCTTGATTCTGTCAAATGAAAATCATGCAATAACCCACATTTATTTATTAATAATTCATAAGCACCTACATTTCCTCCACAGGATCTACTTAGGAATGAAGAAATACCTTAGAAGGAATTGTCTATGGCAGCCTTACAGGCAATACCCAGAGCATCCCTTCACAGCCCAGCACCAACAGCGTTCTTAATGCCAGTCAGCAAGATGCATGCTTGTTTGGAGGTTAGGCTGGGGTTGTGAAGAGAAACTCAGAACCCAGCTTCCACCATCTGCTGGCAAAGACTAAATAACACACTGCAAAAACTAATAACTTCGCACAGTCCTGACTGTCACTGAACCTCTTCCCTGTCTGTTAAATGGCAGGTGCTGAGAGCAAGATGACTTAGTAGTTACAGCTGTGAGGATGTAAGTGAAATAAGATACGCATTGAACGCTTTCCTTGGCATAGAGGGAGTTCTAAACCGTAGCTGCATTATCAGTGATGGAAGATTGATCTGGTAGACTACAGAGGCAGTGTTTATCACCACCACAATTCAGGGTGACCGGATCTCTAAGGAAAATAAGCTTTAAAAGTCATATTTCTTAAGTTATACGTGAACATAATCTTTGCGATTTTTTTTTATTCCAAAAGGAAAGAAAAGCCCCTCAGGAAACATAGCTGTTCCTAAGATTATTTAGATGACATGATTTCTCTATACTTCCTCCCCTTCAATCATTTAAGGATTCTTTAAATATACAAAAAATCTAAGATGAAGAAAATATAATTTAAATATGAATGGTACATTTGGAAATAATATAAAATGTCTAATATTATCCTTGAAACAACACGAAATTTTTCATTGTTGTATAAGATAAATTAAATTTTAAAGTTTTTATAGAATCTGTAATCAAGTGATATTGAAAGTTATGAAAAATACAGTAGTATTTTTATAATATTATAGTAAAAATTTTATAATTTTATAAATAATGATTCAGAGATTAAAATACACACCTAGAAATATCCTGGAGACTGATCATGATTCTAGTTAATTAGTAAATTAATTTATCTTTTATGTTCATTTAATTACAATTGTAAAATGCTGGAGTTTTATCCAGGTTTGTTTCCCAGGATTTAACAACTGCCTACTTAAAGAATTATAAGATGAAACAAATGTCATATTTTATTTCTAAATAAGAGTTTTCCAATCATGATTTTTTCATATTTTGGTAACATTTCACTTAAAAATTATACTCAATAAAGTATAATGAAAACATGTTTTAAAACATGTAGTTCAAATATTCATACAATTTTAACAATTGACCTTGTTCTGAAAAATTTATGATCTTATAAAGAAATGGTACCTGGCATATATATCCAGAATTGAAATTGAAAAAGTCTAGTTCTGCTTCTCGGGCCCATTGGCTTCTCTATTTGCTTTTTTGCTAGGCTCATTTAAACATCTGCTCATCTCTGTTTCTTACTGATGATACCAGCACCACGTCATGGAATCTTCTTGACATCCCATGCATTATCACTGCAATCTAGATGTCTATCCACTAGACCAAAAATATACACAAGTAAAACCCCAACATCTCTGACGAACGTCCTCGCCATGTGTAGAGCTGCCTGCAGAGACCCCCGGATCAGCACAACCTGACCTTTCATGGAGTTCATCTTGCACACTGTTGTTTAGCCCATAAGCAGAGAAGCAAGAGCCAGGGTGACAAGAGCCAGCCAAGGGAAGCTTTGCTCCTGATCACTCACCATCTCCTTTCCAGTCCTGCCAAAACTCAGTTCCCTTGCCTTTAGGTTCTGTGAGCCTCCACACATCCCAATAATGTGTCTCTGATTTGGCCTCGGTTATTAAGTGGATTTCCTATATCTAAGTATAAGCATGTAATATTTTTAGGAATATGTTGTTAGGATTAAAAGTACAGAGTATCTCTAAAATAAACACTTCTAAAAGCTTATGTCAAACCCCTCACAGTATTATGTGACTGAAGTACTTTGTATAAAACACATAATACTGTGTTTTATACAAAGTACAATACCAACATGAGAAATCAAACTTACCTAGATATCAGTTTTCTTCATATCTTTCTGTGGCATTATCTACTTATTTTTTTATAACAAACATATGTAAACTTGTATTAAAATTGTATCAGAATAAATATTTATGAAGGACTGTTACTTAAGCTAATTTCTTAAAAGTACAATTACTGAAAAGTAATATCACATTGGATATTGAGACTTTTATCCAAGCATTTTGGTATAAATTAGGGATAAAAATCATAATTAGCATTAAATAATACGTGGACATGGCTCTTGGATGAGAGAGATGAATTCATTTTCACTTAGAAGTTATTGCCCATAGTTTTAGAATTATAGTGAAGGAACTATTGAAAAAAAAAAAGAAAACGCAACAAATAAAATTTGGATATATTGTTGATAAAAACTCTGTAGACCATGGGGATCATAACATACATAAAAATTTTGTTTTAGTATGAAATATTTTTCTATAGATTCTTATGTTTTCTTACTCAAACTAGGTTTATAAATTTCTAAAGTTGGCTTTGCTTTCTGACTGTTGGGGTGAATATTACAGCATTTATTAATCACATTACTTACAGGGACAATTTTCTTCTATGTGACTTTGGAAAAATAGGTAGCTACACAGGTAAGTCTAAAACAAATAGGAAAATACATTAACGTGAAATGGTGAAAACTGTCACCTAGGCTAAGTGAAATTGCCATTTTTGTAGTAAAAATGGCAAGGTCATATGATTTAATGTAAGAAAAATATATGTATAATATATGATGTAAATAAAATTTGGAAATCAATTTTAAAAAATAAAAATAGATATATTTGAGAAGTCAAAACATCCATGATTTAGAAAACCTTTTCCAAGACCTACTTTAACTTTATAGATATATCAGATGCTTTTTAAAGTATATTTTAGCTGAGGTTATTGATAACTCTCTAGTGTTACTCAATTACTATTCTACAAACCTCTTCCTGCTATTGGATAATTGCTGTTAGAAAATAGGCTTAAAGTCCCCCAGTTCTAATAGATAATCACCGTGATTGTATGTTCATATACAGTTATTTCACAGAGTCTAAATTATTTTATTAAGAAATAAGTGTAATATTGCTGGTAGGTTACACAGAGAGATGCTGTTCAAGTACTTTTTTATTAATTTCTGGCAAACAAAGCAGAAGCTTAGAACATTACAGTGGTTTAGTATTACCGAGAAGCCACATCTGGTATAAATAATTATTAGTGGTTGGTAGGAATGCATTATTAATTCGGTGGATCATACTTTTCAATATTAATTATCCGTGGCATGATTTTTCAGATCTAGTCTCATTAATCACAGGCCTTAGGCCAGTATGCTAATTTGAAGTCTATGTAAGAATTAGTAAATATTTGCTCCTTGGTAATACAGTGATGAAATATGAAACAGATTATATCATGTCTGAGGATCATTGTTATATATAATGTTAACAATGTTGGATAATTCTACCCTCTGGAAAAGAACTTATTTCTCCATCAAGTACAGATCAGCCCAGGAGTTTCCCAAATAAATGAGATTATTAATATGAGTCAGAGAGTAATCTCCTTGGTTTTTTGCTTGTTTGTGCATTCTTTTTCTTGCTTGTTTATGTTTCTAAAGCCCAACACTGCGATTCAATCAATTTCCAATGAATCATATTTGCAATATGAAGCATGATGAACGGTGTTTGTATGAGCCAGGATCTTAGTTAAAAATGAGTAACTGTCTTAATTACAGGGAAATGTGAAGGGAAAAAATGGAAAGGTCTTGTTTTCAACAGTTGTCTGTCATGTGCTGTAAATAACTGACATGCTCTCTAGGAATTATTGCAGATTATCTCCAAGCAACCAGTTCTTGGGACACAGGCTGAAAGGACAGTCACCTCATCTCTCTTCACAAAAAAATCTTCCCATATCAATTTGAAAAGCTGTCTCTCCTGAACTGTTTTTATTTTACCTCATCCTACACCTGATCTCTTGGCTCCCAGTCCTTAGTCTCTGTCCCCCCAGTCTTGACTCCTCCTTGTCTGAAGACCACACTGTGCTGGAGTAGGCCAAAGCAGCTGCCTGCAGTGGAATTTATTTTCAGTGTAACTCAGAGGGAATTCTGGTACAGACTGTAAGTTGGTAACTGGGGTATTTTAGGTAACGGAGCCTGTCCATGCCTTCGAGTTTTTTCTATCATGTCGATTCTGTGTTGCTCTCGTTTTTCTGTTAATTCATTTGGTTTTGACTTAACTTCCTAAATTGTTGAATATTATTTGGCTACACATTCACATCCCTCCTTTAGATCCCGATTCCATTTCAAGTCTCTTTTATTTGTATAAATTGTCATTGATCTTTAGTTTTGTGTTTTTTTTTTTTTTTTTTTTTTTTTTTTTGTGTGTGTGTGTGCACCTAATAGTGATTACCAGGCCCAGAGTAGAGATGTTCTGAGCTGTTATTAGCGCTCCCTTTTGTGAAAATTTATGCTCAGATAATGGTTGCCATATGGAGCTGTCCCTCTTTGAGTTTTAAATCTCAACCATTTCAACCAATGATAATCAGAAACTACCAAATCTTTCCATCCAATCTTTTTCTTCACAGTTGGTCACTTTTCCAGCTATTTCCCTTTTTATGAGTCAGATTCAATTTTGAGGTTGAGAATCAGAGAAACCTTTGTTGTGTTCTAGCCCTTGGTGACTTTGGAGAAGTTAGGTACTTAACATATGTGAGCTTCCCTTTTTCATATGTAAAATATGGGACATAATTTCAACCTCACATTCTTTTTGTACCAAGTAGGTGAATAGAGATACCCAATTCCCATCCTGAGGTGGCTTGGGAAGGTTGATTTCCTTCTCTCTCCTTGCAGAGGTCTATGTCATGATTGACCTTTGACAGAAACAACTGCTAAAATACAGAATACCAGTTGTAACCCATATGCTTCCTCATCACACTGTGGCTTAATTAAAATTCTACTTAATTTAACTGCCAACTTTAACAATGCTTCACATTTTTCCTGTTACATATGATCCATCCTGTAAAACCCAGTTATATCCACAGTGTTCATTACCAGTCTTTCTGTTTTTAGTTTTGCTCCCCCACATTTATTTATCTACATGGTAGCCATTTATTTAAAATGCAAGGAAAAAACTTTAACATTTCACTCAGGAACTTAGCAAAGATTAAAGATGTATAGATATCTAGAATGTGGAGGGCATGGAGAATACCAGCTTAAGTGATACGATCTATGTTCTTTAGGCTGCTGTGTAAGTCCCTCTGACCTGGATCCTTCCTGTTCCTCGCATGACCTACCATCCTCTCTCATTAACTGGTCATAATGATATTTAGTCCATTTAAGTAAATAGATGTATTATTATCAATCTTCACGTAAGTTTTTTTTTTTTTTTCCTGCCAAAAACATCTTCTCTCTTTCAGTTCTGTTTGTTAACACATTTCCCTTTACTGTTCGTGGACTCTAATGTTCCACCTGTAAGCCTGCTGCCTTCCCTGGCCTGGTGGAGAAGTGACCCAGGTAGCTCCTCACATAGCAGCCCCTTTCCTGGCTTATTCCTCTTGTGTTGTCATTGCTTGCTGATATGAACACACTGTAGACCACAGTCCTCTTGTTCACTTTTCTATCCTGTGATCTAAAACACAACTAGAATTCAGTAGGTACTAGTAAGTTGGTAGTTAATTTGATAGATGTTAACATCTGAACATTTTCAGAAATACAACCTCATCATTAGAAAGATTATCGGTTATTAGCTCATTCTGCACATTGTCCAGTCCAAGGGGATTTTTCTTTACCATAACTACAGCATCCTTTCTGAAAACAACAGCACAAACGTTTAACTAATCACCATACTTCTTAAGTAAAATAAAAAATCAAGCGAGACTGGACCATGTGGCTTCACAAGGTCATGTGTCTTTATCAAGGGCTGATTTTCAATGCACCACATAGGATTCTGTTTTAGACTTTTCAATCCTGTGAATTGGGTGGGCTGTGAACATTATGAACAGGAAGACCCTGAATTAAATAAGATTTCAATGTTGCAAGTAACAGAGGGATAAGGGAGGGAATGAAGAGAGGTCATCGAGACATACTCATTTGAACAAGAAAGTTAGACTCAGTTGATACACAATAATGCAGCACCATACCAATGACAAAATTACTATTTTACAATTTCTTAACATTAAAAAAAAATCCACTACTCTATAATCATTAGAATTATAACATAGATAATACAAGTCCTTAGGATTTGGTGATTTTTCTACCATGAAAGTGTTAACACAGAGGCTGAGTAACATTCATTTGCTATTATTACAAGAAAGAATCTGTGCCATTGATGAGGGTTTGGACACTAGTCCCTCAAATCTCTCAGTTCTGAGATTAATGAGTCCAGGGATAGGTGAAGACACTATAATCAGTTTGCTATGATCACAAATGTTATACAAGCAGAATTCCATTTCAGGCTCATAAAAGTTTTACATTCCTTGTAACGAAGAGCTACTTGATAGGATTAACTCTACTCTGCTAGAAAAGGACAGCTAACCTGAGGATGAGTTGTTACTTCCTGAATTTCCTACATTTCCATGAAAACCCAATCTAGAATAAATCATAACTCTCCATCTATGTTTGCATCAATATATGCTCTAAATTAGTATGAATCATTTTATTGTGTATCTTAATCTTATTTGAAACATCAAAGGAAGATCTATCTAGCGAAGCTTTTGTAGTGAGAAATTAAAACACTAACATAATCAGGCATCATAAATATTTAAAAATATCCATGGAATTGGAATTATTGTAATATATACCTAAAATATTTTATCCTGTTTATCATTGTTATCATGAAAATTTTCTGGTTAAATTTTTCACCAAATTTAGTGTTTATGATAGGCGCCTATCAAAAGCAAGATATGTGATACCTCTCGAATTTCTTTGGTTTCTAGCTGCTCAACTCAGCCTCTGTGACAAGAGATACAGAAGGTTGTCCATTTGTCCATAAGGAAAGGCATTACAAGTATATTCATGTTCTAGAGAAAATAGCCATTATTTCAAATATTAGCCACAGATAATAAGCCCCTAAGGCAGATGCTCTGAATTATGAAGTGTTTTGCCACTGAGGTGTTTTTCAGATGACATTTATACAGCAAGCATAGCTGAGGACTACCAGGCAGAGAAGGAATAACTCCATAGAGATGGGTAAATTTAAAATTGGTTATGATTTCCAACAATAATGTCAGAGAGAAAACTGCATTAACTTTTCCTACAAATGATTTAAGGTCAAGAATCATTGGGGCTAGAATTTGGCACATCCCTGCCATTTACATGCTTGCTCCCTTCCTGCCAAGGTTATTCAGAAGCACGTCTCTCTTGCACTACCATGATGCCGTTCTAGCTGCAGGGCCAGATCTTTAATCATCAAGAAAAACTGATCCTGAAATGACTGCAAGTTGTACCTACAAGTACTTAATCTTACCTATTGGATAGGTTGACTTCTATGAAAATATTTCTCAGAATCATAATCAAAGCTTGAGAGCAAGTGAATTTTTTTCCCCTGAAAGTCACTGAAAGGCCTTGTGTACATGGACATTTAATATTTCATTTTTATATAGTAACTCAATGGTCTATCAATTGATTATGTCTATTTCAGAGTCTCTCACAGAGCTCGATACTGCTAAGCAGGAGGTGCCTATGTTTTAAAGCATACCGAGGGATTAGCCTCTCTCCTCGCCATTGTTCCTTTTGAGTTTTGTAATAGCCCAGAAGGGTGGATTGTCCAAGCAGATTCTCAGGAATCATAGCTCTTGCCCAGTGCCGATCTTCACTCAGGATTTGGATGATACCAGCAAGTGCAGGAGGAGACTGAAACCTTCAGTTAACAACAAAAAGTGTCCCCATTCTCCTTACTTGACACAACTTTTTGGTTTAGAATAATAAAGAATTTTTTTCTTTTTTAGGAACAAGAAATGTGGAAACATTTTTCACAAAGAATTCCACTTTGATTGGGGGTGAACCATCTATTCACATGGATGGTTGCATAACTGAGGAAATTTGATTTTCCAGGCAGTCCTGCCTCAGGAATAAACAATGCCAGGTTTATTTACAATATTGCAGCCTTGACTGTCCAGACCTCTCCTGATAGAGCTGATGTGGATTCCTCTCTTCTTTGCCAATACCAGATTATCCTGCTGAGGGAGGTCTGATACAGGTACATGTAGAGGAGATCTGGTTGAGGGTGCTCATTATGCAACCAAGCTACCCAACAGGAAAGACGTAAGCTATGTGTCCTTTCCTTTCCAACTTCCCTGCAGACCATGTCCTCATGTTGTTGCCTCCATTCTCCTGTGAATACCCACAGGCATCACAAGAGTTTGTCCTTCTTTTGGAATGGGATTTTTATAGGAATTGACAAGGAATTGACTTTAATAATTTGAAAAGGATCCAACTATAAAATATTTTTAAAAAGAGACACAGTAGAATGAACATAATATTGAGCTCCATTTGAACCTGTTTCGCCTTAAATAGCATAATCTACATTTGCTTTATCAAAGCAGAAATTTAAATTTCTGAGAAACAATTTTCTCATGTAATAAAAACCAAAATGGAAATTATGAGAAAAAGGTCTACTAAAGTGCTGGCAAAGTGCCTAGCTGGTAGCAGGTGCTCAATTCCCAACCATTTTCTTTGCTTTCTTTTGTGAAGTGTTATGGTTCAGATTTGGAAGGTTTCCCTCAAAGTCTTAGTGCAGAATGCAGCCATGTCCAGAGGTGAGGCTTTTAGGAAATGATTGAGTCAGGAGGATGCTAACCGTATCAATAGATTAATCAACTTAATAGATAAATAATTTGAATTGATTACTGGGTGGGACCTAGTTGAAGAAAGTAGGTCATGGGGGGCATGTGCCTTGTGCTGGTCCCCTCCCTCTCTCTAGGCTTCCCGGTTGCCCCGAGCTCAGCAGCTTTCATTGGCCACTTCCTTCTGCCATGATTCTGCCTTTCCTCAGGCCTGGAGCAACAGAGCTGGAAGACCATGGATGAAACCTCTGAAGCTATGAGCCAAAATAAACCTTTCCTCCTCCAAATTATTTCTGTCAGGGTGTTTGGTCACAGTGCAGAAAAGCTGACTAACACAAAGTGTTGACAACATCTCTAGTCTCTCCTCCCAGATTAAGTGATGCTGTCCATTTTTCTTGTTCTTATTTTACTTTTTAATATTTCTTTCTTACTTCCTTTGTTAATGTTCTCCATTATCCAGAATATGGAAAATTTTCCAAATTTTGTTCCTAATCTTTTTCTTCTCTCATTATACATTCATATTTTCAAACTTCTTTGTTTGTGGTAAATATTTTATTTTGAAACCATACTCATAATTTGAATTACCAAAATACTTCTTGCAGAATTTCACCTCCATATGTATTGAAAAATAGTTAAAAATCAACTATATGTCTGATGTATGGGTGGTGATAAGCAGAGGAATCATGCTTCCCAATTTCAAACAGCACAGAGAGTCTGAAGGGACAGACGCTAGTCAAACAGCTACTCAAAATACGACTATAGCTGCAATAGATAATACAGAGGGGAGAATGGAGTGTCAGAGGTCATGAATCAAGAGCCTTGATCTGGCCACAGGCCACAGTATTTTAGTTGAGATCTCAAAGACAAGAACAGATTAACTGTGCTATGCTGGGTTCATGGAATAAGAAGGATCAGTAAAATACTTCCAAAATCTTTGTTACTGTGTTTTTATTTTAATATCCACCATGACCACTGCTAGTCAAAATTCCTTATTCTCTTGAATGGGATAAAATGATCAGCTAATACGACCAGAGAAACAACAGTTGTACACCACTTGTGTACAATGAATCAAAATAAATATATTAAAAAATAAATTTAAAAAAAGATCGGCTAGTTGTTGGAGAAGAGGAACAAGACAAAAATACGAATGGCAGGACTTGCCATTTGTCCTCCCTCCTCCCTATGGGTAAGGTCCAACAGTCCCATGTCTTAAGCCATGGATGTTACCAATACATGTCATGCATTTTTCCTATATATAAATGCCTATGACTAAGTCTAATTTATAAATTAGGCACAGCAGGAGGTTAACCAAAAATAAGTAATAATAGAATAATTATAACAGTGCACTGCATCAACACCACGTTAATGTAGTCTACTTTCCGAAGAGTTATCCATTTAATATTTAGAGACCATGGTTAACTGTGGATAACTGAAACCATAAAAATTGACACTGGGTGATGGGGGACTGCTGTACTACACTTTACTGTCCAGGTAACACTGATATCAGCTATTAAAGTTAAAAGGCAAGTGATCTCTGCATGGAATGACCTCCACTCTTCTTATTTCTCTTCATCTGAATCAGTGACTCTCAAACTAATTCTCTTGATAACAAGCTTTAAAAATATTTTATTTTTGGATGGAACACTTAAAAAGTATTTTACATTTTCAAGTTTCATTAGCAAGTCAGGTTTTTTGTTAGCGCATTATAGTCATATATAGTAGTTGGATTCATTTTGACAAAATCATGCATGCACAGAATTTGATCTACTCCATTTCAGTCTCCATTCCTCCAACCTGCTTTCCTTCCCACCCACCCACAACGATTCTCCTTCTTCTACTCATCTTCTTTCAGCTTATTTATTTTTGATTGGTGCTTTTGATACATATGTAAAGGTGAACTTCACTATGGCATGTTTACATATGCGCATAGTGTGGTCCTGTGAAAATCATGCCACATTTTCTCCCCTTTCCTGTCACTCCTTCCTCTCTCTAGAGCTTCTTCTTCTTCACTGATCTTCCCTATGTCTCTCCATATCTGATATGACCCCCAGCTTCTGTTTTTCTCCTTATTCTCATCTACCTTCCACATAGGAGAGAATACATTCCATTCCGCCCATAATTTTGTGAGTCTGGTTGATTTCACTTAGCATGATGTACTCCATTTCCATCTGTTTACTGGTAAATGCCATAATTTTATTCTTCTTTGTGGTTGAGTAAAATTCCATTCTGTATATATATGAGAAATTCCTAATTCATTCATCCAATGACTTGTCCCTGGGCTGATACCATAAACTGGCTATTGTGAATTGTGCTACTCTAACCATTGATGTGGCTATATCACTCCAGTGTGCTGGTTTTATTTCATTTGGATAAGTAACAAGGAGTGGGATACCTGGGTCATATGGTGGTTTCCTTCCTAGTTTATTGAGAATTTGTCATACTGCTTTTCAGAGTGATTGTACTATTTGCAGTTCCACCAACATATGAGTGTACCTTTTCCCCCCCATCCTTGCCAGCATTTGTAATTACTTGTAGCCTTGATATTGCTCTTCTGACTAGAATGAGGTGAATTCTCAGGGTAGTTTTGATTTGCATTTACCTGATGGCTAGGAAGTTTAACATGATTTTCCATATACTTGTTGACTCTTCGTATTTCTTCTTTTGACTTCTTTTGAGAAGTGTCAAGTTCTTTTGCCAAATTCTTTTTTATTTTTGTTTGTTTGTTTGTTTGATGTTAGGCTTTTTGAATTCCTTATGAATTCTAAATATTCATCCTCTATTGGAGAGTATCTGGCAAAGAATTTCTCCCATTCTGTAGGCGCTCTCTTCACATTCTTAATCATATCCTTTGCTGTGAAACTTTTAAACTTGACGCCCCCCACTTATTCATTCTTGATTTATTCCTCATCCTTTAGGGGTCTCATTAAGAAAGTCAGTACCTGCACCAGCAGGATGGAGTGTTGACCTTATATTTTTTCCTAACATTTGCAATATTCCTGGTCTGATTCCTAAGTCTTTGATCCACTTTGATTTGACTTTTGTTCAGGGTAAGAGAGAGGAATCTAGTTTCATTCTGCTGCATATATTTCCAGCTTTCCCAGCATCAACATATATTTTTGACACCTTTGTCAAATCAGAGAACTGTAAGTAAATAGTGTGTTTATCTGTGTGTTTTTCTCTGTGTCTTTATTCTATTCCATTGGTCTTCATGTTGTTTTGATAACAACACCATGCTGTTTCTGCTACTATAGCTCTGTGGTATAATCTGACAACAGGTACTATGATACCTTCTGTATTACTCTTCTTGCACAGGTTTGCCTTGGCTATTCTGGTCTCTTATTCTTCTAAACAATTTTTAGTACTGCTTTTTCTAGTTCTGTGAAGAACATCATTGGCATTTTCAATGGGAATTAAGTCTAACTCTCTATATTGCTTTTGGTAGTATGACCATTTTGACAACATTTATTCTGCCTATTCAAGAATATTGGAGGTCTTCTTATCTTCTGAGGTTTTCTTCAATATCTTTCTTCATCATTTTATGGTGTTTATTGTAGAGGTCTTTCACTTTCTTGATTAGATTAATTCCCAAGTTTTCTTTCTATATTTTGAGGTTTTTGTTTATAGGACAGTTTCAAACTAACCAAAAGTAACAGAGTGAAGACCCAAATAAACAAAATTAGTGATGAAAAAGGGACTATCACCACAGACATGTCTGAAATCCAGGGGATCATTAGAAACTATTTGAAATTTTAAACTCTAAAGAACTAGAAAATCTAGAGGACATTGACAAATTTCTATACACATCTGACTTGCCCAAATTGAACCAAACCTAAACAAACCAATATCTAGTAATGAAACTGATAGAGGAATTTAAGAAAAGCCAACAAATCCCAGGAGCAGATTTATTCTCAGCCAAGTTCTACCAAAATTTTAAAGAACTAACACCAGTCTTTCTCAAATTATACTATATTCTAAATCAGTATGCCCCAATACCAAAACCAATCAAGATACATTGAGAAAACTACAGACCAATATCTCTGATGAATAGAGATGCAAAAATCCTTAATAAAGTATTAGCAAACTGCATTCAAAAACACATCAAAAAGATAATATATTATGATCAAGTAGGTTTCATTCCAGGGACACAAAGATTGTTCAAAATATGTAAAATAATAAATGTAGTCCACCATGTAAATAGAATTAAGGACAAGGATTATATAATCATCTTAATAGATCCTGAAAAGGCCTTTGATAAAACCCAGCACCATTTGTGTTCAAAATGCTGGAGAAACTAGGAATAGAAAAAATTTGTCTCAACATTATAGAGGCCATATAAGACCAACCCAAAGTCAGCATCATACTGGATGCAGAAAAAGTAAAAGCATTTTCTCTGAAATAAGGAACAAGACAACGATGTCCATTTTCACCACTTTTATTCAACATAGTTCTTGAAACTCAGACAAGGGCAGGAAATTAGAGCAATACACACATGAAAAGAAGTCAGACTATCTCTGCTTGCTTAGGGCATGATCCTTTACTGAGAAAACCTAAGGAACTGTACCAGAAGACTTCTAGAGCTGCTAAATGAATTCAGCTAAGTAACAGGATATTCAAGATCAACATTCATAAGTCAGTACCTTTCCTATACTTTAGCAGCAATTCTGCTGAGAAGGTAAGCCAGGTTTAATAACAACTCAATCAGTACTACAGACTAATAATACCACCTTGTCTGTAAATCTGTCTAGATGCCTCACTTTGCTTGAGTGCACCATGATACTGTTGAAGGAGAACTGTTCACTGTTACTGCTAACTCTAAGATAGTCCCAGGATAAATCCATATATATTTCAGGAAGCAAGCAATTTTGCCAGAATACATCTTTTGGGAGGGATCCCAGGAATTAACTTGTCTTGCAAGGACAATATTTTTTAACCTTTTTGTGAACCTAGCATGTTTACAACTTAATATGACACTCTACCCTCTTCCTTTTACACCCAGAAGTATGCACTCTTCTTTCTACCTTTCCAGTCTGTTCAATTGTATATCTTGCTCTTCGATAATGGCGGAAATCATGTTTGTCTTAAATTACTGCAAGGAAAACATTTTCATATTGATGAAAACAAGCCCATATGTATTGTCTGTCACCTTGACAACTACTGATCCAAGTTCATTCTCCAATAAATGTTCACCTTAACTCAGAATGTCCAAGGCTTTTTTCTCTCTTCTAAACTACAATAATTATATCTTCTACATGACGCATGTTCCAGTTGGCATATTCTAATTTACCTTTTCACCACTATCTTCCATCAAGTCAGGGGGCATTACCTGTACTCTTGAACATTCCCCTTCTTCAATCAGGCTCCTTTTGACAAGTGTCAAATCAAGATTTTTATAGTCATTTTTGCTTTGAATTTGTTTTTCCCTAAATTTGTTGGCATGTAAGGAATTCTGAGATTTCCTTCTCTTGACAAGTCCTTCAAAGGTACAATGACAAGAATATCTCAGGAAAACTTGTAATAGAAATGCATATATAGTTGCATTCATGAAAATGAGAATGATTAATCCTTTTAATATACAAAAAATGTAAGAAGGGATATTTTATGGGATTGTCTTTTTCATAGTTTTTTAATTTTATTATATTTTCTTTTTTTATTATTTTTTATTTATCTTTTAATTTTTTACAGACTGCATTTTGATTCATTGTACACAAATGGGGTGCATCATTCCATTTCTATGGTTGTACACGATGTAGATTCATACCGTTCATGTAACCATACATGTATGTAGGGTAATGATGTCTGTCTCATTCCACCATTTTTCGTATCCTCCTCCCTCTCATTTCCTTCTACATAATCTAAAAGTTCCCCCATTCTTCTCTCACTCACCACTCCCCATCCCCATTATATATCATTCTCCACTTATCAGGGAAAACATTCGGCCTTTGGTTTTTTGGGCTTGGCTTATTTCACTTAGCATGATATTAGCCAATTCCATCCATTTATTTGCAAATGCCATAATATTATTCTTCTTTATGGCTGAATAGTATTCTATTGTGTATATATACCAGAGTTTCTTTATCCATTCATCTGTTAAAGGGCATCTAGTTTGGTTCCACAATCTAGCTATTGTGAACTGAGCTGCTATAAACATTGATGTGGTTGTGTTACCTTAATTTGCTGATTTTAGGTCCTTTGGGTATAAACTGAGGAGTGGGATAACTGGGTCAAAAGGTGGGTCCATTCCAAGTTTTCTGAGGATTCTCCATACTGCTTTTCAGAGTGGCTGCGCTAATTTGCAACTCCACCAGCCATGTAAAAGTGTGCCTTTTTCCCCACATCCATGCCAACATCTATTATTGTTTGTGTTCGTGATATTAGCCATTTTAATCGGAGTAAGATGAAATCTTAGAGTTGTTCTAATTTGCATTTCTCTAATTACTAGAGATGTTGAACACTTTATTTTCATATCTTTATATATTGATTTTCTAAAACTTGATTTGGTTTTGGAAAAGACAAGTTAGCCATTTAACCCTTTTCCTGTCCATTTTGTCACAAACAATAATACATAGTTAATGATCAACAATTATAGAGAGAGAATCTGTTAAATTCAAGGGCAAGTGCTACAGGCTATGGAGAACATGAGAAATATATTGTAAAGGTTGTCCTTAGCCTAAAAAGTAGTGCAATGTAATGTGCAGACAAGAAACTAAAAGATTTAAAGGTAACAAATCGTTCAAGAGACTCCAACCCCAAAATCAACTTTCTGGAGGTATATATTATCACATACAAGGAAATATTTTTAAAAAATGGGACATTTTAAACAATACGAACCAACAAAATTAACCTCAGCTGTTGAATATTTTATAGTACAGTTACCTTAGTTTAAAGTTTGAAAAGTTATTAAGAGCAAGAGACTTTTGCCTAGATTTATCTAAACTAGATTGCACATTGGCTTTTAATTTTTACTTCACTCCTAAAAAAGTTTTAAGCATGCAAAATGATCATAAGAGACTTGATAAGGACAATGAAATAATAGCTAAATTATAAGTATTTAGATATGTAAAGGCTTATCAAAATATCAAAAAGTGAGATTAAAGGAAAATATAAAAATAATCAAAGCTATTATCGAACATCAATATCCCTCATTATACAACATTTTAAAGTAATCTGTATGTATTCAAATAAAAACAAGACACATGTGCCCTTCCATCTCTATTGGTTTTCCGTACTGTATTGAAGATTAAGGCAAAAACAATGTCCAGAAAAACTTAAGAGTGCTACAAAATTTGAAAAACAATAGATGAACTTATTTATCTCTATCATTCTTATTCTTATGTTAGAATATTTTTCTAGAAAAAGTAAAAATAAATGAATTGAGGAGGTAACAGGTTAACACATAAAATAAAATATTGAATGTCTTTTCATTCAAAAATAAACCATCAAAAACAGTAGGATGAAAATATCCTTTTCATTTATCCTTTTCTAGGACAAAGGAGGAAATCTATAAAATCTTCGGAATGAAAATAAAAATTCATATGCTTTTGAAAGCAAAGTGAAATATGAAAGCATTTATTCTCCCAAATTTAATATCTAAATTGGACATAATCCCAATTGGGAAGAGACATTTGTTTTTTTTTTCTAGAATTTAATAAAAATATATCTTAATTTTATTAAAAATGCCTGAGAATAGACAAAAGTTTTGAGCAATAAAAACTGAAGTTTTCTTAGCAGACATTAGGAAATGTTATAAATTACTGTTATCAAATCTATATTATCATTTTTGATTGTTAATGTTGTTATAAATATTTTTTATTATTTAGTGTAGTATATTCAAAAAATTTTCCCTTTCTCTTTCTTTCTTTCTTTCTTTTTTGATCTTTTTCATATTTTTGCCAAGTTTTGATTTCATAATTTTACTGGTTAGTTCCATAACATTAATTACATAGCATTCTTCCTTATTTAATTCTTGAAAATGTACCTTCAAGATTGGTATTATTTCTTACTTATATTTTGGATAAAATTCATCAGTGAACCCATGTTGATCTGAAGACTTTTTGTTGTTGTTGTTGTTGTTCTTGTTTGTTGCACAATGTTTTTGTTATTGGCACATTATAATTAATAGTGGTACTTATCATTACACATTCATACATATACCTCACATAACAATACAACTTGGTAAGTATTGTATTCCAGTATTTCCTCTTCTTGTCCCTTCCTTCTTTCCTCTGGTCCCTTTCCTATAGTCTACTGATCTCCAGTCTATTTTCATGAGATCCTCCCCACACAACTTGTTACCCTTGTTCTCATCTCTAGCTTCCACATATGAAAGGAAACATATGACACTTGATTTTCTGAGTTTGGCTTATTTTGCTTAACATAGTGCTCTCAAATTCCATTCATTTCCCTTCCAATGATACAATTTCATTATGTATGACTGAATAAAATTCCTGTGTATATATACCACATTTTCTTTGTCCATTCATCCAATGGACACTTAGAGTAGTTCCATAACTTGGATATTGTGAATTATGGTGCTATAAACATGGGAATGCATGTAGCACCACATCATGCTAATTATTTACTTAGTATATTATTACTTAGGATAAATACTGAGAAATGTTGTAACTGATCATATGGTGGTTCCATACCTATTCTTTTAAGAAAACTCCATACTGATTTCCATAGTGGTTGTATTAATTTATAATTCCACCAGCAGTCTTAAATTGCTTTTCCCCCTATATTGTCTCCAGAACTTACTATTATTTGTATTTTTATTAGTGCATTATAGTTATACATAATATTGGGGTTCATTGATGGCTGCCATTCAAACTGGAGTGAAATGTAATCTCAGTGTAGTATTGGTTTGGATTTCCCTAATTGCTAAACATGTTTAAAATTTTCTTTATATATTTGTTGAACACTGGTATTTCTTCTTTTGAGAAGTGTCTGTTGAGTACTTTTGTCCATTATTGCCTGGGATATTTCTTTTATTGATGGTGAGATTTTGGAGTTCTTTATATAAGTTGGATGTTAATCCTTTCTCAGAAGCATTGCTAGTAAAGATTTTCTCCAATTTCTGTAGGTTCTCTCTTCATATTCTTGTTTCCTTTGCTGTGCAGAAGCTTTTTAATTTTATGCTAAGAAATTTGTTCATTCTTGATATTAGTTCCTGAGCTTTACAAGTCCTGTTGAGAAACGTGTTGCCTGTGCTTATATGTTGTAGTACCTACCCTATATTTTCTTCTAAGAATTGTATAGTTTCTGGTCTGATTCCTAGGTCTTTGATCTTCTCTGAGTTGATGTTTGTGCAGGGTAAAAGATAAGAATCTAGCCTCACTCTTCTTTATGTTGAATATCAGTTTTCCCAGCATTGTCAAAAAAGACGTCTTTTTTACAATTTGTGTTTTTTGTACCTTTGTCAAGGATTGGATGACTGTACATGTGTGAGCTTGTCTCAGTGTCTTATATTTTGTTACATTGGTCTATGTGTCTGTTTTTATGCCAACACCATGCAGTTTCATTACTTTAGCTCCATAATGTGAGTCAAAGTTGGATATTGTTATGTCTCCACCATTAATTTTTTTTTTCTTAGAATTTTGTCAGCTATTCTAGGACTTTTACTCTAGGACTGACTCTTCTAGTTCTGTGAAGAATGTCATTGGTATTTTAATGGTGATCACATTCAATCTATATATCACTTTTTGTAACATGACCATTTTAACATTAATTCTCTAACCATGAACACGGAAGTTTCTTCCATCTTCTAGTGTCATTTTCAATTTCTTTCAGTGATCTATAATTTTCATTGCTGAGGTCTTTCACCTCTTTGGTTAGATTCACTCTTACTTTTATTTTTGAGGCTATTGTGAAGGGGTTATTTTCCTGATTTTTTTCAGCAAATTTATTATTGGTGTATAAGAAAGTTATTGATTTTCACATGTTGATTTTGCATCCTGCTACTTTGCTGGATTTTCAACTCTAGTAATTTTCTGGTGAAATGTGTTAATATTCTGAGTATAGGAACCTAACATCTGCAAACTAATAATTTGGCTTCTTGATTTTTCTATTCTATAATTTTTTATTTCCTCCTCTTACCTAATTACTCTTACTGGAATTTCTAGTACTATATTGAATAAGTGGTGAGATTAGACATATTTCTCTTTCTCCTCATTATAGAGAAAATGCATTCAGGTTTTTTTCCATTCAGTGTGAAGTTAGTATTGGGATTTTAATATAGACCCTTTACGATGTTGAAGTAAGTTCTTTCTATTCTATTCTATTCTTAGTTTCTTCAAGTGTTTTTGTCATGAATAGGTGAAGGATTTCTCTTCCTCTATTGTTATAATTATGTGATTTTTGTCCTTGATTCTATTTATGTGGTGAATTACATTTATTGATCTGCATATGTTGAATCAACCTTGCATTCTTGGAATTAAACCAGCTTGGTCATGATGTACAATCTTCTTAACACGTTTTTAAGTATGACTTGCTAATATTGAAAGTATTTTATACAATTAATTTAATATTTTTATAATTAATTATTATTAATTTAATATTTTCATACAGTATGGCTCTCCGATTTATTTTTGTTAGTGTGGTAGACAGAACTCCAAGAAAAACCCAAGAATCTTTTAAATGTCCTATTTAAGTACTTCCTCTTTAAGTGTGAAAGGATCTTTGAACATACTTAGCCATTATTTCTCTTACGTTATGTGACATTGCAAAAGGGAAAATATATTACAAATGTAATTAGGTTTTGTAAGGTCTGACTTAAACAGAATCAAAGGCAGATTAAGCCAACGAGTTCAACTAACTAGACAAACCTTTAGAAGAGTGTCCAGTATCCTGGAACATAAGAAAATCAGAAAGATTCAAGCCATCAGCAGAGCATAAGCATGGAATCTATTCTTGACCTCTGATCCTTAAAAATGTTGAAATAATTGTGATTTTTAAATTGGTACATATCAATAGAAAACTAATAAAATAAATTTGATAAATTATGTTTGTAGATTCATGTTCATTTTATCTGGGGTATTGAAATTATTGGTATGAAGTATTCACATGGTAATTATCCTATGACTGTAAGTAACACACAGAATGAGGTTCTGATGCCTGTCTGATACTGGTAACTGTTGTTTTTTTTTTTTTGTTTCTCCCCCCTTTTATTATTATTGTTTCATTAGTCTTGTAGGGAGTTCATTGCTATATCTTTTCAAATAAACACATTTGATTTTGTATTTTTTTCTATTTTTTTTAATTTTTAAGATAAAATTACTGCTTTCTTTTTTTTTTTTTTCTTTTTTCTTTTTTTTATTGTAAACAAATGGGATACATGTTGTTTCTGTTTGTACATGGAGTAAAGGCATACCATTTGTGTAATCATAAATTTACATAGGGTAATGTTGTTTGATTCGTTCTGTTATTTATTCCCTTCCCCCCACCCCTCCCACCCCTCTTTTCCCTCTCTACAGTCCTTCCTTCCTCCATTCTTGCCCCCCTCCCTAACCCTAACCCTAAACCTAACCCTAACGCTAACACTAACCCCTCCCACCCCCATTATGTGTCATCATCCGCTTATCAGTGAGATCATTCCTCCTGTGGTTTTTTGAGATTGGCTTATCTCACCTAGCATGATATTCTGCAATTTCATCCATTTGCCTGCAAATGCCATAATTTTATAATTCTTTATGGTGGAGTAATATTCCATTGTATATATATATACCACATTTTCTTTATCCATTCATTAATTGAAGGGCATCTAGGTTGGTTCCACAATCTGGCTATTGTGAATTGAGCAGCTATGAACATTGATGTGGCTGTATCTCTGTAGTATGCTGATTTTAAGTCCTTTGGGTATAGGCCAAGGAGTGGGATAGCTGGGTTAAATGGTGGTTCCATTCCAGGCTTTCTGAGGAATCTCCATACTGCTTTCCAGAGTGGCTGCACTAATTTGCAACCCCACCAGCAATGTATGAGTGTACCTTTTTCCCCACATCCTCGCCAACACCTTTTGTTGCTTGTTATTTTGATTGACATGCATTTCAACACGGGCACACACCGTGTTCTGATCTGCTCCCTGTTTGAACACATGCATACAGTATACACTGCTCTCTTTCCTGCTCTTGCCTTTTGTTATGGACTGAATGCATGGGTTGAGGTACTGACCCTGATGTGATGATATTTGGAGATGGGGCCTAAAGGAGCTAGGTGGCATCATGTGAGGTCTTGTGATCAGAGATCTGTGATAGGAAGGTGGCCATCTGCAAGCCAGGAAATATTTCAAAGAATTAAATTATTCAAGTTCTTGATCTTTGTTACAGGTTAGATATGATTTGTCCTCCAAAACCTCATGTATGAGACAACTGCAAGAAGGTTTGAGGTGACATGATTGTGTTATGAGAACCTTAACCCAATCAGTGAATTAATCCCCTGAAAGGGATTAACCAAGTGTTAACAGTAGGGAGATAGGGTGTGGCTGGAGGAGGTGGGTAATTGGGGGGATGCCTTCAGGGTATATATTTTGTGTCTGGTGAGTAGAGAACCCCCCCCCCCCGCTTCCTGGTATGATTTCCTAACCTGCTTTCCTCCAACACACCCTAACACCATGATGTTCTGCCTCTCCTCAGGCACTGAGGAATGGAGTTTGCTGTCTAAGGACTGAGACCTCTGAAACTCTGAGCCCCAAAATAACCTTTTTCTCTTTAAAATTTTAAAGAGAAAAATTGTTCTTGTCATATCTTTTGGTCACAACTGCAAAAAGGCTGACTAAAACAATGTTGGACTTCCAGTCTCCAGAACTGTGAGAAGTAAATTTCAGTTTTTTAAGTTCCCCAGAAGGTAGAATTTTGTTATAGCACCCTAAACTAATATATCGTGTTATCTTCCCTATTCTGCATAGTTTATGATGAATTTCCTTAGTTTTATACCTAATAAAGGCTAAAAATTAATAGCATTCATTTCAAAACTTGCTTTAAATTAAACTTTTTTTTTTTTTTTTAAAGTTGTGATGAGAACATTTCTAGAAATAGCTACACACACATTTGGGAGAATGACTTTTGTGGAAGGTGTTACAACTCATCAGTGGGAAAGGAATGTTTTTCCAACAAATGTAAAAGGAACAAATGAATGAGTACTTGGGAAAAACAAACACTCCTAACTCCTAACTCATGTTGTACATAAAAGCTTAAAATAAATGATTCTTGAACTTAATAGAGGAGAATATCAACACGGTCCTGAGGTCCTGAGGAAGGCAGGACTTTCATGTATAAGACCAGGAAAGCACTAACCATACAAGGAAAAAAAAAACCAAAAAACAAAAAGGAAAAATTGTATTTTGCCAAAATTTAAAACTTCTCACTGAAAGATGTCAATGGATAAAGTAACCAAGCAAGAAGCCCTAGATCCAGTGATCATATTCACATTAGGGGTAGCTGACAATGGGACTGAACACAAAGTATGCAAGGAATCTCTACAAATCCATGAAGAAAAGCCGAAAGAGGTAACAGAAAAAGTAACTGTTCAAGTGCAATTCTATTAAAAACAAAATTTCCTTCATAGAAGAAGATATGGAAATATGGTGTAAGAATAGTAAAAGTGTGCAATATGTTTTATCATTGGAGAAGTACAAATTAAAACCATGTGACTATTTAATACTCCATGGAAAAGCAAACTCAAAAAGGCCTATGAGCCCACATGTTGTCCGGGACTTCTAGTAAATGCAACTGTCACGAAATGCTGGGAGGAATTAAGGATGGGTCAAGTGGTTCCTAAGTTTCTTACAAAATTAATTACATGCATTTATAATTCAACAATCTTAACAATAGGTATTTACCCAAAATAAGTACAATCGTAAGTACATAAAAAAGACTTGTATAAGACGTTTTCATAAAAAAAAGAAAAAAAATGTTGTGCCTAAAAACCCTGAACTGAATATGATTCAAAAGCCCACCATTAGGAGAAAGGAAACGGTGGTATATTTATACAAATTGAATTCTACTCAGGAGTAAAAATCCTGTGGCTGGAGATAACAACATGGCTGGATCTCAAAGTATGCTGAGCAAAAGAATCTAAAACAATCACAATTGCACATTTTCTTCTCTGTTCTATTCTATTAAAAACAGAAGCAACGGACTGTGGAAAGAGTAGAAGAGGGATCTTGGTTGCTGTTGTGTGTGTGTTTGCCTGAGTTGGAAATAAGGGAGCTCTCTGGAGAGGTGGGGACTTTCTATGAGTTCTGTGCAATCAGAGCCTCTATGCACCCTGAGACTTGGAATGTGTTCCTGTGCCTGGGATTGCTCTGCGTGCCTCTGCTAATACTGTAGAAGGATATTTTTTCTAGAACACATGTGAGGCAAAGTGTATATAATGGGTTGGAGATATAACTCAGTTGGTAGAGTGCTTGTCTCCCATGCACAACGCCCTGGGTTCAGTTCCCAGCCCCACCAAAAAAAAAAAAAAAAAAAAAGGTGTATGCTATTATTGAGGGGGAGGAGTATGATGGAAAATATAGTTGTATTTACTTTCATAATTGTATATATTTACATATAAATATATATGCATAAACACATATGTGAATATATGTTAAGAAATCCCTATGACTCATTTGTGAGAATTCAAATATTTGATGTTAGTTCTAGAACAATAACTGCACAAATGTGGGTACTTTCGTTCAAGCACATGGAAACATGGTGCTCAACAACAGAGGAATGGATATATAATTTGAGGTACCACTACAGATACATTGTTATAAACTTTTTAAGGATGGATTGACACTACTGAAAAGTGAGAAGTTTGGGGCTGAAGTAGAAAGAAAACGGACAGAAATAATCACAACATTGGAGGCTTCATTTTGAGTCCTTCAGATCAGTTATTTAGAAGGAGCTGGATACATTCCAGGGGAAAATGGGGAAGGAGGTCCCAGAGCAAAGGCAAACAAAAACAAGATGGAATTAAAAATCTATAATTTTTGTAAATTTATGCCTGTGTGTGATAGTAGGTCTGTATTGTGCACACTTTTGTTGCCTTTGGATGTGACATTGTGTCTAACTTTCAGGCGTGGGCTTGCAAAGGCAATGAACACTGAGGAAAGAGAAATGGAGGTGAACAACTGATAAATTTCAAAAAGAATCACAGTGTGTTGTAAGGTCTAGAAAGTTTAAGGAAAAGGGGGTTCCTGAAATGGCACAGCACAAAAGGGCACACTGCTGGGCCTCGTGGCCCATGCCTGTAGTACCAGCCTCTCCAGAGGCTGAGGCAGGAGGATCTCAAGTTCGAAGCCAGCCTTAGCAACTGAGCAATGTCCTACACAACTTAATGAGACACTGTCTCGAATTTAAAAAATTTTTTTTTTTTTTTTTTTTAAAGAAGGACTAGGAAAGAGGTTCTGTGGATTCAATCCCTGGAACCAAATAAGTGAATAAAGGCACAGTTAGGCGAAAACTGAAAACTGGTAAAATAATGCAAGCAAGAGGAATTCAGGGAAACTGACAGGTGCACTTTGGAGAAATCTACAATAACATTAAGATTGGAGAACATTTTAAGACCTTGAAAAGTAAAACTAAATTCTTTTGGGAACTATGTCCTCTTGTTATAGTTCCCCCCAGTTTTTTTTGGTCTCCATCTCTTCCTGCTTATTAGAAGTCACATATTCTCAGGATTCATTCCGTGATTTAAAGGGAAATAGGCAGTGCGATGTTCAGGTAAAGCATTCAGGGGAGATGGGAGCAGTCTCCATGGTTTGGTCTGTACATATGGCTTTGGATTTTACTTTTCATTAGTAAATTACAGACTTTTAGGAAATGAGAAGCTTAAAAGCTCTGAAACAACTTGTCTTACCCAACACACATAGTACAGTGCTACCCACCAACTTCCGCCCTGAGGAAGGTGCCCCTGACTGTAGCATGTCACATGTTTTGCTGCTCCAGGTTGTGACGTGCTTAGGAATGTTGTATCTTGTCACATAGGAGGGAAAACATGAGATCTGCAGGCCATTCATGTTCTGCATCCAGAGACTTAATTTCATTCAAACTCATGAAGATCTGATTTCTCGTTTCTTCTTGCAAAGAAAGTATAGTTCACTGGTTAAAAAAAAAGTGCACTTTTAAGGTGTTTTTGAAGGTTGTGATGCTATCTTTGATATGAGACATTGTTAAATTAATGTAAAGTCTTTCATTATTTAAAAATTTTTAACAAAATGAAAAGTAAATGAAATTAATTTCGAATTTTAAAATCTATTTGATATTTTAATGGTTACATAAGTAATTATGCAGGAGAACACATTTATACAACTTTATTTATAGTGACTGTAATGGATTCAGCAAACTTTTAAGAACCCCCTAACACACTGTAGATAATTTTTCACAGGTGGTTGTTCATTTCTGCTTTTATAATATCAATTTTATAATAAACCCTGTTTATTTTGTTATTTTAATAATTTTACATATCATTAACCTCTCCTGATATTAAAAAAAAAAAAAAAAAGCCTGTTTTTGCTACTTCTAAAATTTAAATTTTTTTTAACAGGTAGGACTGACTGATAAAGACTTTTTTTCTGAGAATAAGGAATGTTTATTGTGTGCCTACTATGTGCTTGTTCATCAAAGCTCAGGTAATCTAACACTTTTCTTAGGGAGATGATATTAACCACATTTTATAGCAAGGAAGAAGAAAGATCAGACAACTTGCCAAGCTGTGTACACCTAGGAAGAGTCAGAGACCAAATCTGCCCTGGAGTCACACATAGTTCCTGGTATGCCTGTCTCTCCCCTGTGCCCCCGTGATGGCTAAGGCATATCCTGCAGGTGTATGGTTTTCAAACGTGACCGCAAGGGCTTGTGATCCAGGCTGTGGAGCGGCTGTTCCTCTCTGATGCTACTCTCTTCCCTGACCCTTCACACCACTGGTTATTTCTGTCCTGCCTGTATTGTTCATATCCTTCACCTGTGGCTGCTTCTTAGGCCACTTCTCTTTGCACCCATTCTGTGTCCCTGCAGGATGCCTTCAAGAATACGCAACCCTCCCCTGTAGATGAGGATTTGGTCTGTTGAATGTGTGACTAATTCAGTGGATGTTACATTGTTTTATTTAACTTGTATCTCTTGTTTACACTTTCAATCAACAAATACCACTCAAAACAAATTACCTTTGACTGCTTTAACAAGACTCTCTTTGAAGTATAAAATAACCACTTCTTCCTAACTCTCCTACGGGTTACCTGTTCAGCTCTGACGAGGTCATGTTTTACAATGACAGATAATTGCTGCAGGGCATCTGTCTTTCTCCTCCTTGTTTTCATTTTATGGATTTGTTTGTCTTCCACTTTGGAACACACACACCCACAGCACTTAGATGGCCCAGTGAAAGACACTGTAGCCCTCAGCTACAGTGATAAAACTATCTTGATTCTGAAAATGGTGTAGGTGATAGATTAAGTCTGGTGCTGTGAAAGATGGAGTTGGGCCTGAGAGATGGTGGAACCAAGCACCTTCTTTGGCCTTAAGATTCTTATCACCTAATTTAAAAGCACGGACATAGAATAGCCAACCATACTGGCAAACAAGAGTACAATACTCATGCTATCACTTAATATCTCAGAATTCTGAGGAATAGAATATACGTACATACACACATACGCCAGTATGATATGTGTATGTTCATGTGTGTGCCTGTGTGTTAGGATTAGCTCAGTCCTCCTTGGAAGAAGTCCACGTGTTCAGCCCGTGCATGAATCTATAGCTGGAACCTCCAGTTTTGGGGTGGTAGTAACAGGATGGCCTGTTTTCACATTTTTCTAAGTCCCTCAGTGCCTCTAAAAAATGCTCCAGAGTTTTTCTCACAAATGTGTAAAACACTCATTGCTTGATTTATGACTGGGTATTTTTTCACTCTACTCTCTGTACAATTGCTAAGGGCACATGTGACGCAGAGGGTCCTGCCCTTGGGGTTGCCTCACTCATTTTTATTTTGCATGGTGGGGGTAACTTTGCAATTAGCCTTAGGGAAGATCACTGTAGATACTTTTTCTATTTCCATTTTCATTTTCTAGTTTCTTTAAGCTTTTTTTTTTTAAGTGATGGGGTTCGTGGAGATTTATGGTCTTGCCTGGTCAGAAAACTTTCCCTTGAAGGTTTTGTCCATTTTCTCTTTTGGAAGAGCTGTGTGTGCTTTAAATAAAAGAAGGGAAAGGGCTCTCATAATCTAATAGTTTCACCTCATCACCCAACACTCGAGCTTTTCAGGGGGCATGAAAGAGCCAAACCATAGCAGGTTAAATGAAGAGTAACAAAATACAAAATAATGGCAGGTATCTCCTTTTGGCTGGAGCAGAGACTCATATAAGTATGAGAGAGTTCCTGGGAAAAATGAAGAGCATCTATAAATAAAAGTATATATATTTGTAACTACCCTTGAGATATATGGGAAAGTGCCTAATAGACTGGTAGAGGAGAGATTATGCCCAAGAAGCTCAGAACAACAGTGCTTTGCTGAGAAGCCAGGAAAAAGAAATCGTAAGGCAAAGATCTTGCTTTTACAAATCACGTAGTCGGACAGGGCCTGTGAGTCAAGTGGGGGAAGTGTTTCCAAATATAGCACAGTGGCTCTTGATCTTGTGTGATACAGACACGGGGCATCAAGTGGCTCTCTCGGGGAATGGTTCAGGATCATTTCTGAGTCAGTGACATGAATGCAAACAGCTCACCATGGCGAACCTGATTATACACATTTAAAAATACCCTGATTAGCCAGTCATATGCCTGTTGTCGTTAACTAAAATTTATAAAATTTTATAAAAGTAATGTACTAACTAACTATCCAGCTTCCCACCGTCACAGTTATGAGCTAATCTTATTTGAATTCTTCCCTTTAAATTTTAACATCAGTATTTTTGTCATTTGTCAATTTTGGAGTCATCTCACATACTTTTGTACAGCATATTATCTTCAGTTCTCTCCCCAACTTGTTTTGATGACTGTACTTTTTCAATCATGTGTAAGAGTGTTTCTGGAAGTTTTATCCCACTTTAATCCTAATTGTCTAAGTTATAGGCAATTATTTGCATGACATCATGTTTTTATTTTATTAAGAACCTTGTTGATTTAGATTATTTGCAAGAGGTGATTAATTATAAAATCATCATATGGATAGTATTATCTATCATGTGTAAGAGTAAAAATACAAAAAAAAAACTGTGTCTTTCCCATTTTCTTATTGTTTGTTCTATTTAGTTATGCCAATCCCATTTTTTAAATCCATACTGTAACTGAGAATGGGGTAGTTAACATAATTCTGAGAAGGTAAATTAATGCACATTTATTTCAATTCATAGTGAATGTGAGGCTTTTCTTATTTTTTTCTGGTGGTAGTTAAAATAATTTATATGCCATATGACTAAACATCAAATACTCAAATGTGTACTGGGATATCCTAGTAAGGATGCCAAACTGAGCTGAGCAATTGGGCCACCACTTTCTGAAGTCTGTGGTGGTCCACGGCTGTCTCCTCTACTCCATCAGAATTTTTCAGAGGTCAAACTGGAACAACAACGCACATGAACTGGAGACCCTCACTCCAGCATCTTTTTTGTCTTTGAAGAAAGTACTGAAATATCTGTCATTCCATGTAGGATTAAGTATTGATTCTGATTAATATCTAGGCTGGAGAAAAATACAATATTGGGGTGTTCTAGTTGACCTTTACTGTGATTACAGATCTCACTCAAAACTCAGGCAATCCATGGTGAGAATCAGCCATGTCCATGTAGAGCTCACATCCCCTAGGTCCTCAATCTGCAAAAAGACCACTTCACATGATCTGATTACTTCTAGTACTGACCACCTAAATGTGCTTCTATTCAGAAGCAAATCAGAGGTGATGATTCAAGGGCAAGTATTCACTTGAGAAGTAAAGGAGCCACCAGTAAGAGACTGAGGAAGTGAACCAAGTGGATAAGGCAGCCAATCAAAGATGGCGGTCCACTCTGGAGAGCTGGAGGTTGAATTCCATGGGGGCGCTTTGAATGTCATCTCAGCTCAGAGGTGAAGAAGGTGGAGTATTTTACACAACTCCTAAGAATCATTGGTTGGGTGCTCTGTGGTGTCATTCATTTCCAGCACTTCCACCTTTTTACCTAGAAATAAGGCTCCGGTAGTGAGTTAAGGCCCTCCATCAAAGAAATGTAGGTACTTGTAATTGGTAAGCCCTTGTGTCCTGGAAGTATGAGTGATAGGCTGTGGTCATTGGAGCAGCCACCCACAGCCTGGGCTCCATGACCAGGTCAATCCTCTTGCATGGCCTCCCTCACCCCTTCCGTGTGAGTTGGTCTCTACCCTCATCCTCTGCCCATTCTCTGTTATTGCCATTGCTACATTTACTATCAGGTATATTAAATACATATGAGAAGTTGTTCTACTGTTATTTTTTTAACATCTTTCTGGGGGATGCAAGGTTTATAAAGAATGGGAAGATTAAAAATATTTTGACAATATAAGATTTTTATTCATGCTATTATATCAGAGAAATTGCTTTTTAACCAAGAAAAAACAAAACTTGTTCCTTGTTTCTTATCTTTCAAGGCATAGATAATTATACTTCTGTGAAAATTTTCCTATTTATTTACTAAATTCTCTGAATCCTATGAGTTCAAAAATATTTTAGGAAATGTGGTTATATGAGTAGAAGCTTTTGGTAAAGTACCTTTGGTGCCTCTCACCAAGAGGGTAGATGGGATATGTGTGTGTGTGTGTGTGTGTGTGCACATATATAGTTTTATATATATATATATATATATAAATAATATATATATATAAATATATATATATATATATATAAAACTAGAGCAGCTTATTGAGTACTGTTGATTTTGTGTAAAAAACATGGTACATTTGTTAATGACTTAGCATAGGATTGTAGAAAGGAAAAATAGAAATATTGTGTTGCTACATTGGTACCAGAGTGACATATGTTTTGAGTTCAATTTAAGTGAATAGAATGCATAGAATAGAGCTTGGCTTTTATTGTGTAACTGACTGTTATCACGTACTTTATGAGGGCTATGGGTTATTCCTTATTTTGAAACATTGTATTTCAAATAGTACTGAAGCACCATTGTTAAAAGATCTAGTTAGATAATCATTCAAGATGCAACTGAGAAGTGAAACCACTCCAACTGAAACAGAGATTTACTACAGGGAGTTGTTATGCAGGAGATGGACACCTGGAAAGTCCAAAGAACAGACTACGAGACAAGGTAGACCTCTCCAGCAGCAGAAAGCAGCAAAGCCCCTAAACCAGAGAAAAGAAAAGAAGACATAGTAATGCCGCAGTCCAGGCCAGAATTGCTTGTTGAATGGCAGCTGGCTTGTCCGGTAGTCACTGGAGCTAAGAAGACCAAGCCACTGCTAGAGATCCCACCAATGCAGACAGCTAGGGGAGTAACGGCCGAGCTTCTCTGTCTTTCTCTTCTTTATGTCACCCTCCAGTTTTCTGCCCATGTTTGCTGTTGGGCAAACTCACAGAAAGACAGCTGACAGTGGATGCCTGTGACATGTCGCCTACAAAGAAGAGTACCCAGGAAGGGGAGACTCACAACTGAAAGCAAAGCACTACCATCAGAAAGGCACAAAGTCCAGGCCAAAGAAATATAAGTATGTGCATATATAAAAATATGTGTATATATGTACACACATACATATTAACATAGTTGTTATATATGTTTACATAAACATTTCATTACATAAATGTTACATATGTATATATATATATATAATCATACATTTTCTTTGTATACATGTGTGTGCATTAGACATAATAGTACATGTATCCTCGTATGTTTCAACTGTAATATATTCTTCCATGCACATAACATAGCTCGGTCCATTTCATTCCCCAGTACCTTTCCTTTCTCTTCCTTCTTCCCTCCCCTGATATCTGACCTTTGCTCTACCAGTGTTCCTTTTCATGAGATTCCTTGTTTATTCATTTTTTTCCTCTCTAGTTCCTACATATGTGAAAATCATATGACCTTGACTTCCTGAGTCTGGCTTATTTTACTCAGCATGATGGTCTCTAGTTCTATCTATTTTCTTGCAAATGACATAATTTCATTCTTCTTTGTGCTGAGTAAAACTGCATTGTGTGTGTACAGCACATTTTCTTTATCCATTCATCAGTCCATGGACACCTAGTTTGCTTCCATGACTTGGCTATTGTGAATTGTGCTGCTATAAACATGCATATGCAAAAAACATATTTTAATATGGTAAATGATTTAACAGTTTTCTGTATAGAAGCAAATAACAGATGACATGGCTCATGGGTCAGCTTTATCTCACTGAGAATTATGCAGCGATGTGCAAAAAGGAAAGATTTTGTTTTTGTACTATTTTAAAGACACTGAGTATTTGAGTACAGATTGACACAGACTCTTAAGGAAGAAGTCACAGTCAGTGAAAAGCCCACAGGGCACAGACCATAAGATCTAACCTCCTTTTTATTTTACTGGATGGCAATTTAGACCAAATACTCATGTCCTGGGAAAGCCTGCTAAACTAGATGGTGCACACTGATGTCAACTCACCTGCAAGGCATCTAGACCAGAAATGGTCTTTATGTCTGTATCAAATGAATAGAAATAGGAAGAGTTAGAAATGAGATTTTTATATTTGATGTGAATAGCAATATAATAATAGAGATAATAAAATGCAGGAGAAAATTATCCCTCAATGTCACACACAATCACTAGATTCAGAAACTAGCATTTTCCAATCCCAGTGATCGACAACATGTTACCAATGGTAAATTTTGCATCCGTATAAGAAATTTATGTAGAAGTAGAAAATACATTCTTAGAGTCTTAGAGTAAAAACATGTTCTGAGCCTTAAAGTGGGTATAATTTTGATAAATTGTATTATTATTCCTAGGAATTTGTTTACCCTCCCTGTAGCAGGATTATTTCTACTGACCTTGGTGATGTCAAGAATGGCCATCTTGGGGTTTTCTTTGCCCAGTGTGATTGGCAGCTTTGTCTACCACTCCTAAGCAGCTAACTGAAGAACCAGTGTGTGGTCCTACCATTGTTCTCTCTCCGCCTTGAGACTGTCATATTGCAAACAAATAAATTACAGTTGAACAATGACAGACATTTAGGGTCATCTGAAAGACTCTGGTTGTTGTAAACTACTGAAAGTGTGAAGTTATTGGTTATTACCGCATAACTGAAGAACCAGCTGCAACCTTGGTTAGAGCACTTTCCTTCTTCATTGGAACAATTAAGTAATGTGCTTCTTTATCCAGTTAACTCCTGCCGCGTTAAAGATGTCCTTCAATTTACCTTTTTCCAGATAACCTTCTCTTGAGCCTGCCCCCAGACTAGACTAGAGTTCTTTGTTTCACCTACTTTAGAAATACATTTCTTTCTCAGAAAGCAACTTTTTAATTTGTTAAAATAAATTCTCGTTTATTTGTGTGGTCAGTTTGACTTTAAACATTAAAACACTGTCTCCATATGTGGTTTGCTGAATATTATGACCCTAGCACCTAGCAGATGCCCAATTAAAATATCAGTGAATAAACAAATACATGACTTCTCTAATGTTCATGCTGCACTGTCTCTTGAATCCTGTTGCATATCTTAGCTTATTACAATGGTTGTTTCATTACCCCAAAAAACTATATTCTCAGGCAATCATTTGATCAAAATTATTAAATAATTTGCTAAATCCTCTACCTCCAATCCCCTTTATAAATTCTCCCATTGTAAATAGGCATGCATTTAAAGCAACTGAAAGTCCTCAGTGTGATGATCTGTCTTTCTTGAAGCACAGCCTTGCTCTTTTATTTATCTTTAAATATGTCTGTAGTTTTCTTATTATGCTCCTTGAATTAGCCTTTCTAGAATCTTTATTTTGAAATGTACAAAGGGTGGTTTCTAATGTAAATATCTCACAAAGGATAAGGACACTTATACTAATATTACCTACAATTTCAGAACCACTGTTTTTCAAAATGCAAATTTCTGTGTCCACTGCTGAGATGTTAGTGAATGTTATGTAATTTTGCTGTGCACAATTTCATTTCAGTTGGACTAAAGACCACAGACCTGCATTTATTGATTTAATTTAGAGTGTGTCAGGTGTCTGGAGGCCTCTAAATTTATCTCACTCCAATCTTGTGCCATTTTACCTTCACCGCTGCTTCAAATTTTCATTTCTTGGGGATTATCTACATTATAGACTGCTAAATTTATATTCAGAATAATTAGTAGTTTGTATTAAAGAAAACCTGTTTAACCATAAGTTGAGTGATGGTAAAATAAAATTAGTGTTAAAATAAAATGTATGTCTTTATATGCTTCAACTGAATAAAGCTCATATTGTATGTGATAGAAAAGAAGAATTTCATGATTTTCTTTTTCTTTTTTTTTTTTTTTTTCTCCTCTGAGGGAGCTTTGTGAAGAAGGAGATAGAATACTGTAAACACCTTACCCTTAGGTGGGAGTCAATTAATTAAAACAGTGCTTTTGACAAAGTGCTTGCCTTACTATCTTTCTCCATTAATTTTACTGGTTTTAAATATTTCCATTAATCATGAATATTAATGATATATCAAAATGCAATGTGTCTTAGCCAACTGGCTAGGCAGCAAATGTAAAGGCATAAAACAAACTATTTTACTTTACTGACTTGTAAGAGGTGACATTAATTAAATGTAAATTAAGATTTACCTTACAGTGTCAAAACTTCCACTTCGATATATGCTTTTAAAGAATCTATTGTAAAATGCAAAATCCATCATGTTTTCATAAAGCAACAATAAACAATTGGAATTTTCTTTTTTTTTTTCTTTTTTTCTGGGAGGTAGTACTGGGGATTAAACCCAGGGGCACTCTACCATCGAGCTGCACACCCAGTCATTTTTAATTTGAGACAGTGTCTTACTAAGTTACCCAGGTTGGCCTCAAACTTGCTATCCTCCTGCCTCAGCCTCTGCAGTCACTGGGATTATAGTCCTGTGCCACTCATCCAGTTGAGATTTTCAATTTTTTAAAAAAGACAATGACATTTGCTTTAATAAAAATAAAATGTACAGACTGAGGTGTAATCTGACAAAATGTGTGCAGGATATATTCTGGAATCCACGAGTTTCTGGGAGAGAAATCCACACTGAAATAAATAGATAGTGTATATTTATAGACTGAAACCTAATCATTGTTAAGATGTCAGTTCTCACTGGTTTGATCTTCAGAGTCATTGCAAATCCCAATCAACTTCTTAGCAAGCTATATTTGTAGGGCTCTGTCCATACATCCTCCTATACAGCAGGTGTCTTCATTTACCCCTAATCCTTTTACTGTCTTCCCAAGTCTCAGGATAAGGAAATAATGTCAGTGCTGCTAGATGAACTGTCACTGTTGTGGGTGTTTCTGTCCCCCAAATTCCATAAAATCAAACAGAGCAGAGGCTATTCTTCATTGTGTTCATTGGCATAATTGTAGATGCTATCATTATGAGAGCATTTCCTTCCTTCTTGATAATCTATTAGGCATTTAGGAAGTCTATTTTGCACTCATTTGGAAGAAATTGAAAGAAATAAAATAAGAGGTGAAAAAAACAACACTCTGAATAATTCCAAAGTTAGCGTTAAAGGGAAATTTAGGTATGTGATGAGGACCATTAAAAGAAAATTAGATCATCACTATGCAGTTTTATGTTTTACAAATAAATTCAGTTTCCTAAGGGAAGGGAAGCAGGTAAAGGCAACGAATTGGTAGACATCAAACATGACACAGAAGCACTTGCAGTGAGTTGTCAGTAAAGTGCAATATTAAAGTTTTTGTAAACGTGACGTCACCATTTTAAGAAGCATGCAAATATGCCAAATATGAAAGCAATTTGAATAAATATTTTGAGTAATTTTTAAACAAAAGAGAAAGACATCAAATTTATTTTTTCTACTCTATTATTATTAATGTGTGTACATAAGTAATTCAATAGCACAAAAATACTTCAGTGCAATTTTTTTTTTCACTTTACACTTCCAATCATGGAGAGAACAAAAGGCTCAAGTCAAAACCAAGACAGATTTCCCATATTGTCACATCTTACTTCTTTTGAATCAGGTATTAAAACAAAAGTGAAAAAAGTAAAAATTCATATAAAGTCCCCTCTCCAATCTGCCCTCTTTCAATTCTTTAACTGGCAAAATATATATTTCTTTATCACTTAGCCACATTTTAACCTTAAGTCCTTGAATTCTTTCTAATACCAGACATCATATTCATTGATTGTAAGTACATGTTAAGTGTCCTAAGTTCAAACTCGGTCTCTTTGGAATGCCCCCTGCAGGCTTCCTGGGGTCTCAAGGTGGGAAGCTGGAATGGTTGGTGCAAACTTTGGTCCTTGGGCTGTCCTCATCTGTCCCTGTGTGCATCTCTATACTTTGCCGTCTTGTGTCCCACCTGGACTCTCCTCAAATACTGCTGTGGCTGACATATTCCCTTCCCATTCAGGCTCTGCTGGTAGAGTTGACACAGCATCTACTGCTTCATCTCCTTGCTCCAAGTTAAGCATTCCTCCAGGATTGAAGTGCTCTTTCTCAAAGGAGCGTGACAGATCCTCTCCTCCCTCCCTGGGGCCACGCGTCCCACTGCCTCCTTACTCCCTCAGTCTGTTTTTCCACACTTCACCCCATCACCTCCATGCCTCCGCTACCAAGCTTTGGTGTCTGCTTTTCAGCAGCAACTGACCAAGTTGCTCCCATTGGAATCATCTTAAATTACATATAAAAAAAAAAAAAAATCCTTTCCAAATGCAGCCAAAGCTTAATATTTTAAAGTGAGCAATTTTTTTTCCAATATTTTGAATCCTTTGTATGTCTATTTTTCCTCTAGTGAGAAAATAAAGAAAAAAAATGCTCGCTTTGCAAAACCTTTACCTCTTTGGCTGCCTTCTCCCCTTTTGTACTGTGGGGAATCAAAGTAACCGGCAGAATGCGTCCATGGTGATCAACTTCAGAGACGCCGGGGTAAACTTCAGGCTGCCTCGGACACAGGAGTGGTGTCAGTGGACACTGTGAAAACAAAATTAAATTCTTAGTGCTCAGATCGGGAGCAAACTTGCACAGATGTCACCAAAGGCAACTTTTGGACCTCAGCTATCACTGGTAGGCATTATTTCACATTTCTCACCAAAAATCCCTTAAGAATAAAAACAATTCTGTTAGATGCAAAGAACTGAGATAACAAAACAAAAATAAAGGGGACGGAGAGATATATTGGAGTAGCTATATTACAACTTATTTGCAAGTTATCATGTTGTTAGTGTAAGGCTGGGGTCAGCAAGAGTTTCCTGCACTAGACCAGCTAGTAACAGGCTAGGAAGTCTCTGTCGCAACGATTCAACTCCTGCCTGGCTTCAAAGGAGTCACAGCCAGTATACTGATAAGTGGTTGTGGCTTCATACCAGTTATTTTATTCTGAAAATAGGGAGTGTCCCAGAGTTGACAAATGAAGAGTCCTTTGGTCACACCAACCATAGCTGATAATATTTCAGTATCCAATTAGAGAAATCCCAGCCCTCTCTCTGACTATATTCTACATCAAGAGTCAGAATGGGATTCATGAGAAGCTTTCCAAAGAGACAGATTTTAACTTAATATTCTTGAAGTAACGGGAGAGTTCTTGTGGCTATACACCACAAGTTTGCAGTAATACTGGTTTTTAAGGACAATTTCACTTGGAACTTTGAATTCTGCTAACTTTTAAAATTGATTCTAATTATCAATATGTTTCATATCATTGCATACTACGAAGTCTTTTGCTTTCTCTTCTTGGGTATTTAAATGTTTTCAAATTCAGTAAGTTTCATGTATTATTTTCTTTCCTTCTCTTGAATTAACCATATTATGGTCTAAGTTTGTTGTTTTGATCTCCTATAGTGATGATAGGTCCTGAGGAACCATAAAAACTATTCTATAAATGAAATTCTTTATAACACAGAATCACACACATGCACACACACAAACACACACACACGAATGAGGGAATAAAACATATTTTAATGGAGAAGAAAGAAAAAATGTATCTGATTCCATTTTTATATGAATACTGTAGGTTATAATTAGTTTGTACTTGAACAATAATTAATGAGATAGACTAAAATATACTGCATATCCACTTGAATTAGATAATTAAATTGCGCAGTATGAAGAAATTGATCATGCTATTTTCAGATTTGAGATTAATAAAAATTTGAGATAAAGAAAAACAATTAAGTATGAAGCTTTTTAAATTTAAAAGTATACTCTGCAGTAGAAGAGGTACAAATTTAACTATTTCTTCTTTTTATATAAAGCTATTATTTTACGTCCTCTAGATACATCTAAAGTGTTCTTCACAACAATCAATAATGGAAATCAAGGGCGATCTGGATATAATTGAGGGTCATGCTAGCAGACAATCAAACTCCGTTTAGGTTGTATACTTAATCTGTTATGCCAAAGATTTACTTTTAATAGATAATTCTGTAAGACATAATATTTTTCCTTAAATTCAGTTTAAAACCCCAGAGTTGAACCCAATGTTCTAATGAATTCCCTTAAGTAATTTATTTGTGCAAAGCTTTTGTTTCCCTTAATTTTTCTGCCCATTCTCTTCTACTCAGCAGTATTCTCTGGAGTTATTGAGATCCATTAAAATGTTTTAGACATAACTAATGTGCTACATTTTCATCCTGCAGTTATTTTAGACAGTGCTTCTAAAATTTAAACCAAATGCCTCAAGCAATTCTATTAGGTTCTGGACACTTAAAATATCTTTTTTCAGGAGAGGAGAGCAGAAAAATTCAAGTAGATTTTTGTAGTAATTTAACTACAGTTATTTTAGATGTGTGAATTTTCAGTTGTCAATGTTATAAAACTAGTTTCCCCAAAGTGTCCATTACAAGTTAATGAAGATGTGATTATTAAAATTCAGTTTTTAAACTAAACTAAACCTTTAATTCTTCTATTTGATATTGTTTTATGCACTAATATTGGTAGATATCTAATCTACTCATTGTTATAAATTGTGAATTTTCTGACGAGGTAATTATTTTATTTCTAATTTACAATTTAGCCAAGTTATTATTAATTGTTTGATATTGCCTAATAAATTTCCAATCAAAATATACAACAAAAGCATAAATTATGAAGATGTGGAATTTGCTGATTATAAGACAAAATTTACAGATCCAAAAACAACTCAAGGAAATTGACATTTTTCTAGAATGGTTACATTTTCTAATAAAAAATATCTTGAAATCTTTAAGTTCTTTTTAACTTTTGATCTTTACAAAGAAGTTCCAATAAGCATTAAATTAGGTGAAATTAATAATTCCCAGAGATTCTATATCATATAATAGCCCACAAAATCAACTTATATGGTAAAGAAACAGGAAGAGTGGTCAACGCACTGTTTCCAAGCTATAAATCACTTAGAACTACGAGTTAAAAAAACTCAATAGAAATACTCAGAGAATTTATAAAATGTGGTCCCTGCCCTTAGCTAGTATTTTCCCATAAAAACTGAAAGCGAAACTTGTGTATTTTATTGTTCACAGAAATGTGCCATCGTTGACTGGTTAGCCAATAGAGTGACTAGAGGGAAGGACAAAATACAGTGAGAAACACAAAATAACTGACCCACAAACTATCGAAAGAAACTTCCTTCTCACTTCTATAATTTTGAATAATTGTTTCCAGTGGATAACAAGATGAGAGTCTCTAAGCCAGCCAGAAAAAATAAAGCAAGAATTAAATAAGAACATGTGCAAACTTCGAGTTAAGGATTTTCTCTTTATTTTGCAGGAAAATTCGTGTTACCATTTGAAGATCTATTTTATTTTTTTTTAAATCTGCATTTGGAAATTATTTCACACTTAAATGAAATATGCAAAAATAAAATTAATTAAAAAATCAATACATCTTTTACTTATGTTCACCTGCTGGAAACATTTAAACACACACACACACACACACACACACACACACACACGCATGCACCTGCATGTGCACACACAGGAAATATTTTCTGGAACCATTTGAGAATAAGTTAACTCCTTATTAAGGACTTCAGTATGTACCTGGTCCTAAGTCCTTCTGTATGTATTTCCTAAAAATAACCAACATCTGCTTATCTGCTCATGTAGTGAAATGACATGTATGCATTTGATAAGATAAACCCTGGGACCAATGCAGGAAATCTCTCTTGTTACTCTAAGATAAACCATGCCACAGCAGTGGGCTTTAGTGCTTAGCATGTGCAATGGGTACACTAAATTTATCATGTCTGCCTCACAGAGTGTTTGCTGTGATGAGACAATTCGTGTGACAGAATTTCGGAAATGTGGAATTTTTATGCAAAAGAAGAGTAATTTTTTGTGCATAGTGGAATCCTCATTATTACTATCCAGAGTTAGAGAAAAGTTTCTTCAAATTAATGCAAGTAAGAATCATTGCAGAATATTAATCTCCTGTCTCTGGAGAAGAGCACCTTTGTGCACCACTAGTGAAATCCGCCCATGTACACCCTCACAGCTTACCTAATACTATATTCTCAAAAATACACCCAATAAATAAATTATTGTGAAATGATCACATTTTGCTTTTCTTTTCCTTTGTTGCCAAAAAAAACATGTGGCCTCATATGTAAGCTGTTGACAATGAATACAGAAGCAAGCTTCACATACACTCTATTTATGAAAGGTCTCTCTGCAACATTTAATGATGATGAATTGCTCCTAACTGGGCAGATAAAAATGGTGAGTGAGGACAACTTGATAGATAGAAACGTTGATGATCTGTTGGCAGCTATTACTAAGACTGCCCTTAACACACTAATAGGAAATTTAGCTTGGTCACCAGAGTAAATGCATACCTTGAAAAGGAGCCCCTAATGTAGGAGAGGGTTAAGGAGCCAGCATCTCCTCTGTCTGAGGAAGCAGCTGGGGGCTGAGGTGTCAAGTTCAACCAGCAGAGAAGGGGGCGAGGCAGGGCAAGGTGAGGTGGTCTGAAAGGTGGAAGGTTAAGGCTAAACACCGGGCAGGAGGCGGCTGCAGAGTCTATATGCCAGTGTTGATTTGCAGAGCAATGAAATAAGGTAGCACTCTGTCGTTTTAGACAGCCGAGACTTGCCAATCAGTCAAGGTCAGAGAGCTCTAGGATTGGGAAAGTGAGAGGATCTTGGATACAGGCAAAAGTTATGGCAACAGTCCATCAATTTTTCTGGAACAAAAAAGACTAGGTCAAAAGGTCCGAGTGACAAGAAATCTCAATTCCAGCAGGCGATGTTGCTCACAGCCAGCTTACCTTTCCCTGAAATAACCCTCTTCCCGAGAAGCTTTAAAAAGTCACCCATTCCACTCAGACACCTTTGTCTGAGGGTTGAAGTAGTTTAACACTCACAGACTTGTGTAAAATCGCAATACATCGTACACACGTGCCTTCATTCTTGAGAAATGCTCTGCAGATACCCTTCCTGTACCACCTGCCCCACACAAGGTCAGCCTGAACCCTAAATACTCAGCACGGCTTGATAAAACTGTAGCCCAGGGATGGCTGGTCCTGGACAGCCAGCAAGGCCCTCCTGTGCTGGGGGTGATGGTGAGGATGCCATCTTCTTCTCAGCCTTGCAATTTATTCTGGGGAAATGAAGGAAAATGAAGTCTGGGTTGGAGACATGTCGTGGCTCAAACATCTAAAACATATAAAGCCCTGGTTTTCTGCTGTGTCCCACACAATGGTTCTGGTCTCCTCGCTTAGTCCCTAATGCTGTAAACAAACGAATATCATTGATGTCAGTGAATGGTCACTTGCTGTAATAGATGCTTATGATATTTTTCATTGAGCTCTGAAATATTAATGCAAAATTTGAAAAATGTAAGGCCTTCTTTTAATTTACATAGTAAAAATATTAAGCCAGAAGTGTGTATATATTTATATTTTAATACTCTGGAGAATGCATTGATATCATGCTTTACTTGAAATCAATTTCACCTGAAATGAAAAAATTCTAAATTTAAAAAAAATGTATAGTTGCAAAAAGTTATTGACCTGTGCTTCAAAGAGAATAAAATCTTGCCAGAGCTTTGAGATTTCAACTGAGATTTTGTTCAAATCCTTTAGATTTAAAATTTCTTATTCTCCTATTATGTGTATGTATGCTTATGCTTGATTAGCATAATAAAAAGAATAGCATAAATATATCTCTATAAGGACAAGTATATATTTCTTTAAAAAGTTCATTCATGCACTTTTCAAGTGATTTCTGAAGCTAACATTTACTTTTGGAATTTAACCACAATATTGTGTGACAATTTCTAAGGATTTGTTAATGAAACTTCTTTAAGAAGAATACTTTAGGAAGAGTGCACACAGCACATGAAGTTTCTGAGAAAATGATCCTCAAAGTCAAGTGTATAAAAATACAACTTAGAGAGTCAATGCAAATGCTAAATATCCGAGACTTTTGTGTAGGCCTATGTGGCATTTGGAGACAAATTCTAGCAAACACCTTAGTGATTCCAATGCAAATGATGCTTGGAACACAGTAAGGTTTCTGAATTTAATACCCATAGAAAATTCAACTACTCACATCATTTATTAGAAGCTGAACTACATCAAACCACTTCACTAAAATATGTTAATATTTGTTATTTCATAGGTCAATTAAATAATTATTAAATTGTAATGTGCAAGATTCTGTGCCTTATAAAGGGAAGAAGATGCAAACATGTGTTTTGGTTTGGTTTGGTTTGGTTTTTCCACAAAGCAAAGCTCCATAAAGTAAGCTCTAGGGTTATGGCTGCATATGAATTATGGCATACATTTTTATAAAAAGGATTTTAGTGTACCACCCAAAACCGGTCAATAACAGGCTATCGTAATGGATCCCAGATGTTTGCGTTTTCCAGGACCTCTGCAGGCGAGTATAACACACCCCAACTTTAAGACCTGCCTCCTCCCTTAGGTCTCCTGCCACCAGAGTGTCAAATACGTTGGACTAAGAGGAGAAAAATTTAGAGTCACAAAGCACCAAAACAGTCACTGCATCATTTCAGGGGAAGAAAATGGGTGTTACAAATTAAAGTTTCTAACAGTTCTGGATACCTTATGTGGAGTGAGCGTGATAAGGAGGTGGAGTTGATTGAAAGAGGAGTCTTTTTCAAGAGCTGGATGACTGTCCAAGTGAAGGCAGGTTAATGGACAGGTTTTTGGAGGTTGGAACCGAAGAACTTTGGCCCAGAACAAATGAAGCTTCAGCTCCTGGATGCTTTCAAATCCTATGTGCTCATACATCCTCTTGTTTTCAATGCTTCAAAAATAAGATTTATTTTTCCTTGTTTGTAACAAGGAGAAATCCCAAAATTTCTGTATGCCTTACAAACAGATCCACCCAGAACTGGGAGGTAGTAGTGTTGGTTTTATATGGTGCCTGAAGGACTTCCAACTAGGTTTGCCTCAAAACAAGTTGTACGGTAATATAGAGATAATATTTTCTTTCAACCAGATGATTCAGAAATAGTCTTATTATTATGAAATACACAAAGATCCTTTACTCATACAAACAATGTAATTACTTCAAGATATTGTTCAACAAGTTCTACAACATGGCTTACGTGGGTGTCCAGCAGGTAAATTCTTCATAGAATTATTTGTCAAATAAGTGATATTTTCAGAAAAACTCATTTATTTCCTTGTATCCTGAGTAAATATTAATTAACCTACTTTTTCCTTTTTTGTTATTTGGTCTGCTACTAAGCTCAAAGATAAATACTACCCTAAGTTGTGGTAATATTCAATTTATGGTGGTTGCACACATTTTTCTTTTCTTTTTTGAATTTTTTTTTTTTGGTGCACCTTTTATTTTTCTGTTACAGCATCTTCAAAAATTGGAGAAGAGATGGGGCTCAGTGGTGCCCACCTGTAATCCCAGCAGCTAGCGAGGCTGAGACAGGAGGATCTCAAGTTCAAAGCCAGCCTCAGCAAAAATGAGGCACTAAGCAATTCATTGAAACCCTGTCTCTAAATAAAAATAGGAAATAGTGCTGGGGATGTGGCTCAGGGTTTGAGTGCCCCTGAGTTAAATCCCTGGTATCAAAAAAAAAAAAAAAGGAAAAGATACATTTTATATACCTATATATAATGATCCTCTATTTTAAGTATTTAAATGTATCTGCTCAGGACATAAATTGTTAGGAGACTAAACATTTGTGGCTTGCTGTTGTCCATACTTTTTTCACTTGTGACTCCACTTAAAAGGTTCTGTGATTCTGGTCACCTTATGAATATGAATGCAGATTTACAATCTTAGCAAAGTAAAAAAACTTATAACTTTGGTTTGCATTTAAAATGCTGAGTATACTTTTGGGCAAGGGCAAGATACTTATATATTCTGTAGTTGGAAATACAATGGATAAGATTAATATTGCAAGTAAAAGCTTCTTCAAAATTAGAAAGATATATAGGAAGACATACATGTACCTCCTGGGGAATATTTAAAACACTAAAATAATTGACCTTGTTGATCAGTTTTAAGAGCAGTGGTTAGCTTTTGCTAAGTGCAAGTATTATATAGGTGCATGTCAACCTCAAGAACACAGGTCCTTGCTGTTGCCAAATAAACCAAATAATTTAGAAGAAATCATCTGTGTTTAAAGACTGTGCCATTGAATCATCTTCTAATATTTGACATCCTGAATCTTAACAGTCTTTTTGCTACTGTGACAAGGGTCCATTCCCAGAAAGATTTCAACATGAGTGTTTTTCTGTGTCATGATCCTACAATGTAACCAAGGTCCATTTAATCCTGACAAAATTATGCCTTAATATGGTTAGCAGAAAGCAGTTTGATGGTCTGACAAAATCAATATTGCAAAGGATAAAATACAAGGTTTGAGGACAAGCATATTTAATATAACATCTATCATCTGTATCAATATTATCAAGCATCACAAATTTGTTCTGAGAAATTTCTTCCATATTTGGTCTGGCAGAAATGCTGCATGAATTTATCTCTGTTTAATTCAAAAAGCAAAGAGCGTCATAGGTAGCTCCAATAAATTGCACATCATGCAGAAATTGCAAATCAAGTCTGGTGCTGTTGTGCATGACTGTAATCCCAGTAATTTGGGAGGCTGAAGCAGGAGGATTGCAAGTTTGAGACCAGCCTCAGTAACTTAAGGAGGCCCTAAGCAACATAGTGAGACCCTGTCTCAAATTTAAAATACATAAATAAATAAATAAATAAATAAATAAATAAGGACTGAGGATGTGGCTCAGTGGTTAAGTCCCCAGTACCAAAAACAAAACAAAACAGACAAAAAATGCTGTTAGGGTGAGTGCAATATTAGATCTTTTTCCATTATTCTTATCATCTTTTTAATCATTTTTTTCCCTAAATAAGGCCCTACAAAGGATCAAAGTCTAACTTTGTTTCTTTCTACTAACTGAGGACTACTATTGCTACAGGGTAATGCAGACCAGAGAATTCTGCCTTCTCACGATCCTTGAGTGACTTTATGAAGTGTTTCACATATGTCTGCAAATAATCTAGTGTAGCAGAGAGAAGAGGAAGCCGGAAATGACAGTAAAACGTGTTAAGTACTGTGACCTATCTAAGTCCAGAGAGCTCTGGGACACTGGGTTCCGTCTTCAGTAGCAGGGAACCTTCACAGTGGTTAAGAGGAGAAGTCCTTACGGATGAATAGAGGTGACACAACAAAGGATTAAAGGACACTGGGGGATTACCGCACCCTTAGATAAAATTGTCATGACCCAATATGGGTCTCTGGTGAGAATAATGTATAATTACTAATGTTCCACCACGTGCCATTCTAGTTTTTGTTTTATTGAATAACCAGACACTATTGAGTATAGTACAATGCAGAAATTTCAAGTCAGAATTAAATTAGAAGCACAGACATGACATCAAATGACTTTGAGAATACAAAGTATTTCACCTTC